>NC_136061.1:738836909-739436909 GCF_964261635.1 Lissotriton helveticus | reverse complement strand
GTGTTGACTAATGGGGCAAAAATGTGAGATTTGAGGCAAGCATCTCAGGATTGATGACTTATTATCTGAAACTCAACCTCCTAAAAACTGAATTTCTACTCCTTTCACCCAAACAGTCGACTTTACCTGTCCAGTCCTACATGGAATCTTGTGGGATTCTTAACTACACATCGGTCATCATCAGCAGTGCTAAATCCTTGGGAGTAATTCTCAATAATAGACTCAACTTGCAAGCACAAATCAACTATATGGCTATTCTCTACCAACTGCGTCCTCTGTGCGGAAGTTGCCAGTTCTTCACTTAATCTGTTCTTAAATCTCTGGCAAAATCCCCAGTTCCTTCAAGCATTGACATTGGCAACTCTCTCCTGATTGGCCTTCTTTAAACACACCTAACTTCTCTCAAGGCAGTGCTTCATGCTGCATATGGAACCAAGAGATCTGATCACATCACACATGTATTTCTAACACTACAGTGTTTTCATAAAGAAGCGAGGGCTGTCCAAAGGATGGCATGTATTCCCTATAAGCGTATACTTACCCAATTACAGGTAAACTGAAAAGGTCTAGTGGGCACAGTACTTCATTGATAGTGTGAATAGAATTTGGAACCCCTAAATCTAAGAAGCAATACCTTTCTGGGCACCTTCAAATATGAGTAAAAAATTCTCCTCTCTCAAAAATTATTCTTGCGAGCACGCAGTGAACTTCGGTTCACTGATGATTGGTACCAAGTTCCATTGTTTTTGTGCACACTTGATGGACCTGGCCCTTTTTACAGGTTCTCCCCCAGATTCTTGCCTTCTGCTGCTGAAACCGTTTTTGTTGGCATTAGGACTCTGTGCCCTTTACCACTGCTAGCTATAACTAACGTGGTTGTGCTCTCTCTCTAAAATGTGGTACTATTGGCCTTCAGGTGACTGGCTAATTGAATTTACTTGTAAATACACAGTAAATGGCCTTACATGTACCCAGGGCCTGTAAATTAAATGCTACTAGCGGGTCTGCAATCCTCATTGTGCCACCAAGTTGTTTAAATGTGTCAAGCCTGCCATCGCATCTTGTAGTGTAGTTTTAATCTGCCAAACCTTTTGCCAGGCCTAAACCCTCCTTGTTAATGCATACAAGTCACCACTAAGGTAGACCTTTAAGGGCTAAAGGACAGTGTGCCTTGTATTAAACAAGCATTTGCAATGCAATAGGTCTCGCATTATTAATGTTAGAGCTATTGGCATTGTAAATGGCAATGCCTTTTATTTATGTTTTTGCTTTTAAAACATAAATAAAAGGCATTGTCATTTTCAATGCTAATAGCTTAAACTTTCGCAAAAGTGAGACCTATTGCATTGCAAATGCTTGTTTAAAGGACGCCCCAGACACTTCTTCCCCAACCTACCAACCTTCAGCGATAGGACAAAACTGCAAGCTTATCTTAGCAAGTCCATACCTGAATACAGCGTGCTTGGAAGAGCAGCACATGCGCTGCTTAGGATCGAACTAAAAAAAATTCTGTTTTAATAGCATTATACAATATGCTCGGGTATACAGGAAAGAGCTGGCAGTGTTGGATAGTTGTCAGGGGCTATTTATTCGTTTTTGTGTTAAGCGCTACACATTTAGCAAGTCCATACCTGAATACAGCGTGCTTCGAAGAGCAGCACATGCGCTGCTCAGGATTGACCAAAAAAGTCTCTGTTTTAATAGCATTATACAATATGCTCGGGTATACAGGAAAGAGCTGGCAGTGTTGGATAGTTGTCAGGGGCTATTCATTCGTTTTTGTGTTAAGCGCTACACATGGAACATTGTTTAATGTAATTGATACCTAGTGTTAATTTGTCCTTTTTTTCAGTGACTTTGTGTGCATGCGTGCGTGTGCATATATGTATGTGTGTGTGCGTGTGTTTATGTGTTTGTGTTTGTTTGTGTGTGTTTGTATGTACGTATGTGTGTGTGTATGTATGTGTGTGTATGTATGTGTGTATGTATGTATGTATGTATGTGTGTGTGTGTGTATTTCTCTGCAGATTATAGGTTCACATCTCTGCTGGGCAGCCTCTGCCTTTCATCCTTTGGTGTCATTCTCCCTCTGACACGTCATTGGTTTCACACGAGTCTCACTGTGGTGAGAGTGCTGCAGGAGAGTATCAGGGGTACTGGGTCTCTGGATGACAGTTTGTGTAGTATAATCTTTTTACTAGAAAAGTGCTTTAGACCGATGACCCCAGAGCCTGCTCCCTTCCAGTGTGTGGTGAGATTTTTAGGATGTGGGGGCTCTGAAGCGACAAGTTATATAGCGCTTGGGAGCGCTGTATTCACCTGCCTAGCGCCATAGCTGCCAAGGTTTCAGATTGCTATGTGTGACATATTCATAATTTCAGTGTAATTATGAGTGACATTTTAATGACTGTGAGTGACACTATCTCCGTCCCCACTGACTAGTGTCACCCGACTATCACCAGCGCGGCCCAAACATAGCTGCCAAGTTTTTAGTACACACGAGTAACATTTCTATGTTTTCAAGACAGGTATAAGTGATTTTCACATATCCTGTGCAACACCTTTAGTGATACCTTATAAAGAGCAGTGGTTTAAGAAAATGTATGGTACAAAACGAAAAAACATTATGCAGTGTGGTACCTGGATTAAATACACCACTCACACCTGATGTGATTCGTGAAGTTGCCCTGACCCTTTCCAACCATACCATACCATACCTTCCTGTAAAATCTTTTAGTAGCATCTAATAAAATTCAGCTGGTAATCTATGGCGGCGCTGCAATGAAAAACAAACATGCCGCCCGGCGTCATTCTGTCTATCTGAGGCCAATCTGCGAAGTGTGTGACACTGGTGGTTAACACCGACAAACAGGGTGGTAAGTGGCTGAAACTACTGTCTACTTACAGTGATGGTTTTCACCCAGAAGCGTGATTGGCACGTCGGTGACTCGCACTGCAATTGGGCTGCTGGGTGCTCATGCCACGAGTGAGCTACCCCTACGGCAGACTTCTGTCCAGGCTGCTGCTGCTGTCCTCACAGAGTCCTGGCAGCCGGCGCTGTAAACCGACAGTGACGCCGGTCAGTCATGGCTTTCCATTAACCCGTCCACTGCACTTATTCCCTCTGCCGGCTCGGAAATTCTAACTGAAGAATGAATGCTGCGGCGGCCTGATTATAATGGCCTACAGCACTGAGCAGTGTGTGGCCGGGCCATCACGTGCGAGCAAAAGCGCCACTGCCCCATAATTTGCGGCCGCCTTGGCGCCTTAAGTAATTAAATTCTCGATGGAGCCTACCCCTCGTGTGTCCCCCCGCATCACTGCCGCAGCCCGGTACAAACCGAACATCGCCGCCGGCCTGCGACCAGGAAGTCAGGCAGGCCGGGCGCGACAACCGGAAACAGGAAGTAGGAGGGCGGGAGCCTACCCCGCCTCCCACGGAAGAGCCGCGGCTGTTTTGAGCACCGGAGCAGGCAGGAGCCTACCCTGCGCCCCGATGCCAAAGGAGGGAGGAAGAGTCCTGCTGCCGGACCCTACAGCTGCCGATGAGAGGAGAGCCGCCGCACGAAGGAAGCCGGTGAGTGGGGCTTCGCCTTGTTGCTGAGCTGCGAGGGCGGGGGGCATGTGTGTGTGCGCGCGTGCGGCGGCGGGGGGCTGTGTATGTGTGTGAGCGTGCGTGCGTGTGTGTATGTGTCTTGGAGTCTGTGTGTATGCGTGTGTGTGTGACTGTGGGGGGGGAGGGGGTGTGTGTGAGCGAGTGTCTGTCTGTCTGTGTATATGCGCGCGCATGTGCACGGCACGGGACGGAACGTGCGTGTTCGCGCACCCAAATCTGGTAGAAAAGCTCGTAACACCCTTTTGTCCCTCATTCCCCCGAGACCGGCAACATTAAGGGGCCGATTATGATGGCGGACGGACCTGAGTCCGTCCGCCACCATAGAGTAGGGGGGAACGTCCGCATGGGCAGCGGCGTTCCCCCCGTGAAGATTAGGATGTGACCGCCAGGGTGGCGGTCACATCCTCAATCCTTAACATTGCGGCGGGTGCAGCTTCAAGCTGCACCCGCCGCAATGTTAAAAATGCATACTTTGCATTTGTATGCAGAAAGCGGCAGGCACCGCGCGGTGCCTGCCGATCTCTGCATACAAATGCAGGGGGGTACCATAGGTACCCCCCATGTGCACCCCCCACCCCCCCTTCACCTAGGGGGCCCGCAACGGGCCCCCGCAGTGAAGTTCCACATGCTTTTCCACGGCGGAAAATCCGCTGCGGAAAAGCATGTTTTTAAGCATTTCCTAATATGGTGGACGGTGTCTGAGAGACACCGCCACCATATTAGAGCTTTTCCGCCGCGGCGGAAAAGCTGCGTACGGACTTCCCGACCCCCCTGCCATCCTAATCTGACGGGGGGTCTTGTGAATCACCGCAGCGGTGAATCCGCATCCTCGGGGCCGGCGGTGGCTTCCGCCGGCCCCGAGGATGCGGATTCACCGCAATCATAATAGGCCCCTTAGTCTCCAGCCTGGACGCATCCTTCGGATGCTAATTCCAGGCGAGACCTAAAAAGTAGGACATGTGGCGTCAAGTTTAACGTTCTGGTAGTGTAAAACTCCTAATGTCGTTTTTTTTACTACTGAAAGGCCTATTTCTCCACCAGTCACTGCATTCTACAGTGACACCCATGCTATCACGCTATACTCACCTGTTAGTAGATAAACAAAAGAGGATGAATGCTTGGTTTGTTTGGTATTTAGTTTGTGTGTTTTCTCATTTTCGAGGTTGTAAATTTGCCTCTATTAAGCGGCAGAACTAATTTACGGATCATGTCACTAATTATGAAGACTGAGGAAGGAACCCAATGTCAATTTTTTATCCACTTTGAAAAGATAAATATGGCACAAAACTCACCGTCAGCTGCTCTTGGTTGACAGAATGGGAATTAGTCGTCCTCAATTGCTTTAGGGAGTGCCTTATTTTGCTAATTCTTGACACTTATCAATTTGGGTTTTGATTCTTTAAGGTTATGGGCTTTAGATATTGTGCAGCTTCAAAACTCGATTCTGGCACTCATTGCATGCTAATGTGTGTTTCTTTATTTTAATAACACCTACACATAATTTAATACAAGATTCGTGTGACTGCAATCGCATTAAAGGTTCTGCACATAGACATGGATTGATTTTGATATATAAATCTGAAAATTAAACAGTGTACAGTCTTGTGCGAGTATTATAAATAAGTGTTGTTTTAAAGATTGTGGGCGGCTTTCAGCAGTCCTTCCTCTTGAAAGATCCGAACCAGCCAAAACCACCTACCCAGATCTTCTTTATCAATGAATGTTGTCCTTTGTCGTGTAAAAGGCTCTTAAGACCCGCAAGTCATTTATCATGCAGGACAGAGCTGTCAGTCTGTTGTTAAAGCAGCACTTGGACTGCTTTTTTGTCCTGGGCCGCTTTCACTTGATTGTCATGTAAATGCCAAAAAGTTACACACTCTCTAACAGCACAAAAAGTTAAACTGGTTTCAAACAGAAAGTTACCATTGACAGTAATGCTACAGTGCGTTATATTTAATTACAGCTACTTTAAATGCGAAAATGTATGTGTATGTTTTCTGTGCGTACTGTTTGTTAAATCTTAAGATCCTAATATCAAATTATTGATATATTATTTTTGCCATGAATGAAAATATATAGCTCCTTAAAAGGAGGTATGCTTCTTAACATTTCATCTGTGAGTAAAACATTCCTATGATTTTATGGCCTACAACGTTTGCATGTAATTAAGATCTTGGCCGATTTTTGTGACTGCCCAGTGTGGTCAGAGGAAAAGTTCTACATTGAATTGTTTGCTACTAGTTCAAAACCCTCTTCGGAACTGAAGAGAGGAGAAGGCTCATTTGATAATATTATAACTCTATTTCGCTATGAAGTACTCTTTGTAGGGCCACAATGCACAAAAAAAAATATATATACAGAGGTAAACGGAACCCTTGCTTGCTAAGGCACACAACCAAAATGGAGCATCTTTGGTTGTGTGCCTTAGCAAGCAAGGGTTCCGTTAGAGTTCCAAGAGTTAGCGGACTCATGCCTTATGCGTTGTGCTCAAGGCAGAAACTTCGCAGTCAGTACATCTATATTCTCAGGGCTAACACTGCAGATTTATATTAATGTGGAAATTGATTGCAAAAACGTTTGCCTTCAGAAGAGCCATACACTCTTCTTCGTCAGCCTGTGGGCATTTTGGATTTGGGGCAATGCCCCTGAAAGTAAATATGTGAGTAATCTCATAATGCTTTTGGTTTGAGTTTGTCATCAACTTTTCTGTAGATTTTTATTCCCAATGTATTTTTTATATTTTCAGTAACAAAACAATGGGGCTATGACATAGTAAATTGTAATATATGTTCCTGGTTATCCCCAAGATAGATAAGTGTACTGCCTTGTCACAACTAATAAAAGAGCAATCACTCGCTGAGGAGACATTTGACACTGGGCCAGGCCCAGACAGTAGCCTAAGTACTGGAATAAGGGCTGTAGTTTTGAAGCTACATGCTGTAAAAAATAGCTAGCATACTTGTTTTGCAAAAAGCCAAGCAAGCGAAGTTTAATTGAATATAAATCTCAATCATGTTGAATTTATTTATGTTAATTAGAAAGTGAAAAATTGTTTCGTAAAACATTTATATAAATACAAAATAAGCAAGGATTCACATAAAAAACAAAGAACTACAAAATACAAATACAGAGAAGGCAGACACACAAAAATGTAAGACTGTACAATCATTAATTCAGATTAGACACAACTACATAAGGCTCCTTTAATTCATGAATAAATCCCAATAAACAGAGGAGTCTGTACAACATATCGTCCTCTTCACAATAATTTATCCATGAAGCCATCCTCATGTCAAAATGTGTAATCCAATTCTTTTATTCATCATGACTATAAAATATATTAAAACCACAAATGATTCCCTCAATTACAGATTACTACTCGTTCGGACATTACCATTGAGCCTTTTTTAATGAATATTTTTGTTTTGTTTTAGTTATAACTATCAATGTCATAAAAGTACTTCAGTTCATTAAAATGATTTCACATCAAAATACTTTTTACAAATGTGTAAATAAAAAAAGAAAACAAAGTCGTCAGAATATCTAGTAGCAACTCCATAGAGGAAGCATTGGAATTTATATGTATATAGAAATAAAGTAACAATATTTCAAGTTATTTCCATTGTATCCTCAAGAGAGTTATACACAACTACTATATTCATGTCAGCAAGCACAGAATCAAGACATAAGGCTCACCATATTGAAGGCTTAGTTCATTTACTCCTTACTAGAAGCGAAAACCACCACAAAAACTTCAGTTGCAGATGAACTGAATGGTACCAATAACTGTCATCAGTAGCAAGTGCAAACACATATTTCATTTAGCATTGACAGATTAAGAAACTTGCACCAATCAGAAAGAGACTTTGATAATCAAAATGTATACTGGTGCCATAGGAAGGCGTACACACATAACAGACATATAACACAACAAATTAATAAATCCTCCCAAGAAAAAGAGAGGCGTTTTCAGAGACCTTCAAAAAATGGCAGCTATTTCAAAATGCACTTCAGTGCTGTCTTACTTCAAAATTAATTTCAAGAGACAAAGTCAAATGTGTATGCTCACCAGAAGAACAGGAGATCGACTACAGGTATTGAATACTATTTAAGGAAAGGTTAAGTGAGCACACCTGCACATAAAAGCCTTGCCTACTAACAACAGTTCTGGATATCTGTTCAACCAACATAGCCCTCTACTGTATTCGAAGAGTGAAGTCATAAAAATCATAGTACTGATACAAGATCTCACCAAACCTCTAATGTCATCAGATGGAAACATAAGCTAAATAAACTAAGTAAGGCACACATACTCTGAATGTATCTTTACAGCCATCCTAGACAGGTGACTGAATTCAAAGAGAACTTGTATGTCTAACCACCAAAAGACCCATCAAATTTAAGTTAGGAGGTGATTTAAAAAGTTGCATCACATGTCTAAAAGTGCCAAATGTGATGCAGTGCGCGCAACGAAATTCGTCTTATTTATTTAAATGTTTACTTACCTGTAAAAAACACCGTAATCCATACATTACTACCCCCCAACCTGCCCCTCCCCCTGCCCACGTCACCACCCTACAGAAAAACCTACTGCCGACCGCTACTGGTGCATAGTTTAGAAAACCACATCCAGCAGGAATGGTGGCATTACATACTATCTGAAGGGGATAACACCTCAAATTTGCAGTATTTCCATTCAGTGCATCCAACAACTGAAAAGTTAAATAATGGAGAGTGTTCACAAGATGTTCCCTCAAGTAAATTACGTTATAACAAGTGCCAGCCACTCCAGTGCCTGCAGAGTTTAAGCCGTGATTCAGGCTAAACCTTCAAGATCTTCTCCTATGCATTCAATGTAAGAGCCTTGTCAATATTGGAGGCCTTTATTGATTATTAAAGTCAAACACCATCCACAGCATCTCTGATTCACTATGAATTTCTGTAAAATGATGATCATTCAGTAGGTTCTATATACCTGATATCTGATATTTGAATGGTGTTGTTGGATTTTACCGGAGATATCCTGAGTGGTTTTGCCAATAGCCCACTCGAGCATTCATTGAAGTATGCTTGATTCCTACTACAGCATGAAGTATTGGTCTGAAACCCCCATTGTTTGGAATTATTTATGAAAGGCTTGCTATGGCATTTGGTGGTGTACCTGCACTCTTTTGGTGATTTGATTTTAAATAATTGTACATATTTTAAACTGTGTTATTTTATACCACATTAGTGCTCGGGTCCTGAGGCGAGATTTACATCGCCTATAGGGTCCCAGTTCGCTTCTGCTCACCGGTGCAGCCAATCTTGGCGCTGACGACCGGCACGCAGAGGGACAGCCGCCATCTTGGGGTAGGCAGGGGAGCGGTCCAGCTTCTGGCCGCCTCCCGCCCTCCCGTGTTTATTTAAGGCGCGCTTTGTACAGTCGAGTTCAGACTGATTTCTTACTTCCCCTGAGGCGGAAAGCCGGGGGCGCTATCCTCTGTCATTTACCGTGCCTCCTGCACTCTTTTGGTGATTTGATTTTAAATAATTGTACATATTTTAAAACTGTGTTATTTTATACCACATTAGTGCTCGGGTCCTTAGGCGAGATTTACATCGCCTATAGGGTCCCAGTTCGCTTCTGCTCACCGGCGCAGCCAATCTTGGCGCTGACGACCGGCACGCAGAGGGACAGCCGCCATCTTGGGGTAGGCAGGGGAGCGGTCCAGCTTCTGGCCGCCTCCCACCCTCCTCATGTATAACAACAGATGGTCTTCCCGTCCGCGCAGCGGGCGGGCGCAGCGGGCGGGCGCAGCGGGCGGGCGCAGCGGGCGCGCCGATGGCAAGCCCGTCTGCGCCCGTCCGCGCCTGGCCCGTGCCCAGTGCCGGTCCCCCTGTCTGTCCCTCGACTGCTCCCAGGGTAAGTTGGTCCAGAAATCAACTATTACAAATGAGACCCAGGGTATGCATTGGGTTCCCTACCTGCTGTCCTAGTAATTTGGAACACGCTTCTTATCATTGTTCTCACTGCGTGTTCACACTACCGCCAGTGAGTAAACTTCCACCCCATTACTATAACATACATACACGTATTACCCAAACGTTACCGCTGAAAACTGCTTTGGTTAATTGTCGCTCGCTCCCACGCCATGCTGGCGAGATATGGTCTTCCCTTACTTCTGATGCCTGGGATGTATTGTTTCTCACGGAAACATGGCTGAAGGACTCCTCTAATCCTGACATTCTTTTAGCTGTCCCCCCTGGCTACCTTCTGAATGGTTGTCATCGTGAAGATGGTCAAATGGGGGTGGGGGCTTGCCATTATTTTGAAAAACCATTTTAAACTGATTACTAGTAAATTGGGGAATATTGGCAAGATTGAAGCTATGTATTTTACCATTGCTGATTCAGCAGCTGTTATTCTAGCTGGGATTTTAGTATATAACCCCCCTACGGCAACAAAAGCCTCCCTTACCTCTTTGGTTCATGTGATTGCAGACCTATCCCTCAAACATTCCCACTTTATGGTACTGGGTGATTTTAATCTGCATGTGGACAATCCACTGTGTAGGCAGGCCACCCAGTTCCTTGATACTATGAAGAGCTTGAATCTCCATCAATTAGTGCAGGGCCCTACTCATGTAGCTGGTCATACTTTGGACCTGATTTTCACAGGGAATCTGGATATCAGGCTTCAGCCACTCCTCCCCCTTACCTGGTCAGATCACTATCTTCTCCCTTTTGATCTCGCCCTTACTATGGCACCCATGCCTATTGCCCTTAATAAGGAGTTTGGGAGAAAATGGCACAAAGTTACTTGCGCCACCCTAAGCCCACTGCTCCCCGATCTTATGGTTTCCATGACTGACAATACTGATGAAAGGCTCTCAAAGTTTAATTCTTCTTTGTTGCTTGCCATTGATTCCATTGCACCTCTTCAACCTATCACTTCTGCCAGATCTCATCCGTCAGCTCCTTGGTTTTCCTCGACCCTTCGGGAGGAAAAGAGCCGATGTAAAAAATTAGAACGTCAATGGCGGAAAGATTATGACCCAAATGCCAAATCCGTCTATAAAATCGCCCTAAGAAAATTTCTCAACCTTAAACGATCTACAATGAGAGATTTTTTCTCTTTACAAATTGAGACATCCAAGAATTCTTCTAAATCTCTGTTTAAAATTGTAAAAGATTTTACTCATCCTTCCGCTCTATCCTCTCAGATTGTGGCCAGTCAAGCCCTTTGCAATGGTCTGTCCGACCATTTCCAGGAGAAAATCTTGACTATCAGATCGGCATTTCCCTTGGAGGGATCCTTCCTGACTTCCAGAGAGGTAGAGCCGGGCACTTCCTCTTTTATTTCCTTTAAAGAGCTGACCTGTGAGTCCTCATTACAATTAATCACCCATTGTAAATCTGGCTCTCCTCTTGACCTTGTTCCTGCTAAAATGATGGGAATATTAGCTCCTGTGCTGATCAATCCCCTCCTTTCTATCTGGAACTCCTCTCTTGAATCAGGTCAATTTCCCATGTTGTGGAAGGAGGCGATGCTAGTTCCTATCTTGAAAAAGGCGAACGCTGATCCTTCCCAATTTAATAACTATCGCCCGATCTCCCTTCTGCCTAATTCGGCTAAAATTCTGGAGAAAGCGGTGCAACTCCAACTGGCAGAATATCTGGCGGCTAGCCGGCTACTCCATGACTCCCAATCAGGATTTAGGACGGGTTACAGTACAGAGACAGCTCTTTTGGAGGTCTCTGAGACAATCAGAGAGTGCGTGGATAGGGGCGAGGAAGCTATGTTAGTCCTCCTCGACCTGTCCGCGGCCTTTGATACTGTCTCACATGAAATACTACTGGCTCGCCTTAGTCATGCGGGAATTGGGGGCATGGTGCTGGCATGGCTTGCCTCTTTTCTGAAAGACCGCTCTCAGAGGGTTTTCCTCAGACCTTTTAAATCAGTGGCTCAGCCTCTTCTTTGTGGTGTCCCCCAGGGCTCGGCCCTGAGCCCATTGTTGTTTAATGTTTATCTGGCCCCTCTGGCTAATGTGGTGGAATCTTGGGGTGTCAGGGTGATCTCTTACGCTGATGATACACAGCTTGTATTCTCATTTAAGGATCACTCTGACCCTGGGTTTACCAACTTCCGCCAATGTCTGAATAATATATGCACTTGGATGACTACCAACCATCTTAGACTTAATACAGACAAGACGGAGGTAATGTTCTTTAATCAGAGAACTACCATTTCCCCGAGCCTCTGGTGGCCGACAATGCTTGACCCCCCGCCTATTCCTGCCTCCACAGTCCGCAACCTAGGCTTTCAGTTTGATAACACCCTCTCCTGTATCCCCCACATTAATAAAACTACCGCCGCCTGCTTTGCGAAACTGGGTATGATGAGAAAGATCTTTCCTTACCTCCCTTTAAATGCGCGTAGAACTGTGGTCCAGGCGTTGATCACCTCTCACCTGGACTACGCTAACAGTCTCTATGCCGGCGCCCCTATGTACCAGATTGAACGCCTGCAGATTGTGCAGAACGCCGCGGCCAGACTCATCGGCAACATCCCCTATCGTCAGTCAGTAGCATCTTACCGTAAAAAACTTCATTGGCTTCCTGTCACTCGTCGCATCCACTTCAAGATTTTAACATTTGCTTTTCGAGCCCTGAATAATTCTGGTCCTGACTATTTGAAAAAGCGGATTGTCCTCTCTCATTCAATTAGATCTCTTCGATCTAATAGCCTTCGTCTTCTGGTTGTTCCACACTTCCGTCTCTCTAGGATGGGCGGAAGAGCATTCGGAGTTCTGACGGCCAGACTCTGGAATAAACTTCCTTTGGATTTAAGATTTGCTCCTACTGAATCTGTCTTCCGCCGCAAACTTAAGACATGGCTGTTCTCCTCTTAATTGTTCTGGTTTTTTTTGGTTTGTTTCTTTTCTGAATTTCAGTCGTTAGCGCCGGGACACCCCCTCGGGGGTAGCCGAGCGCTTTATAAATTTCTTAAATAAATAAATATGCAGCACAATGTCAACACTTAAAATACCCAATTACTCGTCCCATACCCCATTATTGTGTTCTAGTCAGGGGCTTATTAAGCTGCCTAAATGCTCTGACTAGATGATCATGCAAATTTGCTGATTTTTTAAACGCGACCAGCAGTTTATCAGTAAATTCTGATGTCCATTTTTCAAGACTGTTTTCTTAATGGAGTTACTTAAAAAGCCAATTATTGTGACACAAACTAGTTCAGACAATGTTAGTTCTTTCACCTTCAGTAAAGAATTGGGCTCACACTATCAAACTCTTTTCATAGAATGTTGCACTTAGAGGCATATTCTCAAGGACTTATCGCTGAGTTAGCGTCACATTATCGCAGCCAAAGTGGCAATAGATTTATCGCCCTATTCACAAGCTGGTGCTAACAGCCCATATCACCAGTTTTCCTGCGATAGCAGCCGCAGAAAACATCGCCTAGGATGACACCGGCAACTAACGCTAATGAGATGGAGAGTAGGCGTTACTGTGCAAAAAGCCACGATAACACCACTTCACAGTAGCGGTCGGCAGTAGGAGTTACTGCAGGGCGGTGACGTGGGCAGGGGGAGGGGCAGGGTGGGGGGTGGTAATGTATGGATTACGGAGTTTAACAGGTAAGTAAACATTTAAATAAATAAAACGAATTTTGTTGCGCGCACTGCATCACCAAATGTGATGCAGTGTGCGCAATGAAATTCGTTATAGATTCCTTATAGATTGTCTATAAGTAAGCTTATAATGTGCATGGAAATGAGAGGTGTTATACTTCCATAGTGTTTCTTTTTTTGATTAACCAAATAAACTTGTATACAGATGGCTACGATCCTCACTGGTTTGCAAGTCAAGAAAGTTAAACTTGTTTTTTACAGCACTAAGAGTGAATTAAGCCAGCATTGAAAGGAAAGAAGTTTTTGTTTGGTAGCTCACTGGACCAGAAGGGCATCATAAGTATAATGCATCTACAGCTGTATGTGCTTATTGAATGGAGTAGATAGTAAACAGTCTATTCCTCAAATTGTGCCACAAAGAATATGGCAAGAGTTGGGCACAGGTAGCACTAGTTGTGGTACCTGTGGATCTGTTTATAAAATGCATACTCAAACAAGAAAGAGCTATCAATAAGGACAATTGTTACTCATTTCACAGTAAAAGGTGTTGGAATCTGTTATTGATTTATTTTTTCTCAAGTGCCAATCCAATCAAAGACCTAGGCACTAAGAGCATAATTTTTAGGTATGACTGTTACAAGTGGAGAACAGCAGGGGCTATTTATTCAAAGTCCAGTTCTTTTCAGGGCACCAGCTCCCACTACTAAACATATTTATAATACGTTTACATATCAGAAAACAGATGTTGCATACTTTTATGATATATTAATGAAGAGCCAGATATCATCAACTACCACTATGTGGCCATGCACTGGAGCTGCCTTCAAATGTTTTCCAGCAATATATATTTTTGGGGAATGAGATTTTCATGCACCTGTGATGAACCTCGTATGACGTTAGTGTCCCGGGTCCCAATAAAACTTCTTACTGGCTTGTTTACAAATTGGAAGGCTGACTGCCAATTCTAATATTTGCCTGGCCTATTTTTATTCCAAAGAAGGTCCCACCTCTTGTGGTGGTAGCCACTGCTGGGGAAAAGATTGTGAAGAGTAGTGTGCCATACCGTGGCGGCTTGGCAGAATTGCCAGCACCATAGGAATTATATTTTAGGAAAAAATGAATGTCCTCAAATTGTTGAACATTTTCTGCAAGAGTAAAGGGACAATGTTGGACTGCCATGACAGATTATGAAGATCCTGGTCTATAAATACATTAGTGGAGATGGTGTTGGAAGAGCATCCTCTTCTCTCCTATCCTCTCCTTTCCACTCCATTTGACTTGGCCTAGGTCACAGTAGGTGTAGGGAAGGTAGACATTAAAAAAATTAAGACAATCTGCGTAATATTGTAACATTCAGTTCTTGCTCCGGAGTCAAATGTTACAAAACGAACCTTGTGTAACATACTCAAATTAATAATAAGAATGTTTACCAAATATGTCACACAAATTAATAAGACAAATGTTCAATATATTTTAAATCTTGGGTAAACTACAATTATAAAATGCTCTTGTAGAAATGTTCATTCCTCAACATTTAACAGTACTGAGTAACGTACTTTTTACAAAATATGATTGTAATTCACTGGTTGCATTGAAAGTAAAAATGTTGTGCACATCAAGTGGCTATATTTTAATAATGTACGTTTTGAGTGATATTGTAGTAAATAAGCCGGAAATATTCACTTCTCAGTGTTGTGTAAAACCCCACATGCCAACCCTTCCATCCCGATTCAGGAGGACGACTACTGATTTCATGGTTGGTCTAGCACCCCTCCCCCTCCCGCCCTCCTCCCTCCCCAATTCCAGTAAGCACATCTGAGTTTTGTAAAACTGGCGAAATAAATGTTGATGCCTGGCACGCATGCTCCAGTCTCCCCCTGTAAGAATCAGTGGCATAGGAAGGAGGGTGCGCTGGGTGCGGGCCGCCCTTGGTGTCCTCACTGAGGGGAGTGACAAAGTGGCAAAAATATGTGTTTTAAACACATATTTTTGCCATTTTGTCCAGCCGGGGTGACAAGTGTCATTACTGACGGGGGTGACAAAATGGCAAAAATATGTGTTTTAAACACATATTTTTGCCAAGCATGTGGTGACAAAAAAATGTTCGCACCGGGTACCACCTGCCCTTGCTACGCCACTGCTAAGAATTACCTCTGACATAAAAAGTTAACGCTTTGCCCTTAGTTCTTGCAGGGGAAAATTAAAGAATGTGACAGGCCTCTGTATTTTTGAGTTTTGCATAGTGCAAACAAAAACTGAAGAGTTTATAACTGGGTTTTTTTGTTTGAACTATTTTATGAAACTCCCAAAAAATGAAATGATAAGCAGATTGCCTCTGCTTCGATTTGTCAGTGGGGAAAATTAATTCTCCCCACTTTTATTAAAATCTCCCACTTGCCTGCTCTAAAATGTTGGCATGTATGTAAAACCGTGCAGAGCCAGCTAAATTGGATTGCCGCTGAATGAAGCATCATTTACTACTAGACATGCCCATAAAGGCAGGCGTGCTGACCTCTGGTAGGCAGGGCTTATAACAAGATGGCGGTGTTTTAGAACTCCCGGGATTATCATGATTAAGAGGAGGCCTTTTTAAATGAGAGACAAAGGAGCGTAAAAACAAACAGCCCAGCAGTTGGTAAGCAGCATGCGCTTGCTGCGCATGGGGGTCATGGCTAGTTTACCCTGCTGTGTTTAGTTGTGATTGACACCCAGGGAGACCTTAATATCGTGACGTGACACACTACCAGCGCCGACCGACAAAGTTATCCACAGAAACAGAAGGCAACAAGTGAAGTGTCGAACTTCATTCAGCGCTGTCCCTGCTCTTTAATGCGTCCTTCGTTTCCTCTTGGATGAAATGTCGGAAATATAACCCTGCAACGGGTTTGCTATGTCAGGGTAACTGAATAGCAGCAGGTGCAAGAAGGGCTTACGTCAGACGGTGAAAATAATTTTCAACACGTAATATTTTTCAGGGATTCTCGTTTTTTTAGGCTTCTTTTCACACCACGTGCCATAGCATTTGTGGGGCACTGGGGTTTATTTACTGCGCACGTCCCTTGCTAAGCATCTGGTAGCAGTGGATTCAGAAGAGGTAACAATTTGATTTACTGCACCTGCAGTCCGGCACAGCAGAAATAACACCGCGGCGAGTTCCTTCTAAATAGCCACCTGTCTGACAAAGCGGAAAAGCCGCCGGCTCCATTCTCTCTCTGGCCTTCTGGTGAAACCCGTGTGCTGCGTTGAGTGCTTTCGAAACCGGCGACTGAATACTTGTAAATACACATTTAAAGGGTTGGATCTGTTTCTCAGTTTGCGGACTGCGATTCTTTTTACATTTTTAGTTTAGCATAGCACATAGGAAAGAGCGCCTGCCTGCCAAGACCCGCTGAGCGTTTTTCAAGCCCGTGAAAAGAATGAATTATTCAGCAGTAAGCATGCTTACAGCTGGCCATTCGGGGGCTTTGATCTGCGAATCAGGCGGCGGCATGAATGCCCGTATTGTCATGTTATGTGTACACAGTGTGTGAATTATTGAAAATAGAGAGGCCTGGGCCTCATCTGGTAGAGATTACAGTGCAGGCATGCTGGGTGAGGGCCTGTAATTGAAAATCCCCAGATGCTGTTTATGTGGTCTTTGTCCCGTGACCTGCTGCAGTAAGCTTGTCTGAACAAAACGCCGCCTGCATAGAAAGCCCAGCCCAGCCCCTCCCCCGGCTAAACTCAATGTGGGACTAGTTAAGCACCTGCCCACAATATTTTCGGGAATCCTCAATACATCTGCTGCTCCCCAGTTAGTCAACAGGTTACGTTAACTGCTCATTCAGTTGTTAACGTGGGAATCGTTTTAACTATACAGTTTTGTTTAACTGCAGATTTCCTGTATGGTATATTACATTTGTGAAGCACTTTCGTAGAGCGAATGATGCTTACACAACTTTACTAACACTCGAATGCTTTTAGACAAATGGTGTATTTCGTTTTTATTTGCAGTATAATCCATCTAATTGGGCCATCCCGTGTGTTCTCGTGTGACGTGTCAGAATCGTACAAAAAAATCATTGGCGCGCTTTGCACACAATTTGAAAGAATTCATAAAAACCAGAAGATGTTACAATGCCTGACCATGATCCCTGACCCTCACCATGCTCCACCCATCGTGCACGAAGATACACCTACACATACCACTGGGGATATTTTGGTTAAGTTAATTGAGTCAGGCATACATACCTACAGCTAAGGTAGTAGTGGTGGGCCGCGTAGGGGGCACAAAAAGTATAACTTATTGGAGTGGCATAGACTGACTAAGTTAGGATTCTTTTTTTGGATTACACTTTGAATAGACTGCTTGTTAATGCCCAAGACTCAATAAAAGCATACCAGTGGTTCCGTAAAACTTCCTAGCCCATTTAGGTTACTGAACCAGGTAATAGCCTTCCTGCTTTTCATTGTAGTTGTGTGACTAAGCAAGTTAACAGTTGACACAAGCTGACAGTGTGGTATCACGGCCAGAAAGGTGTCAGAACACAGGTCTTATTTACTGCATGAAACCAGCACCATTAGGAACTTATTTAAAACTGAGTTAGAATTATGTGTTGGGTCAAGTGATTTTCATTTTAGATGCATCATGGTGTAAATCAAATTACTGTGTATATATGGCTTTCTGCGCACACTGCTTACATCACTCTTTTCCCGGAGGGAATATAATTCCAAATAATTGTCTGTGATTTGACCAGAATCATATCTCCAATGTATATTGGCTCAAAGGGTTTTCTCGTAAGCATGGGCAAAAGCAGAACGGTTTCAGGAAGTGCCTAAGGCATTCATATCAGCAAGACCATCAATGGAAGTATGAATCCTCTTTCATCCTTGTTTCCCCTGCAATGTAAATTCTCCACAGAGTTTGTCGCATTTCGTGTTTTTTGTAGATTTTATTCTTGTTTTACAAGGTTCTTTTTAATCCCAGGATTGAGAGGCTCAGGTCTAACTGAATGTAGACCTGCCCTATTGTACTTACAGACTTCTAGCTCGCCACTGATTTGCTTTAGCGTTTATTTCTTTAAAGCACTCTTCATGTTAGGAGTCATATGGTCCTTTGAATCAAAGATGTAACGAGGACAGGATTTTAACGTAATGCTTTTATAGTTTTAATATTAAGTGTGATAATTATATATTTGCTTTTATGCTCATATTTAATGTTTGAATAAAGCAATTGATTGATTGAGTCAGAAATCGTGTTTTGATTTGTGGTATAGTTGAACATTGGTGTAAGGGCAGCCGACTCAAAGACAAGGTTCATCTTGATTAGACATTATGACGATCCATTAGGGCTCAGAACCCCTCTGGCTTTGCTCTTTTTGATAATATTTTAAAGTTGTAGTTCATAGAATCAAATAGCTTTGCAATTTAACTGCCCTGTTGGAGGCCAAACTGGAGACATTCTAAAGAGTTTACCTAGGCATCCCTTTTTACTCATCCCAAGCCTCCTCCTACTCCTGTGACCTCCAAAATAAACAAAAAAAAGTCTAAATCCTTCATTCTTTTATCCCTCTACTATCCTTTTCAATCAAAATAACAGACTAACATGTCCACTTCTCAAATTTCATATTTCACTATACTAATTCACCACTAATTCTTTATGGTTTCCAGAGTAGCTTGCTACTCGCTGAAAAAACGCTTCAGTATCTCATCATGGGTAGCAAGCACTATATAAATGCAAACCTTTTTCCCTCTTCTATCTCTCCGCTACCCTTCTCTATCCAAATAACTGAATAACACATCCACCACTCAAATTACTTTCATATTTCACTAGATTAATGTTTAGCACATCCTTTATGTGTTCTGGAGTAGCGTGCTACTCCCCCAAAAAGCGCTACAGCATCCCATTAGGTGTAACTAGCGCTATAGAAATGCAAACCTTTTTCCCTCTTCCATCCCTCCTCTACCCTTCTCAATCAAAAAAACTGATTAACATATCCACCACTCAAATTACTTTCATATTTCACTATACTAATTCACCACTAATCCTTTGTGGGTTTCCGGAGTAGCATGCTACTCGCCAAAAAAGCTCTTCAACACCCCATCAGGGATAACAAGCGCAATATAAATACCATTTTTTTCCCTCTTCTATCGTTCCGCTATCCTTCAGAATCCAACGAACGGACTAACCTATCCACCACTCAAATTACTTTCCTATTTCACTATACTAATTCAACATTAATACTTTATGGGTTCCGGAGTAGCGTGCTACTCGCTGAAAAAGTGCTTTAAAGCCTCTACAGGGGTAGTAAGATATATAAAAATGCTATTATAATACAATAAAATACAATAAAGTTATCTACTAGTTATAGATTAAATATAGAAGCCTTACCAAGTCTGACCAGGGCTTCATCCTTAGGCACACACACGTGACAGGTAGTCATTCATAGAGCTCTTTTGGTGTATTGAGGGCATAAGCACTCCTAAACAATCCAGAATTGAAGTTACTGGACAAGACAGAGAGATGCTAGTGCAAAAATATTCCACTTTTTACTGCACAATTTCTTGACAGTGAAAGAGAAAGATTTTCTAGCAGCTTTTCATCAATTCTATTACAGCTGATGAGACAACTACAGTCTCTACAAAAACCAACAACTAAAGTTTACAGATAGAATCCTTGAGCAAACCACCATTATCCCCCATTCCAAGTACCCAAATTTAGAATACCAAGCAAGTTGCTCACCCGTTAAATGTCAAACCCCGAAGCAGTTTACATGAATAAATAACCAGATGTCAAAAGTAAAGCTCTCATTCCAGTATGAATCCCGATCCTGGTATAAAGTTCCCTTTGCACCCGAATCTGGATTCCACCTGGTGTGCTAGTTGTGCACCCTAAGGGCGTTTTCCAAAATGATACTCACCAGGGCAAACCTGGTACAAGACTACAGGCAAACTGCATGAAATCCGAGTTTGCCCACCTACAATCGATAACAACATGTGAAGGTAGTGGGTTTTCTTCAATTCCAAGGTCTTAAAGTCAGAATGGTGTGCATTTGGCTACAATAATAAACATCATACCCTGGAGTTTGTTCTTTAAGAGAGCTGTTCCAAATAAAATCCTGGAAACTTCTTTCATTGAGCGGATGCTTTCGAAAAGGGTTGGTCCTTTTTTCTTTTAATCTTCCATTTTCACAAAAAATACTTCTCCTCTAATATATGTCAGGCTAACATTTTTAAAAGGCTCAAGGTCTGGGGAGAGAATACCATGTGCGACTCCTGTACGGCCCTATGGATCTCCACCAATGAATCAGGTTGACTAGCAGTGGTTCCCTGTTTGTGGCCCTACTTATGGGAAAGCTCTGGAAGTGGGATCTCGTGAGATGCAAGATGGCCACCAGCATGCCAAAATCTAGCTGGACAAATTCTGCTTTAGCCTCCACAATTAGTCCCAGAGTGCTTTAATATTGTATACGATGCACAGAAATCAGAAAATAGGATGTGAACAGACAATAAAGTGAGAACAAATTATCTGAGTTATATTACAGCAACATTTTAGTGGTGAAAGTCATGGGTCAGCTCTAGAGGTTGCGTTCCTTCTTCTAATGCTAGCGATTATTATATTAGACCGCTCCTGCTACCATATCGTACGGTAGTCATATATGTACACCTTATTAGGAGTGATGAACAGCCCACGACATCCCTGTGGCAACCCAAAGCAGGCCTGTTTCCAGGTGCCAAAGGTCGGGAGGTACCCCAGCATTTTATTTCTTCCAGCTTTTGAACTGTATCATGAGAGCAGCGTATTGAAGCAGTTCTGGTGGGTTTGTCCTCCACTCTGGTGATGGAGTCAGATATTACTGCAACCGTTTCTGAATCTGATTGCTATGCCCCACTTGCTGCAGGCGTCACTTGACTTTAAAAGAGCTCCAATGCCATGTGTTTGTCATTGATATACTTCCTTTGGGAGTGAGAACTGGTTCCTTAAATATGTTTTTATTTTGTACATATTTGTGTACTGTTTATGAAACATCTATTCATAATACATTCATCTGTAATATGTG
Organism: Lissotriton helveticus; assembly: GCF_964261635.1. Lineage (NCBI taxonomy): Eukaryota > Metazoa > Chordata > Amphibia > Caudata > Salamandridae > Lissotriton > Lissotriton helveticus. The sequence continues at coordinate 739,415,622 of NC_136061.1, read as the reverse complement.
TATTATAGATGAATGTATTATGTAATACTGCATGTAGGAATAATATTGGCTGGTCTTTTCAATGAATTCATCCGTTTTAAAAAGAACAAGTGGCTTTTGGTAAAAGTTAAGAAACCTCAGGATAACTTGGACAGTAACCAAAGGGGCACGGACGTTTAGGACATTTTAAAAGTCACAGAAAAAAATATTTGAACTATTTGCTGTTTACATAAAATGCAATATATAAAAAAGAGAAATACAATTTAGGATGTTTCAAGATACAAGAAAAATAATTGTTGCTTAGAAGTCAAAAGTATGTATTGAGGAGTTTCTTAGGCACAAGCGACCCTTGACATACTTGTTACAAGAAGACAAGCACTGGCAAAGTGAAAAGTCATCTTTGTAGTTATAGTTAGGTCAGAATTCCCTTAGGAAGAACATGTTTGTTTTTGCTGATTAACTATGGTACAGCTTGACGAAAATCCACAAAACTTACTAAACTGTTTTGGAAAAGCTAAAACTTTATTGAATGACGTGCATTTGCTTAGTTTGGTGCAAATCTGGTTAGTACTTTTTGAGAAATTAGCTTTAGAAAAATGTTGTGTGTGCTAAAAAGGATAACAAAAACAAAGTTATTGGGACAGCTGACACTGTATTTGCTTAATTTGCCCCTACTTTTAGCACAGTTTGACAGATTTGCAGACAGTTTGGCAGATGCAAAGCATGTTTAGGTTAATGGCAGCCGCGACTCGTGGAATGAGTTCCGTGGGGTAGACATGCGGGGCGGGGGAGGGGCAGGATGGGGGTGGTATATAATGATGTATATAAATTTGCGCCCGAGACTTGGGGGCCAGTACTAGCCAAAGTTTTTAATGCCGCTGTTCGCTATACTATTCCGTGTACCTGGTCCGAATCCATAATAGTTCCAATTCATAAAAAAGGGGACCGAGGAAACGCCAAAAACTACCGGCCAATCTCGTTGTTGGATTCGTCGGTTAAGATTATGAGTCGTGTACTCCTCGTTCGATTGGAAGAATGGGCAGAGACTAATAAAATAATGACAGACTGCCAATATGGGTTTAGGAAAGGGAGGGGTTGCATTGAACAATGCTTAAATCTGGAGCTATTGATTGGGAAATATACCCGTGCGAAAAAGGGTTCACTTTACCTCTGTTTCGCTGATTTGAGCAGTGCTTTTGACCTAGTGGATCACGCCATATTATGGACCACCTTGTTAGAAATGGGAGCACCCAGGGAAATCATATATTTTCTGGCCCGTTTATATGAGAGGCTTAGCTCGTGTGTCCGGTATGGGCCTTCGGGCGAATGCACAGACAAATTCAAGGTCAGGAGAGGTATCAGACAAGGGTGTGTATTGGCACCCTTGCTCTTCACTCTGTTCATTAACGAAATAGACTCGGTCTTACAGAGGGCGCCAGCCGACGCACCTAGAGTAAACACAAGTACCATCCCCGTGTTACTCTATGCGGACGACGCTGTGCTGCTCTCTAGGACTCCTCGGGGTCTACAGCTTTTGATTGATAAATTTGTGGCCTTTATTGAGAAAAGAAAGTTGGTCATTAATAAAAGCAAGACATTTGTGATGGAGTGCGGAGTTAGTAAGGTAAAAATTAAAAAGCCCTATAGGTATCTCATTGACGGCCAAGTGGTGCAGTCCGTGGAAAACTTCTGCTACCTGGGAGTTAATTTTTCCAAAAATGGTCGCTGGGATGTCGAGCACAAGGTGGTGCGCGACAAAATGATCAGGAGCGCCAATGGAATATTTGCATTTGCAAGTAAGTTAGGTGGTAGAAGGCCTAAAGAAATGCTCAAGATTTTTGAAGCCAGGTGTCTCTCGGCTGCCCTCTACGGAGCAGGGGTATGGGGGGTATCCAGGGTTGAATCCCTCCAGGTTGAAGAGAATATGTTTCTGAAAAAATTGTTGTGTCTCCCGACTTCTACTGCTAATAGTTTGGTCCATAAAGAACTAGGACTACATCATATAAATGATCTATTATTGTTGAGGCCTTTGATGTTGTGGCGTTCAGTCTGGATAAAAGACGAAACCTCATTTAACAGGGCCATTATCGAGGATTGTTTACGCCTAGACTATTTCCTTAAAATCCCATGGATTAAGTACACAATTGATTCTTTCTCTAGTGTATTTGGGCTTAACGTTACATTAGATCACTGTTCTGCCTCGGATCTCTCCAAGGAGAGTCTGAAATTAACTTTTTTAAATCATTGTGCAGAAAGACGAGCTACGGATGATCTTAAACTTTCTACTTGTATACGTTATAACCATTTGAATGAATCTGTGGGCCTACACCCTTACCTCGTCCAGGTGACCAAAGGGCAACATCGGTTTGTTCTCACCAGGATGAGGATGGGTACGGTCCACCTATTGGTTGCATTCCCTGAGATTAAGAAGCGCCCTACCGGTCCATGTCGGTGCGACAATATTTCAGAACAAAGCACAGAGCACTTTTTGTTTACATGCAACCTGTATAGCGAATGTCGCAAATTCTTTTTAAAACCTCTACTTATTAAATTTGGAGCAAGAACTGTTAAAGCGGCAATGAAATTACTTTTTAACTTGCATCACCCTGACATCTGTTTTTATACGGCTAGTTTTTTACTCAGGGCCATCAGCTATAGGAAAAGCATGATTTTTTAAATATATTTATCAATATTCTTATTCTATCTTATTTATTGGGAAATTTTTAAGTGTGTTATTTGCTTGTTATATGTATCTCACCGTATTTGTAGCCGATTGCGATTGACCAAGTGTATTTTCTTTTATTTGTATTGTTGTATGTACTTTTATGGACATGATTTACATGTTTCCGAATAAAGTTTTGAAATTGAATTGCCTGTCCCACGGAACTCCCTCCACGGGCCGCGGCTGGTTAATGGCAACATTTCTAAATTTGTTTAGAATCTTCGAGGTTGGGCCCAGTTAAAATGGGCAGCCAAAAAAGGATATCTTTATTAACGCTGACATCATTTGACAATTCCACATTACATTACGCAGACATTTAGCACAGTTATTCTTCCATGGGCATTGCATATTTTTTCCAGATCCTGCAAGGAGTAGAGCAAAGACAAATTGGAATTTCTTTTTTATGTGCTAATTACTTTGGTGTTGTTTAATGACGGTGTGAAATTTGGCAGGTTGCTAGGAAATTGAGCCATGTGAAGGAATCTCAACTTCCTTGCAGATCAAACAATGGGGTGGATGGGTAAGGGCAGAGGAGGAAGGGAAACATCTTTGATTTGTTAATAACTCTGTTGCAATTTTATTGATCTGTTCAACACTTGACAGGTGAATGTCAAATGCTACTCTGTAGTTAATTAACCCCTTCCATGCTGATGACGAGCTCAGCTCGTCATCAGCATTACCTACCCTGTGCGGATGACAAGGTGAACTCGTCACTCAACATGTTGATTTTGAAATCCCAGCGCACAGCGGGAAAACCGCTAGCGTGCAAGTGGGTAAGTTAGGAGTCATTACATCAGGAGTACCAATGGAGGTACGTTGGTAGGTATTGTTTCTGGACCTCTCCTATGTAATAATTTTACTATACACATGTATACACCTATAAGTAATCTTTATTATTATTTTTTTTTTTTAAAAACCTTTATTTAACAAAGTATGGAAATACAGAGTCTCGCCTACAATCCCTCGAGCCGGCCAAGAAAACAGCACAAGGTATAGCATAATACACAGCTCATCAGCCGACAACCAGGGGTCCGGCAGCCATGGTAAGAAATTCGTTAAGTTCCAAACGACAGGATACGAGCAGTTTCATTTTATAACATTCAAACAACAAAAGAAACAAGGCTGTACTCCGATCAGTACGGTCATTACATATGTGGCAGGAAGAAGCGGTCAGGAAACAATACGGTAGACAGGAGAAGAGCCAGGGAGGGAGGGACAGAACGGGAGCCCAGAGCAAATGGAAATATCAATATGTCTGTACATGTGAGAGCCGAAGTGTACAGTCAAGGGGAACAAGGAGTATCAGGGGGATCCACGAGGGGGGGTTCACAAATGTCCCCACGGAATGCATTCCACTGGTCCCATATCCTACCCCACTTTCGGGGCCTGCCACGGGAAATGTAGACAATTTTCTCTCTAAACATACACCAGTCCATGTTATCTTCCCACCCGGAAACCAAGGGTGCCCTCTGAGACCCCCATAACTGCGCAATGTCCCTCTTCGCGATCATGTTGCCCAGAGTCACCCATTGAGTCTGAGCAACATTACAGTCGGTCGGTTCCCACACATTCAATAGACAGCGCTTAGGTTCAGGTAGCAGCCGAACATTCGTGACTTCATTCATCACTTCATGCACTCCCCTCCAGAAGGACTCAACCACCGGGCACTCCCATACAATATGGAGGAAAGTAGCAAGCATACCACAACCCCGCCGACACAGTCCACCCTCAGAAAAACCCATACGCATCAGTCGGGGACCAGTGACATAGACTCAGTGCAGGACTTTCAGCTGAACAAGTCGCAGGCGCGCCGGAATCGCGACCTCTTTGGGAGAGGACACCGCAGCCTGCCAATCCTCATCGTCTAGCTCCAGCCCATCGGCAGTCCAGGCGCCACGCAAATGGACAAGCAAGTCCGACCGAACATTAATAAGTTTTTTGTAAATAAGAGAAATAGTGCTGTCTGGAACATGACCGTCCAGCACCCTATCCTCCAGAGGGGAACTCTCCGGAACATCAGAACCGGTCGGAAAAACCGACCCAACGGCATGGCGAACCTGAAGATACCGAAAAAATTCCGAGTCATGCAGACCATACTCTTGCTGTAGTTCCGCAAAGGTCTTCACTCTATCCTTAACCCAAAGATCGCTCAATTTACTAATCCCGATGAGGTCCCATTTATCGAACCCCTTCGACGTCCATAGTTCACCCAGTCTCTCCGCAGCAAATAAAGGGGACGCCCCGGTAAGCCTATCCGACCACCCAGTAGCCGCGGTCACGCTGCTCCAAACCCGCACCGCCACTGCCGTGGGACCCGTCAAGTTCCTCCTAGCACTCCTAGAATAAAATGCCCTATAGTAATCCCCCCCAGGTAAGAGCCATCGGTCCATTTCAAAAGCCGGGTTCGGGACAGGACCATACATAGCATGATTCACAGCACTCAACTGGGATGCCCAATAATATCGTCGTATGTCGGGTAAGGCTATGCCCCCGTCATACCAGGGTAGCGTGAGTTTAGCCAGTGCTATACGGGGCCGACCAGCCCACACCAGCTTCCTCTGGAGGCACTCTATTTCACGAAAATAGTGAGCCGGCACCAAATCCAGCGTGTTTTGTACGGCATACAGGAACCGGGGGAGGGACATCATTTAAAACAGCGCCGCACGTCCCAAGGGGGAGAGAGGCAGATTGCACCACGCCGCAACGTCCGACCGGAGCCGAGCGAGCGGAGGCAACAAATTCCGATCATAACGCAGCACAGGGTCAAGTGAACTATAAATCCCCAAATATTTAAAGCCATCAATGCAGACCGGGATCGGACACATTCGGGGCAGAGAAAGTGGGTCGCCAGTGAGCGGGAAGATACAGGATTTAGACCAATTGATAACCAACCCGGAGTTGCGGCCAAAAGAGCGCAATAAGTCAATAAGAACTCCCAGCGATTTGCGGGGGGACGTCAAATATAACAGGATGTCATCAGCATAAAGAGAGACTCGGCCTTCGAAATCCGGGGACCAGTGTATACCTTTCAGAGAGGGTTCCCACCGAAGCCAGACGGCCAGCGGTTCAAGCGCAAGCGCAAACAACAACGGCGACAAAGGACAACCCTGCCTCGTGCCACGCCCGAGGGCGAAGGGCGCTGAGGCTCTGCCATTAACCACCACCTGCGCGAGTGGCTGTTCATACAGGAGTTTAACCCAAGAGATGAATTTAGGGCCAAAACCGAACTTGGCGAGGGCGGCCCACAGATACGGCCACTCAACCGTGTCAAAGGCCATCGAAGCATCGAGAGAAACCAAGATGGCCGGCTCGCGAAGAGATCCCGCCCTCGCAACGATGCCATGTAAACGGCGAAGATTGAGAGCAGTATTGCGCTGAGGGATAAAACCGGACTGATCCGGGTGAACCAGTCCGCTGATCACCGTGACCAGTCGATTTGCCAGTATTTTTGCCAATATCTTCGGTTCAGCGTTCAGAAGGGAGATCGGACGATACGATGAGCAACGCTCGCGGGGCTTACCATCTTTATGAATGACCACAATGGAAGCCAACCTCTGGTCCCTGGGAAGAGAACCAAGATCTCGCGAGGCCGCAAACATACGCAGCAAATACGGCGCCATTTTGTCCGGACACAATTTATACAACTCAACCGGTATACCATTAGGGCCCGAAGCCTTCCCCGAGCGAAGGGAGCGAATGGCAAGCGCAACCTCATCGGCGGAAAAATCAGCCTCCATTAACACCTCGTCCGACTCCGAGAGTCTGGGCAACACAAGGTCACGAAGTAACAAGCACGAGTCCTCCTCCGGGAGGCCGGAAACCGGGGCATATACGACCCGAAAATGCTGAGCAAACACCTCAACTATCTCCACCGGGTCCACGACTCGCACTCCATCATCTATCACAATCACTGGCACCACACGATTCAATCTGTCCCTCCTGTCCAGCCACGCAAGCAATTTCCCGGCCTTATCACCCACATCATAAAGTCGCCCTTGCTGCATGCGATGCATCGCCTCAGCAGCGGCAGTCACAAATGCCCTGTATTCAGTTTGCTTAAGAGCCAAAACATGCAGAATCTCAGGCGTCACTCCAGCCTCCAACCGCCCCTCAAGCACTGCAATCTCAGATTCCAAACGCACCACCTCCTCTTGGTTACGCCGCTTCTCATCGGCCACAAGGGACAAGGTCTGACCTCGGATCACCGTCTTGTAGGCCTCCCACAATGAAACCGGGGAGGAGACAGAACCCTCATTTTCTGCAAAGAAATAATCCACACATTTGACCACCTCGGATCTGAGTCTAGGGTTCTGGAAGTGCCACGGATTGATGGGGGCGATACGGCCCCCCGTCCCCAAACAAATGTCTAAGTGAAACCATATCGGGGAGTGGTCCGAGATCCCCCTAGCCAAGTGTCTGATTTCACGCACCGAGGCCAACTGCACCATAGGCACGACAATATAGTCAAGTCGCGAGAGACTTCCGTGAGCCCCCGAATGAAAGGTATACTGAAGTTGGCCAGGGTGCAGCTGCCTCCAACAATCAGCCAACCCAAAGGCATCAAGGAATCTCCCCAACCACAACTGCGATGCAGGGAGGAGCCGGGGGGGGCTACGATCACTCTCACCATTCGCCACTGAATTGAAATCACCACCCAGCACAAGCAGGCCCTCGGGCAGGCCCAGAACGACCTTGCCCAAGTCAGCGAACGTGGTAGACTGCAGCCCAGGCGGAACATAAATAGACAGTATGGAGATCAATTTCCCCTCCCATCTCCCGGTAACGCCAGCATAGCGGCCCCTATCATCTAACAGTGTGGTATCCACCTCCAAGGGAAGGGAATTCCTGACCAGGATACCAGCCCCCCTCGATCCTGAGGTGAAGCCGGAGTGCGCCACCAAACGATAGCCTCTCCTGTTCAAAGCGTGGCACGTGTTGCCCACCAAATGGGTCTCCTGAAGCAGGACCACATCCGGGGAGCACCTCTTCAAGTATTGCAGCACAATCCCACGTTTTATCCTGTCCCCAAGACCATTAACATTCCAGCTCAAAACCCTAAGCCCCCTACCCCCCATCCCTGAAGCAAACCGACCGCACTCCCCACCTCGAAACAGTCATGTAAAAGCAAGTGATAAACAGAGCACAGCCTCGAACCAAACAAGAAGAAAAAAGCCCCCCCCCCACCCCCAAGGAACCCAACAGTGTCGAACCCCCCACCCTGCACCCCTGCGGTAGACCTGAAAGCCACCCCAACTTGCAGTGTGCCTGTCGCCCCATTAAACTAACCTACAGAAAGAGAGAAAGAAATACCCAGAGGAGGAAGACCCCTCAGACCCCCTCACACCCCGGGCAGTCACATAATACTGAAAACACAGTCCGGCAGCCCATGCGATGTAATCCGGCTCGCCAACGTAGACTCACTGCTCCTGGTCCTCCACTCCTCCCTCGGCCCCTCCCGAGTCTTCCGGGCCATCGGTACGCTTCGGTAAAGTGTCCAACCAGTCACTCACCACCTCAGGGCGGTCGAAGAAAAAGGCACGCTCAGCATGTTCGATCCTCAGGCGGGCCGGGAAAAGCATGGCATACTTCAGTCCCAGATCCCTGAGGCGCCTCTTCACGCCCGTAAAGCCCATCCTCTGTTTCTGGACGGCTTGCGTGAAATCTGGATAGAAACTTATGGAGGCGTTCTCAAATTTAATGGGCCCAGTGGTTCGCGATGCCTGCAGGATAGCGTCCCTATCGCGAAAGTTAAATAGTCTAGCTATAATAGGCCGTGGAGCGGCACCCAGCTTCGGCTTGCCTCCCGGAACACGATGGGCCCTTTCGACCGCAAAAAAATTACTTAGGCCCTGCGCCGCCAGATGTTTCAACACAAGGTCCTCCACCAGGATATCAACAGGCATATCGGCAGAAGTCTCCGGGACACCAACGATGCGAACGTTGTTGCGCCTGGCCCGGCCCTCAAAATCCTCCAACCGGTTGGCAAATAGGTCACAAGTGGTCCGTAGATTACGGACCGTGGTCTGGAGGTCCGAGACATCCGTGGTCAGACTAGCGGTCTTAAGATCAAGAGATTTGACACGCTCGTTAGTTTTCCCAAGGTCCGCTCTGATAAGGGAAACATCAACCGCCACTGTGTCTATTTTAGCAGCCAGGGTTTCATACTGCTGGCCCATGCTGGATTGAATACTCGCAATGGCGCCCATCACGTCTTTCAGGGTAGGCTCCTCGCCATCAGGAGCACCGTCCCCAGCTTCCTCCAGGGCACCACTCGATCCGCCCGGGGAGCCCTTGGGTCGAGTAAAGCGATAAATGGTCTGAGATTGGGTGGCCCCCCTCGGGACGAGCCTCTTGCGCCGCGTCTCTCGACCACTGTCCTGCCCGTCATGACCGGGGAGAAACTTCAACTGGAATTGCGAAACTCGGACAAAACAGCCTCCGTCGTGGCAGGCGCCGAATTGCGAGGAAAGAAGGGCACAGCACAAGACCAGGCCAGCAGTCGCAGAGTAAGAACTCCAATCGGGAAGTGGGCTAGCACTAGAAGCAGAAACGAAACCGAAAGCACACCAAGGGAAGAGGGCGTGGCCCACCAGCCGCTGTTGTTCAATTGCCACCTGGGTACTTCGGGGACTCGAGCCCCCGGTTGGCATACGTGGTAGGCCTCAAAGTTCAGGTCGCAGTAAGTCCAGCATGCGACGGCCAAAACAAGTCACGAAAAGAGCGCTGGCATCAGCAGGGCGTCAATGAAAAATATCCGTCGTCAGAATCAGGATAGATGACAGGATAGTCGCCGGAGGTGGAAGGGGTCCCGGGAGCTCTTAGCTCACGCGTCCATCTTGGAATCGCGCGAAGCCCCTCCCCTACCTATAAGTAATCTTATCTTATATTTTAGGTTTATGTTTTACATTCAGTATTCTAACAACACTATAAAGTAATTCAATTAGATTATTATTAATTATATTTACTTACATTTCATATTTAATTATGATAAATGTATTTATTGAAATGTATATAATTTCATTTTAATTTCCAGCTCTCTGAACCTAAACAAAACTCTTAATTCCCATATGCATTACAGATTCCTTGTACCTAAAAAGCCCTACGAACTCTAAATCCTACTCATCCAAAAACCCTAAAACCCCTAATTGTCCCTATACACTACCTATCCATGAACCCCAAAAACCCTTACTGCCCCGCACACTACCTATCCTTAACCATACAAATCCCTTACTATCCCTATACACTACCCAACTGTGAACCCTAAAAGCTCCCTACTGTCCCTATAAACCCCCCAAAACTTAGTGCTTCTATACACTGCCCATCCCTGTATCCTAAAAAGGCCATTACTGCCCCATAAACTACACATCCCTGAAACATAAATGACCCTTACTGCCCCTATACACTACCGCTCTCTGAGCCCTGAACTCCCATTACAACCCCTGTACACTACACATTCCTGAGTCCCCAAATAACCCTTTCTACCCCATACACTATCCATCCATCAACCCTAAAAACTCCTTATTACCCTTATACACTACTGATTCCTAAGCTATAAAAACTCCTTATCAACTCTAAATGAACTTTGAAAAATTATGACCATATACCCATTTATTAAGTTGTAATTTTTAAAATTAATTATTTACTACGCTACATTTTATTGCTTAAAAGAATTTTGTTTGCTCAAATGTTACTTAAAATTCATTGACATTTTCTATGTATTATTTAATGTAACTCAAATTCAATAAAATCACATTATTTTGTATTAATAATTAAATTAATGTAAATCACATTTTTTAAGTGACTTGATCTACTGAAATCAAGTCCCTTACAACAATAAAAATTAACTTACATGTGAAGATGTAATGACTCCTGATGTAAGCCCAGCGATTTAATTGTAGCAAACCTCGGAGCAGTTTCCAGTGTACTCTTGGTATTTTTAGCTTAATGCAGATCTGCCAATCAGAGTAACTCTTAAATAAGAACATTTATGCTGATTTTAACTCGTGTAGGAATATTTGTTCTCTGCTACAGAAAAAACGCAAAGTCGAATTATTCATGCAAGTGGCTTTGCTTTTTAGATGCAAATCCGTTCAGTACTTTTCAGAAATTAACATTAAAAATGAGGTATGTGGTTATGAACGGATTATACATTTGAGATAGCTGTATTAGTTCAGGGACACTCTTGGATTTTGGATTCTCAAACTTAAATTTGAATAATAAAATGTCCCTATTGTATAATTGAGCTTTTTGCTCCACTCATCCATTTTCGGTCTGCAGCTCCAGAGTTGGACCTTTGGACACAAAGACCGATTTTCTAGCCAGAACAGAAATGTTTCTGTTGTATATGTCTTTACAGGATAAAGAACTTGGTCTCCATGTGCTGCAAAAAAATCGAGGAGAGCCAACATGGGACAAGGAGAGCATCTCGTGACCAACTGACTAGTAGGGTAAACCACGAGATTTCCAGGAGGTTAAAAACACATTATATGTGGAAGGGTTTGCCTCACAGTTTGCATACCACTTAGCAAGATGGCAAAGTTCTTCAAGCCACCCTCCTGAGTCCATAAACCCCAACCAAGCACTCTTGCTCCCTTGTTGGTTCTACCTCTTTGCGAACCATGCAGGGTAGTGGGAGAAACAGAAAGAACCCATGAGTCCAAAGTCTTTCTTTAACTTTAATTTGGGTTGACATCTTCTCCACACCCCAAAATATCACTAAGAATAATAGAAACTAAATAAAGGAAATACATTACCCATACAACAAATGCAGTGTTTGTGACCTCACTATAATTATACCAATTAGTGGGAATAGCTAAAAGCACACCATTTAATAAAAACACATTCTCAATCCAATAAATAAAACTATGTTCATAGTTATCTCTTTGATAGTGTTTATGGTAAAGTGATCTATAAGATCATTAATGACATTTGTAATTGAATCTGTTAAATCAAAAGTGAGTTCACAAGCATTGCTTTTAGTGTGCGAGTTATGGTTTTCATAGTAGTTTTGTAAGTTAAGGATTGTGGAGCTAACCTTACCTAGCAAATTTCCGTTTTTTGGTTTTAACTGATAATCAAACCTACTTTACCTGTAGTTTATAAGTGAATTGCAGAAGTTTCTATAGCATGCATATGGTGTTATAACTAATTCTAACCATAACTTCACCACGGCTATAGTTTTTTTCAATTAATATATATGCTTCTATACATATATTACCACTGTTTTGGTCCAAGATGGATGGAACAGCGTTCACAATTTCGGCGGATCGGATCGTTGACTCCCTCGGCAGGATCACACCGGCAATCTTTACCAATTCTAGCGCCAGAGCATTAGACAAAGGGGATGTACTCCCGGTCAAATTTCTTTTGCTCATTTTATTTATTTAAAATGAGTACAGCCACCCAACGCGTTCCGGTCTTCTCCAGAGCTTGATCACGGGTTGTCTTTCCTCACAACTGTGTGACATTTATTTTCCTTTTGTCCAATGACATCATTTCCCATTATGCACTGCATTATGATTTCTGTAGTTTTTCACAGTTAGGGAACAAATTCTTTAAAGTACAAATGCTTTTGTGCAAAATACGCTACAGTGAACACATTCTGAGATGTGCAAATACGTTAAAGTGAATAAAAAAACAGGTTTAAAAACATTTTCTGGTTTTTCACTGTTTAACTTTTAGGGAGATGTTTATGCAGTTCTTGTATGGTAATCACATTGTTTTTTATAATTAGTCTGTGGTGCAATTTTTGGGGAAGTCACATTATTTTCTTTTTTTCTTTTCTTATATTCCCTTTCTTTTTTATCATTTTCTTTTTTGACCTCCAGTGGGCTGTATTCCTTAATTGTTGTACTACTTTTCTTAGTTGTTGTGTATGTATTTTCTCTCTTGGATTATCCTTTTCAGTTGTCTTTTTGTAACCCTCCAGTGGGTATTTTTTCTGCCAGTTTATTCGTTTTGCAATTTTCTTTTTTCTTTTTTTCCTTTTTTCCTTTCTCTTTCCGAAGCTATTTGTTTATATTTAAAGCACCTTGGATTTTTGCTGATTCAATCAACTCCAGATGTTGTTTTCTATTCAAACAGAACAGTATTCTTCTTTCCTCATTTTATCTTTGTGGGATATTTGTTATAGATGTACATAGAGTCCCACTCTGAGATTGTTCTTTAAGTTGGCAGGCATGAGTTAGCTTCACTGAAAAGCAGTTTTTTGTTTTCATAATAACTATGGTGCTGTTCAAAGAATCTGCACAAAACATTCCAAAAAATAGATCAGGTTGGGTTCAGAATGGCATGTTTTGTAACGTTACATTTGTGTGTGGCAGAGGGGTCGAGGGGTCGATAAAGGAGGTGGGATTGAAGGGGGAAGTCAAAAATCTGAAATTTTCAATTTAAACTCTTATTGGAAATATTGATCTCTGCTACAGAATAAAACATTGAAGGGAATTCCACAAAACTTGGTACAGAAGTACAACTTTACTCAAGGAAGTGACATTGCTATGTTTGGTGTAAATCAGTTCAGCATATTTATTTCAGAAATGGATGCTACAAAAATGTATTACGTTTGCTTGAAAGGGTTAGAAAGTTTGAGATATGTGGACCATTAACCTGTGAACTCTCTTCGTACCTGGGTTCGAGGACAGTTTGCAGAAACATAGTTAAAAATAAAGGCATTTGATTGAAAGATAGATTTTTTCTCAATATCCATTTTGAGACCACAAACCCTTAAGTCAGATTTTAGGACCTGAAGATAATAATTGGAAGGCCACAAGAGAAAATATGACTTTCTGACTCCCATTACACGAAACTGAGCATGGTTGCCATGTCCTACAAGAACAAGCATTTGCAATGCCACAGGTCTCGCATTTTCGAAGCTTTGACTTATTGGAAATGAAAATGCCTTTTATTATTGCAGGTTTTTTAAACACATAAATAAAAGGCATTGTCATTTGCAATGCCAATTGCTCAAAATCCTGCAATTGTGAGACCTATTGCATTGCAAATGCTTGTTTTTCTTTTTGCCAAAGATGGGCAGCTTCATCGGCAAGCACTGGTAAAGTCAGCCATTTAGCTAATGCACTTCAAATGCAAGACCTATAGGCTTTGTCAATGCTAATGTTTGGTTAATAGATACTCTATGGCTGCTCGAAGTGTAGGTGTAAAATAAAAAGGCAGGCAACTGTGAAACCTGAAAAGGATGGCAAATTTTTCCTTGTGTTACAAGTCTATCAATAAAGTTTCAAAAATGACAGAAGAAAAGTTAAAATTTCCAAAGTATCCCATGATGTACATTGGCAGAGGACATTCAGCAGGTGGAGCATTAGATTTCAGCCTCTGCATAGGATTCAATATGTTGCGCATACAATATATTTAGCAAGAGTACTACTAGCTGGCATAACAGCCATAAACTAGTGAAGATTTTAAAAGCAGTTTGACGGGCCCACCACAAGAGTCCACTGCATGCCTGGACCACTGAAGCATGGTGGATGTAGGATTGGATGAACTACAGCACTGTAAATTGTTTAACCCCCAAACCGAAATATTTTTCAAAAAGGACATACACCAGATTAAGAATGTTTTTCAAATTTTTGTGATTTCTCACAGATTTTGAGAATCCTGCATTTGTTCACAATTTGATGTGCAAGAAAATAAAAGCTATGCGATGGCAATGCAAGAGGGGTGTTTTAGTCAAGATACTAGATGACATTTACATCATATATCAAAAACAGTTTGTAGCAAAAACAAATATTCACACTCCTCAATGTAGCGAAGGACGGTCCATAGCAGACAAAGGATAATGTCAATACCAACAAGCACTGGCAAAACCAATTCGTTTTCTTGGCATTTTGAGCCCTGGCTAAAATCTTTTAAAAAATTAAAGCTTTCTGTAGTAAAAGAGACCAAAAAAGGTTGCAGTCTGTATAGATTGCATCTATTATACAACAAACTGATTCATGTGTGAGGACTGCAATGAAAGCACTCCATGCGAGGTGAAATGATATAGCATACAGCCTAATGGGATGAGGTGAGGAGGTAAAACTGCTCAGCGCAGCCAAAGCCCACGTTAAGTATATTTTAAATAAATAGTAACAATAGGTTTTCAGATAGCGGCATTGTCCAGTGAGACCTAAAAAATGGTGGCAATATTATGCAGTGTGCATTCCGCTCCGAGAAATACGTGTAACATACTGTGCTGGTAAACAGTGTTTTACCAGAGCTTTCGGATTAAGACGTATTGGAAATATATTCACATCTGCCCATGGCATCCTCTCTCCTGATTCCCCATCCACCCCCCCCCCCCAAACTCCAACGCAGTTTTGAAGGCAAGACACTGTGCTTTTATTGGTAAATTCAAATGTTCTATTTGCCACTGAATAGGTTTGAACAGATATCAACTCGCTAAGTAAAAAAAGTTTGAAGTTGGCAGGTCTTTAGCAGAAAGTTATAAATAGAAAAGAAATCGAGGCATTCCATCCACAAAACCGACGAAAGGCCAAACTGTGCCATCTTAACATTTAAACAAGGCCAGCCTGGTAAGGGAGTAGTCAAAGTTTTTTGCTTTATCTGTAAAATTATGAAAACACACAAGAAGCAAGTCAAAACAGCAGTATGAAAATCTGTATCAAGTAAAGCACAGATTGCATTTTGACCTTCACGGGGCTGTGTGGTGGCATTAAAACTCCCAGAAACCACACATGGGCACAAATAGATTGGGTGTTGGGAAGGGGAGTTACTGTTGTCAACATTTTCAAGGAGGTTGGAGCTTTTCGCCTCCCACTCCCACCCCCAAAAACCTCATAGTGCTAACCAGCGAACAGCACAAAGGAAGGATGCAGTTAAAACTTAATATGAAGTTCGGTTGCTGCCGGCAACTGCAATAAGGGCCTGATTGAACAGCACTTCTTTTTATGGCAGGTTGTGTGGTCATTCGCAATGCGGGGATGTGTGGAGTGTCGTCGGCATGCGATTTTACCACCCCTACTCGAATCTGACGAACAAAAGGAATATTCCCATGACTGTAACAAGTGAAGCAGAAACCAGCAGTACTTTTAATTGCTGCAGACGGATATCCCACTGACTGGGTGCCAACCCGACTTTTTAGAAAAGATTAACAGTTCAGAGGAAGGCAGAGCTGGGCATGACCTTTCTCGTCCGACAAGCTGAGCCTAATGTAAGCCAGTCCTCATGTGATTAAATGGAAAAAGAAAAGTTGCTCGGAACAGATTGGATACAAGCATTTGTAATGCAATAGGTCTCGCATTTACGCGAGTTTAAGCTATTGGCATTGTAAACTCGTGGAAATGCGAGACCTATTGCATTGCAAATGGTAGGCATCACGTACAACTAGAGGGCGGGGACGGGGGAATGGGAGGGAGAAGGCACGGACGGCGGGCTGGCAGGGGGACGGGGAGGGAGAAGGCACAGACAACAGGAAGGAGAGCGGGAGGGGGTAAACAAGGCATGACAACGGGAGGGAGGGGGTTAAAGAAGGCTCCAAAGCACGTCGTGCCCGCAGTAAGTGAAACGGAATAAAGAAAATAGTGCTCACAGTGTAAATAACACCTACTGTGTAACAACCAAAGTAAAGGGGCCAGTAGCCATGGGAGGTGACAAATGAAAAGGAGGCGGTGCTAAGGAGGGAGGAGGGACTAACAAGCCTATTTACGAACCAGAAGCCAGCATTTAGGACAGACAATGACACAAGCCAATGGCAAATATGGGATGAAGAGTGGTCGGGCTTCTATTTGCTACTCCATCACAAGAAGTCTCGCAGAGCAGCGCATGCATGCTGGCTCTAGGCTCGACCTAAAAATTAAAGTGCCATAGAAGGGCAAACTGGGTGCACCCTGACTACTGTCTCTGTGGCGAGACAACTGACTTTGGAGGTGAACCGAGTGAAGGCTCACATGTTTCATAGTCCATGGTCATGATAGTGACCCTGCACTCTATTGGTGCAATTTTGGGTGTTATGAGGCTGCAACATCATAAAATAGACCACAACTGATTTGTATTTATATTTTAAAGCATGTGACTGCCTCTAAAAAACAAAACAAAGAGAATGATGGCAAGAAATCCTAAAGATTACATCCCTGCATGATTCATGATATTTTTGGTGTCATATTAAATCTCAAAACTACATGATATCTTTAGAACTGTTCACTTGAGTGTGGGCTGGCATCAAAATCACTTTTGTGGGGGGGGAGTTGTAGGGGTGTCATGATGAACTCAACTTTTTGAAAATGCACGGAGTCTATTGCTAGACCACAAACTTGGCATATCTAGCAACAAGCAGAGGACTTCTACTTTAGTGCACGGACTGGTCAAATCTACGGACTAATTTTAAATTTAAAGAGCACTCTGAGCTTTTCAGTGGCTGAAAGTTTAGGTAACTTTTCGCCACATTATTAAGAGCCTTTTCCTTGGCAACAGCAGATATATCCACCTTTTTGTGAAGAGCAGAAGACCTGAATAGGTGCAGCTGGTATCCAAAGCTACATTTAGGAAGATGCAAGCACACAAACCTCACGTTGTTATTCCACCACTCTGCATTCTGCTGCCTAAGAGGAAAAGAAATAGTAGTTGCGGAAGCGAAGAAGTGTAAAAAACTCACTGAGGATTCAGATGTGTTTGAGATCTTCACACATCCACCTGCAGAGAAGCCCAGTGTGAAGAGGGTCACCTGCAAGCCATGTTACCTAAAGCTTGACAGGGCAGACAGAACTCTACTCCTTCAGAACATCAACAATGCAATGAGAAGTATCTTAGGGTTCTGGAGCAGCACACAGAAAAAAACTAGGATGCCAGGAATCAAAGTGACTACAAAATGTTCCTCAAGAGATGTTCCATCAAGTGGAGAAAAATAACACCCACCGCGTCATGTTTGCACACTCCCTACATGGAGTACTAAAGCAACTTGTAATATAAGGAGAAGAATCCCAGAATTGTGATACGATTGTTGAAAGAACTTTACACCAAATTCCATCAACACATGGAAAAGTATACACTCTATCAGTGGCAAAACCCAAAAGCACAAAAAAAACCACCTCCCACCCTAAACAAAATGTTTTTTTTAGAACCACCAAAAACCTAAAACAAGCATAGGTAGCCCCAATAGGTCTGGCCTTGACAAGCTTGCAATTTTTCTTTATTTCTATTTTTTTACAAGAATGTTCAGTAAACATTAAGCGCTGATTACGATGTCATGTGGAAACTTTCCGTCTCGGAATCGGATTCAACTGACTTGCCCGATTACGATGCAACCAAACTCTGTTCAGTCAGAGTCCCATTGACTCCTATGGGAGCCCGTATCCACCCAAGAACACGGGCTCCTATGGGGAAATGGGGTGTGTGCAAAAAACTCTGCGCCCTGTTACAGGCACCCCACTGTGCCTGCCACGCAGTGCAGGGATTTACAGGGGGGTCCCTTGGGTACCCCCTTGTCTCCAAACTGGAGGCCGTAGGATGAAGAGGGGGGCCTGCCAGGGGCACCCAAAGTCATATTCTGACAGCCTTTTCATGTCAGACAGGTCGACTCGGAAACGCTGTCCGTAGAGCTGTACAAAGCAGGTCCAACCAACACAAATTCTCCCAGAACCGGTCGGAACGGTTTCGAAAAGCCTGTGCAGTTTGCAATCCGACCGCCCGCATCATTATCGGTTGGGCAGATTGGAAACCGACCGAGTTGGGCTGAAGGGTTCCAACATGGTCGAGGAGATTCCAACTGTCGGGAGGAGGCTTTCTGCCCGACATCGAAATCGGTCCCTAAAAGTGAGAAAGTAATAAATAGGAAATAAGTTCACCACGTAAAAGTGGTGTGTATATTTTTGCAAAAAATAAAAATAATGGACCAACTTAAAAATAAATAATAAAAAAATATATAATGAAACTAGAAATTTCCACTGAAATGAACTACTCCATACATGTATTAGCATTTCTGCAAGAGTAAAATGCTGTTGGTCAAAGTGAAGAGAGCAACTGGTTGAAATGTCCCACTGACACGTGATGTATGCTGTAGTGGTCAGGAGCAAAATGTGAGGGCTGACTGAAAGTCCCTATATGTATGTATATATGTATGAATTTTTATACATAATTTTTTAAACATGATGCAAGTCATCTAAAGCTGTCTTTATGCCAGACCTAAAAAGTAGATTGTGTCTGTAAACAACTATGCCTTTCAAGGTTACCATGGATGGCTTGCCTGCAGAGCTTGGGTGTATGCAAATCCTTTTGCGGAACTCTGCAAACAGGATCAGATGTCTTCCATGAGTCAGGCATAGGACCTTCAGCCAGGCCTTGCATTCAGCCCTCACTGCTCATGGCTGAAGTCTGTGCACAGTGCAAAACCCCACTGCACATTGCTGGACTTGCCAAAAGCAGTGGGTAGAGTGCGGTGCTCGGCAGAAGGCCAAGCCAGTTGGGGTTACAACCCCATCCGAGCACAGACAATGGCCCTGCTCTGGGGGAAATGTCTGCATTAGCTGGACAGGGCCTGCTAAATGAGAAATAAAAAAGGGGCCAGGCTGCATTCTAGCCCGTTTTTTTATTTCTCAACTTTATCAATGGGCTAGAGACATTTTTAGGTCTCGGCTAGCCGCGCGAAGCGCGTCTCCGCCGAGCCCCTTTTGTCGGCATGTGTGCTTCCCAGGAGACAGTCCTGGCCGCGCGCATCGCCTTGGAGGCGATTTGAAAGTGACACGCGCACGCGAACGAGCGCTGCGGCCAGGCGCTGTCTCCTGTGAAGCACACACGCAAGCGCATACACACATCAAGTGCTTTGTGAAATTGCAGATGACGGTAAGTGGATTTATTTACATTGCGTATGTCCTCTTTTCCCGCCTCCACCCCTGGGGCAATCCCTCGTCTATCCTTGCTCCCCGAACACCAGCCCAGCTCCCTCCCAAGCTCCGGCTGCGGCTTTACCTTTGCAGCGGCGCCGAACCGGATGCGCGCTCAGATCTGCAGAAGGAACAGATCCCACGGAAATGTAACCGGGAGAGCGAGCGAGCTCCGCCGGGAGGCTCACATCGAGAGGCGCGGGGAGTGGGGCAGCTGCAGTGCGCTTCCACCGACTGCAGGGGGGCGTCACCGAGCGGCTTGCCGAGGAAAGCGGTGGGAGGCAGGGGCTGAGCTTGCGGGAGGAGGGAGGAGAAACGAGAGCGCGCTCGAGTCCCTGACTGACAGAAGCACGAGGAGGCAGGACTTCTCACGAAAAACAGAATTGAGCTCTAGTTGACACCCCCGGGGTACCAAAGAGTTGTCGGCGTGAAGGAGTAGAAACGTCTCGCCCTGTGGGTATTAACATTTTAAAACTTGGTGACGCTACTCTCGTAAGTTATTAAACGTTGCCCATCGCAAATCATACCCAAGCCACCACGCGTACCTCTAGAAAACGGACCCCTCAGCTTGTGATATACCAGACCCGACCCTTTAGTGAAGATATGTTAGGAGCTCAGGCTCTTGAAGTTTTAAGGCTAGCCTGACTCAAAGAATGAAGGCGGTGTTCTTACCCTTGTTGCACGGAACCACCGAATACTAAAGGGCACTAAAGATGGAACTAAAAAGTGAGTAGTGAGTGCAGAGTAGTGAGTGCAGAGTGAGTGTGCAGAGTAGTGAGTGCAGAGTGAGTGTGCAGAGTAGTGAGTGCAGAGTGAGTGTGCAGAGTAGTGAGTGCAGAGTGAGTGTGCAGAGTAGTGAGTGCAGAGTAGTGAGTGCCGAGTGAGTGTGCAGAGTAGTGAGTGCAGAGTAGTGAGTGCAGAGTGAGTGTGCAGAGTAGTGAGTGCCGAGTGAGTAGTGAGTGCAGAGTAGTGAGTGCAGAGTAGTGAGTGCAGAGTAGTGAGTGCAGAGTGAGTGTGCAGAGTAGTGAGTGCAGAGTAGTGAGTAGTGAGTGCAGAGTAGTGAGTGCAGAGTAGTGAGTGCAGAGTGAGTGTGCAGAGTAGTGAGTGCAGAGTGAGTGTGCAGAGTAGTGAGTAGTGAGTGCAGAGTAGTGAGTGCAGAGTAGTGAGTGCAGAGTAAGTGTGTAGAGTAGTGAGTGCAGAGTGAGTGTGCAGAGTAGTGAGTGCAGAGTGAGTGTGCAGAGTAGTGAGTGCAGAGTGAGTGTGCAGAGTAGTGAGTGCAGAGTGAGTGTGCAGAGTAGTGAGTAGTGAGTGCAGAGTAGTGAGTGCCGAGTGAGTGTGCAGAGTAGTGAGTGCAGAGTGAGTGTGCAGAGTAGTGAGTGCAGAGTGAGTGTGCAGAGTAGTGAGTGCCGAGTGAGTAGTGAGTGCAGAGTAGTGAGTGCAGAGTAGTGAGTGCAGAGTAGTGAGTGCAGAGTGAGTGTGCAGAGTAGAGTGCAGAGTGCAGAGTAGTGAGTGCAGAGTGAGTGTGCAGAGTAGTGAGTGCAGAGTGAGTGTGCAGAGTAGTGAGTGCAGAGTGAGTGTGCAGAGTGAGTGTGTAGAGTAGTGAGTGCAGAGTAGTGAGTGCCGAGTGAGTAGTGAGTGCAGAGTAGTGAGTGCAGAGTAGTGAGTGCAGAGTGAGTGTGCAGAGTAGTGAGTGCCGAGTGAGTAGTGAGTGCCGAGTGAGTAGTGAGTGCAGAGTAGTGAGTGCAGAGTAGTGAGTGCAGAGTAGTGAGTGCAGAGTGAGTGTGTAGAGTAGTGAGTGCAGAGTGAGTGTGCAGAGTAGTGAGTGCAGAGTGAGTGTGCAGAGTAGTGAGTGCAGAGTGAGTGTGCAGAGTAGTGAGTGCAGAGTGAGTGTGCAGAGTAGTGAGTAGTGAGTGCAGAGTAGTGAGTGCCGAGTGAGTGTGCAGAGTAGTGAGTGCAGAGTGAGTGTGCAGAGTAGTGAGTGCAGAGTGAGTGTGCAGAGTAGTGAGTGCCGAGTGAGTAGTGAGTGCAGAGTAGTGAGTGCAGAGTAGTGAGTGCAGAGTGAGTGTGCAGAGTAGTGAGTGCAGAGTGCAGAGTAGTGAGTGCAGAGTGAGTGTGCAGAGTAGTGAGTGCAGAGTGAGTGTGCAGAGTAGTGAGTGCAGAGTGAGTGTGCAGAGTAGTGAGTAGTGAGTGCAGAGTAGTGAGTGCAGAGTAGTGAGTGCAGAGTGAGTGTGCAGAGTAGTGAGTGCAGAGTGAGTGTGCAGAGTAGTGAGTAGTGAGTGCAGAGTAGTGAGTGCCGAGTGAGTGTGCAGAGTAGTGAGTGCAGAGTGAGTGTGCAGAGTAGTGAGTGCAGAGTGAGTGTGCAGAGTAGTGAGTGCCGAGTGAGTAGTGAGTGCAGAGTAGTGAGTGCAGAGTAGTGAGTGCAGAGTGAGTGTGCAGAGTAGTGAGTGCAGAGTGCAGAGTAGTGAGTGCAGAGTGAGTGTGCAGAGTAGTGAGTGCAGAGTGAGTGTGCAGAGTAGTGAGTGCAGAGTGAGTGTGCAGAGTAGTGAGTAGTGAGTGCAGAGTAGTGAGTGCAGAGTAGTGAGTGCAGAGTGAGTGTGCAGAGTAGTGAGTGCAGAGTGAGTGTGCAGAGTAGTGAGTGCCGAGTGAGTAGTGAGTGCAGAGTAGTGAGTGCAGAGTAGTGAGTGCAGAGTGAGTGTGCAGAGTAGTGAGTGCCGAGTGAGTAGGGAGTGCAGAGTAGTGAGTGCAGAGTAGTGAGTGCAGAGTAGTGAGTAGTGAGTGCAGAGTAGTGAGTAGTGAGTGCAGAGTAGTGAGTGCAGAGTAGTGAGTGTGCAGAGTAGTGAGTGCAGAGTGAGTGTGCAGAGTAGTGAGTAGTGAGTGCAGAGTGAGTGTGCAGAGTAGTGAGTGCAGAGTAGTGAGTGCAGAGTAGTGAGTAGTGAGTGCAGAGTAGTGAGTGCAGAGTGAGTGTGCAGAGTAGTGAGTGCAGAGTGAGTGTGCAGAGTAGTGAGTAGTGAGTGCAGAGTAGTGAGTAGAGTAGTGAGTAGAGTAGTGAGTAGTGAGTAAAGTAGTGAGTGCAGAGTAGTGAGTGCAGAGTAGTGAGTGCAGAGTAGTGAGTAGAGTAGTGAGTAGAGTAGTGAGTAGAGTAGAGTAGTGAGTAGAGTAGTGAGTGCAAAGTAGTGAGTAGTGAGTAATGAGTGCAGAGTAGTGAGTAGAGTAGTGAGTAGTGAGTAAAGTAGTGAGTAGAGTAGTGAGTAATGAGTGCAGAGTAGTGAGTACAGAGTAGTGAGTAAAGTAGTGAGTAGAGTAGTGAGTGCAGAGTAGTGAGTGCACAGTAGTGAGTAGTGAGTGCAGAGTAGTGAGTAATGAGTGCAGGGTAGTGAGTGCAGAGTAGTGAGTGCAGAGTAGTGAGTGCAGAGTAGTGAGTAGAGTAGTGAGTAGAGTAGTGAGTAGAGTACTGAGTAGAGTACTGAGTAGTGAGTGGTGAGTAGTGAGTAGTGAGTGGTGAGTAGTGAGTAGAGTAGTGAGTAGTGAGTGCAGAGTAGTGAGTGGTGAGTAGTGAGTGCAGAGTAGTGAGTGGCTGGCCCTGTTTCTAGCTCAAGCGGCACCGGTACCTGTAGTCTAAAGATAATACCTCTGCCTCAAGTGAAGTACTCTGGTACCCAAGGATGACTAGCAAACAATATTATTCACAACGTTGCTTACTATTCAGCAACATTTGACAGTTTGCAATCAATCTTTTTAAAACAATTCAGAGTTTGATAACAAATTAATGCAACACATTGTAATATACAATGCCAATAGCTCAAACTTTAATGCTGCGAGACCTATTGCATTGTAAATGCTTGTTATTGCAGAGGAAATTAGATTTTCTGAGGATTGGCAGTGATTTTGTCCCATTACTCTCATAAGCAGACAACACCATCCTCTTGGCAAGGGACAGCTATAAGCCTTCAGAAATCCCTTGATGCCTTTATAGATGTTATGACTTCTCTTGGTTTAAAAGTTAATTTAAAGAAATTGTATATTATGGTATGTGGCCCCAAGTTGACAAAATCTAAAACTTGTATGATGCAGGGAAAAGCGATCGAATAAGTTAAAGTTTTTCTTATTAGGGTAATCTATTTAATACACAGCTGTCAAGGGATCCTCTACTGACTTTAAGAGCACAGCAGACATCCAGGACAATGATGCTCTTTTTCATTATGCAGCTAATTTTGATAGAAACCAGTAAAATAATTGTTAATCCTCTATATAGCAAAATGCCTTTCCATTGCCACCTATGGGGCTGGAGTCTGGGGGTACAGCAGGAGCAATACGCTTCAAGTTGTAGAAAATAACTTTATTAGAAGACTTTTGATGGTGCCCACAAGTGCTTCTATAACATTCTGTCACTCCAAAATAGGTTTGGAACATATTGAGGACCTCATTGACCTTGCACCCTTGCTACTATGGGCAAAAATATGGCGCTCAGAGGATTTAGTTTTTTCGAGAGCCATCATCAGGCATTGTCTTCCTGTGTCTAATTTTGATACGATTCCTTGGTTCAACCATCTGAAGTGTATGTTTTCTAGATGGGTTTATGTGATCTTTTAGAAAACCCCCAAAATATGCCTCCTAAAGCAAAAGGCATTATGAAATCAGCTTTTTTTGCTAGGGCCAGTGTCAACAACCGGTAGCACCAGACACACAATAAATTGTTGAGCTCTGTTGAGGTTAGTCCTTTGACTAATCATTTACTATTTTATAACAATTTTATTATGAACCTGCAATATAGCTTTTATCTTACAAGATTTCGATTAGGCACATTGGACTTTTTGGTAGCTTTTCCATGTCAAGGAATTTAGTCAGAGAAGCTTATGCCTTGCGACAATTTGACCAAGCAGAGCACCATGCACTTTGTACTTTCCTGTGCACTGTTTAAAACAGTAAGAGCAAGATTTCTGCTCCTATTATTAAGAGAGCAATATCCCTGTTCTTATAGAGATGGTTTTAGATATCTGTATTCATTGGACTCTATTTATATCTGTACTGCTGTTCTGAACTTCATAAGGGGCACCATTGTACTCAGAAAGCAGTACAGGTAAATGTTGTTATAGAGTGACAGTCATTGCAATTTGTATATTTATTGTGACAAGCTTTACTATAAGGGATGAATTGTTATTTTAGGCTGGTAATGTCTCTATTTATGGTATGTTGACGTCTTAGCTTATCGCCTTACTACCTCTTGAAGATGGTATTTTGATTAGGTTTGAAATTATAATATTTTTATGAGTGAATCTTTTTTTTAAAATTGCTGTGCATTTAATTATGTGGTTTTATGATTTGCTTGATGAATCGAATAAAACTTTTTTGGCTTGACTTGACGTTTGCAAGTTATGGTTTGCATGGCAGTTTTGAGAGTGTTTTATTGCAGTGATTTTTTTTATGATGATTGTTTTGGAAAAAAAATACTGTATCATTGTGAACATTTCTTTAATGTGGACTATTGGAGTTAATGATTGTCTATTATCATGCTGAACGCTGCACATTTTTTTGTTGTGCCTGAAAACTACTCAAAGTTAATATTGTAAGAAAACATTACGAATTTTATTTTTTATTTCTAAATTCTGTTTTGTTTCAGGTAGGAACGAATTGATAGCCAGATACATCAAACTCAGGACAGGAAAGACGCGGACGAGGAAACAGGTAACATTAGTTGATGGAAACAGCAAAAAAAGTTCTCTAACCGTGTTTTTCTGTCGGTACCTGCCTTTGCTTCTGTTATTCAGTTCAGGCACGTATATTTTGATGTCTGCTTCTCCCGAAAGTGCTTGCCATTTCACATAATCATCAAGTGGGCTGCAATTTTCCTAAGGCTCATTTTAGGATACATTTTGAAAGGTCATTAGATAAATGTTTAATCCTGTAAAAGCTAGAATGCTGCAAAAAGGGTCCATACTCATGATGTTTGAAAATCAAAACCATTTAGTGTGTAGCAAACATATTCTTTAAATAATTTTTAAAATGTAGGCATTTGGAAAAAGTGTACCTTTCCAAATATTAGGTGTGTGGTTTCCCACTGAGTAATATGTCTGTAGATAATGTACTGTCTATAGTGCAGGTGTTTTCTTTTATCCCTGGATTTAGGAAGAAGCATATGAAATAAAGCATTAAGGTAGAGTCAATTTTTGTTAGTGGTTCCTAATCTGCGCAACACATATGGAGCTAGTCACAAAAGTAACTTGCACTTCTGAGTAAGTTAACCGTGCAAGTTGTGACTAACTTGACTACTTTGGGTTGTTCACAAAATCCCAGTCTAAAGTTACTCAAAAGTTTGGAGAAATTATGAGTGCAAGTTACTACTGGCAAAAAGAAACAGCAGTAAGCCCAGCACCACAAATGGCCAACTTCTAGTACGACAACACCCTCTCAAAAAATGTAAGGAAGAGAATAAAATAAAACCCCATCAGAACTAATGTTAAATTAAATCATTCTAAATAGTTAAAAATATAAATAAATATCATTTAATGGTAAAATATTTTTACAACCTTGTTTTGAATTTAGAAGTTAATGGAATATTTATGTTTTTACTAAATTATAATCAACTTTATTTGAAAAGTAATTTAGTTATATTTTAATAAAACAAATTATTAGCATGTTTTATAATGAAATAATAAATATGTTTAATTTTTCGGATTTTTTACATTAAATTATTCTTATTTTTTTAACTATTTTAAATAATATAATTTAACAGCGCTCTGATGAGGTTTTATTTTTAGTCTCTAACTCCATTATTTTGTATGGGCTGCTGATGCAGTATCTGTGGTTGGCTATGTGTGGTGCTGATATCGGACGGACTCCGGTCCATCTGACATCGGAATCGACCCCTTAGTAGTAGACATTCCTGTATGAGAATGTCCCTGTAGAAAAGATGCAAGAGGTGGAGTTTTGGATTCATAGGTTTGTGAATAGCATTTTGTAATACTTTAGTTGTACGCTTGTAGAATGACTAATCGTACTACAGAATGCAATCTGGGAATATGCCCCATACAAATATAACAGGCGCTCGGATTTCACAAAGTCAAAACCAATATACAGCCCAGCCCCTGTAAGGTTCTTTAAGGTAAATGTAGCACTGGCATACCTATTAATGGGGAAATAAATGTTCATGCCCAATGAATTAAGACACTGCCTTACTCTTTCTATTCTTTGTATAGGAAAATGCAGTTGATCCATGACCTATTAGCTAACAGAAACAGTTTTGTTTGGGTTCCTCAATGAGTAATTCGCAAAAGGTAGGGCCCAATCTACGTGCACAATAATGGGCACATTGGGAGCTAAAATGATTTTAGTTGCCTGGTTGCAATTTTGTTGCACACAGTGTACCTGGAATTGTCGCACTTGATGTGCCTTGAAAGCATAGATGTGGTCTGCAGGTGGGGTCACCATCTTAATGGGGAAACTGGTTACACAAAAAGATTGTGTTCTGATTTGTTTAAATATATATTAAAAATGTATCCCTTATCCTCCTGGTAATATGTTACTACTCCTCCAGTTTTGGAAGACTGATGTAAAACAGACTGTAGTCCATCGTTCGTTGTAAAACTCTCCCATGGGCTATTCTTCCTATTTCTGCAATGGCACCATTCACTGGGCAGACTTGCCTCCACTAGAATGAAGAATAAAATAGAAAATAAGGCAATAAGGGTGTAAATGCCATATAGTGTTTTTGCCGCTAGGAAACTGCATGGGTTAAAATCACTTCTCTGTGTTTTCTTGCTTTCGTATGAAAACAGACCACAGGTGCCGTTTCCTTATCATCAAAAGACTTGATTAGCCAAATTTTCTGAATGGAAAGTCATGCAATTCAACAATCAGTCAAACTCCTCTTCCACAAGGATAGCTTTTGAGGAGCAGACCTCAATGCACCTTCAGCATTTTTATGTTGTACTATTGAATACAAATCGAGCTTATACCAACTTTACAGCTAACAAGAACACTTTATCCAGTTAGGTATTTGCTGCCATGCCCCCTGCTTGGAAGCTACTTGGTCAAAACTATTAAGGGGTTTTCATGACACCTCATCAGGCAGGTGCCCAAAGAGTTTGATCTGTCTCTCGATGTTGTCACACAGTGTGGTGTCCTTGAGATTAAACTAATACCTGCCGTAGTGTGCATAAGTATTATAACCCTCTGAGACTCAGAGCCCTTCATGAAAATACACCCTTAGTACCTCCATTCTTGTCCACTCCCTCCCTCATATCAATTGGGTCATGGTTGACTTTATTTTACTGAAAACATTTTAGAAGGACAGTGGGATCTCCAGAAAACGGTGTAAAAACCATAGGGGTGTGAACTATTTATTGGTAGACGCCTTCTGCAACATATATATTATGGAAACCCATTCCATCAGTTCTACTCCTCCCTGAGTACCCTTTGATGATTATCTCTGAACAGTTGTGTAATAAAGCCTCTCACATGCACAAACAGATATTTAATGCCATCCAAACATGATAAATAATGGAGGTCCGTTTTCACCTATTTATTCTGAGGTTTGGGGGTAACAGATCTGTTTCATGCTAGTTGATTTCAAGACCTGAAAGATGCCTGTGTGCTGACTCATTTTGAATGATCAGCAAAATGTTCATATGCCACATACTACGAAGAACATACAGAATGTACCGTCCTCCATGAAAAATCACAGAAATACACTAATGGTATGTAAGGTATTTGTTAGAGGGACATCATGTATTGTCTCCTGCTCCATCACAGAAGTTGAAATATTGTAAGAAGACACCTCATCCACTAACATTCGTGGCGCACCTCATCATTGGTGAATACTACCTCGATGGACTCAACCATATGCAGAAGTTTTAAAATATAGTAAACTGGAAATATACAGGAATCCAGATCATCTATAAAATGTGTAGATGTTTACCCAAAAGATGTCTCTTTAATTAAGTGGGCACCTCTGGCGTGATTAAGTTTAGTCAGTGAGTAAAAAACCTTTACTTGGCTATGCAGCCGTAAAAAGGTATTACATCAGTAAAACAATGATAAAACATACATATAAATATCAATAAAAACACCACATAAAATAGTTGATAGGGTAAAAATCATGATTCAATCACATAGTTTAAAGGAGATTAAACAAATTGTAAGCTTAATGTAGATCAAGTTTAAGGGGCTTCAAAGTTCATCAGAATTAACATTATTCACCGCTTTCCTGAGTATAAGAGCTTGAGGTACAAAGCTAAGAACGGTAAGACAACAGTATTCTGAGTTTAGGAGTTGAAGATGCTGCAAACATTCTTTAGAGTAACCATAAGTGCTTTATAGTGTTTGTAAATATAGCATTCTTGGATGTACATAAAACTGCAAATAAATATAAAGTGTGCTAGAGTTTGCTTGGAGGTTTTGTCACATGAACAAGGAGGTAGATATTGGAACCAAGAGTCCCAGTGGGGGTATGCTGTGAGTTTTGAGCTATTGTCGATTTCTGTGGGAGAATGAAAAAGGTTTGATAGTCCAATATAAACAACCTTTTTTGACATAGGCGAGCCAAGTGATTGAAAAGGCTCAGTCTTGTCTCAAACAGTCTTCAATGACCGTACTGGAAAATGGGCAAAAAGACTGGCCGTGCTTTTAGGGCCATGCTTTTAGGGATTGCTAGGAGCCTACAAAGAAATTTGTTTTCGATTTTTTGAAGATTACTAGGAAGAGTATAATACTAGCCTCAAAACACCCCAAGGAGAGACATTTACTTTTGTACAGGGTACTTAGTTTCTTAATGTATTTTTATCCAATTTTTTTTAAAGAACCTAAAAATACAATCAATAGCCCCAGCACATTTACAATCTCTGTGGGTTAAAAGCCCTTCCCAACTCAACTTTTCTGAAAAAATAATGCTAATGATAGTTAAAAATCTAAACTTTTGTAATGGGAGTTCCATCTATATTGAATGTATGTGAACAGGTCTTTTTGGGGCCACAAGTCATTATATGTGATTCCTGATGATTTATTTTCAATTGAAGTTTCCCATGAAATTGTTAAATGTATCAAGGAGCAATTGCAGACCATTGCCAGTACGAGTGATCAGGACTGCGTCATCCAGGTATAATAAGATGGGTACTGGGAGCTCACGACTTTAGGAAGGTCTTTGCTTTTGGCTATCAACACCATCTGGAATAAAAGGGCATGATACTGTCTCCATTTATGTTTAACCAAACCTGAATTTTTGTGTCTCTGTGGAGGTGTATTAAGAGCTGGATCGATCCCTGCTTTGCACATCATGGACCATAATTTGCTCCTGTCCACCAGGTTGAATGCACTAGAGAGGTCCAAAATGTCCATATGAAGGGCCCCTCCCCTAGCTTGAGTGTATTTCCCTGATATCAACAAATGATTTAATGTTTACTTGGCTGTACCTACCCCCGGTAGAAACCACATTGTGTCTCCAAAATAAATCTATTGTCAAGTGCCCAATGTTCCAGGATTTGTAAGAGGACCCACCCCAGAATCTTTGCAGAGCAGTCCAGGAGGGAGATGGGTCAGTAACATGAAACATGGCTTCAATTTTCTTTTTTTTAATATAAGAACAATAGTCGACTCCTACCAGGAATGATGGATATTACCTCTTACTGCTGCACAAAAAACATTAGTCAAAAGAAGTGCCCAAAAAAGATGGTCCATACTGTAAACATCGATGGGACCCCATCCAGTCCTGGTGCTTTGCAGCATATGATTATAAAATGGCCCTAGATAATGCATTGACTTCAATAGAATTGCTTAGGGCTAATTCTATTGCATTGTTTATTGATGAATCGTGGGAGAAATATTTTTGAAAAATGACTGACCCACTCCTCAGGGGAAATGTGGCATTTTAATTTAGGTTGGTTATCATCTGTGAAGTATGATCTGTTTATTAGTTCCCAGAAGGCTCTAGAATCTCTAATTAAGGCAGCAACTACAAGGTCATCTCATGCCTGGTTTCTTATATCTTGTTTCCTTTTTCCTAAAAGGGTTTGTGTGTGGATCTACATTATCATACAACCTCACTATTACGAGGAGATGCCTTCAGGGACTCCTTTAGCTGTTTAAGTGCAGCAGTGCATGCAGGGTTGAACCATTTGTGAAGGTGGGATTCCTTATGTTTAAACTGGAAGCAAAGTTGCAAAGACCCTCAAAACTAACCAACAATCCTCAACTTGAGCCTCCTCAGATAAGCAAGTCATATCTTCATCACTCTTTGCGTGAATCCACTGTTTTTTTAAAACGGCAGGTCAGGAAGAGTTCTGTGTGTTTGTAGACTATCCACAGGGCATGTAAAGCTAAATACTAGAGGTTTATGATCAATACAGATGGATGGTGAAATGTATGAATCTTGTATATGTGGCAGAAAGTGAGATGAAAACAAAATAAATTAAAATCAATAGAGGAACCTTTTCCTCTACTGATAAAGTAAGTAAGTAAGTATATATTTATTGTGCAGTTAATTAAATCCATTACAAAAAAGATATAAAAACATTAGGTATCCCACCATTACTCCTGAGACAACTCATTCTTTTGCATAGTAACACCTGGGTACAAGTAAAGCTGGGGGCAGGCGACCACCTATCAAAAAAGATCAATACAACTTCAGGACTAAAACAAGGGTGCGTACTTGTCCCGACACTTTTTAATCTATTTATGGCCGAGCTTTCAGTCCAACTCAATGGAATTAATGCGCACGCCCCGAAGTTAGGAGGTCATCAGCTATCTAACATTCTATATGCAAATGACTTAGTACTCATCAGCAGGACACCCATAGGACTACAACACCTGCTGGATACTACACTTCAATACTCAGACATCAATAGACTAAGCATCAACCAAGATAAAACAAAAGTCATGTGTGTAAACCAACGGAAAACAAAAACAAAGTATAACTGGCACCTGGCAAAAGTTAAACTTGAAGTCGTACAAGAATATAAATATCTGGGAGTCATGATTGATAGCAAAGGCAACTTCAAAGCACAATGCGAGGCAATAAAAAAGAGGGGATTAACAACAGCGATTGCACTAAGAAACTTGAAAAATACAACCGCTGTGCCAAGCTTTCTCCCTCTGACCAAGGTGATACAGGCCAAACTTATTCCATCAATCACATATGGAAGCGAAGCTATGAGAGGGAGGGACGCGGAAACATTGAATGGCATCATCGCCACAGCGCTAAGAATAATATATGGGTTGCCTGGATATACATCTCCTGCGCAAATGCGGCTCGAATTTGGGATACAAAGACAGGAGCGAGCCAGAAAAGGAGCTTTTGTTAAAACCTGGTTCAAGATCAAAAAGGGGCAGCCAGAAACATTAAACTTCTACTTGTGGAGAGAAGTAGAAACCACGGAAACCTGCCCAGCCAGACATTTACTGGACACTGCACTTAATCAGCTGGGGTTACGGCAACTCTGGGCAAAAATAGTGAACAACATTGTTAAAAAAAAGTCAATTTTACAAGACAAAGCAGCTTTGGCGGAGCGTTCACATGGCTGGCTCGCTATTCAATCTTACAGTAAAGCGACTCCTCAAGCTTATCTACTCGCCAACTTCTCTAAAGCCACCAAAGAGAAGTTTTTGAAATTTAGGGTAGGAGTATTACCAACAGCATACCATCTGCCACCTTGGCTGCGCCCGCCTACGCCAGCAACATGCCACCTGTGCAGGGAAGCAGAGGAGGACATAGTCTACATCAATACCATCTGCCCTGAGCTGATGCGGGAACGCCGGTCACTTCTTAGACCCACTTTTAACAAAAATCAAATACGGACGTGCCGACAAGCAGTGCTTGCAAGCTTCTTAGGCGATGAAATTCAATTAAGCTGCTACTTGGTAAAATTTGTAACTGCAGCAGATCTTCGATTAAAACAGCTATCATCGGATCATCGATGAAGCTGTACTGGAAAAGAGATGGCGACGACCTGTCAATCCTTTGCGCTCACATCTGTGACTTTGTTTTTAAGCATATCATTTTTAAGCATTTTATTTTGCACATACAAGCTCCAAAGAAAAATATCAAAAGGTTATTTACCCTTGTATAAACCAATGAATGTTGAGACAGGACTATGCACTACAAACATGCACTGATCACGGACTCACAAACTGCTGTTTACCTCAACCGATAAAAATGAAGAATCAACACTACGGGTCATCAAGGTTGGGGGAGGGGATCCGCTCCGTGATCTTAATGTGCGCTTTTTAATTGAGGTCATAAGGTTATTTTAAACTAATGTTTTATTGCTTATAAATGATGCTCATATATCTTTTTTGTAATGGTTTTAATTAACTGCACAATAAATATATACTTACTTTCTACTGGTAAAGGTTGATGGTATAAAATCACCTTCAATAAAAAAGTCAATATTAAAAACTAAGTTATATTTCATGATACTCTGATTCAGTACTGCCCCATATGAGGTGTGACAAAAATGCATAATATTTTCCTCCTGCCAATCAGTGATCCCACAGGCTCGGTTGCCAGTAAGTGGACAGGTAGAAATGTTAAAATCGCCTGCTCATAGAATGGCCCCCGCTATCTGAATATCTCCAGCAATAATCCAATATGACTTGATCGGTTTCATTTAACAGATATATAGGGTGGTTAGAAAAATAGGTAAAATACAAATTATTAAGAGTGCACCTAGGAACCCTAGGAATGTTAATATCAAGATTTGGAAATATGGAGTGCACAAAAGCTTTTTGATCTTAAGATTGCTATTCCTTATGGAAATGAGAACTCCTAACCCCCCCTTGGATCTGCCTGAATTAGAAGGTTTGGGAGCTGCACAGAATGATTTGAACCCATCGACATAAAAGTCCTCAGGAGCCCAAGTCTCGTGACAGCATATGGCATCATACTCTTTGATTAAGCCAGTCTCTGTTATCCAATTTGTTGCGATGCCTGAGATGTTCCAGGGCAAGAATTTGAAACAGTCTGATCTGATATAGCCCGAGTTGAAGGGGTTACTTGAGATTGACTGAGGAGAGTTGCTTGAAATGTCTTGCTTATAGGTTACAAGTCCCTTGTTGCCATGAGGAATAACTGGAAAATATGATTGTCACTCAGCGTCTGACATGGTGGTCTGGTTCTCAAAGCAGTTTTCAGGGGAGAAAGAGGAAATGGGCTCACAAATCAGATAAGAACTTTTACCTTGGAAATAACAAGCTGTTGAGGAGGTGGATGCAGAACGATAGAAAAAGCTCAGTGGCAAAGCTCAAATTATGCCCATGCCTTTGGGACGATGGTCTAATCTATGCAATAGTTGACTTACAAGGCAGGGGTTTCTAAAGTTTATTACAACACAACCACCCCTTGAAAACATTGGGAGAATATCCCAGCCAACCCACTCTCCTGACCATGATGATTTTGTCCACAAGGTTTGTTGGCCCCCTTGAGTTCGCTGTACACCAATGAGCGACTTTATTTCTTAAGCCTTGCCAGTCCTCGTGTGTACCTTGGGATATGGGGTGGCACCCCCTAAAATATTAACATATCGCATACATTCAGGTGGGAGATTTTAGAGATATTCTTTATTCGTAGAAGAGGAACTCTTTACCTTTTAATTATCATATGAGCGAGCATCCATTTTACTTTTTAAAAGGCTCTGGGTGAAAACTTATGGTGTGTGTAAGATGAGAAGTTGGATCGCCCAAGTTGACAGTTTTAGAAGGGGGTAGCACAGAAGGGGATTGACTTGGGATAAGAGGAATTGAGCCGAAACTGGCTGCAATTTGAGATTAAAGTCTGTTTTGAGCTGTGTTTTGACTACTTTTGTAAAGATCCATGAGAGCTTGCACTATTTTTTTATAAAGATCCATGAGATGTTGCATTTTGTCTTCTAGAGATTTAGCGCCATATGCATCAAAGTCAGGATTTGCGATTCCTAAATAGAGATTTTTAAGAAATCGCTATTTAGGAATCGCAAATCTCTATGCATGTAGGAATTGCAAAAATAATTGTGATTCCTAAACATTCCTTAATTTCGACTCGCAAATTGCAATTAAAAGGAATGTGCGAGTACCCAATAGGTACTCGCAATTTTTTAAAAATATTTATACAGCGCACGGCTACTCCCTGGAGTGTCCCGGCGCTAAAACCAAACATCAGCCACGTAACATAAAACACATCAGGCCACCTGCTAAAGAACTCATAACTGAAAAATCCACATTTTAAGACTTTTCCTAAAGGTAAGTAGATCAGGACTCTGCCTAAAAGAAAAAGGAAGGCTATTCCATAACCGTGAGGCCGCAGCGTGGAAGGATCTACCCCCAATCCGGGACAGTACACACATGTCACTCACCCTTAGGCCAATTGATGCACCATATTCTGGGCTCAGTTAAACATCTGTGGACATAGGAAGAGGAGATAGTTCCCAAACACTTTTTGAATGTAAGATAAATTATTCTTATTGTCATATTGACGCTCAAGTTCATTTATCACTTATTTAATAAGGCCTTTTTAATAAACCATACTGCTGATAAACAACATATGTGCATGCTAGACAAACATAAATATATATTAGGTGAGTTTCACTGAGATGGAACATCCCTGTGCCATCGGGAGAGTTGATACTACACTTAGAATTGGTTAATTTGTTTAGGTGACACATTGCTCGTGGTTAGCATTGAACACTTTTCAATATGAAATAACTTGTTCTCTTTCTCTTAATGATTTGTTAGTTCATTCATCATCGGTTTACCAGTGGTGTTATTTCAATCCATGCTGGTGATAAGCAACATATACACCTACTAGACAAAGGGCCCCATGCATCAAACTAAAAACCGGTCACAAACGGGCAGATTCACAGAATCAATGTACTTACTCGTACATTGTCAAGTAGACTATGGACCAGTGTCCCCTTCCCCGCGCTTACTTCATAAGGGATGGTGTTAGAAATTGGTTTACTGGTTGACTGGGGTGTGAGCCCTGGTCAAGCAGCAACCACAGTCCTAGTCGGGGCAAGGCACAAGCAAGTCCCTAATTAACCTCTTCCCACTCCTTGCAGAGCTCCTTGCGCCACAGTGTAAGCATAGATGTTGGCCAACTCAAATTCCATTCTTGCAGGGGAATAGTTTGGAAAAAACTAAATGAAATAGAATTTAAAACTCGATTTGGTTTTAGATATGGCATGGTAGTGTACACCAAATCTCTGTATGGCACTGCACAAACACATGCCCTATCCTCACCGCTGGTCACCAATGTGAGAAATTGGGTTACTGGTTGGCTGGATTGTGAGCCCTGGTCAAGCAGTGATCACAATTCTAGGCAGGGCAAGGCACAAGCAAACCCCAAATTAACCTGTGCTCAACCCCCTGGTAGCTTGGCACGGAGCAGTCAGGCTAAACCTAGAGGCAATTTGTAAGGTATTTGTGCAACACTCCAATAAAACAGTAAAAACAATACTCAAAAAGATCCCACACTAGGTTAGAAACATAGAGCTTAATTTAATACATATAAAAAGACCAAAACAACAAAAATCCAATCAGTAAATGCATAAAGTGCCAATCACAGCTATTTGTTCGCACTGGACCTCGCCAAAGTCGAAAGTTCAGGCTGACCGCAATGCAGTATGGGTCACATACAGGCCCAGATTAGACCTGCTGAAGTTTTATCCTCTCAAGTTTTGTGCCCTCGCATTGGAGAGGGAGGTGAGGAGCAAGGAGAGCATCGCAGGCGATAGTTGGCTCGGAGCAAAGAGCAGACCAGTCACCACAGACGGTTGGGCTGAAGCTTTGCGATAGTGGTCCTCCGCAGGCTGTTGATACTGCTGTGCCACCAGCGCACGCTGATTTTCAGAGTGAAAGGTATGGTTCCAGTGCAAACAGGCCTGTTCAAGGTAACGAAGAGTCCAAATGTTTGATTTCAAGAGCCACACCAAGGGTACAGGACCTGAGAGGCACCACTTGGATGTAAAGAACTC
Source organism: Lissotriton helveticus (assembly GCF_964261635.1). NCBI lineage: Eukaryota > Metazoa > Chordata > Amphibia > Caudata > Salamandridae > Lissotriton > Lissotriton helveticus. The sequence goes on along the minus strand of NC_136061.1, from coordinate 739,379,155 downwards.
GCTGAATATGGGTCCAGGGGCTGTTGGAGACCCTTTTATGCCCCTGAGGCTCAGATCACGAGACAGCAGACTAGCCCTTGGAGTCACTCTGGGTCCTGGGTTCAAGATGAAATTGCAGTCCAGTTCTTTTTCCCCAGGCAAAAGGACAGCAGGCAGCAGTTCAGAACAGCAGGGCAACAGTTCCTTCAGAGCAGCAGTCCAGCAGAGTAGCAGTCCTTGTAATAGCACAGCATCTTTTTTCCTGGCAGGGTATGCACAGGTCCAGAAGCGTACTGAAGTGGTAATGCCTGAGGTCCTTCTTTTAAATACAGTTGTGCCTTTGAAGTTGGGATACGCTTCTAGTGGCATGCCTTTTAAGTGCACAGATTCTCTGCCTTCCTTGCCATGGCTCCAGTCTAGCTACAGGGAGTCTGCACTCCTTATGTGGAGACAGGACACAGCCTAAACAGGTGTAAGTAAGGCTGGTACCAGCTCTTCCCTTCCATCCTGACAGTGACGGCCCATCCAGTCACATCTAAGCTTCCATTGTCTAGGAAGAATACACAAAGCCCAATGGCAAAGGATACCCAGTTGGGATCAGAGACAGGCTGCAGTCACCAAATGGCTAAGGGAAGAAATTACCAATTTGATAAAAGTGGCATTTCTAGAGTTGTACTTAAAATCCAACGTTACCATACATTAGGATTTTAGGTTAGATTCCAAAGACACCAAACATGAACCAGTTAACACTTCCCATTCGGAAATTGCACTTATAAAATAAAATAAGGCTACCCCAGTGTTATCCTGTAGGAAGGATAGGCCTTGCAATAGTGAAAAACAAGTGTAGCAGTTTTTCACTACCAGGACATGTAAAACTTAAAAGTGCATGTTCAAATGTTTAAATATACTGCACCCTGCCCTTGGTGCTATCTAGGGCCTACATTAGGGGTGACTTATATACATTAAAAAGGAAGCTTTGCTCCAGCCAAAGGTTTATTTGACTAATTTGACATGGCAGATTAAACCTGCAGACATAGGCTCTGCAATGGCAGACCTGAGATGTTTAAAGGACTACTTAAGTGGGTGGTACAATCAGTGCTGCAGACCCACTAGTAGTATTTAATTTAAAGGCCCTGGGCACATGTAGTCCACTTTACTACGGGCTTATAAGTAAATTAAGTATGCCAATTTGGTATAAGCGAATGTTACCATGTTTTGAACAGAGAACATAAGCACTTTAGCACTGGTTAGCAGTCTGAAGACCAGCAAAAATTAGGTGCGCAAAATTTTAAGGGAAGCCATGCCAAAGATGCCAGGTCTAACACATGCCACCCTAGCTGAAAGTGGGGAGAACTACCCATCCCCTTGGGAGTTCTCTTCACTTAGGCGGAAGAACCTAGAGAGATCATCAGCATTGATGTGGTCTGTTACAGGATGGTGTTCAACCGTAAAGTCCATTGCCTGTTGGTTCGATCACCTCAGCAGTTTGGGATTCTCACCTCTCATCTGAATTAACCATCTGAAGGGTCTGTGGTCTGTCTGAACGCAAAAATTAGCACCAACCCGGTATGGTCTCATCTTCTTCAGTGCCCAGACCACTGCATAGCCTTTCCTCTCTCACCTCTGTTCCTTTGAAGGTAACATCCTATTGATGAAGGTTACAGGTTGATTCAGGCCCTCTTCATTTAGCCGCAAGTGCACAGCCCCTATGCCATGCTCTGAGGTGTCTGTATACACAATGAATTCTTGTGAGTACTCAGGGGCCTTGGGCATGGGTGTTGTACACATGGCTTCCTTCGGGGTGTCAAAAGCGTTCTGCCTCACATCTGTCTAGATCACTTGATGTGTCTGCTTCTTGAAGTCGGCTCTGTCAAGGGTGCTACAATTGTGCCCTACCCCTTGACAAATCTCCGCTAGTAGCCGGTGAGACCTACGAAGGCTCTGTCTGGGTTTTGGGGCGGTTGGGGTTACCAAGTGAGATTGGTTTCAATTTTGGCCTGGAAGGGTTGCACATTGCCTCTTGCTTGATTACCCAAGTAGATCACTGACCCCTGCCCTATCTGGCATTTACTGATCAAGCCTACCTTCTGCAGAACTTTAAGCACTTCTCTGAGGTGCTATAGGTTGTTCTCCCAGCCAGAACTAAAGACTGCAATGTCATCTAGATAAGTGGCACTGAAGTTCTCCATCCCAGCCAGGACCTGGTTGACCAACCTCTGGGAGGTAGTAGTGGTGTTTGTCAACCTGAAGAGCATTAACAACAACTGGAAGTGCCCTTGTGGGGTAAAGAACGCAGACCTCTCTTTGCCCGCCCTCAATCATGGCAATCTGCCAGTGACAGATGTTAAATCAAACTTGCTGAGGAACCTGCCATCTTCTAGCCGATCTATGAACTCTTCAGCTCTCGGAATGGGGTGTGCATCAGTCTTGGTGATTGCATTGAACCTACTGTAATCCATACAGAACCTAATTTCTACAGTGACACCTGGATGGGAGCCTTGGGGACCAACACCACTGGGCAGGACCATTGGCTGTTTAAGGCCTCAATAACCCCTACCTACAGCATCTTGGAGATCTGCCCCGTATCTAATCAGACAGCTTGTAGATTTTACCTTCACAGGTATGCTATCCCCAGTGTTAATATCCTGGGTTCACCAAGTAGTGAGTCCTAGGGTAAGGAGAAGAGTTAGGCAAGATTCCTTAACAACTGGCAGCAGACTAACTGTTGTTCTAATGTCAGAGTAGGGGAGAGGCTGACACCCTCCACTGACACCTCCTGCTGCTTGGAAGAAACGCCAGGGAGAGTTTCACGCTCTTCTTCCACCCCCTTGTCGGTGGCCAGAGCATGGCCAACTCAGACCTCAGGAAGTGGGGATTGGGGCAATTGACAGGCAGGACTCTTAAAGCGTTCCTGGGAGTCTTGAGGTCCACCAAGAAGGTGACAACACTCATGTACTCCTTCACTCCATAAGGCCCAGACCAGCGATCTTCTAGGCACATGCTCCATTACCCACACTTTTTGGCCAAGCTGAAACTCGACCAGGGTGGCGTTCTGGCCATACCGCTGTTTTATTCCCTCCTGTATGGCTTCTAGATTTTCCTATGCTTGCTTCCAGAAGCACTTTATCTGGTTACGAAGTGCCAGCAGCATGTAGCTAACCATTTCCAGGGAGGTATTCCTGGGGGCATGCTCCCAGCCCACCTTCACCAGACTGAGAGGTCCTCTCACAGGTTGGCAGTACAGATGTCCAAAGGGGCCGAAGCCAACCCCTTTTGTCAATCTCCCCCTGTAGGCAAATAAAAGGCCTGGCAGTGGATCATTCCACTTCTGCCGAATGGGATCTCACAGGCCCGTTATCATGCCTATTAGGGTCCCGTTGAACTAAACAATAAGCCCATAAGTTTGAGGGTGGTAAGGAGGGGGATAACTTGTAGTTTACCCCCACGGCACATTTGGAGGTGTCGGAGATCATTAGGGAGACTCTGGATGCTGGAGGTAGGGCCATGCTGGTCATGCTTGACCTGTCGGCGGCCTTTGACACCGTCCCCCATGAGGTGCTCCTCGCCAGACTATATGACATCGGTCTGAGGGGGACGGTGTTTAACTGGTTTACATCCTTTCTTGAGGGTTGCGACAAACGGTCTGGGCCTCTCTGAGCTCCGCCGAGATGCCGCCATTGGGAGTCGGGGTTCCACAGGGTTCTGTGTTGAGCCCGACTCTCTTCAACATCTTTATGACACCTTTGGCGGCACTGGTGGAGTCTTTTGGGGCCCGGATCGTGTCCTACGCGGATGACACGCAATTGCTTTTTGCGTGTGGGAAGGATCAGGCCTTCGATGGAGAGAACATCCGGGGGTGTCTGGAGCTGGTTTTTAGTTGGCTTCAGCGGAACAGCCTTAAGGCCAACCCCAGCAAATCGGAGGTGCTGTTCTTCGGCTGCTCCCATGACCCTGATTGGCGTGCGTGGTGGCCCTTGGATAGTTGTCCTCCTGCCCAGGCATCGCTGGTGGCCAAAAACCTGGGAGTAAAGTTGGACAATAGCCTGTCGCTGATTCCACATATTCAGGGTCTGACGGGTACTTGCTATAGGATACTCAAGATGCTCCGGAAGTTCCTACCTCTGCTCACAGAAGAGCATAGGAAGATTACAGTGCAAGCCTTAGTGGGCTCTAGATTGGACTATGCGAACGTCCTCTATATAGGACTCCCGGACTATCTTGTTCAGCGGCTGCAGGTTGTGTAGAATTCCGCTGCCCGTGCGATCTTCGGCCTTCATAGGCGAGCGAGAGCTTCCGCATTGGTGCAGTCGCTTCACTGGCTGCCCATCCGAAAGCGGGTCATGTTCAAGGCTTTGACCTTGGCGCATAAAGCGCTATTTGGCACAGGAGCAAAGTATCTACAACGCAGGTTGGCCTTCTATCGTCCGACTAGAGCATTGCGCTCAGAGTCTTTGTTTCTGGCCCTGGTGCCACGAGTGAGGAAGGCACGCACTGGGGGTCGCTCCTTTAGCCTGAGGGCCCCTCAGTTGTGGAACACCCTGCCTTTGGCGTTACGATCCTCCTCGAATTTGCTCCTGTTCAGGAAAGGCCTGAAGACCTGGCTTTTTAATCTTTAGGATTCTCTTTCTTTTTTTACTTTGTTTGTTGTCTGCATCGGTGTTATGTTTTTTATTCTGAGCTGCCTCGATAAAGCGCCGGGACACTCCCTTGGAGTAGCCGTGCGCTATAGAAATAAATATATAACATAACATAACATAACACCTGCCACATGTCTTTCATGTACCCTCACATGAAGTTGGTACCATGGTCTGACACCACCCGCTTGGGGAACCCCACACGCGTAAAGATACCCATCAGTTCCCTGGCCACTGCGGGTGCAGTCACTGTTCTCAGAGGCATAACCTCCGGGCACTGGGTATGGGGTGGCATGGTCTGCCAAGACCAGGATAAATGTTTCACCCGTGGTCCAATAATGTCTATGCCCACCCTTTCAAAGGAGGTGCCAATGACTGGAAAAGGTTGCAGGGAAGCCTTGCACTTCCCTCCTGACCTGCCACTGTCCTGGCAGGTAGGGCAGGACCTGCAGAACACATCTGAGACCTGCCTCATTTGTTGCCAGTAAAAGTGGCTGGAAAGTCTGTCAATGGTCTTGTTCTGCCCCAAATGACCTGCCAGGGGTATGGCATGAGCCAGTTCCAGTAGGAATGTTCTGTAGCATTGGAGGACCACCAAAAACACAGGTTGCACCAGGCTGAGGAACCTTAGGCTCACTATATAGGAAGCCATTCTCCCCGAAAATCAGGTGATCACCAGAGTTGTCGCCAGCTGTCTGAGCCTACTGCCACAGGCCCTCAATAGTAGAGTATTGCCTCAGCACCTTGCAGAACTCCTTCCTGGTAGGACCCCCTGCCTTCTGCCAGTGGCCAGCTCAGATAAATTCCCCAGGGCGGCAACATCCTCCCCGGTAGGCTCCAGGGCATCCCCTTCAGGTTCCGCCTCCTTCCCGACTGTGGGAGTTTCAGGAGCTGGTTTCCCGTGCTCCAGGCTCTCTTGACTACCCTCTTGAGTGGCCATGAACAGTGTGGTCATCTCCAAGTGGGACCTGAGCTCTTCCTTCTTCCAGATAGAGTGTTCCAGGTCATTGCCAAGCAGACAGTCCACAGGACCCCCTCCCCCCCCACACTCAAAGGGTACCAGAGCCACTGGATAGTGACTTTTGTGGTTGTCAGCTGCAACAACTTGGTGGAATACATTAGGGACTGCTTGCTCTGAGGTCACCAGAGGATATCTGACTGTTGTTATGCTGGCTCCAGTATCTCTCAGAGCCTCCACCCTCTGCCCATCGATGATCACACACTGCCTGTACTTCTTAGTGTTACTAGGCATGTGAGTTCTCTGTACCATCTCTTTGTCACCCAGGGACATTAGGATAACCTATACGCTGCAACCCCATTAACTGAGACAATCTCCACCCCAAGCACTACACTAGCCATCCTCAGTGACTGACTACCGGTGGGGTACTTTGCTCACTTGGCATCCACCTTGAAGTGCCCTTTCTGTTTGCATTCTAGCACCTGGGGGGTACCCTTCCTGAAGACTTACTGTTAGGGAACCATCTCTTCTTTTTCTCGGTTGGGGGATGGGAATACTGGCCCATAGAACTAGTTTGGGACCCTTTGGAGAACTCCTTGTGGTTGTCTTCCCTCTTTCTTCTGATGGGAACCCTGCATACCCTTGTGGTTATCCCTCAAGATACCCTCTTGTGGACCCTGATGCAAACCTTCTGTCCGCCTCCTTAGCAAGTCCCACTGGGTCAGGTGCACAGATCTGCAAAACAAAAACTGAACATGTACTCCTTTGCAATTCAATTGTACAGCCCCTAATAATCCTTGACTTCACTGCCCTTCACCTAACCATCCAGTGCTTTGCAAAAGGAATAGGTATGCCACCACCATTACAACTGGACTCCTCCTGCTTAGCTCTTACATCTAGTTCGATGAAACTTAGCTCATGAGCCATTCTCCTTTCTTTCATAGCTAGTCTCTTCTCCTCCAAGGCTCTCTCAGCCTCATCCTTTCCTTTTGCAAAGGCCCTCAGCCCTCTCTTTTGCTGCTTCCATGGCCAGTTTAGTTTCCTCCATCATGAGTTTGGCCATCTCCAACCTCGATTTCCTCTCCTCCCTCCTCTCCACCAGATCCTCTGGGAACAGGCTGTGGGAAAAGATACTGCTGCGTGTCCTGGCAAGGGACTCCACTCCAGGGGCAAAGTGATCCCCTCAACTACAGGATGCATCTCAGGGATGCCCTCTCCTTGTCCTTTGATCACATCAACTCCTTCTGTGGTTTAAATAACGGACTGATGGGCTTCTGCCCTGTCCCTCAGCGCCTTTTGCAACTCCACCTTCTTGATGTTGCTTTTTCCAGGAATCCCTTCTTCTTGCAAAACTCCTTGGGCCACAGAGTAGGTATCCATTATCCATGTTGACAAGCACAAATTCCATTCCTGCAGGGAAAGAGTTTGGAAAAAACAAAACAAAGCCCATCAAGGAAAATTTCAAACTCATATTGGTCTTAGATATGGGATGGTAGAGTACATCAAAGTATGGCACTTCACTAACAAGTACTATCCTCACCGCTGATCACCAATGTTAAAAATTGGGTTACTTGTTGATTTGGGTGTGAGCTCTGGCCCAGTAGTAACCACAATCCTATTCAGGGAAAAGCACAAGCGAACCCCAGATTAACCTGTGCTCAACCCCATGGTATCTTGGCACGGAGCAGTCAGGCTTAACATGGAGGCAAAGTGTAAAATATTTGTGCAACATTTCAAACAATAAAACAGTGAAAACACCACACAAACAGATCCCACACCAAGCTAAAAAAATAGGAATTATTCCAATTTAAACAAGAGCAAAATGACAAAACTCCAATTTTGAATTTTGAACAATAAACTGCATACCTGAATAGCTAGTGAATAAAAAGACAAATACATTGAGGAAGAATGTGAGCAAGTATACTAAGCATCAACTGCTGCTATCTGGGTGTGCTGGACCGGGTCAAAGTCAAAATTTCAGGCCAATCGCGATGGAGCACAGGTCTGATTCAGTCCCAGATTAGTCCAGCTGAAGTTTTACATTCTCAAGTTTTGTGCCAAGTGTCCCATTTGCATTGAAGAGGGTCACGAGGAGCAAGAAGAGCACCACTGGTGATATTTGGGGTGGTGTTAAGAGCAAGCCGGGCATTGTGGACATGTGGGCTGGATCTTCACATTGGTGGTCCCGTGCAGGTGGTGGATGCTGCTGTGCGAAGAGGTGGGCTGGCGGCAGCTCACGCTGGTTTTCCGAGCAAGTGGTGCAGTTCTGAAATAAACGGGCCTTGTCTCAAAGAGCCCAAAAGCTAGATTTCAAGAGCTCGAGAGCTACACCAAGGGTAAAGGAACAGAAAGGGACACTTGTGGGTCAGGAACTCTCTGCAGATTGGTCCAGGAGCTGTCAGAAAGCCTTTTTATGCCCCTGAGGCTTAGATCAAGGGGCCAGCAGACAAGCCCTTGAAGTCACTCTAGGGTCCTGGGATTGAGATGAAGCTGCTGGTTCAGATTGTTTATTCCTGGCAAGAGGTGAGCAGGTCAGCACACCAGGGAAACAGTTCCTTTAGAGCAGCAGTTCAGAAGAGTGGCAGTCCTTGTAGTAGCACAGCAGTCCTTTTTCCCAGCAAAGTATCCATAGGTCCAGAAGTGTACTAAAGTGGTAGTATCTGAAGTTCTTTTTTGATACACAGTTGTACCTTAGAAGGAGGGAGAAAAATCTAGAGGCATGTCTTTGGAATGCACTGATCACCTGCTTTCCATGACCTGGTTCTAGGCAAACCACAGTGGCTATGCAGCCCTTTATGTGGAAATACAGGACACAGCCTATTCAGGTGTAAGTGAGGCTGGGCCCAGCACCCTCCCATCATGCCAAGGATGGCATAACTCGTCATACCTACACTACCATTGTGTACGGCTATCTATGAGGAATTCACAAAGCCTATCATACAACTACACCCAGTCTTGTGACGAGAGTCACACTGCAGGTATCACATGGCTAAGGCAAAAGAATGCCAACTTTCTAAAAGTTTTTATTCAAAGACGGGGTTGTCCCTAAAACATTCAGCTAGAGCAGGCCTGGAAATACAAATAGAACAAAATGTCTAAGTGCTTACTTGCGGTGCTGTTTTCTACTTCAACAGACTTGGATCACACTCAAGTTGTGTTGGTCTCCATAATTTATTACGTTCTCTTATCTAGAATTAGTTTTTTAACAAACCGTTTCAATTAGTTTTATGAACCGGAGTGAGGAAACACACTTTTTGTCTCAACATTTAACACTTACATTGAATAACAAAATGATCTAAAGAAACATGACAAATTGACACATAAATGAGTAACAACATGAGGAAAAATAATAATCAACCAGTCAATATTTTACAGCAACATTCAATTCAGTTTGTAATTGTATTGAGAATCCATCCAAAGGTTGCTGACCAACGGGAACAAAAGTTCCCGCTCCAAGGGTGTACAGACTTTCACATAATCCCCTTGGAGTAATTCCTATTTCAATGTTAATGTTTCCCAACAGGTAAAGCATGCTGACACGTTTCAAATCCCAATATAATTCTTGGGATTTTCCTCAGGGCAAAGACTGTATGTGATCTGTTATGTGTGGAGATTAGACAATTTCTTTCGGGTGAAAACAGCGTAGCTTGTGCTGCATCTGTTTTTTAACAAACCGTTTCAACTGGTTTTATGATCTGAGTGAGGAAACACACTTTTTTGTCTCAACATTTAACATTTACATTGACTAACAAAATGATCTAAAGAAACATGACAAATGGACACATAAATGAGTAACAAAATGAGGAAATATAAAAATCAACCAGTCAATATTTTCAGCAAACATTAATTTCAGTTTGTAATTGGATTGAGAATTCATCCGAAGGTTGCTGACCAATGGGAACAAAAGTTCACGCTCTAAGGGTGCACAGACTTTCACGTAATCCCCTTGGAGCAATTCCTATTTCAATGCTAATGCTTCCCAACTGGTAAAGCATGCCAGCGCGTTTCAAATCCCAATATAATTCTTGGGATTTTCCTCAGGGCAAAAACTGGATGTGATCTACAAATCAAAAGAAACATAATTTTAACTAAATATACCCCTTTTTTCTAAAATGTACTGCATTTTTATAGAAAGTGTCATGTTACTGGCGGCAGTACCTGTTATGTGTGTAGATTAGACAATTTCTTTCGGGTGAAAACAGAGTTGCTAGTGCTGCTGACCGTCCGGTCTGTAACATTAACGAGCACAATTATTGTGATGGCTGTTACATCAGCAGCGTTTGACTTAGGTGCTCAAATGTTAAAAGGCTTACTTTTTCAAACACTTTTGAAGAGATGTCTTTTCACTGAATTCCTCTGTTACCAATTTCGAGTTCTAAAATGGATGAAGACAAGCAACAGTCATTCTTCGGATTTATACGCTCAGGATGAAAGCTTTTCTTTGCAATCTCCACCACACATATACATACTACGGGCATTTACTTCTTCAAGAAATCATCCGTCCATACAGTTCTGGCATTTCGCTCTGATTGATTGTGGTGACTTCCGGTTTGACTGGTATTTAGCTTCACAACTTGAGTACTGCATTATGGACATTGTAGTTCAACACATTGGCTGGTAATAGCTATGCGTTTTCTATGACTTAAGGCTATGCATTGTGGATTTTTAGCAGTAACTATAATAGGATTCGGGTATTTGCCTCTCCAGTCCGGTACAAATTGTTAAATATTAAACTTGACCTATTTCCGACATTTCGTTTAAACCTGTCACTACACTATTAGATTTCATAATCAAATATGCCTCCTTTTGTAGCAACATAGCCTCCACATCCCTGCCTCTTGGATTTGGCTTGATGGCACATAGTACTGTCCATTTCAGATCTATCTCGCTGTGATATGTTTGCATAAAGTGGCTGACCATCAGTGCGTTGGTTTTGTTCTGATTCAGGAACGATGTTGTGCAATATGTTGCTTGACCTCTTGGGTTGTTTTTCCGATGTATATTTTGGCGCAGGGGCATATGATTACATGAACAACGTTTTTCATCTTACAATTCGAGAAAGCTTTGTGGGTCATTTAAAGTTGTTCAGCTCGAATACTGTGCCCTATAGGTTTGATTCGCAAGCTACGCAATTACCACACTTATGGTGGCCTTCGATCGGTTTAAGATTCCACTGGGATCGCAGGTCTTTCTTTTTCAATGTAGAAGTGATCTCTACTCTCACGAGTTGCTGTCCAATACTTGTATCTTTTTTCATCGTAAACAAAGGCATTTTAAGATTTGTATTTTAAAGGCTGATTTCTCCATAAGTTAGGATTTTAAATTAGAATTCGAGAGACACTGAACATGAACTAGTCATCTCTTCCCATTTGGAAATGACACTTATAAAATGTGGTAAGGCAACTCCAATGTTATCATATGGGAGAGATAGGGCTTGGAGTAGTGAAAAGTTATTATAACAGTTTTTCACTACTAGGACATGTAAAACTTAAAAGTACATGTTCAACTTTTTAAATACACTGCACCCTGCCTTTGGGGCTGTCTATGTCCTATCTTTGGGGTGACTTATATGTGTTAAAAAGAAAGGTTTGTGTCTGGCAAAAGGTTTATTTTGCCAGGTCGACATGGCAGTTTAAAACTACACACACAGGCTCAGCAGTGGAAGGCCGGAGACTTGTTTAGAGGGCTAATTAAGTGGGTGGCACAATAAGTGCTGAAGGCCCATTATTATCCACCCATGGCATATATAATCCAGTTTACTAGGGACTTAAAAATAACATAGATATGCCAATTAGGTATAAGCCATTCTTACCATGTTTTGAGAAGACAGCACATGCACTTCAGCACTGGTTAACAGTTGTATTGTGTGTACAGGCATAAGGCCCGCAAAAAGAAGTCAGCAAAAACAGGAGGTCTGAAGGCAAAAAGTTAAAGTAAACCATGCTATGGATGCCAGATTTAACAGCACCCCTTCTCTTTCATAATTGAGGGTAAAGGACACACCACACTGTGTTGAACTGTAACCCCCCTCTTGGTTTCCTGTTGAGGGATCACCCTATCTGGGACACATCGTGTGATGTCAGATGTCATGCTAATCTTGAGTCCCAGGTGTTGATGTGAATTTTAGTTTAGCCCATCACCAAAAAACTGGGGACCAGCATACATGCTCCACTCTCCTCAAAAGAAAAAAAGTTATGCTGTTCCTAAAGGGGACAAAGGGGAGTAGGTCAGAGAAAAGGAGTCACCTCAAAGGGAGTAGTTCCTTTTTGGAAATGGGGCCCTCACACACCCTTGCAGTTGTCATGCTTCATCATAAGGCTTGCTCCTTGTCGGGTTGCATGGCCAGACTGGCATCCGCAAGGGGGCTCTTTATCAGAGATCATTTTCCAAAGCCATGATGTGAATTGTAAGTTAAGGGCCCTTCGTGTAGATTGAGGAATCGTAGGTGTCGAAGTATTGATTAGTGACTTTAAAAAGGCTAGGAAGTCTCAAATCACATTTTAATTCATGATTATGCCTGACGTGATGCCACCAGTAGGGACAATGATCCCTGGCGACTTATAAGGTTAACATGTTTCATGCTGTCAATTACTCAACAATTGATCTAGGGTAATTCTTCAGGACCAAAACATTTATAGCTAATCCACAGAGTGTCTGGGACAAGGATGCATTAAGTAGTGTCCAAACACTAAGTACCCTATAAGTGTAGATGCAGTTGGTCTACCAGGAGAGAAATGTTTCCCTTTGTGTACCTTTGAGTATATTGAAAAAATATGTCACTCAAGGTTGTTTTTGAGGCAGAAATGATGCCTCTTATTTGGACATTATAATGATTGAACCCTTGGAATGAGTTCCAGCCATAATATGGATTAGTGAAATCACCTTGTCCGTGCATCGGTGAAAACTGTCTTCATTCGCTTCTTCTCTTCTTGACTTTTGAATTGTTTGTTCACTGTCACTCAATCATATCTGTGACGTAGCTGGAGACAAGAATTTATGCCCCTCAGCAACACGTTCATCAGGGTTTTTTTAATGTAAAGGCATGTGATTTGCACACAATGGTCTAGCATGTCTAATATTACATGCTTTTCTCTCTGTGCTTGCCTGCGCTTTGCATCTAATGCTTCCAAACTCCGGACGAAAAACATGGCAGCATGATACTTCCCTCGTAAGTATCATATTCTTGCCTAGGCTGAAGTTATTTTCAACTCTTAACGTAGGAACAACCATTCATGAGAGTTCTTTGTCAAATAGATACACCACAGCATTTACATCAGGATTATTTATCCCATAATATTGTACAACCAGGGAAGGTGTACATGAGATGATCATTGTGGGAAAAAATGCATTTGATCATTATGGATTAGAATTGAAACATATTGCAATATTTTCATAGATATGACATTTGCTACAATTTTTATGTCTGAATTATACTGTGACCGGTGTCCATGGGGTCCTAATTTTTTTAATTTTTTCATGACTTAAGGGACAGTGCTCATACTATTCATGTAGAGTTCCAGTAGTCCATGTACCAGCTAATCCACCTAGGTTGTATGAAATTTGACTGGAAGTTCACTGGGACATGGGGCTTTACAGTTTGCTACGCTAGCAATTCCTTTCAGTATCTCAGTTAAGGTACTAGGTTTGAATAAATTCATTCTGACCCCTATGGTCCGTGGTGATAAATTAACCCTAGCTAGAAAACCACGCTACATGTTATGTTTTACACAGATGTATTGCGTTAATGAATAGTAATAATCTTCAATTTTCATCTCTAATAACATGCCCATCCTCTTTATCAGTTGATCAGTACTCCTATAACTCTGTATCTCCTAGCTGCTAGATTTCTATATGGGGCTTGCCAAAAGAGTGTGGGAGGTTTGGAGATCATACTGCAATTTCAGAGTCTTGCTGTCTTAATACAGACCCCTTCAGTATCTAAGAGGTATGTGCTCCTTTGCAATGCAGATACCTTGAATATTGTCACTATGCCATTATGTGAGTGTATTGCTGCACTGGAATGCCTCACATTCTGGGTAAACATGAGAAAAATGTCATTGTCTATAAACTGGGATCCATAGAGATCGCTCAGAGGGAGTTCAGGGAGCATAGCACAGCTAAGAACAGCAAGAGCAGCATAGAGTGGATTCTGAATGCAATATAATGGACAGCACAGTGGAAGACATATTCTGCATCAGCGGCCTGGCTGGTTCACCAATTGTCAATCTGCCACTATTACCCTTAAGTTTTAAAACTTTAGTAGATGCATCGCTGGTTGTACACTAGCCATTACATGATGACTTCATATCGGTTTCATACTTTTTTTAAATCACATTGCTATAAAACCCAACTTAGCCAACCCTTATTAAACAATGAAACACTGCATACAGTACAAATAGATAAATAGAAAGTGATCATTTTATGAGAATGTGCACACACAGGATAAATCACAGCAATCCATAAACTAGCCAGTGAGCTGAAATACATAACATACATCATCAATGTTGACATTAAACTTATGTTCCACACACCAGTGCCGTCACAAAGGCCACTACTTCACTTGTTACCTGGCATGTTTTCTGTACACTCATTATGGTTGATAATAGGTTTTGCCAACACTGTATTTATATTCTTCGCTCTACCAGTCGAAATGAATCTTATTTACAGTGGACACCAGTGCAGTGACAGATTTGGACATGTACACTAATACTAATCAGTCAGTCTCAAACATCTTAAAACTCTTTTAAGAATCTGATTATTTTTTCAGCATGTCGTTGCTTTACGCGAGCAGTCTATCTTGTCTTAAAACATGGGCATGTCTGCCACTTTTGAATTTTGAATTCTCTGGAAACCTAATACACACTTGGAATTACCTTGAGGATCTCTATTGTTATGTATGGTACCCCACTATCTATACTGTTTCATTCATTGAGCATGAATTATTTAAACATGGCACATAATCCCATAGCTGTTTAACAGGGGTCACGCTGATGCGTAAATGATGGAGATGTAGTATATAACTAACAAACCCTGAACCGGAGATCACAAGTTCAGTTCTTCTTTCCCCTGCTATTTAAGCAACTGATATTTTATTACACTTGGTAACTTGCCTAAAGTGTTTTACTCCACACTCCCAAAAAAGTTTAATCTCTTCTGGTGCTGTTACCCTTTATCTGTCATTAATTGTCCACAATAAACTTCTCTTTCAAATATATCCTTTAGACATTTCATGGCCTTGCGGGTGGTTACACAATCTAATATTTTTCCCCTGGTTAATAACAGTGTTAATGCATAAATACTTAGGTGAATTTGGACACATTTGATAGTGTGGCATAACTATCCAGTACATCCTTGACCAGTGGTGTTATCAGAACATACACTGATCTAAAATGGCTTGCTAACTTTCTTTATGACTTATCCCTGACTGCAAGTGGGACCTTATACAAACTAAACAAAAACCATTTTTATCTGATACTTCATGTTTTTCATTCTTATGAGTCTGTCATAAATAAACTTCATAATTTCTTCTGACTAATGGAGCTGCTAACAACCCTAACCTAAAGTCAGCATTATATAACCTCTCAAATGTATTTCTCAAGCCAATACATAAGGTAACTGAATTAATATTATCCACAATCATCTGTGACGGTGTGTCTATCATAATGATAATGTTTAGCACTAACTCAACCAGTTTACTTAACACACCCAGAAAAGCTTCAATGTATGAAATTCCAACTCAAAGGCATCATAAAACCAACCATCAGAGCAAAACACATGGTCAGGACAGGGAGAAACCTATCATCTTGAAATCAGGACGCTGTGTCCAATGTAATACGCATGATCGATTCCCAGCTACATGTACCTGGACATGTGTGCCACACCCATTCACTATCAAATCATTGTTGAAAGAAATGCCTCATTACTTATATAACACGAGTCCAAATCCATTGGGGATGATTTTTTCAACATCTCTAGGTTTGGGGCCTTTACACAGACCAACCCTCTCCAATGTGAATGGGTCTATGATGACACGATCCACCCCAACTATCATAAACCACCGTACTTACTTTTACTATATTGTAAAACACTAAATAACACAGTGTTTGGTTTCTTTCCAGATTTACCGTAGGCTTACTTTCAACATATCTCTGTCTTTTACAGCTGACATATTGGATAATGTGCTAATTGTTGCTTGTTACACCACACCACCAATACAATACACCACACACTTTTGTCAGCCCCTTCATTTTTTATTTTCTCTTTTACTGCTTCCACCATGCCCATGCTTGCAGTTTGCATTAATATTAACTGTATGCACTCTAAACCTATCTTAGTATTTTGAACATTTTGTAATATGTTTTAAATTCCAAGCTGTTCCCAATGCATGATTAAGAAACAGATTTTTGACAATGTTATATTTTGTTTTCTGTCAATTTCTAGGAGTCATTGATCCATGATAATGTTGTTTTAGCCATGAATGTATATGTTGCAGCTCATAGTCGTTAACCTATAATCTAATTTTCCATGGTCTCATTAAGAAATTGGAAACCTGCATTAAACTTACTTTTTAATGCTTTCGAAATCTATACTTGGAAAAACTGTTGAACCTTATGTTTGAAGACCAACCTCTTCCTAGGGACCTCCCCTTTTCATTCAGGGCATCTGGGAACACCCACCCTCCAACCGTCCTGAGATGTAGCTTTGAAATGTCTTGAATCCTTCTGATCTAATCCTTCACAATTTCCATATGACTTGAAAAAATGGACTACAAAGCCAAACTCTGAAAATTTACCAGTACTAGGAAATCGGGTTTAGTCAGCACTGTAAAGATATTTAAATAGGCACAACATTATTCTGATATTTTATATGTAAATGTTTCCCCACCTGCTCTTAGAATGATCTAGTATAGAACTGTATCAAGAACTATATATCCCTTTACCTAAAGAAGAGGAATTCCATCCCTCTTTCTCTCACTTTACTAACACATGTACATGCATGCATCCTCTTTGCACATATCCCTGTCCTGCCAGTTATTAGGATACATGAAACTCATCCCATGAGAAAGTTCCATACAGAGACTCCACCTCCCTTCCACGTGGAAGAAATGCTCTCTCTGCCCTATCGAGATACTAGAGGATAGCCCAGTCACCAAACACTGCCTTTCTCGGTTTTGAAGTGTCAAAAGCACCACATCCATCCCACCCATTTAAGTAGTTCTCTATTCATACTATTGTATAGAAAAGCAGTTTGTTGTAATTAACATGGCAAGGTTCATTCCTTTTATGATATCAACATATGGGGTGCAGTAAAAAACTTTGGGGGGATTTTCATTTTTGTGCATTCGTCATATATACTGCGAGTAACAGCCTATATCATATGCTTGTACTCACTGCTGAAACTTATCGAATCCTTACCAAATCTGCTAAGCACAGTCGAGGGCAGCTTCGAGCAATTGGACTTGCCAAATTTTTCAGAAGTTAGTTGAGAGGGGATGTAGCATTGGTGTTTCGTTTTATTAGGGGAAGTAAAGGGGATGTTAACACACGTTTATAAAAAAGTGTCCCTCTGGATTTTTTACACACTGCTGAAGGCTTCTTCTAAGGAAGCTCTAAGAAAGGTTTTCTTATGGATCAATTGCGTATAGGTTTGGGCGTATATGCAAAGCTGCACTTGTGTGCTTTCCAGTGAACTTTTGCATTGTTTGAAACCCCATGTCACTTTCCACATAGTCTATTCAATCCCATCAATTTCCGGTGGGTACATGACTCTAAACATAAAGTCTCTCAAGAAGAAGGGGGAGAGAGGTGGGAGAACCTAAGATCACTGTTCTATGCACAACACATTAGGTTCTCTGAAAATGATATATAACAGGTGCTAAAGTACGATAGTGTTTTGTAAAATGGTCATAAGACATTTTTTACCAAATCACTTTCCTCTCCTTCAATAATTTCCTTGCAATTTCAATTGGTTGACTTTTATTTAATCAATATCTGTTATAACAAACATAAAAACAGATCGGCAAGATTTTTCTTTTCACAGTCTTTTAGACTGGTGTTTAGCTTACCATATAATTTCTGTTAATCCACTTGAACGAAATGTGACAGGAAGATTAGGTAGGGAAGACTTGAGAGGTAATAAGTAAGCTAAAATGGGAGCGAGAAAAAAATCTGAAGAGAAAGAATACTTGCAAGCAGTGTTTAAAGTAACCCTCTCCGTTCAGAAATTGTATTCTCAGTTCAGTCGTCTCCCTCGTTAGGTGTCCACCACAATGAGGTGAAAAATGTAGTGTGCTTGTGGTAGCTATGGCTTAAATATTGGCTGTAAGAAGAAAAAAGAGTGTGTGCCATCCTTTCCACCTGCAATATGTTTTGGGTGTAAATACATGATTTCAACCTGAGCCACACGAAAAAAAACAGCTCTTTACTGCCAGTCGACCACGACCATTCATTATTGTCGGCTCTCATTAGGGAACATTGCACATTCCACTGACACTACAATTCACTGGTGGCTCCTGGGGCACATTATTATGTAACACAAGTTATATAATCGAAAGTTACATGGTATGCTGTGGAGGGTACCCAGGTTTATATCTGACATCATTGGCTTTTACAAACTATGTAACACATTACATTAACTTATTTTTAACATTATTATGACTGATAGTGTAAAGAGAAATCATCAATTGAAGAACATGTGTAACATCATCGCTGTTGAATTAGGCGCACAAACTTTGGCCTTTGAGCTAAATATCTGCCTTGCAAATACACAACTGTGGTTCAAGTCATAATGACACAAGGCTGATAGTCCAGCGGGGATGCAGTCATGTTTGGTGGTAACGTATGTGTGCTAATTTGAAATTCTCTTCTAGTTGTTTAAGAGGAAAGGAAAAGTCAAATGTTACCGTCCACAAAAAGTTCACCTTGCAGGGTATGCTGAAAGGCTTTGGTTGAAACATAGCCATTTTGTTGGGGATATGATCATTTTTCTTAAGATTCAGAGACGTTAACAATTGGATCATAAGTATGTAGTTTAGTATAACTATAGCTAAGAAGAACACACTCACAAATGCTTTTTGTGATATGGGCGGACGTCAATTCCAACTTTAGGATTTCCGAAAGATGCCAATTAAAGGCAATTATGCTGCCTTCCTATTTTAGCTTCTAGAAAAAACACGTTATATGCTGTAGATAAAAGGAAAAGACGGGTTTAAGGCAACCTCGACTATATTATTGTTGTACCAAGCAGTACAGAAAGCATAGCCACTCATTTATTCTTACTGGTAAGCCATCGTTAAAAAGAAACATGAAAAACAGTAGGGGCAGATGAGCAAGCTATGCTCCTAGCTAAGTTTATCACGATTTGGTTAATCTAGGGTGTAACACACATTCTTGGCACTATCTTGTTACTCATGATACACATCATATTTCTCCTGTGTCTTGTTGTGGTTGCGGTTACTAATAAAAAACACTAAAAATAAAGATAGCCAATGTAGGGGTCTCTGATCACATATTTGGGTAATATTTGGATAGTGCATGGGGTAATGTGCAATGACAAGCGTAAGGTTTAATCTAATGTATTTCGCCCCACATTGCTATGCATGTTGACCGATGTGTGTTGAACTGAAGATTTATATTTGATAGTTAATGTAATTTAATTGCACAGAAAAGTAAGTTCTGCCACTAGTAAGAAATATGACAAAATACAAATTTCCCACTGAGCACTCTCTGGAAGTGTTCTGCTTTGGTGGTTCCGTTTTCCTCAATAGAATAACATACATTGTTGCGTCACTGATATTTGGTGTCATTAACAAGTAATCATACCATCTGACAGTACACAAATTAATTTGTTTTCCAAAACATTAATAGAGGCCAATAATTTCTCACTAAAAATGATAGTGCTGGTACGCTCAAATATATTTATTTGTCTAACATATTTGTACACTTTTATACTATCTTTTAATTTATTTCACACTTTAATACATTTATCCAGAAATACAGCAGGTTGTTTTTATTGAGCTAGTCAGCACAGAAACGTTAGCCTTAATTTAGAGTCTTCTGGGAATGTGTTGTCCCCAAGACGATAGTGTAATGATGAATGAAAGTAACCTCCCAAAAACATATTTTGACGTATATGTTTAAAATGTGATTTCCCTTTTGTTTTTCCTTTTGTTTTTTATAACTTTGAACAATGTAGGTGTCTAGTCACATACAGGTGTTAGCAAGAAAGAAAGTTCGAGAAATTCAAGCCGCCATTAAGGTACGTTTGGCTTGCCCAGATGTAGAGGGCTTTTCATCTCCATGGTTACAGGCTTCTCCTTTGTTTTCCTCCCTTTCCCTACCCTGCAGGTGTCTAGTCACATTCAGGTTCTTGCCAGAAGGAAATCTCGTGATTTTCATTCCAAGCTGAAGGTATGCGCTTTTCTGCTTTTGGGCTTGTTGTTGCTATGCATTTCACTTCCTGTTTTCCATGGTGATTGGCAAATGCCTTGGGCTCTGGTTCTTGTAACCTACATTTCCTGCATGTCTCACGTCTGTGTTCTTAAACTCTGAAACCTTTGCTAGCTTCCATACTAAATCATTATATTAACTCTATGCCTAATTCAAGTGACCCAGTCTTGTGAACTACTCAGCTGCAACAGTTATTTAAATCCATGAGCACAAACAAGGGACAAGTGTACTTTATTTGCAAAACTTGTTTTGATTTGCTGCAATTTGTACATTTTTCAGAGCTGAAACGTAAAAGTCAGTTACACTAGTAGTTACCATTTGTATTACCATTAATCACCCTTTAACAATTATTTTATTTTAAATATGATTTCTGAAGCTTAAGAAACTTTAAGACAGACAGAAATTAACATTACAGCGACACACCTTCAATATTTCATTGTATTTGTATTGTCAGTTGACTAGTAAATATATTACCGGAGCGCAGGTTTTTTAAAATTGTTACACAAGTAATTTATTTTGCCACCATGGGAGTATTTACATATGATAACAATCTATAGTGCCAAAGAATAATGATTACTCCTCATGACCATTCTTTGTTAACAATTTGCAAGAAATCTCTTGATTCAAGCAGACATGTTTATATTTTCATAGCTTTTAAAGACAGTGAAGCATCAGATTCTGAAGAACCACGCCACACTTTCGGAGCTCTAATGCAATAACAAACATATTGTCTTAGTACGAGCTCTATCTTTTAACACATTTGTTACTTTATATGCATTTGACAGCATGCTGGCACATGTGGATTGGCTGTTGGTGGCTGGCTTTTTAGCTTCACTTGGCTGAGCAGTTAGGGGTAATAAGCAAAATCCAAAATTAATTAAACAACTACAACTCCGCTTGTTTAACCATCGGTGCAGAGAAAATAGAACATCCACAATACAATGAACGCTTCAAGCATTTTGTTCTTACTACTTTTGCAGAGACGCAGCCCTTAGAACAGCAGATCAATCATTATAACCTCCCTCTATTCGTGCATGAATGTAACTTCTTCACCCAAAGAAAGATAGACCAAACTCGGACTGCTTCGTTTCTTCCATCCCCTCCATTCCAACCCTCCAGCCCTCAGCTGAACTTAGTAGCACTGTTCATGACAAAAGATTCATATTGTAATATGATGCATAATTGTTTACTTGGTTCCATTTTGTTGCATTTTCTGGAAACAAATATGATCACGATTTTAAAATTTGAGTCGTATGAGTCACTAGTCAGGTTAAATACTGTATTATAAATGCCAACAGATGATGGATGTTCCCTGTTTGGAAATCTTTTATGCTACCTTCCTCGTTGGAGAACTGAAAAAAGATATTGTTGACAATTATAGAATGCCTAATATAGCTCTGTAGTTTTCAATGAACAGCGATGAAAGCATCGAACAAAATCCCTTTGATGTGAATGGAGACTTCAGCATTCAGAAATACAATAAAATGGATTAATTGCTACTCATTAGGCAGCACGTTGGGACTGCTCTGAATGCGCATTCTTTTCTTGGCATAAGCCATCGCCTAGCTGAAATAGCCGTCTTTTGTACATATTCTTTCCTCCCTCATATTAAGCAAATTGAAGATCACCACTAGAAAAATTCAAGTACTCCCTTGCTTTTATTTGCCACAATTGTTATCTGCTAAGGAGCGCAAGCCGTAATTTGAATCAACAAATGCTTACAAATAACTTCTATGAAATTATATGTCTTGGTCAGTGTTTGATGTTTTTCATTTAGAGCACATTTTGTGATGTGACACATTTTAGTTTCATCTGCCATAGATTAAGCATCTCCATTTGTCTCTGAACTCATTACTGAACATTGAAAAATTTAATTTGTCCATATTATTTTGTGCTGCGAAAAAAAAAAATCTGTAGGATGCTATCTTCTAATAATTATGGAACATGTGCGAAGCTCGCCAACATCATATGTAAATACAGATGTGTCATTTAGAACTGTCTATGAAAATGTGCTATGGTTGCTATACAGTAACCATTATTCCAGTGCCAAAGAGTTGGTGGAGAAGAAATGTAGTGTGAAATACTTAACATTTGTATCATGGTCTCCCTAGATTTAATTTCCTCTCTGATTGCTGTGCCCTTATATCTGCT
This sequence comes from Lissotriton helveticus, assembly GCF_964261635.1. Lineage (NCBI taxonomy): Eukaryota > Metazoa > Chordata > Amphibia > Caudata > Salamandridae > Lissotriton > Lissotriton helveticus. The sequence continues at coordinate 739,356,986 of NC_136061.1, read as the reverse complement.
TTTTTTAAAAATACCATAAGAATGAAAATTCCAGAGATATGGGGAAAGGGGTGAACCAGAACATTAGGGTAGTTTATGTTATTGTTTTCCAGAAAGATCACTGGAAGGAATTTGCCACACATTCCTCAAAACAATGAGAACTGTAACATTAGCTTTTTATAAAAAGTCAGACTTTGCTGCAAAGTACCTCTGCAGTGAGCATCTTTAATCTATATGCTCAACATCTGACCATGACAATCGACAGAGGAATTAAAATAGATTTCTTAGAATACCACCATTAATAGCATTTACTAATGTAATCCTTCCAGTAGCGGTCAGGGGTGGGAGTGCTGCTGGGCAGTGACGTGGGGCGAGGCAGGGCAGGGTGGGGGGTAGAATATCGTTGCGCGAACTGCATCACCAAATTTGATGCAGTGCGTATAACAAAATTCATTTTATTTATTTATATGTTTACTTACCTGCATTTGCCTGTATTGCATAGTTTACTAAACCCAACCTGCCCCTCCCCCGCCTCACGTCACCAGCCGGCAGCACTGCCACCACCGACCGCTACTGAATCCTTCTCATGTTATAAAGTGACGTTAAAAGTCTTTTCAGTGAATGTAGGCTTTGAGAGATACAGCTTGAACACTGAAATGTTTACACCGATTAAATTGCATACAGTGTCTATTGAAGCTTTGAAATAATTTTAATCATGAAAAAGGACTCATGGGATGATTTATTTTTGGGCAAACGGATTGCACTCCATCAGGACAATGCAGTAAATAACTTCATCACCTCAACGGAGTACTCGCCCGCCAAATTTAGAAATGTCCATCTCCTGATTGACATTTTTATCATTCACAGTAACCCATGTCAAGGCAGTTTCTATAAACGTATTGGAACTTTGCTGTATGCCTCCATCAAACATGACTAAGTCATAGGGTAAAATCAATAAACTTTGTTTATTTTCCACAACAAAATATCAAACTGTGTTTTTGAGGGGAAAAACAATGCCCCCCTCGCCATCAGAGTCACCTCCCATGTCGAAGGAGGCATTTTCAGCTTCTAAATGCCTATTACTACCAGGGTTTTCTTGGCAGTGATGAGCAGTAAAAAAATGCCTATATGTCTGCCCATCCAAATTGGGTGGGTGGACAGATGCTGTATCTCTGATTGCCCTTACATCTTTGGGCCGTCTGAAAAGTTTGGTCATGGCAGAGTCAGAATAGTCTCTGCCATTACCAACTTATATTGTCCTGCATATAAATGTGGACGATTATATTGGGAGTAAACATACTCCGTTGTGATGGAGGTAGGCTTGCCATCAATGTATAAATCAGGCCCTTAGTCTGTTTTGGAGCTCAAAATGTTCCAGTAGGGCAAGCCTGAAACTGCATCTGACAAAGTGCTTCTGAAATAGGGCACCTTTGCTGTGAGGTACCGCTGAAGCTTCCAACTTTTCCGACTTTCTTGGGTAGGGCCTCTTAAACTCCCAAGACCTCAGGAACAATACGTAGAGGCTAGAATATACTTCATCAGAGGCCAGCAGCTTAGTCCAGTCCAGTTCTAGTTGTAATGGTTTCACTGATCCCTTCAGGAAAAAGCCTTATGTGGTTTGTTTTCTCCGTGTAGCCACACAGAATGTTAACCAACCCTGTGAGTCCACTTCTCACACATGGGAGCAAGTTTAGCCCTTCAGCTCTCCACACAGGCTTCAAACTGCCGGTCCAGTTCTATTCTGTTCTTCTGCAGCCCAGGAAAATGTTCTTCAGAAATGTGGGTGAGGTGCCATCTTTGTAGGTTTCAGTAGCCAGTGGTTGGGGTTGAATCCTGCTACTCACTTACCAATAGGCATAAAGGTATCTAGAGAGTCACATTATTCTCCACCCCCAACTCCGTTCCCCCACTGAGACGCCCTGCCATGCCCAAGCCATTGTCTCTGCTCAGAGACCTGCACTTCACACCTCATGAAAACAGCATTGATAGGTCAGCTGTAGACAGACCAATGCTAATTGGCCTACAGATGTTTCAGACAGGGAATGTATAACATTTTAAAAGTTCAATTTCCTATATATTTACCAAAAATCTAGCTTCACCACCAATTTTTCTTTTAATAATTATCAAAAACAATAGTTGAACCACATATGTATTCTTGTCCAAACCCAGTATACAGAATTAACATATTAACAATACTTTAGGTTTTTCTTCAAAGAAACAGCTACATCCCTAAAAGTGAAAATAGCTGTTAGATGCTGGATCACTGTAGGAACATGCACACATTAACTTTGTGTAAGTTCCACTTTTAAATACCAGTTCCTCTCTGATGTTGGCTACAAGGGCTCCTTAAGGGGTGGCTTATCAAATATTTTAATGCCAGATTTTAATCCTATCGAATGGTTTATGTTGTCAGGTCTGTCTGCAGATTTTAAAGCTGCTGGAGTCAGGTTACACAGGTAGTTCTGTAGCCATGTTGTCCCGTAAGTCAAATGACTAGCACAATAGGTTTCTGAAGCCTTTAACATTCTGAGCCATTGGTGTATTTTGTTACACCAAAAGGTATGGCCTTACTGAAGAGTAAAATATGCCAATTGGGGATTAGCCCATTTTACTATGTTTAAGGGGCAGAGCACATACAAGAGGACTGGGAAGCAGTATCCCAATGACCAGAGTTAAAAAATATTTTGCATGAGTCCACACAAATTCGGGTGGCCATGCAAAGGGTGGCACTTTTTCACACACATGTATATATATATTGGTGTATAAGGAAATTGTAACATCACACCACTGTTATTGATATTAGTGTATATTGGTACATGTGTATATCTGTGTAAATATATGTACATATATGGTTATAGAAGGATAACTGACTATGGATTTGAAGTATTGGTTATTGACATATTGAATCATTTAAGTCTTGAATCTTATAGATTTGATCTATAATTTGGTTTCAATTATGGTTTGGTATTAGACCATTTTGATGTTTTGAGAACAAGTAGAGCTTATAAAAGGATACCTTGATGCATCTGTAAGTATGTAAATGTAGTGACATGATTTTGAAATGAACTCAGAGCAGGAGCTCGAGAATTTGATATAAGCTATATGAGATGTTAATGTATAGAGAAATTAAAAATATTAGTGGGTTGACATGATTTGAACAACAGATAGGAAATAACATTTGAGGAAGGACAATTGCCGATACACGGCTTAATTTTGTGAGAAAAAATATCGAGTAATCTGGCTTAGTTTAAAATATTGTGAACTGCCTGGGGATATTATGGCAAATAATTTGCAATGCATAATTCCTATTACTTCGATTGATGTGTGGTTTAAGTTGTATGCTTTCAATAACAGAGCAAACAAGGAGATGATTACATCTATAAACGTAAAATACACCACTCTAAGATGGCGCTGGTTAATGTCAGCCAACCAGTAGTCCTTCCTTCATTATGTGAAACTGTTTAAAAACATGCCGATGTCTAGTGGCTACTGACATCGAGAAAGGCTGTTTGCCGAAACGCGAGGGCGTCTGTCTTGTCTGCAATAAAGCAACCCTGGATGAATTGACCCCGTGAGTGCGGATATTTCTTTGCAAAAATCTGAAGGAATTTGGAGCTTAATATATATATATATATATATATATATATATATATATATATATATATATATATATATATATATACAAACGTGAACCTACATACAATTGTTCACACAGATCAACATACATACAAATACCAATGCACATGTAAATGCAAAAATGTGGATGCTGTAATAATACCAAAGCCCAGGTTTATTTTAGAGCCCTTTGTACACTAACAAACTTATTAGGAAGTGAAGAATTACCAAAAGATGCAGGGGGAGTAAATTAACGCACATCAATTGATAATGTATTTTTTAGTATATAGTACTACGTTCTAAAATAGTCACTCCTAAAATTTCTTCTACCTTCTTCAAGCCTTACCAACACAATGAAATATCCAATCAGTCCTAATCAGTAACCAAAAGCACATTTCTTGTCAGTTTTTATCCCAGCCCACTTTTGCAAAGGCTGTTGCCAGCATGAGTATTGGGTGAGCTGTCTTTTGCTTACAGTGAAACAGATGACATAGCCAACATGTTCTGCAAACAATGCAGTTGGTGTTAAGTGTTACATTAACACCCTTGTACACCAATACCCTCAAAGCATTATGAGATGGCAGAAATGAGACAAAAACAACTTCACAAGGACCCAGTCACTAAAGTAAGCTGGTGAGGGATTTACATAGTTATAAGCTATATATGTATGTTTCTTAGAAAATCTTTTTTCCTATTTACTTTTCAAAACGTTTAATTGGTGAAAATAAAATCACATAAGTCCATGTAGTATTTTGTCAATGTTCATTCCCTCCACTTAGCGCTTATTTGTAAATCAACCTCTAACACAGTGATCAACAGCCCGGGGACTGACCTTTACATTCGCTCGATTCAGCACTAACATTAAAAAGATGTTGAATATAAATGCAAGCCTTTATTTAAACGTGAATTGAGGCTAAAGAAAGGAAGTAACTAAGTTGCCCTGCACAACTTAACTTTAGGAACACCTTCATTTTCAAAGCCATCTTGCAGGAAAAATGTAAAAATATGATAAGGTTATTTCAAAATTCAAAAAGTGTATTTATTAACATGCAGAACCATTTCACCTTAGCATATCAGATTATATCAATGCATTGAGAAGTTTGTTTTTTAAGTGATAGTTTTCAACTAAGAATTTACGGCCATATGTATGAAACATTGGTTTTGCGATTCTCAAATAGTGATTTGAGAATCGCAAAACGCTATTTATCACTTTGCGAATCCTACATATTCCTTAATTGCGAATTGCAAATTGTGTTTCGTAATTAAGGAATACCTCCCCATTCATTCCTATGGGCCTGTAGGCCCATAGGAATGAATGGGAAGACATTCTCAATTTGCAATTCTCAATTAGAGACTCGTAAATTGAGAATGCAATTTCAAGGGTGCCAGGGTGTCAAAAGGACACCCTGTTGCATCCCTGAAATGTCCATGTGTTCACATGTGTCACACATCCATGACCTAAGGGCATGTATGTGCTCCACATGGCACTTTGAAAATGCAAAAAAGTGCATTTTTCAAAGAAATAGCAAATTACCACCAACTTGAAGTTGGTGGTAATTTGCGATTCCTTATGGCCAAATTGAACTTTTTCTGTGCCTCTTACATTGCATTTAATGAATCGCAATTTGTGATTCCTTAAATGCAATCGCAAAATCGGGAATTTCAAATTTGCGATTCCTTATTTTGCAAGGCTGTTTTCCATTCATACATCACACTTCGCTAAATTGCGATCGCAAATGCTGAAATTCTGCGAATTTTGGCATTTGCGAGTGCAATTTTAAATGATACATATGGCACTTAAATACATTCATGCTTACCCTCAACCTTGAAGTAATCAAAAATCCTTCTCAGGGGGCTCACTGATACTTGGTCCTTTTAAACCAACAAAGAAGAAATTGGCGCAGAAGCTGAAATATAAAAGTACATCTTTATTAACCTCAAATGAGGTGAGACTACGTCACACAGAAGCCTTAGCAACTGAATGAGGCAGTCTCTTAGAATGGTCTTACTTCACTACTTATATACTCTTTATCCTGCCCCAGGCATGTAAGGGAGTTGTACCAATTACATTCCTAAACAAATGGAAAATCTGGAGGGTCAGCAGGTGAGTAGCATTTGGGGTTTTAGCAGGATGTGGTCAAAACATTATAATTACATAGTTCACTGAGGTTAATCTGATTTAGATGGCACTGCAGGGCATAGCATCATTACATGTCAAACAAAGGTTAATCTGATAAGCACAGGTAACGGTGAGGATGATAAACATCTGGGAAACTTCATGTAGCATGGGCTGGTTAATCAGTGTCAGGCCAAAGCATGAACAGAGTGTCTCTGCAGGAATGCAACAGGTCAAAAGTTTGAGCTCCAGAGTGTTTGTGATACAGAGAGAAAGTCAGTCACAAGGACACAGCACAAAATGGTGGAAAAAATGGCTGAGTGAATGGCAAGACAATAAACGCACTTTTCCACAGACCCTTCTTTTGCCATAAGCGAAACCATTTTCAGTAAATTACAATGTTCATCACGCTTGTGCAACTGTGCCCAAAGTCCGTTCTAAGCCTCTTTGGTAGGCTTCTATCGTCCATCTATTGTCTTCTTCCACGTTGGGCCTCTCGATCCAGGCCTTTCCATGAAAATAGTGCTTCTTAGTATCTGTTGGAGTGCCCTCCTGGCAAACACTCACAGCTCACTCGAAAGTCTCAATGTCTCAAGGCAGGGCACCAGTGTCTCTCCTCTGCGGCAGGCACTACAGATATACTACTCTTCGTTGGTCGTGGGCGCTGATTATATCGTGCAGACCCAAGTACTGTTAATCGGGAAAGAGTAACAGACTTTCACGTTCAGCAACACTCTCAGGCTCCAACACTTGTTATTCAGTGTCAGCGGACACTCGGGCTGCTCTTTCATTCTAATTTTCCTTTCAACATAGGTATCACACGTGTAGTGCCTTTTGCCAATCTCAAATCCTCCAGTGCACTGTCCTTCTGTTGGAACAAAGGAAAGGAAGGGGGTGGCCAAAACTTCGGCCAAGGGGCTCAAGGGACCGCGCGCTGTCAGAAGTTACTAGCACATGACAGGTAGAAAATTGAAGCCTCAAACCAGCCCTGCCGTCAACAATAGGGATCCTTCTCTTTCACTCATTTTGCACTGAAACTCTTGTTCTGTGGCAAACAGGGAACCAGCTCCTCCTTCTTCTCTGATGTCCAACGCCGTCTGATGGAGCAAGCACAATGCTTTGGAGATGCCATTGATGACGCGCTGGCGATCGCTGTCCAGACTTTCTGGGTGCTGGGACTGTAGGTCCAAGACGTCCACCCCTCATTTGTAGCTGTCACTGATGGGAGTTAGGACTCCTCTTTATGACGGTTCTGCAGGGTTTTATGACTCTTCCTTTTACTCTGGAAGATCCCGCAGAAACTAGTGATGTAGGAAATGTGACACAGTTAGTTTTCTTCAAATTAACGCAAAAACAATAATTGTATTTAACAATGTGACCGCAAGAAGGTGGCCTGCAATCTGCGTGGGAGTGGCCATACGCCATCGGATTACTCTGGTCTAGAATGCACTGTCACTCTCCTAGGATACAAAGGCAAAGGTAGTACTTCTAGTCTCTTCAATTGGGTACCCTTCATTATACTCACTAACTTCAATGTGAGAGCATATCCTCTGCCATCTAAGGGTAGGTAGATACATGGGAATTCTATCTAAATGTGTGTCCTCACACATAGTGGCATTGTCTAATGGGGTAAACATTTTTTTTGTGTTCCTACATTCCTTATCTAGAACACCTCAAAAGGGAAATCGCATGATACAGATTATCAGGGACTTGTGGATACCTCCCTTTAATAATTGTGCATCAGGTGCACTATGCAATACATAGGCTAATGATCAAAATGTGGAAACAAAAGACAAGAACTAGAGAGTCCTGGCATTTCCATTATTAGAACACATCTGATCCCACCGAAAATCAAAACCGCAGGAACAAAAGGGTAAAAAAAACAAATTAAAATAGGCATTGAAAATTTGTCATGTTCAAAAAAATAAACGTAAGGTATCTCCTATTGAGGTGGAAAACTTGTCTTACTATAGTATTGAGTCGGTTAACCAGTCCATCACTACCCTGACAGTCAGACTGGAAAACATCGAACTGGGCCTAAAGAAAAGTCTTGAAAACCAGTCTAGTCATACAAAAGGGAATTTACACATAATATGGGGGTCCCTGGTACATTACTGCAGTCTGGGAGTGTGAACTTGAACAATACATCAACAATAATAAAAGGGCTGACTGGTGAAAGGAATATGGGAAAGGGAATGGGACTAGGACACAGTTAAAATCCCCAATAACTAGGTATAATGCGACATCGATCAGGGGAGAAGCGGCAAAAAGAAAAATCTATAGGAAGAACAAGAAATTACTTTGGTGATAGTCAGGCATGTGACACAACACCAAGAGTACGGGTGATACACAAACGACCAAAGTAGTACACAAATTTTAACTCTACCACCGGCCGCTACACCATATACTGTAATCTCGGCTACTGTTCCAGTTCCTTACCCGGGGAAAATGAAACTTGGTTTCTTTTAAGGAACAAAGCCATACACTACCTACGAAGCAGAACAGGATTTACTAGTGCAATATCGTGAGAAAAATGTAGGTCACCTTTAGCAAGAGACGCAGATTTATAGCTCCTCCTTAAGGCCCAATCAGGGAACATTTAATCAAGGTCTGCCAGTTCCTTAAGGGAAGGGGCAGTAACATGGCTAACTGCAGGTGACACACTTTTAATCCTGTATATCTCTTTTGATTTTCTTCAATACCATTATAGCCAAATAGACATACACTGGTGAAGTGTTGTCTGTCATGTTCACAGCATGAAATATCAAATCTGTGAAATTTAGTAACCTAAACAAGTCCAACCAACTGTTGCGTAGCGATGGGCATCGTCATGACCATCCCCTCAAAACACAGAGGAGCATGTAATAGCATTAAAAGTAAAAGCATAAAAACAAAAAATAAACAAAAAAATGCATAAAAGAAAAAAAACACATGCCAAGCCATCGGGTATACTTGCAGTATACCAAGCACAGAAAGCATAGACAAATTACAAAAGTACATGCAATAATGCCAAGCCATTAGGTATACTTGCTGTATACCAAGCACAGAAAGCATAGACAAATCAAAAAAGTACATGCAAATGAGCGGTGACGCACAACACTGTGCTATGCACTTTATGCACAGTGAACCTGCAGCTCAAAACTCAATATTCTGGCCTGCTTAATTTGTCAGGCTTAAAATCAATATTCAATTTCCTTACTTTCCTCACCCCCCTTTGACAGCAGGTCACCTTAGTGGTGATCGGCCTGTCAAATACAACTTACTGTGTCGCTTCTGACACACAGGACCAGCAGGAACAATTCATAAAAGGAACAAAATACACAACACAAAAGAGAGACACTTCACATAACACACAAAATATCAACTGTAACCATCTTGTCAACTTTGCAATGACTAAAACATGTAAGCATGTTAAGCCACCTTAATTTTGACCGTCCAAAAGTAAAACTGTTTCACAGACACTCTGTGTGTCCCTTGCGCCACAATTTTTCCTGTGAAAAATAAATCTGAATTTGCTAATCGTTTTTACCTAGGCATGTAGCCCACAAAATTCTAAGAAAGAGCTTCATCTTATTTTCTGTCTAAAACTAATGCAGCATTTTATTTTCTGTTAAATGAAGGCAACTATGTTGACATGATTTTTCAAGAACAGAAGCAGTGTGCAATATACTTGTCTAACAATCCAGAAGTCAGCTATTTGTATTGTACCTAAATGTATGCATTTACTGCATCCTAAGGCACTTTAAAGCTACTGTAAATGTCAAGAATGCTGTTTAAATAGTCTATTTTACCCAATTTCGACTTTGATATTTGGGGCACTTAAAAATGAATATCCTATAATTTTATTACATATTAATCATCCTCAGAATGTTCTCTACAAATTGCATAGATTAAACATTAGACATGTCTCATGTAAATCCTTAGAAAAATGAGTTTTTTACGCCTGCGCTGAGTGATATTTCATATGCAAATATCCTCATTATGTGATATAACACAACTTAAATTACATTTTAATGCTAGGAGGTCACAGTATGAGTATTACGCTTCATAAATATTAAAAAACGAATTTAAAAGCACTTATTTATTTTTTTAATAATTTGTCATAATGATTTTTTTTTTAAATAAAACCAATCATTTTGATAATTCTACATAGGAAAAGCAAGCTGCATCCCTTGCCTATCATATTTAGATGCATTCATTCATAAGCCTAAGCACAGAAGCCTAACTTGAAACATGACAAATGTTTGCGCCACTTTTTTTTTTTAAAAGGACAATTACACTTCGATTCATCAAAGTTCCGTTTTGCGAGTCTGTAATAGCGATTCATAAGGAATCGCTATTACAGACTCGCAAAACGGGAATCATGTACCAATCGCAATTTATTTTGCGAATCCTACAGCTTCTTTATTTGTGATTAGCAATTTGCTAATCGCAAATAAGGATGCGATTTCAAGGGTGCCAGGGGCGTCCAAAGGACACCCTGTGGCACCCCTGAAATATAAATTTAGCCTGATGTTGCGCGCACACATGTCCAAAGGACATGTGTGTGTGTAACATACCACTTAGAAAAATGCACTAAAGTGCATTTTTCTAAGTTTTTGCTATTTACCACGAAGTCAGACTCCGCGGTAAATAGCGGCCAGAAATAGCAAATTCGCAAATAAAAAATGGTTAATGAATTGCATTTAAGGAATCTCAAATAGAGATTCCTTAAATGCAATTCCTCGCAAATATGCGATTTCCCTATTAGCGATTTTTGCATTTGGGATGATGAATCCCAAATGCAAAAATTGCGCTCGCAAAGGGCCAGATTCTCAGAATCTGGCCCTTTGCGAGCCCATTTTCCAATGATGAATCTAGCTGTTATTATTTAGCAACAGAACCAAGAATATGCTTATAAAAAAAGGCTTTAAGAAAAGGGAATCCTGTTAAATATTTTCCTGTTATCCAAAATAATGTACCTCATTTTTGTAACTTTTAAAAAACAGCAGTCTGAAATGCAGTTTCACCCGTGTTTAACTGACAAAATCCTGGCTGAGTGAACATTCCTGTCAATTCGTGGCCTACAAAAACTTCAGCTGTTTGCTTAGCGGCAGTAAAAGCTTTTTCTCAGTGTTGAAACGTGAGCACGGTGGCAGTCTATTTAAAACTGAGACATTTCTAGTTTTAAAATGCGTGTGCAGTACAGCAAAATCCAAATTATCCAGATGATGTGTTTGCCGGTTAATGTATCTAAGGAAAATGCTTTATAATTGTTTATTTATTACAAAACGCAGAATTTCGTTTTTGAGGCCTTTTATTCCTATTGAATGTGAATTTTAATTTTATCTTTTAAGCATTTAACAGTTTGTACATGTGCGTAATTGCTTACTCTATAAATTAAATAACAACATATAGCTATTTTAGCATATCATATGGTTCATTATGGATTTTTATTTCATTTGTATTTAATATTAACTAAATCAAATTTGCATAACAGACTGAAAACAACAAGAAAAACCACAAACACACGCATTGAGCTCATTTCAGACATAGAGAAAGGGGTCAAACACTCAGGACACACAATACAGCGCGTTTAATCGCCATTATTTCATAAATAGCGCAATCGCTATTTACCTACAGAAGTTGCTCTAATGGGAAAACCACAAACCACATAGACATTTAAACACACATTTAACCCACAGATCAACACTTAGGACAGAAACAAAGGACAGCCCACAGACTGTACTTAAACCAAACCATTTGTAAATACTAGTTGTAAGTCATATTTACAAGACACGCTTCTCAATAGTATTCCAAAAGTCTGCAAAAACAGCCCAACTGACTGTTTTATTTCCAAGAAGCCAAAATACACTCAATTCACTAGCTTTGTCTGGCAGAACACCCAAAAAAAAATTCGCTCTGCATATCTCCATTCATAAAATTGCGCAGAAAAAGGATCCCTGTATGTTTTTTTGTCATATTTGAATTCCTTCGGGTTACAGAATCACCAAGGAAGAAATATGTTTTTAACCTAAACCTATTTAGATATTCCCTCAAGGGAGCCGGCTAATTTAATTCACATCTCACTATGGTACCTTCAAAAAGCAACACATTCTTCGATGTGTGCGTGCAACAGGCATGCCAGAAATATTACAGAATATGCAATATTATACCCAAAGTAGTGCTTAAAGTACTCTTCGTACGTGCACCGTTAAACAAAATCAGAGATAGAAAAATCTCCTCATTACCTGCCTACACAAATTGCAATTTGCATATCAAATCTGTACATATCCAAAGTTGGCCGACACAAATTCCAAAATTCCAAAGCCACAGTAAGCGTTACTAAACTACCTTACCAATCCAAGGCAAAAACCAACAGTAAGAGCAGCAGAACGACTCTTACCGAACAAATGGTTGTCCAAATTCTAACTGCCAAGTTCTAAATGACCTAACGGTCGTTTTTGTTTTTAGAATACTCACACCGAAAAGTTCTCAGTCAGGGGTGAAATCATGTGGAGGATCAAAATCAGGAAAATCAGAAATATACTGGGCTGCAGAGACCGAGAATCCCCAGAATCTCTGTGCACAGAGTACCTCCTTAGTAGTGTCCTGTCCTGTCCTCCCAGTAGATTTCTGTCTCCTGACAAGATCACTCCCTCAGATAGCCACTTCTCTGATTAGGTCCACGTTGGGGCGCCAACTGAAGTAATCAAAAATCCTTCTCAGGGGTCTCACTGATACTTGGTCCTTTTAAACCAACAAAGAAGAAATTGGCACAGAAGCTGAAATATAAAAGTACATCTTTATTAAACTCAAATGAGGTGCGACTACGTCACACAGAAGCCTTAGCAACTGAATGAGGCAGTGTGTTAGAATGGTCTTACTTCACTACTTCTATACTCTTTATCCTGCCCCAGGCATGTAAGGGAGTTGTACCATTTACATTCCTAAACAAATGGAAAATCTGGAGGGTCAGCAGGTGAGTAGCCGTTGGGGTTTTAGCAGGATATGGGCAAAACATTATAATTACATAGTTCACAGAGGTTTATCTGAATTAGATGGCACTGCAGGGCATAGCATGATTACATGTCAAACAAAGGTTAATCTGATAAGCACAGGTAACGGTGAGGATGATAAACATCTGGGAAACTCCATGTAGCATGGGCTGGTCAATCAGTGTCAGGCCAAAGCATGAACAGAGTGTCCCTGCAGGAATGCAACAGGTCAAAAGTTTGAGCTCCAGAGTGTTCGTGATACAGAGAGAAAGTCAGTCACAAGGACACAGCACAAAATGGTGGACAAAATGGCTGAGTGAATGGCAAGACAATAAACGCACTTTTCCACACCCTGACAACAATGCCAGTAGTAAACTAGCAGTTCACTAGCAGTTGTCAGCTGTTATGTACACTGTTAAGTTGGTCTAGGTTCCTATTATACATGAACAACATTATGGTTTATTAAATCAAACACAGGAGACGGTTTTGTGTAGAGCAAATTTTGAATTATTTTGAGGTTCTCTTATATGTGAAATAAAGGAAAAAGGATTGAATGTGAAATAAAACAATTGTTTAGGGTCACACAATTTGGCAAAGTCGGGAAGCTGGTATTCATTCTAGAATTTCTGGTTTAACATTGTACAATTCAGCCACTAGATATATATGCTTCCCATCTTACTCCCCCCTCGCCTTTTTCCCAATCGCCACCCTGCTGGCATTGATGCGGCCCTCGGCCACATTACAGACCAAACTTTGTGGCCCTTTGAAAAAAGTTTGCGAGTACCTATGCTCTAAAATGATTCCCTGCACTGTAGGAGGCCCAAATAAGACCGTGCTGCACTTATTAACACTGAGATTTGTATCCCAAGCAATCACTATCTGCAGGGTCAAAATTAAGACTTATTTGGGATAGATGTGTAATTTCTGTTAAGATTCATTGAGAAAATTATTTGTTCAATTGTCAATCATGGAGAACTTTTGCATGTCATGTTCATAGGTAATACACATTTCTTCCAGATTTAGATTTTTCGGTCAAAATATTGTTAGCAAAAATGGTATATGACAGAAATATAGTGTTCTAGTTATTATTTGCAAAACTGTTATCCCATTAAGTGTATGGAATGTATCACTAACACCAATGGAGCAACATTTTTGTAAACAATATTTAGGGCAAACCTTTTCTGTAAGGCAATATTTCAATTATGGTATTTGGGTAAATTGAGGACAATGTGCAAAGCTTCCTAAATTCTTTTTGAAAGCAAAAAGGCATTTAACAAAAACTATCTTCACAGGTTTGGAATATAAGCTGCAAATGACATAAATCTTTTGTGTAAGTTAAAAGCTATGCAACTGTTTTGATAATTAGGATTTCTGTCTTGCTCTGTTTCTTGTTCCTATGATTTGTCATCCAGAAGACTAAAGAATTAATGAAACTTCTCTATCTAAGATTCATCTCTCAAGACATCTTTCTGCTTAACTTTACATAATCATGTTCAAGTGTTTTGCTTACGCACCTCATAAAATAGGTTTATTATTAAATTTGTGACTGCATCAGATTTGAATTTTACCAATAAACAATGTCAATTTTTTGCCTATCGGCTTGATGCATATGTGCTTTTATACGGTCATTGTTCCACCATTAGAACCTCAGTTTTCAATTCAGCTTCCGTTCTTGCTTTTGCCATATCTGTGTTTAGGTGAACTTGCTTGGAAAGACTCACTTTACAACCATATCCTGCATGTTTGTAACTCAAAGGCTCTGGCCCTGGGTTCATAACCCCACCTCACTCCATATATGTGGACATCTACATTCTCCTGTCAAACTGTTTAGAAACATTAAAATCATCCCATATAATATTCACTGTAACCATTCTGTTGAGGAGTGGCTTTCAACGCGTGGATAGCATACTGATTTGGAGGTCACAATAGTGATAGCCACATTTGTTAAGAAGCATAAACTCACCAACTCATTTTGTTTTTCGATGAGTTCCATAGTTTGGCTATGTGTTCTTGTAGGTTTGACTTGGGTGCTTCTTATGTGTCAGGAGTCGATTGATTCGAATACTGTTGAGCCTGTAATGCAAAGGCAAAATCTATATAAAAATGTATGAACTGCTGCACCCAGATTATGGCACTAAATCCTATTTAGACCTAAGTATTTATCTCATATTATATATTCCTTTCAAATTTCAACCTGCATTTTTTAACAACCCACTAAGTGCATATTTGAATACTGTGTTAGAGGTTTTACCATAGTGAAGTTATGAGATGATTAGAAGGTAGAAATCAGTGCCTTTTCCCAATTGAAATTCTTGAAACAAGGCATTGATGTCCAAGGTTGGTCAACAAGAGTTAAGAGATGATCCATATTTTCATGATATCCACATACAATACATTTACATACACTTGATCTAAATGAGGATCATTAACAGTCACTTGTACACTGAAAATATGGTATGAAAGCAGCCCTGATTGGGCCACAGTTCGAACACCTAATGATATAAACCTTTGCATGGTGGAAATATTTAGTGTAGGGTAAGTGTAATTACACTGTAAGGCTTTGTGCTCCATACATCCAGTACAACTTGAGCAATTCCTTAATTAAATGCCTGTTGCATTCAGTAATTGTTATCTTGGTAGACTGTAAAAAAATATGCTTGCAGTTAAAATATGATCAGTATTTTATGATGCTTTTAAAGCATGCTTCTCATCACTGTAATATATTATATAGATCTCTAATTCTTTATGTACATTGTAATCAAATGTCTATTATTATGTCCAGGTAACTAATATGGTGAGTATATTTCGTCTAAATTCACTTCTTTTGCCTGTGCTTGGCAAATTGTTCGGCTAGCTTTTTCTCTGTTTTCTGCATTTTTATAGTTTTAGCAGGAGTCTTTGTCAGCAATCATTGCTATTTACATTAAGGACTTCATGTATTTCTAAAGCCCTTTGTTTAATTGTAAGACAAAGTAACTAAAAGCATGTACACTTGTGCCAGCATGCTTGCCATTTCGCTTCTACAATTTAGCTTGCTTATATTTTCACTTCTTCTCTTTTAATCAACTCTTCCAATAATTTGACATGTATTTAACATTATGTAATACAAATATCAGAGATGTAGCTGTATGAGGATAAAAGCAATAGAAGGAGATTCATACAGGATTTATGCCCAGGTATTTAAAGTCAGAATAGCAACAAGGCCCTTTAAATAACAATCTGTGTTTTATTAATATACTTAAGACCTCAGAGAGTTTTGTATAGGAAGAATAAAGGACTTCACAATGAACCTCAATAGTCATGGAAAATTTGATGGATTATAGTGCATTCAATTTGTGAGAAATATGTGCTTTCAGTTGGCAGGCCTACCATGTGCTTAAACTGTAGTATAGTTGAGTGGCCAGGAACCACACATGTACCACTTTCAGGTGTTAACCTTGATTTGAATCCTTTCCATCCCAGGCTTCAAGCCACTAACAGGAGACAGAGAATAATGAAACAAAGTTCCAATGATGCACTACCTTATATTGTCCTTATTCACCATTTACACCATTTTAGTGTGCAATTTGTATGCTCAACAGTGTCCAGAATAATCTAGTGTTAATCTCCTGTACAATCACCATCGGCCACATGATGCATGGAAACACTCATCAATCCATTGATTTATATCAAAAAGGAATTATTTGAATAGCAGTACAGTTGACAATAACAAATTATGATGAAGAAATAAAAGTATTTGGTGACATACAGTCATGGATTGAAGAGTTTAATTGGAATCAGCATTCGCCTATAATGAAGAAGTACATCTGTTGCCCAAACTTGTGATTTTACAGGAGGTTACATTTGACTAACATGGGACTCCCATAAAAGACATCATGGCAGGATTTGGAATTCGATGGGATGGTAACAGCTTAGAAAGCTTTTCACTGTTGCTTTTCAACCTTAGAACCACTGGCAGCTATTTTCTTTGCTAGTTAGCGAGAGCTGAAGCAAAAATCTATCTCAAGTATCTCCCTGACTATGAAATTGCTAATATATTAGTTTTTGGGTATTGCAAGATGCCACAGGATTGATAATAGACCATCTTAATCTTCCTAAAGCTCTACATAAGAGGCAGATTATTAATTGGTGTGCCAAAACACAATACCCATGTTAAATTCTATGAGGGGCCAGTGGAAGCTCTGTAAATAATATGAAAACACAGTGGAATTTTTAAATGCTTATGACCAGATAGGCAGTTGCATCCTGGACTAACTGGAGCTGATATATACGTTATCCACATAGACTGAGAGAGTACGCTTTAGTACAATCAATCCTGGACCCTACTGGAGAAAAAACTGCTGTCATTCTAGCATCCTTGTTCAAGCATCAAATAATTTATTTCCAGATTGTTATCTGAACTAAACACACCGCTGATGTTGCTTTTACTTCACTAACTAGTGGAACATCAAACTTAAAACCATAATTCATCACCCAAGAAGATGATACCCAGCAAGTATACCAGCCCAAAAACATTTAACAGAAGTGTTTTTACCAACTACTGTGACCTCCATCTTATCAGATGCTGTCCATTTAACTACTTATGACTTGCATGTGAGCTTCAATATTAATTGTCTCCAAAATAAGAGCACTCCAAAGTGAGGAGGACCCAGATATCATCAGTCTGAAATATGGGGATGGATGAGTTTAGAGTGTGGTGAAGAGAAGATATGATGCAGGAGAAGGGGAATGGTTTTGCAGTACTCTTCAGATAATTGCATTGGTGAGGTGGAAAATTGATGCAGTGAAATGCTATGCAAACTTCTGGTTATATAGGCAGCGATCAAGTGATAGGCCAGGTCAGAAATAACTGCCACCTGAAAATGCCTCTGGATGATAGTTTGACCAAAGATATCAAAAGGTGGCAAGAAGATCCAACAAAATCAGTATTGTGACATAACTGCAATCCCCATCAGCTGAGGTCACCAAAGAAAGATATGAGACCTGTTTCTATATGTCTACAGGGGAGGAAATCTAGCTGTTTCCTCTAGGAGTCACTAATGCGCACATACACCTCAGTTCGGAAACACATGATATACACAGACATTTAGAAACCTGCCTTGGGAATGTAGGCTTTTAGCTTTGGAAGAGCGTATATTGTTTGCAGAAGTTCTTCCTTTGTGTGAACCAAATTCGGTATAGTGATTTAAGTGTCCTTGCCAATGAGAAAAATGTGTGCCCCTTCCTACTTCTTCTGAGTTTCTTTAGCACTGGTAGTGCTTACATTTTTTTTTGGTCATTATTTGAGTGAAGGTCTGAAGCCATTCACAGGAGCCTAATTTTCTATATGAAAATGCCATCCATTGTCAGAATGAGCCACATGGTTTCTCACTGCAGCACTTGAAATCCTGGCAGATCTGTGTGCACCAATGTGTCACCTAAGTTTTCCTCTTAGTTTTAGTAAATCTTCTTTGTTTTCATATGATGATTTAATGTAATTTTTATGTTAGCTGTATCAGAGAGTAAATCCTGCCATGTAATTTAGTCATTATTGACAATGAATGAAAAACTCTACCTGGGTTACCATCTGAATCCAGTTCTTCTGCTTATAGACATTTTCATTGGTTTATTTGCACTTTCCATCACATAAACATTTGGGCTAAACAGATATTTGAGCCATTGATTATTAATGAATAGATTTCCTAAATTTAAAAAGCTACATTCCTTATCATAATTACAGTTGCCAGTCACATTAGTAAAATCCTGGTTCTTTTCTTTATCCTTCAAACCTGATAATCCTTCCATGACTCAAAGTGACATCCCAAACTCAACCATTTATTGCCAACAATTGGGGAAAGATCTCAGTTGGGCATAAGGGTGAACAAAAGTGTGTTTCTGTGTTAATTTCCATATGTATCCTCTTCTGTCAATTAAGTTCACGGTCTGCTTCAACAGTGTTGTTGTATCTAACCGTTCGAGCTTTTTTAAAGGGTATGTGAGTGTGAGGTATGAGGGAGGACTCTCCTTATGTTATCAATTGCTCTTTATTGTTTTAGATTACGATGTCACATGACATGTATGTTACACAATCTTTAAACATGGTTGCCATTAGTACAAATCTGCTCAGCAAGTAATCAAAGATAATATCATAATAGTAAAGAGGAACAGCAAATTACCCAAATTCATTAGATGGTCAAGTGTCTGAGGCCTCAGTATGGTTGCAGGGAGTCCATGATTCATATAAACTGTATTCCCGATACCTTATTCTGCTTCCTGAGTTATTTGCTTTAACCTGTATATAATATAACTTCTTGTCTTCTTACTTGTTAGGGACTAAGGACCAGTGCAGCACCAAACGTCATCGATAATATGAATTACCATAGGATAGCAATATCGTTTAAGTCTTTTATTTCATCCCAAGGGAGAGCTTCATTAACCATTTTATTAAAATGTATCACAGTTAGATTATGTTCTTACATGCTGGTAACAGAAAGTGGTAAACAATTAGCTTTTCCTGCTTCAGTTTGAATATTGCTGTGTTTAAAATGTGGACTCTGAATAATGATGGTGTGATAAAGTCCTGCTGATGAGTGAGACGAATTTCATGTTAAACACCTGCATAATTGTCCATGACCTGAACAGTATATTATGAGTTAACTTAACACGCTCAGCTGAAACTGCAAAAACTCATAAAAATTAAATGACTCAAAAAATATTTATTTTAATTTCACTACTATCTTTGACCACGTTGAGATTTGCCTTTCATTTTGAAGAGGCGTTCATGAACTTCAGGTCCATTACTTTAATGGCACCTGAAATCTAATATTTTGTCTTTTCTCTAGTTAGGTGCTGTGCTGAAAAGGTGTATATTTAAAATTGAATGATTAGTGAGCCCCAGAGTACATTCTTCGCACAGTGCAGGTTTTGTGTTCAATATAGTTACATTTATTGCACAGTAACACGGCTAATGCTGTGTGTGAGTCTATTAGAATTAATTGCCATTGTAATGAAAGTTGACAATACCCATTTGTTCAATTAAAACGTTGCTATTTACTTCCTAATAAAGCTCTGCTCTTCGTTGCCATTAACTACTGAAAATATTAGCTAGATACAATGATTTTAATGGATATTCTTATTTGGTGTGTGCTAAACATATTTGCAACTATTCTTCTGAATAGTGTTTGAAAAATTTGACACAATCTCCCTTGCAGTATTTAGGGTCCGTGGATAACTTTACAAAAAGATATTTCATTCCCATAATATTAGGCAAGTATGAAGGTTAAAAATACGAAACTCTTTTTTATTAAAAAAAAATTATGTAAGAGGGCATGTTTAAATATAGGCTCATACTACTAAACAGGGTCGAACAAAAAATGCTGTGTTTCATTAACAGCTTTCAGTAAGGCATGGGAGTAGTAATAATCATATAGTTTTCAGCATGAGCATGCTATATACGAAATATTCAAATGTGCACTTACCTGGCACCAATTAAAGAACATATTAGTGATACTAAATATTTTTATGTAAGTTTAGTGTCAGCATGTCGCTTTTTATTTGAAAAACTTTGGACTATTACCAAAAAGAACTAGTTTAGATAGTGTGATCAAGATTCGAAACCACACTATGAAATACAAGTTTTTGCTTTAAATTGTCAAAGGACTGCCTTCTCTGTCGAGGTGCGGCCAGCACAGATAAGAGTGGTGGGGTGTCGTGGGGGAGTCGACCGGATAGGTAAAATGAAATAGATAATAAAACCACTTACCTCGGCGATGCAGCGAGTGCAAGGGAAGTGGTTTTACTTATTTATTTCATTTTACCTATCCTGTCGACTAACCCCCACCCGCCCCACCCTCGCCCCGCCTCACCACTCTTACCTGTGCCGGCCGCGCCTGATCCTGTCAGCCAAGTAACAATGCTTAAAAGAAGCAAAGAGGTACATAGGTTGTGATATTGTACCAGGTGTTTAAGTGCTGTCTGTAGCATTTTGCATTTAGATTACATGTAGCTACTCACTTGTGTCTCAGTGGGTCTGTTTAGTTCTGCAAGCATAATCCCATGTTCTGAGACATTCTTTTGTGAGTAACAAAAATTATTGAGCTTTGCTTGGGTCACTCTTGTGATGTCTTTCTGCACAAATGCATCAAATTGATAATGCTTGCTCCTTACTGGCATATCACTGATGCAATGGTCTCTAAGGAAAGCCAGGAGAAACCAAGAAAAATGGCTTATTTCTCAGGTTAGGTCATACAAAACTGGGGTGAGAAGGCCCCTGAGGCCCTCGTGCTGATGGTCCTGCTGCACTATTGCTGGCTATGTCCTTGTTATCAATACTTCAAATGTAAAGTAGCCAAGAGGAAGACATGCCAATGATTTGATTACATTTCAGAAATACCCTTTATTCCTATGCTAGATTTCATTAAGGTCCTATTGTAGTTCGCATTCTTCTATAGAGTATTCTGACTTCAAACTCCCTATTGTTGCACCTATGATCAATTAAATTAGAACAGCACAGAGGAGGCATCAATGAGTCCCACAGACATGGGAAGAAACAGTATCTTGGTGGGAGCTCTACAGAAACACAGCGATCGTGGCTTATAGCCGCCACCCCTGTTACTTTAAGCTGATTTTTCTCACTTTCTTAAATCTCTCTCGAACTTTCTCTATACCTATAGGTGATATAATCCAATTGGTCATCCTCAGTTTGTATTAATTTTTTTACTCCGCAATCCTCAAGCTTCAGTTTTCTCTCCAGACCACTCAATAGTTAATATCCTTCTCTGTTCCCTTCTTCCATCCTCAAACCTATTCACTCGAACCAATTTATAAGGTACATAAATTTACATGTTTTATATTTCCACTGAGTTTATTACTACCCTCAAGTCTGGCGTCCAGCCTTCACATTTTGCTTTTTGGAACTGCATTTCCTTATTGTCTTGTTTTTTCTCACCCCACTCTGTTTTTATGGAATGGTATACTTTCATAACATTTTAACTTTTATGTTGTTGGCTGGCATGTCTCCATTATCTGGCTGTCTTTATTATTACTCATGCTTCCAACTTTAGGTGCCTTTGTTTTCACCTGCACTAGTTGGCAGATGTTTCTTTATTCACTTAAACCTCCTGCTTTGCTCCATAAATCTGTATTTGTTTTTTCATACTAGATCTAAAAATAAGAATCTGTATTTGACATAATCAATCAATCAATCAATGATTACTTTATTCAATACTTTTCAGTAACATAAAAGTGTACTACAAAATAGATTAAATACCTTAAAATTTTAAGATGACTATTCATATAAACAGTACAATTTTTAACATTCAAGAAAGTGAAACTGAACTTAATCCCCTAACAATTTCTCATGTCTCAGTTCACACGCTGGCTCATGTGTGCTTTGTTCTTTTGCAGGCAACCTGGAATTATCTGTAAATGTATTCTTTTTCACCAATTTAGGTACTTTTCAAACCCTTTCGTCTCCAGTTGTTTTCGCCTTAATTTGTTTCTCTTTTGTAGCTCTCTTTAGGCTTTGCTGTTCTTAAGTTGTCTCTCAGGCCTTCATCCCCTCACTCATTTGCAGAAGCCTTCTAATTCCTCACACACTATTCTTTGTGTTCTTACTCCTGTGTTTAACTCTATTCACATGCTTGCACCTCCCATTGCATAATATTTTATTGGTACTTAAAATCTACCTTCTCATTATAGTCTCCAAAAAACGACGAAATTGTGGGCTCTTGTCTAGATTATACAATGTCTCTCCAATGTAATATTCGCCCCCTCGCGTTCTTTTCTCACTTTCTTAAATCTCTCTCGAACTTCCTCTATACCTATAGGTGATATAATCCAATTGGTCATCCTCAGTTTGTATTCATTTTTTTACTCCGCAATCCTCAAGCTTCAGTTTTCTCTCCAGACCACTCAATAGTTAATATCCTTCTCTGTTCCCTTCTTCCATCCTCAAACCTATTCACTCGAACCAATTTATAAGGTACATAAATTTACATGTTTTATATTTCCACTGAGTTTATTACTACCCTCAAGTCTGGCGTCCAGCCTTCACATTTTGCTTTTTGGAACTGCATTTCCTTATTGTCTTGTTTTTTCTCACCCCACTCTGTTTTTATGGAATGGTATACTTTCATAACATTTTAACTTTTATGTTGTTGGCTGGCATGTCTCCATTATCTGGCTGTCTTTATTATTACTCATGCTTCCAACTTTAGGTGCCTTTGTTTTCACCTGCACTAGTTGGCAGATGTTTCTTTATTCACTTAAACCTCCTGCTTTGCTCCATAAATCTGTATTTGTTTTTTCATACTAGATCTAAAAATAAGAATCTGTATTTGACATAATCAATCAATCAATCAATGATTACTTTATTCAATACTTTTCAGTAACATAAAAGTGTACTACAAAATAGATTAAATACCTTAAAATTTTAAGATGACTATTCATATAAACAGTACAATTTTTAACATTCAAGAAAGTGAAACTGAACTCAATCCCCTAACAATTTCTCATGTCTCAGTTCACACGCTGGCTCATGTGTGCTTTGTTCTTTTGCAGGCAACCTGGAATTATCTGTAAATGTATTCTTTTTCACCAATTTAGGTACTTTTCAAACCCTTTCGTCTCCAGTTGTTTTCGCCTTAATTTGTTTCTCTTTTGTAGCTCTCTTTAGGCTTTGCTGTTCTTAAGTTGTCTCTCAGGCCTTCATCCCCTCACTCATTTGCAGAAGCCTCCTAAATCCTCACACACTATTCTTCGTGTTCTTACTCCTGTGTTTAACTCTATTCACATGCTTGCACCTCCCATTGCATAATATTTTATTGGTACTTAAAATCTACCTTCTCATTATAGTCTCCAAAAAACGACGAAATTGTGGGCTCTTGTCTAGATTATACAATGTCTCTCCAATGTAATATTCGCCCCCTCGCGTTCTTTCTCATTTCCGTGTAAATGTAACACATACCTCTTAATTTCGAGAACCTATTAGCCACCCTTTACCACAACTGTATTTTCCTCCCCTTCATTTCCTTTGATTTTCCCTTAGGCTTTCATCTTATTTCATATGTAAATTAATGGCATGTTTTGTGAATTGTTCAAAGCACCTTTAATTAAAACAGCAAATAAATCAAATAACACAATCTCCTGTTCTTTGTTAGGGCTTCTTCAACAAGCAGCCTCTGAAGAACATGAGATGGTACAGTGCTTAGCGAAGGGAAGAAGCAAAGCACTGCCACCAAATGTTACTGACAGGCATTCTCCTGCAAAACAATCTCTTTTAAGCACCCTTGGCAGGGTTCTCTTGCTGTATTTAGTTGCTCGGCTAGAACAGATTTATGCAGTTGAAGGAAATCCCGAATATCGTGTAATAAATGCTGTTTCAAGGGTGAGCAGCTTTGAACATGGCTGTGTTTAGCAAACGAAGTGATTTAAATAGTGTATTAGACTGAAACACCTGCTGTAGTTTGCTGCGTGTGGTTGAAGCTAGCATAGTTAGATGTACAGCGCAGGGCTTGCAGGTAGAAACTGTGTGAATCCACCCCAAATTTATAGGTGAACCTTTCGCTCACTCTTAATAGAGCCAGAAAGTTCCAACCCAACCTGAACCCTATGCGTTATTCGTCCTAGTACAGAACTGGCCCATTATTTTTCGTTCGATACTTGTTTGAAACAAATAAAACAAAAAATTAGGCGGTATGTCTGTTCCAATTTTCTGACTGTAAAATGTCAGTTGAAATTGAGCGTGCCAAAGTTTAATTCTGATCACGCACGTGTGCACGCACATACGCAGAGTACTGACTTTATATTGTGAGCATTGCCCTATTCAGCCTAGTGTGCAGCATAGTACATCCAGTTTTGCAGCACACAGTCATTAAGGATTTTCCAAATTTCTTTCTCTTCTTCTTCCGATCTTTCTTTCTTTGCTACTAAGAGACCGCAGGGCATGCTGCAGTAGAATAAATACAAAAAAGAATGGTAAGTCAGCAACCGAGCGCTACAAGACAATAT
Organism: Lissotriton helveticus; assembly: GCF_964261635.1. Lineage (NCBI taxonomy): Eukaryota > Metazoa > Chordata > Amphibia > Caudata > Salamandridae > Lissotriton > Lissotriton helveticus. The sequence continues at coordinate 739,332,311 of NC_136061.1, read as the reverse complement.
GTGGTCCCCTAGAAAGTTATTAGCATACCATTTTTTGCTGTTTACCTAGTGAGAATGGTGCCTAATAATTTTGCTACTAGTTATGGTGAGTTGTGACTCACCTAATCATGCACTGTTCACTTAGTACTCCGCACTTCAATAACTTCAAATCTATCACCACTTTGTACTTTGTTAACACATTTGTGTTTGCATTTATTAAACACTTTTCAATTATATTCTTTAACTTTTTTTAGCGTTTGTTATTTACATGCTTCATAACAATTTCCATACATATATACAAATGAATCAATGTTGCATTGAAAATATGAATGTAACATGCTTCTTTTCATTTTTCAAGCGTTTGTCGGTTGGCCCAATGCATTTCGGCACGCGAATGGTGCCTTCATCAGGGGCAACTCTAAAAGAAATGAACAAGTACTCTGTATGAGTAACTGGTGTATTGTTGATCATGGGGGTATTTTTATATTAAATCAATGGCGCACCTGAGGTCAACTGTAGTTCTCTCTTGGTATTCTGGTATAATCGCTTGGGTAACTAGTGTATTCTATAAACAGAAAGATACTTGATTGGTACCTGTTTATTTACTCAGAAAATTGTATATCGAAATACCTATTTTAATAAGGGAACATACCTGCTTGTCGTGTTCTTTATAGCTGTAATGACAAGCATGTGTCAAAATCAGAATGCCGGTAATGTAAAAAATTCAAGGCAGCAGTGTTCTAAAAAATATTAGACACCCTACCTTATCTTCGTGATGACACTTCGTCTAAGGGTTTAAGAAAGGGACGCTATGTTATAAACGCGTATGAAAATATACTTGTCTAGTGCAGAAAGGTCTATCTGTCATGAACTGTACCTCTCTTCTTGAAAATCTCGGCCGTCACGAAAAAACCGCTGCCCTGTGAGAACTCGTTCGAATAGACGCTGGTAGTAAACTCCATTTAAATTTGGCGTTTACCACGCTGTTGCCTGGTTATCAAAATAGAAAACGGACATCTTGTACAGGACGCTAAGAGTGTTAAAAACTGTGGGCGCCATATTGAAATGGGGATTCTGTGAGCGAGTCTGCTCGTATTAGTGCAATCTTAATGTTACACTAAAATTAGATGTAATACTGTTTGGATGGTTAGTAACCTTGGTAAAGGCAAAAAACTAATCAGAGTAACTTTCTGCAATGATATCTTAGCGCGATTGTGTATTAGGAAAATAAATGAAGGGTAGAGCATGGTGGTATTTATATTTACGTGATCCTGGTAGTGCCCCTATCCTGTCGTGATGTTATGGTGTATATGTGACGTGTCCCTAGATGGCACAAAACTGAATATACATATAATGCACTTCACTAGAGTGTAATAAGTCCACGTGATAACATACACTGTATGCAATAATAAACAGACGTTTACATACATGTTGTACTCACAATTATGCGCAATGTTGCGACTGTTGTGACCAATAGTATGAACATATGTTAGTCTAAACACATCATAATAAATCATAGTGCTGTCACGTGATTCAACCTAAGGTAGGGTGTCTAATATTTTTTAGAACACTGCTGCCTTGAATTTTTTACATTACCGGCATTCTGATTTTGACACATGCTTGTCATTACAGCTATAAAGAACACGACAAGCAGGTATGTTCCCTTATTAAAATAGGTATTTCGATATACAATTTTCTGAGTAAATAAACAGGTACCAATCAAGTATCTTTCTGTTTATAGAATACACTAGTTACCCAAGCGATTATACCAGAATACCAAGAGAGAACTACAGTTGACCTCAGGTACGCCATTGATTTAATATAAAAATACCCCCATGATCAACAATACACCAGTTACTCATACAGAGTACTTTTTCATTTCTTTTAGAGTTTCCCCTGATGAAGGCACCATTCGCGTGCCGAAATGCATTGGGCCAACCGACAAACGCTTGAAAAATGAAAAGAAGCATGTTACATTCATATTTTCAATGCAACATTGATTCATTTGTATATATGTATGGAAATTGTTATGAAGCATGTAAATAACAAACGCTAAAAAAAGTTAAACAATATAATTGAAAAGTGTTTAATAAATGCAAACACAAATGTGTTAACAAAGTACAAAGTGGTGATAGATTTGAAGTTATTGAAGTGCGGAGCACTAAGTGAACAGTGCATGATTAGGTGAGTCACAACTCACCATAACTAGTGACTACAATCTTCTGGAGTGACTTCCCTGATTAATCATTGCACCATTTGATAAGTTTAAAACAGTTGGAGATATTGGAGTGCTCCCCACAACCCCGATTACTATTAATAATTTTGCTATACTTTACCAATGTCCACGATGGCAGTACTTTAGAGGCAATATCAGTGTTCTCCAGCTTTTATTACATATTCAGCAAAAGTCTGCATACTAGTTTTGCACCATTAAACCCTAGAGACAAATGTATACATACAGTATACCACCGGCAGTGCAGGCTTCATATCCTGTCAGGGGACCATGAAAAATGAGGTGAAATGTCTCCAAGTTTTTACCAAGTGTATAAGTTAATTAATACTGCACAATACAATTCTTCACATGGATTATGTATTTATTTATTCAGATATACCTCTCTGATATAGCAGATTCTTTACTGCAGCCTTATTTGCATGACGTGTTAGTGACATCTATGGTGTGTGCAAGTACACAAGTTCTCCTTCTTGCATCTATGGTCTTCTGGTTTTGTACAGCCATGCACCTTCCAATGGCCCTTTCTTTAATTCTCGGAGGGTTCCAAGTGGAGATACTTAGGGCATCATTTACAACCACACCGCAGGCACATGAACTGCCACATTTAAGGTTGTCTTCCATTGTGGTGAACATTTTTCTCCAGGAAGGGGTCCCACACATATAGCATAAATCATGCTGAGGAAAAATAATCTGTGGCAGACGTTCTGCCAGGCATGGCACATTATGTAACTTCAGTCACTTGTACATGTCTTGGAAATAGACCCCCTGCCCCCAAAGGAGGATTGATCTCCTGCAATGGCATAACTAATGAACCTTGGGTGCTGCAAGCTTTTTCCGTGCGCAATTAAAAGGCCTCAGATGTCCTACATTGAAAGCATGGCATTTATGCAGAAGAGAGGGATTGCCAGTGGAGCAGATGTCGAGGGCTGGCACCAGTTCCATCAGTACCAGCTCCATGAGAGAGTATTCGTGATGTTTGAGATGGTGGCAACTCCACCTTAGAGAACACCAGCATTCCATGTAGCCCTGTAGAATAAATATGTCAGGAGAGCATCAAGTGGGCAGATGAGACATCCACTGTGTTATTTTGCTAATGACCCTGTTGCCCACCTCTGTATGAGGTCCTTAGCTTCCAAACCTCTTTTTAAGAAGCGCCCATGGACAAATGCATTCTCAAGCAAATTGCATAGTCTGGAAATCAATGCTAAAGTGTTGCCAGCATGAAAGTCTGCAGGGTTCGATCACACGCTACGTTTATTTCACTTATCGTTCCTGTATCGTAATTTAGAAAAATCAATGCCTTGAACCTTTATCCCATTCTGGATTATTTTGTTTTCATCCCACAATGCTAATATTAGTTAGCTGCAGGCTATGTATCATATCACTCATTCACACCATTATTACGGCTAAAACACTTCCGCCAGCTCACTGGTCTTTCCAACCTCTAACATTTAACTTCAGAAAACTGAATGTACTTTTTCAAGTAGTAAATCTTTTATGTAATAGAGTTTATATAACAGGATTATTAGCAGGCCTACAACATCTGCTTTCAATATATTTAATAGTTGATGCTTTTTGGATTTGTTCAATGATCAGATGCCCCCTCCTGGATACCGAAGTGATTAATGTGCTTTGCTAAAATCAACTGTCATTAAATGGAAGACAGTGTTATAAGCTGGGTAAGGAGAAGTGGGCAAGCATACCACTATTTCTGATTAAAAGAATAATTGGCAGATGCCTTCTGTAAGCGTCGGACCTGCCAATTTAATTAACTGGTTGAGGTTGCAGATTTACCTTTCCCGTGTGCCTTAGTGAGGTATCCAGAATCCTACTCAAAAGTGTGTTCTAATGCCAACCATTTCTAAAATAAAAATAGTAAATTTCCCAAAGATAACACATGTATGCTATTTTTTGTTACAAAGTTTCTCAGGGATATTCATTCGTTGCTTTCATCAGGGTTTGTGCGAGAAACGCTTTGCACCCATGTAACAAAACTAAAGAAAGATGAACCTCGATATATTTCTATCAAATGTTCCTCTATATGTACAATATATCTGGAAAATGTATAGAAATCCCCGTCCCGCCTTCTTGCAAGAAAACTACTGTCTGTTATTTGTCAGAGCAAAGTTTAATTATAACAAATGGCCACGGCGAGATTGTCACTATTGACTAAGTAGTTTCAGATATATGACGAAATACCTTTCTGGCTTGTCCTTCCATTCCATCTAATTGCAAAATGCCTGAGATTTGACACTGATCAGTTGAGCCTGTACTGAAAGTCTACCTCATTCTCAGAGGATGATATGTACTTGGATATCTCTAAAATACTGAATTGCAATTTCGTGATGATTCTGATGCAAAACACATGGTATAGTTTTTAAAGAATTATCCTGGAGAGTGGTTGTTCATATCAATCTTTAAAAGTATCAATATTAATTATTGTTGTTCTTCCAATAGAAAATGTATGTATGATCGTGTAGCGTCTTTGCTGATGTACCACAAAACGTTTAGTAAGTTATTGTGATGAAATATTTGTGTCTTTAACCCCAAAGCATTTAGTATGAATTAAGTTTTACGAACTAGAAAAAGTTAGTATTTTGAGTCTGAAGCATATATTTTATCTATATGAGTTCAAAAGACAAACATTAGTTATTTCACAATGGTCTGACCTTTTTAGCAACGTACATCCATGAATTGTAGGAAATATGTAAAACGTTAGGTTGAAGGTCATAATCTAACAGTGGGTACCACAGTTCACAGTTCAATTGGTGTCTAACGTCTGAGGGGTAGTATAACAACCATGGTGGTCACTGCTGACCTTATCGGGGGATTCTTTTCAGATATTGTGAACTTAACTGTACTTTAGTCCAGGTTTCATGAAAAGGTAGGTTAATAGAAGGACATTGATCGTCTTCATGCTACATCCATTTCACTTGCATGTTACCCTTTTCCACCTTCTTAGTCTTTATTGCTCATGTGCATTGCTTTTGCTCAATATGTTACGAATTGCTTGTCCAGCACATATTAAATCTGCCTGTAACTATCCTATTGAAGGACCAGACGGCGAAGGATAAAGCACTCCAGCACATGGCAGCAATGTCGTCAGCTCAGATAGTGTCTGCCACTGCCATCCATAGCAAGCTGGGCTTAGCAGGCATCCCACGGCCAACATTTCCTGCAGGACCAGGGGTAAGCCACCTCAACAGTGTGTAACAGGCATCTCCCTTTAGCACATATTTGATTGAAATTCTTGTATTTGACTTGCACTGTTGCCAAAATGATCTCAATTATGTTAGGCAGCCTGTGAAGTCCATATTGGGAAACATTTTCATTTTGAATTTTGACTTATGATCACCAGTCTCATGCCATGCACTTTTCTTGGATTTATTGCAAAAGCTCTATTGAATGACTGTCAGTTATTAAAGCTTTATGTGAACATTTAGTAAATGTCCTTTTTAGTTAAATGTTCTACACCCATGAGCTGGATGCTGTATTGACCCATGACTTTATTGAATAGTGTTATCACTGAATACTGTTTGAAATCAAAAGTGCTTAGAAAACACCTATCACGATAATAAGGTGATTGGTGATCTCCACAGTGCCCCTATGATATGACTGTTGTAATGCTTCAATTACTTACTGGTAATGACATTCATCTGAGTCTTAACCCTTGCTTTCCTTACTTTCCGAGGTGAGACAGTCTAAAGCCAACTAGCAAAGTAAAAGCCCACTACCCCCACAACCCTTCTGTCCATTCTAGGCCCTTTGTATGTTTATCGTTGGCCTGGATAAACAGGAGGGAGTGAGGTACGTAAGTAAAGAAAGACAGAGGTAGGACTAATATGATTTACAGTAAGTAAATGAAGCATTACCAATCATCCCTCCTCGCTCTCCTCCTTTACTGATGTGAGAAATACAAAGCAAAGAAAAGCAGGACAACTATAATGTGTATGTTTCAGAAAATACAGTTTAATCAGAAATACACATGAGTTATGCTGCTAGAACACCGTCTATTACTTCATAGAGGCTAAGACTTTTGAACTAAAACATTGTCAAAATCTATGCCCTGATTATTCCTAAAATGATTAATGAAACTGGAAGGTGAAACCCACGTCGCTGCCCTACAAATCTCTGTCATAGAAACCCCTTTGATTTCTGCCATAGATGTAGACATACCATGAGTCGACCTACCTTGAATACCACCCAAGGGAGAGTGACCACCTGACTTGCAAGACATCCCAATAAGTGATTTGACACAGCGGCTTAAGAACGCTACAGCAGATCTGCAGTCCTTCTTACTAGGACCAACATTAATGAATAAAACATCATTCTAAAGGATGCCAAACTTTCAAGTGAAACCAGGATAGCCCTTCTATCAGCCAACCTGTGAAGCTGTTCCCCATCTTTAGAATCCTGTGAAGGGAAAATTTGAGGAAGTATTACTTTCTCAACTTGATGAGAAGAAGAAATAACCTCTGGACAAAAGGAAGGTTGAGGATGCAAAACAATCCTGTCTTCAAATATCCTGCAAAAACGATGCCTGTATGAGAGCGCTGCTAACTCACCTGGTCTTCTAGCTGATGTGGTGGCCACTAGTAAGAAGGTTTTGAGTATTAAAGTCTTAATATATATCTGATGAAGAGGCTCAAAGGTGGGGATTTTAATATATCCAGAATAAACAGTAGATCAAAGGAAGTAAACTGATGAAGAGGGTCCGGATGGTTATTTAACAACCCCTTAAACATAGGAATTAGTGCACTGGGATCAAGGAGATTACCCCAGGATGATCTGAAAGCTTTTCTAGAGGCTCATTGTATTTTTCAGTGCGGAAATTCTTAAACCCAACAACACCCCATCCTGGTAAAATGACATAACCTGGAACAAATCCGCAGTAGAAGAGTCCAATTGCCTAGCCCTACACCAATTACTGAAGGAACCCCAATGTCTGGAGTAAGTGTTAAAGGTTAAAGATTGCCTAGATGCTTGTAAAGTCAAAGCCAAATTGCCTGGAAGACCCTCCTCTTCATCCCCACCCTCTCAGTTTGCAGACCGCTAGTTTGAGTCTCATTAGAACCTCCTGTTGAAGGACTGGAAAGGCTAATGGAGGTGGATTGGTGGGGAGTCTCTATTCTTTTACTGTCCTCATACAAATCAGGAGAGGAAACAAACATGAGCGGGCCTATGTTGTCGCTATCATCTGCACTGTATCTTTCTACCTTCTGACTCTCAGAAAAACTGCAGAAGGATGGTTTAGACATCCACTACTCAAGCGTGATTCTCCCTTGTTTTGGAGCAGTAACTATCTTCCAGCACTTTTGAACAGGTCGCAAAGAGATATTTTTCTGGTAATCCCCATCTTCTGACAAAAAACTGAGGGATGAAGGCAAAAGTGTGTTGATGATGGAATGTTCCTGCTTGAAAACTCTGCCACAACATTTAGTGTTCCTGAAATGTGAGTTGCCTAAAGAGATGCAAGATGTCTCTCTGTACACTGGAAATGTTTGTCCGAAATCTTTACCAGGGATGCTGATGTTGTTTCCCCATGCTTGTTGAAATATGCTTTGGAAGGCAGCTATGCTCACCACTATACCACCAATGCAATTTTTTTTTTTAAACCATCTCCTCCTCCCCCTTCTTCGACCAAGACCATATCTCCCAAAAGCCTGCCCCAATTCGTTTCCTCTGTTTTTACTAGTAACATCCGTATATATTTTTTAATTGGAAGGCAACACAGTACCATGCAATATCCGGAGCCCCCCTTTTAAGAGCTTGCGTCTCAGCTTCTTCCATGATAGTCTGGCACCCTTATTTGCCCAAATAAAGCTTCCAATTTTACTTTGGATTTTGCCAATAACCTTGCATGGTAAGTTAAGGGGGATATCATTAAAGATGTATGTTAGCTTCGGAAGTATGAGCATTTTTACTAAATTAACCCTGCTGTATATCGTCAAGGGGAGATTCCTCCTTCTAGCAAACATACGATCCACCTCTTTCATGATAATTTTTAAATTAATCAGGGGAATTTTCTCCAAGTAGTTTACTATAGTAATACCTAGGTGTTGGACCCGTCTGCTTCTGAGAGTCCCCTCACCACTATAATTTCTTTTGTTCCCCTGTACCTCCAAAAATTTGTCGCTTTTTTTACGGTTTTGAAAAAAAAAAATTTGTCGCTTTTCATTTGTCTACCAGGACCTTTTTGTGTGTTGTTTCATGGGGCTAGTTGTTCCTTGACACCCAGTTGCTCACAAGGTTTCTGGCACCTATGTACAAGGCGCCTGGAGAAACCTGTGGCCATTAAAACTGAGGTTGGCAACCTGTGTGTGTTTAACCTTAAAATGGTGGACACATATTTCCCTCATGAGAGTGACTCCCATTGGAGCCTCCTTGAACCCTGACCTTCTGAGGTTTTGGCGCCCTTTGTGGTTGGCGCACTTTCCTGACAGGAATTCTTACGATTTCTTCAGGTACACAAAATGGCCGCTCCAGAGCCCCAGTACGGTGGCTGTGAGTGACCATAAGACACCTCAGAATGTGTCAACCTATTGACACAGCCAGGGAAGGTTCTAGAACCTTCTGACTGGTGCCAGTCCCTCAGGGCTCTGGCTATATAAAGCCCAGACCCTGGCGGCCATTTTATTGAAGAGAGAGGGGAGTTGATTAGACTACTACACCTAGATGCTGATAGCTGCTGAAGAGGTGTGACCCCTATTCCTGACTTGACACCAGAGAAGACACCTGCCCTGCCTACCCTTGAGGTGGCTGAGAGAACAGGCAGTAGTGTGGCAAGGGTTAATATTGTGGATACTGACTGGCGTTCCAGTCAGGCGTAATTTTGAACCCTTGCGCCTAAAGCGCCTGCCCAGCTAGCACCTCTGTGCCCCAGAAGACTGTGGCCGAGTTTGTGTGCCTCCCCGCCCCCCCCCGGTGACGTCAGACTGAGGAAGAAGTCGGGTCGCGAGGTGTGTGCCCGATCGCCGTGACCGTGACCTCATCCTGTGCCCCTTTCACGTGTAGTGCCAAGTGCGGGGGACTCGGACGTCTCCGAGCCCCACCGGCGTTGCACGCTTCCTGGTTGGTGCCCAAAGTGAGAAGGTGAGGTGGTGCGCCGGGGCGGGGAGAGGCCGGCCTTTATTGGGCGGGATCTGCGTCCCTGCCCTTTCCGAGACCCGGGAAACTGTTGCCGTGGGCGGGACCAGCCCCCGTGTGAGGAAGTTGGAGGGAGGTCCCAGGAGCCCGTGAATTCCCTGATGCTGGCGTAGGAGAATACTGTGCCCGACTGAATCGCTAATCGATCCAGCCGTTGTGAGGAAATCTGATTCCCCTGTTGGTGCGCCGTGGTAAAGTGGAACTGTGCCCGACATTAAGTTAAGTGAGCGCTGAAGGCAAGAACCCCTGTGTGCGGCCGTTCGTCCGTCCAGCGACGTCGAACTGAGCCGCCTAGGAGCCCGCAGTAGCACTGCAGGCTCGAGTCAACCCCCACCGGCAGCGGACATCTTTCCCCGGTGGCCGCGTAGGGCCGAATGAAGGACTTACTGGGTTTCCTTGTTTTTCCAGTCATACGCGCATAGTTCCCGAGTGAACTAAAAGGAGTCCCCGCTCACCGTGTGACCGCAGGCAGTCCTCAGAACTCCACAAGTACTGTAAACAACCATTTACTAAAAGTGTGTTACTTACCAGAGTCAACTGCATGACTTTCTCTAATTGGTGGCAGCGTTATTAAAATGGAAATGTGGCTTTGAAGACTAAATGAACTAGAAAGTAATGCGCTATGTACAAGTGGTATTTAATTCATGTAATGGTGACAGCTGAGCCTGCTATTTAATCTATTTATTGAACAGAGCTAATCTCAATATTTATGCAATACCAGTATTCCTGAATTCCTATGTATTGTATTTATTCCCTGTATTTATTCTTACCCTGAATCCCAGAGTTTTGTGAAAAGTGAAATGTAACAGTGCTTTCCAATTGATCCCTATTCACAAGCAGAGAACTTTTACATAAATGAATCGTATTTTTCTACAGCAGTGGTGTGGTGTCCTTCTTTTTAGTGTGACTGTGCAGGGGGTTATTATTGGGTCAGAGCCGGCTTAGCACTACAGCCTTCACTGCCTTGACACTTGAGCCAAGCTACCCCCCTTTGTGCTGGGCTTGCCAATCGCAGGTCCAACATAAAATTGGTGCTCAGCGGGTGGGATTGCGAGCCGTGCTTGTTCTGTACCCCATAATAATTCAGTGTGCGTCACAGGTACACACCCGGAGTTTTCTCCCAGCGGCCCTCTGATTTAACATTTTGTTTTTTTCAAATTCTCTTCTGGAGGTGGGTGGAGGTGACCCTCAGAGTCTCATATCCTTATAACCTACTTCGGGTGGTTGTCCACACTTTTCACTGACAAGATGGAATTCGAAATGTCAGAGCTGGAGACCTATACTGTGGTACAGCTCAAGGATTTCTGTCAGGAAAGGGGAATGTTCGTTAGGCGAGGGGCCAAAAGAGAGGAGCTCCGTACTAGTCTGCGAGCCTGGGTGGAAGCACATCCGGAGGGAACGGTAGAGGAGGAGGAGTCAGACAGAGGTACTGTCATTGAGGTAACTGCAGAATGTCCCCTGGGGGTGGGTGAGATGTCAATCAGCCCCAAGGTAGCCTCACGGGAGGGCAGCAGTGTATCCTCAAGAGGGTTGTCAGAGACCGAGTTAGCCGACAGGAGAGAGGAGAGACAGTTCAGATGGGAGTTGGCCAAGCTGGAGATGGAGGATAGGAGAGAAGGGAGGAGGATGGAACATGAGCTCAAGCTACGAGAGCTCGACCTCCAGGCCCGTAACATCACTCCGGGGGGTGTCGAGTCAAAGGAATTTGTCAGGGAGCCCAGGCCTCATTTACCCAAGGACATGGTCGCCAGTTATACTGCTGGAGACGACATAGCCAAGTGGCTGACAGCCTATGAGGTCTCCTTAAGAGCCCATGGGATCCATGAGAAGCATTGGGGTGGTGGATTGCACCGCTACATGCCTCCGACAGGTAAGGATGCCCTATTGGCCCTAGACCGGGAGGAGCAGGTAGATTACCCCGCCATGAAGGTGGCACTCATCAGAAAGTTTGGGTTGACCCCAGAGAAATACCGGCAGAGGTTTAGGGGCAGCCACAAACTGAGCTCACAGAATTGGGTTGACTTCCTGGATTATGCCAAGAAAGCCCTAGATGGGTGGGTCCAAGGTAGTGAGGTGGAAGACTATCGAGGGTTGTACGACCTAATACTCAAGGAACATCTACTCGAGAAATGTCTTCTCGAGCTGAGGCAACACCTGGTAGACAGCAAACTTACTTGCCCCCGTAAGCTTGCTGAGGAGGCGGACATTTGGACAAGTACCCGAGTGTCCACCAGGTGGACGGGAGGAGATTCTCAGAAGTCCGGACAGGGCGCTCCCCAGAAGAAAGAGGGGGGAGATAATAAGAAAAAGGAGTTCTCCAAAGGCCCCCAAAATAACTTTAAGGGGAAAAGTTCCTTCTCCAACTTTAAGGCTAACCCGCAGAAGCACCCTAATCCTGGCCAGAGTCAGCAGCCAAGGGTTGTCCATTGCTTTGAGTGCGGTGGTGTTGGACATTATAAGGGAGACGTGAAATGCCCAAAGAGACCACCCCCTCCCACTGGAGGAAAGGCCCCGGGAGTTGCCAGTGTAGTGCTCGGGGAGGAGATGCCCTTAGGTAAGGGGAGGGAGTGGGTGGGAGTCACCTTAGTGTCCCTGGGTGATCGGGAGATGGTTCCAAAGATCCAGGTGCCCTCAAATACTACCAAGTATGGGCAGTGGGTCCCCATCAATGGCCATAGAGGGGAAGCTCTGAGAGATACAGGAGCCAGTATGACTATGGTAAGGAGTCATCTGGTGTCCTCAGAGCAGGTAATTCTAGGCGTACTTCATCCAGCCGCGATGGCTGACGGCAGAATGGGCCACTATCCTGTGGCCGAGGTTCCCTTTGAGTGGGGAGGGGTTGCAGGTTCACTTCGAGTTGCCGTAAGCCCCGCCGTGCCAGTTGATTGTCTGCTGGGCAATGATATGGAGCACAATGCTTGGAAGGAGGTGGAATACCGGACTCATTCTGAGATGCTGGGTACACCTGATTGGGCCTGTGTGAGTACCTGGTCTGCGGCTGCTCAGGAGGAGAAGTCGCATGGGTTGGAGCCTGGAACAATGGCCCGCCCAGCTGCTGATGAGGGAGCATCTCGAGGACAGGAGGAGCCTGCCTCGATGTCCGTGCCCCGTGAGACGGATAGGCCACCTGTGGAGGTGAACCCGGAGTCCGCGGAGGAGGACATGGTTCTGATGGAGGACCTAGCTATCCCCGCTGAGTGGTGAGTGGAGGGAGGACCGTCCAGGGAGGAACTAAGCAAGGGACAGAGGGAATGTCCCACCCTCGAGGGTCTAAGGCAACAGGCTGAAGCCCAGGCAGCAGGTAACGAGTCTGGGAACTATCGTGTTTACTGGGAGGAAGGTCTCCTCTACAGTGAACCCAGGGCGCCAGTGCACGGACTGTCACGGGCCCTGGTAGTCCCACAGTGTTACCGAGTCTTCCTATTAGAGTTGGCTCATGAGATTCCCTTGGCAGGACACTTGGGTCAGGACAAGACCTTTGCCCGGCTTGTCCCCCACTTTTATTGGCCTCGAATGAGGGTGGCGTCCGACACATACTGTCGGTCGTGCGTGTCATGCCAAGCCAGTGGGAAAACAGGGATGAAGCTGAAGGCTCCCCTGGAACCACTTCCCGTCGTTGGCACCCCCTTTGAAAGGGTGGGCATCGACATTGCTGGGCCCCTAGATCCACCGACATCATCGGTCACAGGTTTATCCTGGTACTGGTAGATCACGCCACAAGGTATCCAGAGGCAGTTCCTCTGAGAACCATTACTGCACCGGTAGTGGCGAAGGCCCTGATGGGGATCTTTACCCGAGTGGGATTCCCCAAAGAAGTTGTGTCTGACAGGGGGGCCAACTTCATGTCAGCATATATGTGGGCAATGTGGAAGGAGTGTGGAGTGACCTACCGGTTCACCACTCCTTATCACCCACAGGCCAATGGCCTCGTGGGGAGGTTCAACCAAACCTTAAAGGGTATGATCAGAAGTCTACCCAAAAGCCTGCGGAGGAAATGGGACGTCCTCCTACCCTGTTTGCTCTTTTCCTACAGGGAAGTGCCACAGAAGGGAGTGGGCTTCAGCCCCTTCGAGCTTTTGTACGGGCACCCTGTACGTGGACCTCTCAGCCTGGTGAGGGACTCCTGGGAAAAGTCTCCCCGGAAAGTTCCCCAGGATGTGGTGAGCTACATGCTGGCCTTCCGGAGCCAAATGGCTAAGTTGTGGAAGCAAGCTTCTGACAACTTGGAAGCCAGTCAAGCAGTCATGAAAGCGTGGTATGACCACAATGCTCACCCAGTGGAGTTGGAGCCTGGACAGAAGGTGTGGGTGATGGAGCCGGGGGAGCTGAGTGCTCTCCAGGACCGTTGTACAGGCCCCTATGAGGTATTGGAGAAGATGGGCAAGTCTACCTATCTGGTGGACGTAAGGACCCCTGGGCATCCGCATCGGGTGTTACATGCCAATCGCCTCAAGCCCCACTATGAGAGGCCCGAAGTCATGCTGATGATGGTGACTGACGGATCGGAGGAAGAGGACACTGAGCCTCTCCCCGACCTCTTTGCGTCTCAAGAAAATGATGGGTCAGTGGAGGGAGTAAAACTCTCACCATCCCTGACTCCTGAGCAGCAGGGGGAATGTCGCCAGGTCCTGGGGACATTCGCTCCGCTGTTCTCCCTTGTCCCGGGTAAGACCCATCTGTGTACCCACGACGTGGACACAGGAGACAGCCCACCTGTGAAGTCAAAGTCTTACCGGCTGTCTGACAAGGTGAAGGCCAGTATCCGAAGCGAGGTAGCTAAGATGCTGGAGCTAGGAGTCATTGAACCTTCAAGAAGCCCTTGGTCCAGCCCGGTGGTTTTGGTACCCAAAGCTGCCCCACCTGGCACCACACCAGAATTACGATTCTGTGTGGATTACCGAGGACTCAATTCGGTAACGAAAACCGATGCTTATCCGATCCCTCGGGCGGATGAATTGATTGACCGGTTGGGAGCTGCCCAATATCTCAGTACCATTGACCTCACTACAGTGTACTGGCAGATTCCCATGACTGATGGAGCCAAGGATAGGTCAGCCTTCTCCACACCTGATGGACACTTCCAGTTCTGCGTTATGCCTTTCGGGCTCAAGAACGCTCCTGCCACTTTCCAGCGGCTGGTGAACACGATCCTCACCGGGATGGAGTCATTCTCTGCTGCTTACTTGGATGACATAGCTGTCTTCAGTAGCAGTTGGGAGGATCACTTGCAGCACTTGCAAGCCGTTCTCCTGGCCCTGGAACAGGCTGGCTTGACGATCAAGGCCAGCAAATGTCAGATTGGACAGGGGTCGGTAGTGTACTTAGGTCACTTGGTGGGCCGGGGAACGGTGCAGCCCCTTCAGGCGAAGATTGAGGCAATCATGGCCTGGAAACCCCCCAAGACCCAGATTGAGGTCCGAGCCTTTCTGGGCCTCACAGGTTACTACAGAAGGTTCGTGAAGGGGTATGGCACTATCGTGGCATCCCTTACAGAACTCACTGCCAAAAAGCAACCCAGGAGAGTCATCTGGACGGAGGCTTGCCAGCGAGCCTTCGACACTCTGAAACAAGCATTGTGTAAAGCTCCAGTCCTGAAGGCTCCAGATTTTTCGAAAGAGTTCATTGTCCAGACAGATGCATCCGATATTGGCATTGGGGCGATGCTATCGCAACTCAATGAAGAGGGTCTGGATCAACCCGTGGTCTTTCTCTCATGGAGACTGCTTCCCCGGGAACAGAGGTGGAGTACCATTGAGCGGGAAGCCTTTGCGGTGAGCTGCGACCATACCTGTTTGGTTCACACTTCCTTGTTCAGACGGACCACCAACCCCTTGGCTGGCACATGCAGATGAAGGGGGAAAACCCCAAACTGTTGAGGTGGTCTATCTCCCTACAGGGAATGGACTTTCGGGTGGAACATCGGCCCAGAGTTGACCACGCCAATGCAGACGGTCTCTCCAGGTATTTCCGCCTTAGTGTTGAGAACTCCCAAGGGGTTGGGTAGCTCTCCCCACTTTCAGCTGGGGGGGGCGCGTGTTGGACCCGTCTGCTTCTGAGAGTCCCCTCACCACTATAATTTCTTTTGTTCCCCTGTACCTCCCAAAATTTGTCGCTTTTCATTTGTCTACCAGGACCTTTTTGTGTGTTGTTTCATGGGGCTAGGTGTTCCTTGACACCCAGTTGCTCACAAGGTTTCTGGCACCTATGTACAAGGCGCCTGGAGAAACCTGTGGCCATTAAAACTGAGGTTGGCAACCTGTGTGTGTTTAACCTTAAAATGGTGGACACATTTCCCTCATGAGAGTGACTCCCATTGGAGCCTCCTTGAACCCTGACCTTCTGAGGTTTTGGCGCCCTTTGTGGTTGGCGTACTTTCCTGACAGGAATTCTTAAGATTTCTTCAGGTACACAAAATGGCCGCTCCAGAGCCCCAGTACGGTGGCTGTGAGTGACCATAAGACACCTCAGAATGTGTCAACCCATTGACACAGCCAGGGAAGGTTCTAGAACCTTCTGGCTGGTGCCAGTCCCTCAGGGCTCTGGTTATATAAAGCCCAGACCCTGGCGGCCATTTTATTGAAGAGAGAGGGGAGTTGATTAGACTACTACACCTAGATGCTGATTGCTGCTGAAGAGGTCTGACCCCTATTCCTGACTTGACACCAGAGAAGACACCTGCCCTGCCTACCCTTGAGGTGGCTGAGAGAACAGGCAGTAGTGTGGCAAGGGTTAATATTGTGGATACTGACTGGCGTTCCAGTCAGGCGTAATTTTGAACCCTTGCGCCTACAGCGCCTGCCCAGCTAGCACCTCTGTGCCCCAGAATACTGTGGCCGAGTTTGTGTGCCTCCCTGCCCCCCCCCCCCGGTGACGTCAGACTGAGGAAGAAGTCGGGTCGCGAGGCGTGTGCCCGATCGCCGTGACCGTGACCTCATCCTGTGCCCCCTTCACGTGTAGCGCCAAGCGCGGGGGACTCGGACGTCTCCGAGCCCCACCGGCGTTGCGCGCTTCCTGGTTGGTGCCCAAAGTGAGAAGGTGAGGTGGTGCGCCGGGGTGGGGAGAGGCCGGCCTTTACTGGGCGGGATCTGCGTCCCTGCCCTTTCCGAGACCCGGGAAACTGTTGCCGTGGGCGGGACCAGCCCCCGTGTGAGGAAGTTGGAGGGAGGTCCCAGGAGCCCGTGAATTCCCTGATGCTGGCGTAGGAGAATACTGTGCCCGACTGAATCGCTAATCGATCCAGCCGTTGTGAGGAAATCTGATTCCCCTGTTGGTGCGCCGTGGTAAAGTGGAACTGTGCCCGACATTGAGTTAAGTGAGCGCTGAAGGCAAGAACCCCTGTGTGCGGCCGTTCGTCCGTCCAGCGACGTCGAACTGAGCCGCCTAGGAGCCCGCAGTAGCACTGCAGGCTCGAGTCAACCCCCACCGGCAGCGGACATCCTTCCCCGGTGGCCGCGTAGGGCCGAATGAAGGACTTACTGGGTTTCCTTGTTTTTCCAGTCATACGCGCATAGTTCCAGAGTGAACTAAAAGGAGTCCCCGCTCACCGTGTGACCGCAGGCAGTCCTCAGAACTCCACAAGTACTGTAAACAACCATTTACTAAAAGTGTGTTACTTACCAGAGTCAACTGCATGACTTTCTCTAATTGGTACAAAAGGGGGTGGTGATGGACGGAGCATCTGAACCAATCAAACACTCACACCCAGTCAAAAGATCTGGGTTTGATCCATCACCGTTCTTTAGCCCACTCTGCCACCCCAGTTCAGACATGGCTATATGCAAATCAGTCTGACCCTGTGCCTCATGGGAACAGTCCAGCCAGAACTGCCAAGCCATGCCTTCCCTGGACCGGAAACAAGCTTCCGGGGACCGGTTTCTGGCATTACAGCCGTCTTCAGCCCGGCTTGCTTGAATCCAGTGGCAAAGTGAGCAAGGGACTCACGTCTGAGCATACCCTGCCACACTTGTGGCGGCCAAAGCGGTACAAAAGGGGGTGGTGATGGACGGAGCATCTGAACCAATCAAACACTCACACCCAGTCAAAAGATCTGGGTTTGATCCATCACCGTTCTTTAGCCCACTCTGCCACCCCAGTTCAGACATGGCTATATGCAAATCAGTCTGACCCTGTGCCTCATGGGAACAGTCCAGCCCGAACTGCCAAGCCATGCCTTCCCTGGACCGGAAACAAGCTTCCGGGGACCGGTTTCTGGCTTGGCAGTTCGGGCTGGACTGTTCCCATAAGGCACAGGGTCAGACTGATTTGCATATAGCCATGTCTGAACTGGGGTGGCTGAGTGAACTAAAGAATGGTGATGGATTAAACCCAGATCAGTTGACTGGGGGTGAGTGTTTGATTTGTTCAAACGCTTCGTCCATCATCCCCTTTTGTATCGCTTTGTTCGCCCTAAGTGTGGCAGGGTATACTCAGACGTGAGTCCCTTGTTCACTTGGCCACTGGATTCAAGATAGCCTGGCTGATGAGGATTATGAATCCGAAACCGGTCCCAGGATACTTGTTTCCGGTCCAGGGAAGACATGGCTTGGCAGTTCGGGCTGGACTGTTCCCATAAGGCACAGGGTCAGACTGATTTGCATATAGCCATGTCTGAACTGGGGTGGCTGAGGGAACTAAAGAATGGTGATGGATTAAACCCAGATCAGTTGACTGGGGGTGAGTGTTTGATTTGTTCAAACGCTCCGTCCATCATCCCCTTTTGTATCGCTTTGTTCGCCCTAAGTGTGGCAGGGTATACTCAGACGTGAGTCCCTTGTTCACTTGGCCACTGGATTCAAGATAGCCTGGCTGATGAGGATTATGAATCCGAAACCGGTCCCAGGATACTTGTTTCCGGTCCAGGGAAGACATGGCTTGGCAGTTCGGGCTGGACTGTTCCCATAAGGCACAGGGTCAGACTGATTTGCATATAGCCATGTCTGAACTGGGGTGGCTGAGTGAACTAAAGAATGGTGATGGATTAAACCCAGATCAGTTGACTGGGGGTGAGTGTTTGATTTGTTCAAACGCTCCGTCCATCATCCCCTTTTGTATCGCTTTGTTTGCCCTAAGTGTGGCAGGGTATACTCAGACGTGAGTCCCTTGTTCACTTGGCCACTGGATTCAAGATAGCCTGGCTGATGAGGATTATGAATCCGAAACCGGTCCCAGGATACTTGTTTCCGGTCCAGGGAAGACATGGCTTGGCAGTTCGGGCTGGACTGTTCCCATAAGGCACAGGGTCAGACTGATTTGCATATAGCCATGTCTGAACTGGGGTGGCTGAGTGAACTGAAGAATGGTGATGGATTACACCCAGATCAGTTGACTGGGGGTGAGTGTTTGATTTGTTCAAACGCTCCGTCCATCATCCCCTTTTGTATCGCTTTCTCTAATTGGTGGCAGCGTTATTAAAATGGAAATGTGGCTTTGAAGACTAAATGAACTAGAAAGTAATGCGCTATGTACAAGTGGTATTTAATTCATGTAATGGTGACAGTTGAGCCTGCTATTTAATCTATTTATTGAACAGAGCTAATCTCAATATTTATGCAATACCAGTATTCCTGAATTCCAATGTATTGTATTTATTCCCTGTATTTATTCTTACCCTGAATCCCAGAGTTTTGTGAAATGTAACAGTGCTTTCCAATTGATCCCTATTCACAAGCAGAGAACGTTTACATAAATGAATCGTATTTTTCTACAGCAGTGGTGTGGTGTCCTTCTTTTTAGTGTGACTGTGAAGGGGGTTATTATTGGGTCAGAGCCGGCTTATCACTACAGCCTTCACTGCCTTGACACTTGAGCCAAGCTACCCCCCTTTGTGCTGGGCTTGCCCATCGCAGGTCCAACACTAGGTATTTGAACTCATTGCTTACCCTACCTTCCCAGTTATCAATGTTCCAACACATCACCTCGGATTTGGCGGTGTTGGCTAGGTACCCTGAATAAGAACCAAATTCGACTCTTGGAATTACCCCAACTGGGTCGTTAGTATACAGCAGCAAGTCATCTGCATAAAGAGCAAACTTACCACAGTGAGAACGGGACGTAAAGGGAGTAATCAACTCATCTAATCTTATTGCTTGGGTCAGAGGCTCTATATATATTTCAAAGGGCAGGGACAAGATGGAACAGCCCTGTCTAGTACCTCTGTGAAGGTTAAGACTAGGGGTTAAAAGAACCATTCAACAGAATTACATCTGAGGCCCCTCAATAACATTTTATCAGACCCTTGATGAAAGTAGGCCCCAAGCCCATCCTCCTGAGTACCTCCCAAAGGTAAACCCAGCAGACTCTATCGAAAGCCTTGGCCGCATCAAGTGCCACAACGGCCAAGGGTTTCGACAGAGCTGTAGCCAAGTCAATATTCCCGATGAGTTGATGCGTCGGCTCCTGGATGTATCTCCCTGGGATGAAACCTTTAATCAACTGCGGGGCTAGCTGTACCACTCTCCCTGCTAGAATACTCATAAAGATCTTATAATCAGCATTCAGCAGGGAGATAGGTCTATAGGAATCCGCTTTAAGGGGGGCCTTTCCGGGTTTCAAGATAAGCTATGGTGGTTGCCTCTTTCCGCGACCTGGGAGCCTGACCATTCCAAATTATTTACAGAGTTAAATAGTAAACTCAACATCGGTACCAGTTGGAGGAGCTTATAAACCTCATCAGGGAGCATGTCTGTACCAGCCGCTTTATTCTTCTTTCATTTGTTTAATTGTATTCTAATCTCGCTCTCAGTAATTGGAGCATCTAAGTTTTCTCGACTCTCTACTGTTAATTCTAGTAGAGCTTTATCCCTCAGCCAGTTTTAAACAGTTTCAGCGTTAGGCACTATCTCCTCCCTATACAACTCTGAGAATAGGGAGAGAAAGCAGGCTTGCATGTCCTCCACGCTACTCAATTTCCCCCGTTATCATTTATTATTAATTCATTGATGTTGTTCTTTGCCCGTTCTGTTCTAGCTTTCCATGCCAGAAGAGCACCCACCTTCTCTCTGTACTCAAAGTTCTGCATGTTCTGAGTCGCCCACTGAGCCTTCACCTTCTGGTCTAGCCTTCCCCTAAAGTCCTGTTGGGCGTACTCTAAATCACTCAGGACTTGTAACCTCCTTCATGGACTCCCTTGATAGAGCCGAGCCCTTTCGTCCTCTAGATTACAAATTTTCCCTTCTAGATTTCGCAGCTTCTGTGCCTCCGCCCTATTCTTTGGATCGATTAAACTATGTAGCAGATCCCTTATGTTGGTTTATGGGCATCCCATACAAAGTACATGGAGGTAGAACCGATATTTACAGAAAAATAATCAAGGGTGGCGGTTTTAAGGGCCCTCACTATTTCTTCATCCAACAGCATTTACCTTTTCAGCATCCATCTGGGCCTACAATTATATATTTTCCCTACATAAGCAAGCAAAATAAGGGCATGATCAGATATATGACTAGGTAAAATATATATAGAGATCAGATTTGCTAGACTAGGCCTATCTAAGAAAATGTAGTCAATTCTGGACGAGTGGCCATGCTTCTTGCTGTAAAAGGTATAGCCCTGTTTATCTCCCATCCTTGTTCTCCATGCATCAGCAAGTCCCAAATCATATATCATGATTCATGTTTTCCAAGGCTTGACGTATATGTGGAGCACCTACATATCAGCTCTGATTTGATCTATCTCTTAAAGGGTCAAGGAGGACATTAAAATCGCTGCCGACAATTAAAGGCGAAACCACTTCCATCAATTTAGACTGTAATTTACAAATATGCGTTGCGTCGTCGACATTTGGACCATAAAAGGAGGCAGTTATCAACTCAGACCCTCCAAAATCCAACAGAGCCACAATTCATCTCCATGTCTGGTCGGTTTGGATGGCTTTATTAGTACAACCTGCCCCCTGTTTTAACAAAATAGCTACCCCTTTGTTGTGTACTGTCTGCTCAGAAGAGCAGAAATATTTTACCCAGGGATATTTAGCAAAGGTAACACGACTCTCCAAATGACTTAAATGCGTCTCCTGGATAAGACAAACTTGGGCCAGGGATAGCTCCTAAATATTTCATGACCAATCTTTGTCTACAAGGGCATCTCAACCCGTTGACATTCCATGAGATAAACTTGACCTCACTACTCATTGGGGCAGATAATATCTCCCGGACGTAGGATCCTTTGCATAAGCAGACGGTCGAATATTAGATAGAGATTGAGGATATGTTTTTGATTTTTTTCCCACTGCTACCCCCGTGCACCCCTCCACCAACCCCCTCATTCCCCCCGTCACCCCCCCTCTACTATTAGGCTTGAGCCTATTTGGCCTCTGACCCTCGGGCTATTTAGAAAAAGAAAAAACTGTACAACTCATAGCCCAGATCGCTCCAGGGGACCCCATCTCGCTTCAACCAATGCCCACCCTACACCCTACTCTCATTACTTATTTTATCAGTGAGATCATCCACCTCCTCAACTGACCGAACATGTACATGTGATTACTCCACATAATACGCAAAGAAGCTGGAAACCTCAATTGAGCCTTGGCCCCTAGCTTATTCAAAGTCTCCATTCTTTTACCCAGCTCACACTGTTTTGTGGCTGTTATCTGAGAACTATCCGATCTGATGGAAAAAGAAAAAGTGTTAGAAAAAGAACTAGGATTTATCACACCTTGCTTAAGAGCTGCAGATAAAATGTTTTCTTTAACAGTGTATGTAAGAAAATGTATTAAGATTTTCCTAGGCTTCTGTCTGGCTGTCTATTTCTAAAAATGGGTCACGATGGACTTGTACTTCTAAATCAGGAGAATCCTTTAGAACGGTTTCTTTTAGCAGAGATACCACAAAACCTTTAATGTCGGCTCCTTTGAGAGCGTTGGGATGTTGATAAGTCTAAGGTTGTTCTTTCTTGAATGGTTCTCCAAACGCTCTAAATCATCTTTTAGTTCCCTATTTTGGTGTGCTAATTTGGCCATTTCCATTGTGGAGGTATGGAGACCCTCCTTAATTTTTGGTATTTCCAACTCCAATGCGTGTGTTCTTAGAGAAACCTCCTCCAGCTTGTGGGCTAGCACCTCACAGGATGCTTGAATCGCTGCCTGGTTTGACTCCGACACCGTGAATCTTTTCCCCATATCCACCTTAAGGGCTAGTAAGATTTCCGCCAGTGCCTGGGGCTAGACCCTGAAGAAATTACTGGGGTTGCTGAAGTTACCAGTACAGGGTGAGAACTCGGTTGGGCGTCCTGCACTTCCAAAACCGAGAACCTATTGGAAATACCAACCATAGGGTGGACAGCAGAAAGAAGATCCCCAGACCTTTCAGCCTCTGACCCCCCTAAACCACTCGTGGGATCGAGAAGAACAGGGGACTGCATGATGGAGTATCAGATCGCAGGCTGTTGGACACTGGAGAACTTCCTTTATTATGGCACCGACTCACTTTAGAAGATGGAACTTTCTTCACCCTGCCACTCCCTCTTTCCTTGGCTCCAGTTGTAGCCTCTGTGATAATAACACCCTTACTCTGCCTGGCAAACACTCGGGCCACAGCAACAGGAGGGGGGACCCTGGGTGGCACTGTGGTCTCAATAATAGTAGAAGGCTTGATATCCCTAGCGCACAGGGTGTACCTAATACTTTGGATGATGAAGCACCAACTTGCTGAGCCTCGGCAGTACGTGTCTCTGTACAACATAGAGCCCCTCCTTGGATTCGGACAGCTTTCCCTGTCTGTATATAATCACACTGCAGTCAGGGAGATCAAACAAGTCTCAAGAAGAAAAGCTACAGAGGCTCTTACCTTCTGCCGAAGAGAAACCTCTGCTTCGGGTTTATTGGGAGTGACAGGGTGTAAGTGCCCTACCTTGTACAGGCAGCCTACCGGACTCACCCCACGCCAAAAGGCAGTCTTCCGGCCTTCTCCGACCGTGAAACACCCCTTCACACTCTCCCCGCAACAAACACCGCTCTCGAGGCTTGCATAATACCTGGTGCTGACTCCTCCGGCTGTGACCCGGAACCGAAGGCAGGCAACACTGCTGCGCTGGCACTCGCGAGCTGTGCCCACCCATCGCGAGGCTCAGAGTGCCAGCGAACCACCGCTGGACCAAGGCACCATTCACCACACCTGGGGAAGTCGTTCTTAGGGTCAGGAGGAATTAAATCCAAGGTGAAGAACAGGTGAGGGGCATAAGGGGCATTTTTAATTTAAAATTAGATCATACAGGGGCCCCCTAGAGAAAATCAGCACCTGGCCCAAGGGAGCATCAGCCGCGACCGATAGCTGACGGCCGCCATGTTCCCCTCACTGCTCGCTACCTCTGGTTTGAGATGGGGCTGGCAAGGGACTGTGTCACCTCCCAGCTTTACTATACGCTGGCGAAGATAGCTAAATTTGCTCCTATATCTTCCCCTAAATGTCCAAGATGCAATCTCCTTAAAGCCGATGATATTTATATTTTTTATGATTGTCCTGAGCTAAAAGTTTTTTGGAGGAGTGTGGAGCAAGTCCAATGGGGCATTTTCAAAGTCAATCTTAAAGTTAATCTCACTTTAGTTATTTTTGGAGACGATGGTGAGGCTTTTAACGTTTTACAGCCGTTACATAGGAGTTTATTGCTATATTTGGTTATCATCGCCCGAAGGCAAACTTGTAAGTACTGGAAAGATCCATGGCCCCCTCATTGTGAGGATTGGCAAAAAGCTGCGTTTGCTATGGCACGTTTGGATCAGGGATGTATAAGCAAGCATGTTGTGAACATCTGGCAGGCTCTTATATCTAGGAGAAGAGAGATGAGACTGCTTGAAAACCCCCGGGTTCTATGATTACACCAAGCTCCGAACAAAGGGGGCTGGTTTGGACTAAAGCGAATGCAGTAGCCGTGGGTCGCAAAATGCGGAAGGACAGCTTCCTTTTTTAAGATTCGCAGACGCTGAATGGTGAGATGAGGACTAAAAAAAAGAAATATGCTTTGATAATTATATAGTCTGCCCTCAGTAGAACCACTTTGCCTTAGATTTGGGGAAAGAAAGCCTTCAGAGCGAGATGGACAGCTTCTAATTCACTCTAGTTCGAGGAATGTCACCAATTATCAAGATCACTTCAAATCAAGTTGCCCTCATCATAAAACAAATGCATCCAGGAGGGGCCCCTGGCTCAAATGGATTACCAACAAAGATATACAAAGCCTTGATTCACAAGTGGGCAGCGCTCTTGGCCCCCCTATGCGAGATATGAAGAATGGGTGGTCCCATTCCTGATTCTTGGCGAAGTTCTTTCCTCATCCCTATCCACAAAAAAGGTCAGCGCTCTAGTCCCAGTAACTACCGGATGATTGCACTCCTCGATGTTGATGGGAAGGCCTATGCAAGCGTCTTATTACAAGAACTGACCAGCTGGGCAGAATACCATAAATTAATACCTTTGACGCAAACTGACTTTCAAAAGGGCTGCCACATTGATGAAAATCTGGTTTGCTTATCCCATATGATAGAGGTTACACTTGCAACAAAAGGAAAATCGCTGTTCCTGGGATTTATCGATTTCCAAAAGGCA
The DNA here is from genome assembly GCF_964261635.1 of Lissotriton helveticus. Taxonomy (NCBI): domain Eukaryota; kingdom Metazoa; phylum Chordata; class Amphibia; order Caudata; family Salamandridae; genus Lissotriton; species Lissotriton helveticus. The sequence goes on along the minus strand of NC_136061.1, from coordinate 739,307,414 downwards.
TTTGACAACGTTGCCCGTCCCAGGCTCTGGGAGAAATTGCTTAAATATGTCATTCCGCTGACTCTATTGAACGCCCTCATCGCCCTGTACTCTGATACTTGGGTCAAAATAAAAGTCTCTGCTGGCTGGTCTACAGCCAACAGAATCATGACCAACAAAGGCCCAAAGCAGGGATGTATTTTGGCCCCTTTACTCTTTAATTTGTTCCTCGCAGATTTACCGGAGTGGCTGGCCCACTCTCAAGCTTTCCCACCAAGAATCGCATCTGTTAAAATCCAGTAAATGCAATACGCAGATGATACGATTCTCCTTGATCAAACGCAGGTTGGCTTTCAACGACTTTTTGATTCCTTGGCAACATATTGTGAAACGAATGCACTGAAGATTAATATCTCTAAAACCAAGGTGATGATAGTCTCGAGAAGCCGAGTGAGACAGCGCCCCTGGTACATCGCTGGGAAATCTATAGAGTATTCACCACTTATAAATATCTTGGAGTCTGGATAGACCACAGAGGGAGCTCGGGTCCCGAAATCGTGGCAATGCAAAGTTTAGCCCGCAGCCTGGATGGGGGGCCTTCCTACGAACCAAGAAAGCTCTCTATTCTCCTGACTTCACCCCGTTAATTAGCGTGATAGATGCCAAATTACTATCACAATAGCCTTCGGTGGCACTACTTTTACAGATAAAATGTTCACTTGGCTGGACACAATGCAATCAGCCTGTTTCCGTAAAGTGTTTCACCTACCCAACTTGACCTCTCGTGCCCAAATCCGTATGGAGTTCCGCTTGTTCTCCCAACATTGGATCATGAAAGCAAGATTCATTGCCTACTGTGCAAAAACCAAAATGGCCCAAGCCTCCACACTAAAGAGTTGCATCTGGACACTGTTAAATAACCCCAGCACTTCCTGGAATATATTTTTAACATTCTGCTTGGACGCATTAGAAGCCCACGATCTATAGGCGAGCTCGCTACCAATAGGGGTTGCCACCAAAACCCTGACCAAACAAGCAAAAATACTATCAGTGGAACACGATGTACTATCCGTGAAAAAGCTATCACTTGGCAGCTGGGCGTCAAAACTCAAATATCTAAAAACTCTACCACACTACCTGTCATGCTCCATGAAGCCATCAGTGAAACACCAGTTAATGAGACTACGATTTTGGCTAATTCCCCTGGTGGCCTACAATTATGGACAGAGGTACAAGGCAGATATGTCCTCCCAGTACCGCTTCTGCAACAACAGGGAAGAAAATTTAACACACGTTTTGTGCATCTGTAGAACTTTACTCCCCCTTCGAACTTATTGGCTGCGCCCCATCTGGAGAATTCTTAATGTGTGGACATGCCAAGAAGCCTTAGAGGAGTGTATGAAGGGGGACTCAGCACAAATGGTCGCTCGTTTCGTAACATTTATGACCAAGATTAATTCAGTTCTACCCACAGATACCACCCATGAACCTTTGCTGTGTCAGATATGAATTTTCGTTTCTCTTTCTTGTAAATTGAGAGCAGAAAGTGGTTTTTATGTTCTTTTTTGTATGAATTGCAATGATTTTAATTAATTGTGCAAATAAATATATCGATCTCTCTATCTAGTCCGAGGACCTCCTGGTCTGTAGTAGTGACCATACCCCCAGGTTTAACCATGACCTGGCCAAGCTACCCAGCTTAAGAGACAGGTATCTGTTGTGATCATCAAGAGGGACTGCGTCGGAAAGAGGAACCTCCTCAGGAGTATTAAAGAAGCAAACCATCATTGTAACTGATGTCAGACTCTCCGGTCGAGAGTCAGTGAAAGAGGATCCCACAGGGACAGAATGAATCTCGTGAACTGCTGAAGGTGGACCTTGCCGTTGGAACCAATGAAATGGTAGCAGCCAGATCTTCTTCCATCTGAAGGCATGAGAAAATGGTGGGATCCATTTGTGTTAATAGATTTTGCAACTGTGTCTGAATTTTCACCAATCTGGCTTGGGAAGAAGTCACTATCTCTTTGTGCGAAATCAGGCTCCTGTGAATAGCTTCTCCTGAGATGGAACTGTCTCTGATTTTGACCAATGCATAAGTAACCCATGCTTTTGCAATAGACTGAGGACTTTCTGGGTGCGAGAGTAGGCCATTTCTACTGAGGGTGCATGAATGTGCTGATCATCTAAATAGGAATGAACAAAGGTGCTCTGTACGTGGAACAAAGCAATCAGTAGGACCAGGAGCTTTGTAATTACCCTTGGTGTTTGTTTGAGCCTGAAGGACAGACCTGCAAACTGGAAGTGTTAACCCACTACTGCAAAACACAAATGCCTTTGATAGTTTATTGCTATAGGAATACAGAGATAGGTATTTTCCAAATCTATTGTTGTGAGAAATTCTCTCTCCTTTACCATTGGAATAACTGTTTGCAAGGTTGTCATCTTGAAATGGATAGTTTGAATGTAGATGTTTACCCCCTCCAGATTCAGAAACAGCCTGTATGCACAGGTGGGTTTTTGAACCAGAAACAGGATGGAATAGTAGCCATCTCCTGAATTCTGGAAAGGAGGGCCTTGTGCTTCATCAAATCTCTGGGAACTCGAGTGGGAAGGAACCCCAACTCAGGAGGAATGCTCAAAACATCACTCCAGTAGCCGTCTCGGATGATCTATAGAACACATTTGTCGCTGACGTCTCAATCCCAAGTGTCCACAAATAGATGAAGTCGGCCACTAATGGGTTCCACTGATTTTGAGGACCCGGAATAGTCAGGATTTCGGTTTAGATGCTCTGGGCTAGACTGTGAAATCATCTTCCTTGAATTGCTTCTTGTAATAAGAAGATTTATAGTTCCTTCTGGGTGGAGAACGAGACAATTGACCCAAAAAACATACAGTAAAATGGATACTGTTAAATGCAGCCAACTGAATATGTTCTAATCAGATCAGGAGCACTTAGGAGTACTTTGAGTGGTCTCTCTACCTGGAGGGTGCAACTCACAGTTGTATAGTGACAGAGTCACAGCACTTTCTTTACTTCCTCAGACCAGCTGCAATGCTTCATGAACCAGTGATGAGGGATGTTGTGCACACTAGGGTCCACGATCATCATATGTTAAATCGAATTCACACTGATAATGTCAGTACTGACATATTAATGAGTGAGTGGGACAACACTGTGGCCAGTCACGATGATTAAGAGACAAAATGGAATTGGCCATAGAATCCTGTCATACACATTGGGCAGCAATATTTAATATAAATGTATGTACTGGTACTGCGAGCAGGGGAAGGGTCAATCCATGTGTGCCTACCCTACTTCGATAACCTTAAGGTTCCAGTGAGCCATGTTGATAAAGTGATGAAATCTCTTAATTTCAGCAGACTTCTGAAGCTTCAGTCTTGTCATGCATAAGAGTGGCATTGACTTGCAAAGGCCTTGCAATCAGGGCTTCCTCCAGGCCAGCCCGAGTACACAGCTTGCTTCAAAGGCAACCGCAAGATTTGTTTGCAAAATGGACACATGCGACATTTTGCAAATGTGTACATTTTTGTTATGAATTAACACAAGCACAGTGTGTTTGTGCCCATTAGCGCTTGTGAGGAGCATAAACATTGATTTCAGGCTATGATTTGAGCTCTTTCCTTCTAAAAGTGTTCAGCTATCCTAACATGAAACTCTTTAATAAAATTAGATTTAGCAAACAATTACCTCATAAAGTATATTGTAAATTTACACCATTTTGCTTATTTAACTTAAGGTCCTGAAATCTGACATATAGGAGATGAGAATCCATTAGGCTCAACATGCTAAAGAAATCATATGATTGCTCTCTGGCTGATCAATACTACATACATCATTATCGAATTGTATGGCATGTAAATGAAGTACCTCTGTCAAACTCAGTTTCAAAGTGAAAAAAATAATACACGATGATTTTATTATTGTGACAGACTATTCCTATTTGTGCTACATCTGTAATCCGTGAGAATCGTTTTGGCTGGCCCAAGAATATAAGAATCTTCAATATGTACTGCAGGCCAGCTCGAAAACAAAAATGCAAGTCTCATTTTCCACCCAGCCAATGAAATCACCCAATGAATGTCAATAAACTATATCTCACTATCATTATGATAAAACTTGTCACATTGTTATCGGATGCAAATGATTGGATAATCAGCTGCATGTAGGGCCGTATTTGGAATGCAGGATTGAGCTCTACCAATCATAATGCTTGGAATGCTGGCATTAGATGCTGTTGTTTGCCTGCATTATCATGTGAGAATCAGCAGCATGAATCAGTCAGGGCAGCAGATGTCTTTACTTGTCTATGTGTGGTGATATTGAGGCATAGTAGTTAATAATTTGTTTATTCACATTTACCAAGTTCTAACAGTTATTAATAGCACTTTCTCCTCGATATGCCGTCTGAGCCCATCCCCAAAGTTGATAGGCTAGCAAATGACAATAGTTAAGACCCTTAGCAGATGGCAATAGCCCTCAATTAAAGAGTTCTTCTTGTGGGAAAACATATTTTCCCAAATATTGACTGCAGATTCGAAACGTAAATCAACTTGGGGTGATCAATATTGATTATTTCTCTTTTATCACTTTTGTTCTATAAAAATATCTTAAATCAGGCACTTCTTTTCTTTGAAGCTGTGGTAGTTTTCGGTTTATTGGCTTATTATGCAATAGGATTTGTAGTTTCCTTACTTTTCATTTTTGTATTCTGAGGCCTTAACGCTCTGCTAAATGTTGACTAATCAATTTAGCTTGTGTATATATTTTGTTCAGTAGTTGCGGTCTGTTAAAACTCAACCGGTCCTGTTATTTATTTTATACCATTATTCAGAGACTTTTGAAATTTGCTATATTCAAATTATCCGGTACATGCATGAGGCCACAATTAATAATAAAATGGTAACAAGAATGTCAATGTAACATATACTTTAAAACAGAAAATGTCACTAATAAAATAAAAACGAAAATATAGCATAAATTAAAATATGATTTCTGATACAATCAAAGCACTATAATTAGGAAGCAGGGGTGGTAAACAGAACAATATAAACTAGGTGAATTGCAAGAATGCCCACAGAGTTGGTATTACAATTCAAATAATTCACTGACACAGGACCCTGAGTGGCCAATTGAACTCTGATAATTGCTGCATTTTGCTACCCCACCATCAGTCAAAGGGACCATTTCCGTTGCTTGCACCAGGGTCAATGTTATCCTTGCTATGCTAAAAGACACAATGAAGAAGCTTTCAAAGATACCTTCCCTCTAAAAATCCACATGATCTTGCTAAGATTTAGGCAAAGTTTATTTTATGTCAATGCACAGATACGCAATATACTTATGTATACAGAAGTATGCCTGAATAAAATGCAGGTGTGGTCGGCAGGGTTAAGAGCTGTGGGGCGGAGAATGGGCGAGGCTGGGTGGTGAGGAGTTGACTGACGACGGAATAGGTCAAATTAAATAAAACATTTATAAAACCACTTACCTTGCGCTCGCTCCATCACTGAATCAACGATGCTAAGAGCGCCAGGTAAGTGGTTTTATTTATTTTTTAATGTCATTTTACTTACCCTTTCACCTGTCGACTTCCCACCCCTCCCCGCCCCACCACTCTTACCTGTGCCAGCCCTGCCTGTTAAAATTAATTTTGAAAAAAGTTGAACAACAGAAACATGTAAAAAAACTAAATATATCATTTCCACATGGAGTGGTGGCTGGTTAATTCCTAAAAACAACTGATGTCTGAGTTCTTTTTCAGTACAAAATGCAGTGGTAAAAAGCCATATTTCATAGGGAACTATATAATACTTAAAATATATCATGGTTCACATATAGATAGATTTAATTTTGTATTTCTCATTTCAAAATATCAACAACAGGTTCAAAGTAAATAATTAAACAATTGACTAATAACCTCTTTTTTGGGTTCCATAGCAGGGTTAGATTGGTAATCAAAAAATAGTTTCAAAGTCTTGCGCTAGTAGGTAACGAAACAGAAGCACCATAGGTCAAAATAATTGTTACGAATAACCACTTTTCCTATGGTTGAACAGATGCAAGGCTTCAAAATAATCTATATTGAGCACCTATTTGAGTCAAATTTCAGTTGGTTAGTATGGGAAGTTGGACTGTTAGTTGGAGTGGATGATAGTCCACCACAAGTAATAATGTGACTATTGTTTTGAAGTTCAGTAAAGGTTTCAGTGATTTAAACCTGACCGCATCCCCAGATAAGTATGGCACAGAGCGGACAGGCTTAACTTAAGAAAATGTGTAACACAGTTATAAGTAGAAAAACAGTTGAAAGTGGAAAACACAACATAATAAAAATAAATAAAATAATATAAAATGAAAAATAAGAATAATTAATTAACAAAAAGATAAATGTCCAATAAGGGTAACTTGAGATATGACTTTTGAAAGTTTTAAATAAAAATGGCACCAAAATTTGTTAAGCACTAGCCCACTTCAAGAGTAAGTCTTTGGGCTGACTGCGATGGAGCATGTTAGATACAAGGATGATGTTCATCCCACTCTTTAAGTTACCTCCAGATGTCAACAGCCTTCAGTTAAAGCAGGCAGAAGGGACTCTAAGTTGGCATAAAAAAAGAGCCTAGTTAAAGCAGTTGGTTCAGGCGAGAAAAGCTCTGGAAGGAGAAGGTCAAGTTTTAATTCCCCGACTTCAATCAGGTCTCCTTCGATGGCTGCACCAATGAAGCTGCAGTTATTAACTGAGGAGGGCTTCGCCTCGCCGGGTCTCCTTCAATGGCCGCACCAATGAAGCTGCAATTGTGAACAGAGGAGGGCTTTGGCATCAACAGATTCCGGTGTCGAGCGAAGAACATAGCGGGCGCTACAGTGGAGTCAGGCCCGCTTGCAATGCATCCTCAGTGTATTGGCCGGCAGGTTGGTCCCAGACCCTTGACTGATCTCCAGGCAAAAAGGTAGTAAAAAGCTTCTAAGCCCCACATTTTAGGGTTAGGTAGGAGAAGTACACTCTGACCCCAGTCAAGGGTTCCACGACCTCAGGAGCAGTATTTTGGGTCAGGACGCACTCCAACAGAAGCCACCAGACGGTTCCAGGGCAGGCCCAGTGGTAAATGGTCAGCTGGGCTTTTTCATGAATGTGTGCTTCATGTAGCTTTTGTCTCCCTGTAGCTTAATAGGTCAGCCAAATGACCATTGGAGCCCACTTTGTCCTGGGTACAATTTGGAGCAAGTGCAGCCCTTCAGAGTTTTCATCAGAGGTCATAACAGCTGGTGCGGTCCTTCTTCTGTCTTAATATAAAATAACAATGAATTGTGATGTGGTCCAAGTAATTACCAGTGGCTGAGATTAATTCCAGCATTCCAGGCATCCTTTTTTGTATAGTTCAGTGGGTTCCGTGCATACTGTGTCACTAGAATCTAGCCGTACTCAACTGATGTACCCTAATAAGGGTGAAACCGGTCTTGGGTTGTTTGTGTTGTGGTTCAGGGTGGATTTGGCAGCTCAGGCTGGACTTTTCTTATTGGAGAAGGTTCAAGACTAATTTGCATTTTTCTGGGTCCAAACTGAGGTGTAATGATGTGCAAAATGACAATGGACTGGGATGCAACCTGAGTAATTACCAGTTTCTGAGCTTAATTCAAGTATTCCATCCATCACATTTTTGCCTACGTTTTTATACCCTATACCCAAGAGGTGAGCATACCCCTTCCTGTGGACACACAAAACCCGTTCTAGGGGCAGATCCTCTCCCACTGGGATTGGTGCCTGGCTGACTAGTGGGACAAAGAAGAGGACAATCCCAGGTATTAGATACATCTTCCTGTGACATTGTAGGATTTTTGGAAGTTAATGAAGTTCCATGTGCACTGCCCAAAAGGTCACTCTGTCAGAGAAACATAATGCCTCCCCACACCAAAGTACTTTGTTTCAGCTCTAGGAGAAAGCTAATCTTATCAAAATGTGATTAGGCTCCTGGGTAACAGCTGGAAACTCGTGCAAATGCAAAGGCTTCTATATTCTTTAGGCAGGTAAAAGTTTGATTTTTAACAGTTTGTAAAATATTTAGTGGAATTGTGACTTCCCCATTTTCTAAGCGCATATCACGTTATTTAATTTTAATATTATATCCCAGTGCTTTCCTATTGAACAGGTAACACCTCTATCGTGAAAATTGCTTTTTGGGGCCTTTTGACTGTAGGAACATGTTTTACATTACATGTCTGTATTTTAAATGCCAGCCAACCTGCTTTTTGTGCATTAAGGACTGCTTAGGGTTGACTTAATAATATTTAAAAGGCAGACCTGGCAAAAGGAGTTTGTTGACAGTTTGAAATTGCAGTTTTAAAAGTGCACAGACAGGTTACAGTGGTTGACCTGCAGTTGCATTTTGCACTTGTGTGCTGCAGTCCACAAGGCACTTATGACATTTAACATGAAAGTTTCAACATGTTTGAGTAGTAGGAGCACTGGACAGCAGTGTCCTATTGGGCAGAGTCCAAAAACCAGGAACAACACCTAACAAAAAGTGGGAGTGATCAGACAAAAAGGGGCATTTTCCTAATATTATCAAAGATGATCCAAAGATAATTGCAACAATTCACTTGCTCTTGGCATATGCTATCAATAAATCAGCGAATCTGAAAATGTCTTATGCAAAGTCATAGTTTTCCATTGATTCTGTTGGTTTGTAAAGCATTTTGGTGAGCATAATTTGGCAAGGTGTCTTGTGAATATTGCTGTCCAACACATCACAAAGCTTTGATGTCTGAGTGGGCGTCACTTAAGCCATCTTCTTTCGAAAAAAATGACCTGGCTAGCAGTACTTCATTCAGAATACAAGGTTTCACTCAGACAGAACTGCGAATGAAGATGATAAAGTCTCCCAAACCACAGAGATGGTTGTGCTCCTGCATACACCATTGGTATCTCACTACCCTTCAAAATAATGCTGATTTATTCCCATGGCCTTGGTGGTGATGGGGCTGCCTCATTGGAGATCAAATTAGGCCAGAACATGCAGCCTTTTCTACCTATACTGTACAGCTAAACTCTTTGAAGCTAATTTGAATAACTTTGTAATTAATTAGTAGATGAAGCCAACATTTTGCACAGACATGTTACGCTTTTGTTAGAGTTTTTCCCAGGATCAGGTCTCACATTAACATTCTTTTGTTAATGTGCTTCATATGAAAGGGCCTTCCATGCAGACATGCTCTCTTCTTGTGAAAATGCTTCCTAGGAACTGCCATACCATGCAGACATTTTCCCATTCTGACAAAGTGCTTTGCAAGAGCTGTTGCCATGTATAGGAATTGTTAATGTGCTTCCCAAAGCAGTAGCTCACAGACTCAGTCTCCTTTTGAGGAGGCCTGTAGCTCAGACACTCTTCTTGTGTTAAAGCGCTTACAAGAGCAAACCTCTCACTTAAATCTAACTCCTTTCCACCTAAGGCATCTCCCATGAGTAGTTCACTGAACCAGAGAATTATTTCTCTTGGATAAGAATTTCCCATGAGCACACTTTTCGCTCAGAACAGTGCTTTTAGGAGATATCCTCTTTTTCTCTTTATGAAAGTGCATCCCATCTGTGTGTCTCCAGATCATGAGTGGGAGAATTTGTTTTAGGTCAAGCAACTATTCAGGTTACTAGACCTGCAGGTCTAGCAACATTTTAAGGCTTTTCATATTCCTTCCAGCTCATTAGCTGGGTTTGACATCTACAGAATTCTGTCTCACCAGTTTTTGTTTCTGTCTCACCAGTTAGGAGCCCTGTTATATGACGAATTCATGGGGCCAGCATTAGAAGGATGTAATTAAATAATTTCATAGACAACAGCACATACATATCTGATTTATTATTATTTTATAGATTGTTTGCAACCCACTTATCCTTCTCTAAAAGACAGTTATCTCCGGAATAGGTATTTTTTAATCTGATCTTCCACTATACGGCCTTCTCAGTATGTATGCAGTTGTATTTGTTCAGCACAAACTTAGAGCCTTGGATCTAAGAAGTGAGGCGATTGCAACAGGGCATAAACAGCACAGGGAGGAGGACTGCTGCTGTATTTTGTGCACACTACTAGGGCGGAGGGCGAGTCATATATTAGCGCAGAAGACAAGAGTATCTGGGGTGATGAAATATACTCTTTGAAGAGTAGCTCTTAAGTCTCTTGTTTGGTCTAACTAAGGACAACTTTAGCTGTTGCTAGACATTTCTTTACCAATTCTATAAAATATATATAAAGTGGAGTTTGGCTCCACTCAAACAAACATTTCACTCACCTCATGCTTTTTTCTGTTTTGTGTATTGCACTTCCTCTGGTGTGCTTGCATTGCAGTGTATCTGTGTCAATTTTGCATCAAAATAGTACACCCAGCCATCAGATTTTTGGGTTTGTTATTTTCAGGTCTTTATATTATATATACAGTACCACCATGACCACCAATACTGCCACCACCAAAATCACAGATACAAATAGCACACCATCCATATCACCAACAATACCATTCCTCAAATGCCAGCAGTACATATACCACCAAAGCAGGTACAAATATCACCGCATGTGGCATGTGCCACACTTTGACCAAAACCACATATCACCAATACCACCCATTCCACCAATAGCTTGTAGCCAGTATCTGCAATGCAACAACCAATACCGCCACCAATACCACCTAAAATACCACCGCTAATAATCCCAAAACCAGTGATCCAGCGGTTCATCTACAACAGATACTCCACTACCATATACTCACCTGGGCCCATAAACTCACAAGTGGTTGAAACTGCTGGTGTCAGTTTAAGTTTTATAAAACTTTCACAAACCTGTTTAGGATTAGTTTATTCAGTACTTCTGCTCATTTCTTTAACTAACCCTTCACAGATCAACAAGTTCTTTCCTCTGGTCGATGGACCATTAGTTGAACTAGTTGATGGTGATACTTAACATAAGCTAATTTTTCTATACTTTAAGTAAAATCACCACAGACTCAAAAGTTTTCAAATCTTTATCTAAAATGTTGATGCATGTGACAGCCTCAATACAGTGCAATCACCATCATTCATAAGAGAGAAAAAGAGTGAAAAATTCAATTAAAAACACAATACATTTATCTCTGACTTGTGCAATCAACTGATGTCGGAAAGGGAGAGGACAGAGAGAAAACATCAGAACATTTGCAAATAAACGAAAATAATAGTTACCAAGGATGGTGAGAAAGACCAACCCCGTGGCCAAAGGGCTGGTAAGGGTCCCTCGGGATAGGGCAGGAGACCAAGACTTCAGGACAGGATAGGTGACCTCTCTAGAATACCGACGGTTGCTTCGCACCCCTCTCTGACACTTTTTTCCTCCTTGAGATTCTTCTGCGATCTTCTGATCTAACCCAGTTATTTTGGATATAAAGTTCTACTTCAGGTTCTGCATTCAGCTCCTCATCAGCATCTCACAGCATCTCTCCCAGCAACAGCATTTGTGTCGCAGTCTAACTAGCTAACTAAAGCTTTCTTAATTATACCTTTTGTTCTTCATGTTCCACTCACTAAAGTTTCAATATCGTAAAAATACGAAATCTGATTGGTCAGGCAAGGGGGAAGCTCCGTCACACCATGCTTACATGTCATTAAGATCAGTTTGACCATTGTTCACAAACCCATACCCTTAATTTTTATTCATTCATTTAGTTCTCATCCATTTCTAAGTTCACTTTGAAACATTAAAAAAACATTTTGAATAGGAGTCTTCTTCGTTGAACTCTTCACCACCCGTTCCAATGCTGTTACACTCTTTCTTGGCTCCCTTTCGATAGCATAGTCATGGCCTTCATGACTTCACTTAGTGCGCATGCGTCGCGTCACTTCATTCAGTCCTGTTATGCAAGAGAGGCCCAAATACGAAAAAGTGATAAAGTCAAAAGACAGATGTTACTTTCACAAATAAAATGGTCGCACTGTATACCACCCACCTCCACTGTAACCCAGTTTATTTATTTATGTATTTTCCCGCATTAAAATTTGTAAAAAACACTCAATTTAGTTCAAACAAGAAGATGCCATGCATGCGAGTCTTCAAGGTTCCATTTTAGTGTCTTCTGCTCATGCGCCAGAATTTCCCTCAAAGCATTAATACGTCATACTACGTAGATGCAGTTGACGCATGCGCACAACATTTTTCCCCATTTAGAGCGGTATTAGTCCATCTTCATTGTTATCCGCATTAGTACACACATAAGCAAGGTTCACTAACCAGAGTGTTCAATGTGGTGCGTATTAGTTATTCACAAAACATGGTTTAATAACTAATTAGTGAGTTAAACAAGAGGATTTCTCCGAGCAGGTCTCTTTTCTAGATGTCCTTGCTCCATCACCAGCACCACACTAATTAGACACCACCACTATTACCATACCACTACCAACAATACAACAGTGCCATCAATACCACAACAATAAATACCACCACCAGTCACACTCATACCACCATCACCACATCTAGTAGTACTACCAGTATCACAAACACAAGTACCACACCACCTCTACAATGCACCACCAAAATAACATGACCACCAATACCATTCTACCACCAGTGCCACAACTGGTGATGAAGGAGGAAGAGAAAGATGAAAAACAGCCAAAAAAACAACAAAGCAGGGGTTAAAAGAGTGAGATAAAAAGTCATGGAGTTTCTGGTGGAGGATGCAAACAGCATGAGGTGAAATCAATACTCTGAAGCCTTGGTATTCGGCAACCTTTGACATTTGATAGTGCCAACCGTGGGCATTTGAGCAGAACTTTGGACCCAACACATATTCTTTTACAAATTAAGCACTGCTGATAACTTCATCACCAGCACCACATATCTAATACCAGTTTTAGAAATAACACATCAACAGTACAAGGACTGTTACTACCACTATCCCCATTACAGCCAATATGACAGCCACCACATCCAATACCACCACCACTATCTCGCTAGCACCAACATCACAAACTTCGCTACTATACCAAGCATTGACAAAGTCAATATGTCTGAGTTTATTGGACTACTGCATGGAAATACATTTCTCCATTACTGTGTTTGCATGTATTGTCAAATTAAAGACAGACAAATTGTTTGCCAATGCTTCTTTTCAATAACAAGAGTGATTATTAACTTTTCCAATGCTTCTTTTTAAATGTAAGATTGACGGTACAATCCTTATATGAAGGGGTGGGGTTGTTTCAGATAGTTACTGCTTGGGTGAAGTTGTTTTTCTTTCTGGCTGTCTACACTTATTGCCTCTAAGCCAGGTTCTACTGCTGCTCTTCACATTGAATTTTTCATGTTTCCCATGTACCTAGTCTTGGTGTTCTGCAAGTGTTCTAATAGGATGTATGACATTACAACGCATGCTTTTACCACGCATGCCTTTACAACGCGGTTTTTACAACGCAAACCTTTACAACGCATAGTGCTTTGGGGTGCTGGATAGTGAATAGTTTAATTTACTATTCCAACTCCAGTCCCCGTGGACACTAGGGAAGGTGTTGGATAGTAAATTAAACTCATTCCCTATCCTAGAGCGCCCCCCTGCGCAATGCGTTGTAATGGTTTGCGTTGTAAAAGTTGCGTCGTAAAGGCACTGCGTGGTAAAAGTTGCGTTGTAAAGGATGTTTCCCGTTCTAATAGGTTTTGGTCTTGAAAAGGACACCACTGCCAGCATTTCATGTTTCAACAAGGTGATTAAGTTTCATCATTTCACTGAAGAGTTGATGGGGCATGTAGGATGTCATTCATTATAGTTGTGATAAAAGCAGGGCCTTGCTAAGCAAGGTAGTGGCTCGTTCCCGGGAAAAGAGAATGTCAGACAACTTCCAGCTGACAATAGACAAAACATCCTGTCACCTCAAAATTTGCTACTCATTATATGTGAAGGGAAATGGTTTTGAGAGTGTATTATTAATTGGTAACGCTTTGTGCTTGTTTTTTTAGTTCTGGTCGGGAATGATACAGACGGGGCAGCCTGGATCTTCACAAGAGTAAGTATTGTGAAAACCTTCAAATAGACCATGCACATCATAGCAGGCAGGATGGTGTGAGTGGAAAAGTAAATTACTGCCTATAGCGATTTCATGTTAGAGCAGCAGAGGGAAAGTTGAGGAAAAGTCCACCAAACAGGCCAAATTCAACAAAAGTGATACCCATGCTGTAAAAAAAAAATACAGTGAACTACAAACCAAACAAGAGAGAATTTTGCCGCAATTTGTCAGTCTAACAAGCTTGTCATTACAAATGCAGCAGTTTTCACAATACAATCAGGTGTTACATATATCTTAGAGTGTGCATGTGTGTGTGTGTGTGTGTGTTTGTGTTTGTATGTGTGTATGTGTCCTACAAGTTACACGTTTGTGCTCTTTTAGGACAAGTGAATTGTGTCTTGCATGCATCAATCATAGTTCTTATTTCTTAACTGTACTCATTTATCAACCTCAAAAAATAGACACCAACACCAGTTTGTTCCTAGGGCATTTACAGGTCAGAAACGATCCCTATCCCTTGTACAGTCCCCCGGGGCTCCATACAGTCTCCTGCTATATTCTCCTTATCCATGGAGCCACTTGGTGCTCTAATCACAAATAGCAGCATCAAGATTCACCAGTGTGCTGATGATACACAACTGTACTAAAATGTCTTCTCTGCTTCAGATATCCAGTACCACAAACACTACTGAGAATTACCAGTGGCTGAGATTAATTCAAGTATTCCATCTTAATAAATTAAAGTATTCCATCTATCGCTTTCTGTATACTTTTAAATGAAGATGTGGCAATGATACCAACAGTGTTTCCATTATTAATGTTAGTGCCTATTTAACAGAAACTTCTTGAATGGGGTCCAAGAAATTAAAGTAACATTTTGAATAGCAATCCCTATTCTTAACACCAGTGTATACGAAAATATGAGATAAAGTAGAGCCAGCGCTGTGTCCTAAAAATGTCACTTTGGGCCCTAATTACACGTGTCCCTGAGGGGTAGAAACCAACCTAGACCTCGCTTATGAGACCCAACTAGGCCAAAACCGGTCCTAAATTGCTTCTATTCTGGTTCAGGGAGGCACTGGCCTGGCAGTTCGGTCTGGATTGTTCCCATTGTAGCAGGGTCAAAACTGATTTGCATATGGCTGGGTTCAAACTGAGGTGGTATGGTGTGTAAAATAATGATGGACTGGGGTGCAGCCAGAGTAATTACAAGTGGCTGGGATTAATTCAAGCATTCCATCCATCACTTCTTAGGTCTGGTGTTAGCCAAGACCTTTGGATTACAAAAATTATATATGTACAATATACTTATTTAAAGGCACTTTCAGAAATCTTTTTTCATCCACTGGTCTGTTGGTGTGTCATTTACATTTTGGTTCAACACCCTACAGCATGGGTTAGGGCGCCAGCCCACTTCAGCCTCTGGATAACGTTACTTAGAGTGACTACACACATACAAGGAGCACATCTGCACACAAGCTAGTTCCCTTCTGTTCTTGTCTCCTGCCAATGCTGTTGTAAATTCCCTTTGTTGTAGTCCTTTGTTTATTTGATTTTCTCAGATAAACAAAGAACACTCAAAAAAGGAATTTTACAGCATAACAGATTGCATCATGTTCTGCAGTAGGTTATTGAAAGCTTCACTATTATACATGTGGATTCATAAGCGGACGATTCTTCAGAATACGTTTCTTTCTGTCTTTCTTGTGTTTCTTTTTTAGTTCATTCCTTCTTTCCATTTTTCTTGCTTTATTTAATTCCTCCTTTCTTTCTTGCTGTCCTTTTTAATTCTTTCAATACTTCTTTCTTTCCCTTTTTCTCTCGTTCTTTCATTCTTTCTTTCCTTCATTCTTGCTTTTTTCTCTCTTGCCCTCTTTCTTTTGAACCTTTTTTTGTTTTCATTCCTTTTTTCCTTCTTTTTTTGTTTTCATTCCATTTTCTTTTTCATTACTTTTTTTGTCCTTCTTTCTTGCTTTCATTCCTTTTTCTCTTTCCTTATTTCTATCAGTCATTCTTTCTTTCTTCATTTCTTTTCTTCATCTTTCTTGCCTTCTATTTTATTTATTTATTTCTTCTCTTATTTCCGGCATTCGTTTCCTTTCTTTCTTTCCTTTTTTCTCTTATTTCTTTTCTCTCTCTTTTTTCATCTTTTATTTTCTCTTTCTTTCTTTCATTAATTTATTCCTTTTTTTGTTCCTTCTTTCTTGATCTCTGTCTTTCTATCCTTCCTTCTTGCCTTCCTTTTTTTATTTCTTGCTTTCATTTCTTTCCTTCTTTCTTGCCCTCATTCTTTCCTTTTTTCTTTCTTGCCTTCTTCCTTTCCTTCCCCAAAGGAGGCTAACAACCAATAGCATAACGATTGGCTTTTTTAGGTCTGAGTTACCAAAGACCTCTTGACTTTACACCTTTCATCCATTTGTCTGTGGTTCTGTCATTCACATTTTTCTCCAACCCACTCTTGCATGCATCAAGGGGCAATGAGTCACCCCACTTCAGCCATTGGCTGACTTCACTTTGAGTTACATCATACATCCCTTTCACAAGGAGTACATCCACACACAAAGTAGTTCCCTTCAGTGCCTTTGGTCAATGTGTATTTTTAGATTGACAAATGTCCAGTAGCTTCCGAAAGAAGGTTTTGCAAAAACCATGGTAAAACAAGGCAAGAATTGCCAAAGTGGTGGAGGACGACTCCAGACCTATTGGCTTTGCCAGTGCTTGTTGCATACTTTGGTGTGTCACCCTAAGTGGGATAGGTATGCCCAGATGTGGGTTCAGTGCACACTTTATGTAACTGGAACCAGGTTATACCTGGCTGTTGAGCCCTAACTAGGGTGAAACCGGTTTGCTGCATTAAATTTTGCATGGCACAGTTAATACCATACTATTTTTCCCCTTTTTAATTGTGGCACTCCTGAAGTTTAACTAAATGTGCAGACTCTATTGCACCTGTTAATTACTGTGTGCAGTAAACTCCACGCAATTCAGAATTCCAACCTCTGTACAAACAAGAGTCTGCACAGTCATTATAAAAAACCGAGGTCCCCATAAGCCAGCCTATGGCGCAGAACAACCCATACAGAAAATACATGAACTCAGTCTCTCTGTAGGTGAATGAACGCTTGTTTAACTAGGCTATGCATATATTTTTAGAAGCATAGCTAGATATGATGAAAGTTAGGAGCTAATTTCACATGCTCTATTGCCACCTTCGCATACCCAATGAAATGTGTCAGTGGTGTGTGGTGGCACACACCTGTAGGAAGTAATGAGGGTTATTTGTGAGCAGAACATATGTTCATAGACTGCCACATTCGGATTTCCGCATTACTTTAGTGTGCCACACAAACCCACCTTAAAGTACTGAGGGGCATATTAACAAGGAACAGGGAAAAAGAACGCTAAGGGCGCTTAGCGTTAATGTTTTTAACGTCTGCTATCGCTGGATAATATCGCCAGGTTATCGCGTTATTAACAACGCTAATCATCTAGGTGATAAAAAATCCAGCGATAGCGGCATTTTGGGAGGTTATCACTGGTAATGCAGCGATAAAACTACAAGATAGGGATATCCTTGTTGATAGCCCATGGTGGACTTAAATCTGAAAATTAGCAGATGCAAAAAAGCAGCGCTAGCAGATGCTAACGTTAGCAGCGTTAACCGTGCTTAGCGCTGCTTTTTTTGTCTCTAACAGGGTTAGCGTGAAGCTTGATAATAGGAGAAATGTCGCTTAGCGACATTTTTCCTATTATTTTCCTATTATTTTGCACTGGAACGCCCACTTTACATCTCATTAGAGATGCAAAGAGAAGCGTAGTGAAAAAGGGTGCTAACATGCGATTTTGCATGTTAGCACCCTGTTGTTGATAGGGCGATATTTTTATCTCCGCTTCTTTGGCTGTTAATATGCCCCTGAATGTTTAACGTTACAGAGCAAAGCCTCTTGTTTCGTTAAAAGTCATCATTGCCACTTCCAAAAGGGCATAGGTCAGGTTGTAGTCCCTGCTGATTAGCTTCTGCATTGCACAGTTTCTGTTTATATACTTGACAATCTCGAACATAAGGGTTCATTTGTGCCCTATTTAATGTATTCTTTAAACCCTTTCCTTGATAATAAATCATTGGCATATGGTATGCAATACATATTTCTATCGGTTTGCTTATAATTACTACACACAGACAACTGCAAAGAGAGGTTAAACACTGCTTAGATCTGAATAAATTCTGACTGATAAACGTGCAAAATAAAGTGGGGTTTTGGTGCTGCAGCGTTGACCTTGCATTGTGTGAACCCATTTTCTTATTATAGTAGGATATCTTTTATCATCAGCTAATGCTCAAAATACAAGGATTTTAGATATTCAGGACAGTATTTTAAAAATGTTTTTATGTTGGTACATAACGTATGTGTTTATTCATAGACGCATGTGACTGATTCTTGAAACTTCTTTTTTTCTCTATTCGTTTTCAGCGTAAAGCCATTTGCTCAGCAAGCCTACTCCATTCAACCATCAGTCACAGCGCCAATATCAGGTAGCGAGCATGGCAGGGTTGATTTGAATAAAGAGTGTGATATCTGGAAACAACTTCTGTACTAAGTGCTGAATCCGCATATAAGTTATGCATTACCATGCTCGAAGGCATTTTCCTGCAGGCCACAAACGGCTTTCTGCGGTATTACTAAGTAGGGGCTTGAACAATCTACAGAGCTGACTTGGGGAGAGGAATTGGGCTAACGGCGAGGGCGGTAGACCTCGAACCTGGGGAACCGGGTTCGAGTTTCGGCAATGACACTGGACATACTGTGACTCAGGGCAAATCACTTAATCTGCCTGTGCCTAACAAAAAGGATGAATGTGTCCTCATGTAACGCAACTGGTGCTATGTAAAGCGTCCGATACCGGGTCAAGTTTGCGCTATATAAAACACTGTAAAAAAAACATGGGGTCAAGTAACTTTAAGAAGTTACTAAACCAAGCAGCGCGTTCTAGGTTTAAAATGTATTACTGTTCAATTAATAAGTACTATTTCAAAACGTGTATTAGGTATCTGAATTGTTGCATATTTCTCTTTTTGCATGCAATAAATTAGGGCTGTAATTCAGCATTTGATGAGGTAGGGCTCAAGCAGGATCTGACCTGCAAATGTCTATGATCCTTAATTTATCAGTGTGCCATTTATCTGGCTCTGCTTCTCCCACCTGATATTTCAGGTAGGTACTAGACTTGCAATTGGCTCTGACCAGCCCAGCTAGTCATCCAGAAGAGAACTTTGCATACCACTTGAGCTCACAACACCTCTGATATTATTTTAGGGTCAGTGGCTGATTTTTTTTTAACAGAATTTGCCCCATCCGACTATTATTTTAAATTTGATCCTTACACATGACTAGCTCTAATCTTTACCAGCTTCACTGTCGCAGATGTTTCTGAAATATGACTAACCGGTTGCTGCCTCACCAATCTTTCTGTATTGATGTCTTTTATAGTTTCACTGTTTTTTTTGTAGAGCACAGCATGTACCCTCATGTTCTGGTGTATTCCTATTTCTTATGCCTGTGTAGCATAGGAGTTAGTGGTAGTACTAAAAAACGTTTCATAAAATCTTTTTGGGCAAAATGTTGTGTACCCTCTTCCATGCATATGCAGTATACAGCTTCACAGTCATGTGGGGGAACCCCATCACCATTTTTTTTAAACTTCTTTTTATTGAACAGTTCGGTCACTTCTTTACAAATACACATTAGCACTACTAGCTGCACAGTTCTGGAGATGTGACTGTTACACATCTGCTCACTCTATACATAGCGAGACATAGACGTTTTATGGTTATGGCGACGTTGGATCATCAAGGGAGGGAAGAACAGAGGGGCTGCATATATTTCCACGGTACACATTCCATCTGCTCCAAACCGCAATCCACTTTTGGGGGCAACCACGGGCAACATAAACAGTTTTTTCCCTCACCATACACCAGTCCATGTCCGCCTTCCAAGCTGCTAGTGTAGGAGGTGCTGTTGCTTCCCATAGTCGAGCATACGTTTTTGGCCCCACCCTAGTCTACGGTTTACCATGTGCCAGAGTTGGACAGAGTGGTTTGTGGGTCCCGTTAAGGAATATCTGTTGGGTCTAAAGTAAAGTGCTCTGTTGAAGTTCCCCCCGGGAAGGAGCCATCTATCCATCCTGTATCCAGGGTCGTCACCGAGACGATAGGTGCCGTGGTTTATGGCTGCCAGATGGGCCACCCAGTAGTATTTTCTGATACCTGGGAGCCCTATGCCTTCGTCGTGTTACCCGAGGGTGAGTTTGTGTAGTGCAATGTATGGTCTACCATCCCACAGCAAGTCTCTTTGGGTGCTCGCTATTTCTTTGAAGAACCTGATTGGGACCAGGTCTGGGGAGGAGTTCTGTGGGACATACAGGAAGCGCGGGAGGGACATAATTTTGAAGAGTGCTGCTCTTCCCAACAGTGACTGCGGCAGTGCCTTCCAGGTCGCGGCGTCTCGCTTAAACCTTTTTTAGTGGGGGAAAGAGATTGCACACATAACGGAGTTTGGAGTCGGAGGTATTGGAAATGCCCAGATACTAAAAGCCTTCTGGAGCGACCTGTATGGGGAAGCCCCGAGGTGGGGAGGGAGGGTTTCCGTGGAGAACGTAGAGCAACAACTTACTCCAGTTAATTCTATATCCGGAATTTTTCCCAAATCTTGTGCAAATATCAAGAATGACATGGAGCGACTTTTGGGAAGAAGTAACATATAGGAGAATATTGTCCGCATACAGGGAGATGCGGACCTACCAACCCTCCGCCCACCTGAGTCCCCTGATGGATGGGTCTCTACGTATCCTGGCCGCAAAGGGTTCAAGGGAGACAGCGAAAAGCAAGGGCGAGAGTGGACAGCCCTCCCGAGTCCCCCGGACAAGAGTGAATGCATCAGATTTGAATGAATGAATGAATGAATGAATGAATGAATGAATGAAAAGATGCTTGCTAAAGCGCACTGCGGCCAAGCGGCTTCCTGGCGCTGGGGGGGGGGGGTAGTCGAATACTACAGAGCTACCAAGGGACTAAACTGGGAAGGCCTGGGAGAAAAGAAGAGTTTTTAAAGCTTTGAGAAAGGAGGAATAGATGGGAATTGACCGAATGGACAACGGAAGGCTGTTCCAGAACTGGGGGGCCAAAACCGAGAAACGGGTACCACCGGTTCGGGATTTGCGGAAACGGGGTACTTGGAGGAGAAAATGAGAAGAGGAACGAAGGGTGCGAGTCGGGGTATAGGGAGTGACTAAAGAAACAATAAAGAGAGGAGCAGAGTGGGTGTAAGCCAGAAAGGCTAAGCAGGCTAGTTTAAAGAAGGAGCGGAAGTGCACCGGGAGCCAGTGGAGGGACTTAAGGCCAGGCGTGATGTGAGAAAATTTGGGGAGATGGAAAATGAGACGAGCTGCTTGATTTTGGATTGCCTGTAGCCGTCGTGATTCGAAGGCCGGGAAGCCAACATAAAGGCAATTCCCGTAATCAAGACGAGAGGTGATGAGAGCCAAGATGATCGATTTAAGGGCAGTGGTGGAAAAGAAGCGGGAAATTTTTCGGATGAGACGGAGGGACAAGAAACAGGATGAAACAACGGAGCTAACTTGGGCGTGCATGGAAAGGTCATTACTAACCTTGATGCCCAAGGTGCGAACAGAGGGAACTGGGGCGGGGGGGGGCCAAAGGAAGGGGGCCAGTAGGAAGGGGACCAAGGATTGGTGGGACCACCCGTGAGGACAAGCTCCGTCTTGTCCGGATTCAACTTGAGATGGTTCGTGATCATCCAATCCGAAATAAAAACTAGGGTTGAACTAAGAAAAGAGGGAGAGTCGGGAGTGGACAGGTCAAAGATGAGCTGAAGGTCATCCGCGTAATTGTACATGGAGACCCCCAGCTCCTGAAGAGAAAGGATAAGAGGGTAGATGTAAAGATTAAAGAGAAGAGGGGAAAGAGAGGAACCTTGGGGAACTCCACACACAAGAGGGCGGGGAGGAGCGGAGAATCCTGCGAGATGGACTGCCTGGGTTCTGCCCTGGGGGAAGGATGCTATCCAAGAGAGCGCAACACCTCTAATGCCGGCTGCGCTGACACGGTCGATGAGAATGGCGTGGTCGACCGTGTCAAACGCAGCCGACAGGGCGAGGAGCACCAACGCCTGGGGGAGGCCAAGGTCAGCCTTGCCCTTGAGCTCATCCATAACGGCGGTGACAACACTCTCTGTGGACTGGCCGGGGCGGAAGCCCGCCTGATGGGAAGCTAAGAGGCAGTGTTCCTCGATATGGGAGGACAGACAAGAGGTGACATGTCTTTCCAAAATCTTTCCGAGGTAAGGGTGAAGGGAAATGGGCCTAAAATTAGGGGGAGAAGAGGGATCCAATCCCGGTTTTTTGATAATAGGGAGGACTATTGCGGTTTCAAAGGAGGAAGGGACGGAGCCAAGAGCCAGGAAAGAATTAAGCAGGGTAAGAGGGGGTCCTGGACAGGAAGTGAAGAGGGTTTGAAGGATCCGGGCCGGGGCACAGTCAGCTGGGGAGCCGGACTTAACTTTAGCAAGCAGAAAAAAAATTTGTTCAAAGGTGATGGGGGGAAAGTGATCCAGCAGCAGAGGCGGAGGGGGAGAAAAGATAGCTTGAATTTGAGAGACAGTGGAGATGTTGTTTTTGATAGCAGTAATCTTGTCGATAAAATCATTGTTAAGAATGAGGCAAAAAGACTGAGATGGGACAGAACTGATATTGGTGCGGTCAGAGGTAGCAAGCTGCTTGACCAGAGAGAAGATCTCGCGAGGTTTATTAATAGAGAGAGCAACCTTCTCTGAAAAATAAGCTGTTTTGGCCGACACAATAGCTTTCTTATAGCTATTCAGTAACAGTTTGTACCTAGTGCGGAGCAAGGGACAATAATTGCGTCTCCAATGGCGCTCCGAGCGCCTGAGACTGAGTTTGAGGTCTTTAAGTTCACTCGTGAACCATCTATTGGCATCATGAGGCCGGACAGATTTGACTTTCTTAAGGGGAGCAGCGATGTCACAGGACGAAGAAAGCCAAGAGCTGATAGCATCAGCTTGAGATTCAAGAGGGAGATCCGTCAGATCAGGCGCTGTAGAGGCCAGGGAGGAAGAAAGAAGAGCGAGGTCCGTCTTGCTCCAACAGCGGACTGACACATTCTTGGTGAATGAAATTTTAACAGGGGGGGCAGAAAAAATATTGAAAGAAATCATAAAATGATCCGACCAGATGCAGGGAAGGATAGAGGGAAGGGAGATTTGGCGGCGCAGTGACCAAATTTGGTCTACAATATGACCCTTGTCATGGGTAGGGAGAGTGATGTGAGGAGAAAAGTTGAGTGACTGAAGGGTGACAGAGAAGTCTTTGGAGGCAGAGCATTCTCTGGGATCGTCGGGCCAGTAATTAAAGTCCCCAAGCAAGATTACGGACGAGTTGTTAACTGCCAGAGTGGCCAAGAGGTCCTGAAGTAGTGGGACAAACTGAGACATGGACTGGGGAGGCCGATAAACAAGCACAAAAGTGAGGGGATCAGTGAGATTGATGGACCGAGCAACCAAAAAGTCCACATGAGGTATGGGAGGGTGGTCAAGAAGCTGAAATCTGAGCGTTGAGCGAATGATCATTGCCACACCGCCACCGGCTTTGCCCGCCGGGCGATCCATGCGGAGAGCATAGTAGGTATCTGGGAGGATAGCCAGAAGATCAGGAAGTGAGTCGGTCGTAAACCAGGTTTCGGTCAGAAAAAGATAATCGGGGGATTCTGAGGATAGGAGATTGAAGAGTTCAATTTGGTGCTTGACTGCCGACCGAGTGTTGAGCAGAAAAGCAAAGGCTACGGATGGGGAGGGAGATTTCTTGTTGTTTACTACTACTTGCGGCAGTGAGTCCAAGTAGAGGAGCTTCACCCATCCAATAAAGCTGGGGCCGAAGCCCAACTTTTTGAGAAATGCAAATAGGTACGGCCATTCGAGTGTGTTGAACTCCATGGTGGCGTCCAGCGAGACCACTAATGTGTCTTCTCGGATTGTGGCCAATGGCCCCAGTACGCCGTGTAACCATCGTAGGTTTAAGGCTGTGTTTTAATTAGGCATACACTCGGATTTGTCAGAATGTACTAATTTACATATCACCTGATTTAGCCGGCTTGCCAGTAATTTCACAAGAATTTTGGGTTCTGCGTTCAAAAGGGAGATGGGCCGATAGGATGCGCATTTGTCTCTTGGTTTCCCTTCCTTGTGTATGGTGACTAACGTTGCTATTCTTTGGTCGCGTGGAAGTTGGCTACGATCTCTACTCTCCTCAAACATGTTTTTGAGGTTGGGGCCAATTTGTCAGGTTTAAGCTTGCACAGCTCGATGGGTAGTCCATTGGGACCCAGGGCTTTCCCTGGTTGGAGGTTCCTAATTGCCAGTGCAATCTCATCATTAGTCAGGGTGCTGTATAGTGTTTGCCGTTCATCAGCTGTAAGGGTTGGTAGAGCGATGTATGCAAGGAGTACAGTTGAGTCCTCTTCCGGCAAGTCCGTACCGCTCTGGTAGACCTCTTTGTAGTGGTCTGTGAACTCATTGGCGATGTCCTGGGGGTCAGTTAACACAGTGCCGGAACTACTTTTTTAGCTCTGGGACCAGCCCGTGTGCTCTCTCTTTCCGGTCTAACCAAGCTATTAATTTGCCCGCTTTGTCTCCCAGGTCATATATTCTGCCATCCCTATCCCTCGCTAGGGTTTTGGCTATGTCTGTGGCGATGGCTTTAAACTCCGCTTTTTTCAGTTGTAATTGATGGGGCATGTCCTGCCCATCCCTGTCACCCACTTCTTCCTCCAGACGGAGGAGATCGGTTTCAAAGCGAGCCATGTCCTTAAACTTTTCTTTACGTGATCCAGGAATGGCTGACAATGCTTGCCCCCTGATTACTGTCTTAAAGGCTTCCCAGAGGGTCACAGAAGAACCGACCGACCCCTCATTTTCCTGAAAGTAATGGTTGAGAGCTCTAGTCAGGGTGGCTTTTACTGTTGGATTGTGGAGATTCCAAGGGTTGAGGTGCGCTACACTACCCACTCTCTTGTCGCTCAATGTCAAGTGTGTCCATATCGGGGAGTGATCCGAAATCCCCCTTGCCATGTGTCGTATTTCGCGTATTGTCATCTGTGAAGTAGGCATGAGCATGTAATCTATTCAGGAGAAAGTACGGTGTGACCCAGAATAGAACATGTACTGCGCGCATTCAGGGTGTTGTGCTCTTCAGAGGTCCGAGAGGCCTAATGCTTCGCCCATCACCATTTTCGTTTGTTGGCATGCACTGTCGTTTGTGAGCCATCCTGTTAGCTTAAAGGGTGCTTAGAACCCATGCATTACGTACCATTGGTTGGCTTGATCACTTTCATTTCCTTGCTTCTCATTGGTCCACGGATGCCAGATTTACTTCTTCTTCGTGTGCTTGTCCATTAGGCGCACCTTGTCGTTCCACTGCTCGCTTGCTTTTGGAGATACTTTTTTAGAAAAATGTAGTTGTAGTACATATATTTGCAGGCCTTCTCTCCACCACCCTACCCCGCATTGTTTCTTGCACCTGTCCCATCCCTCCCAACCCCTCCTGCATTCCATTGTTGCTTGCCCCTGTCCCTTTTACTCTCCTCCCGCATTCGGTTGGTGTTGCTTGCCCTTTCCCTCCCACCCCTCCTCACAATCTGTTGTTCTGCTTGCCCCCATCATTCTGAACCCCTGTTGATGATTGACCTGTACCAGCACCGCCTTTTCCCCATCATTGCTTGGCCAGACCCCTGCCCCTTGCCATTGCTTGCCCCATTTTTCTGACTCCCTTCCCTGTTATTGCTTGCTCCTTCCTCGCCCCTCACGCTAGAAACAAAGCAATATGAAGCCATTCCAGTTTTTCTATCACCCCTTCCCCAGTCATTGTTTGTCCCATTCCTCCATCCCCTCCCCTGTTGTTGCTTGCCCTGTCCTTTGACCCCATCCCCTGCTGTTGCATTCCCCTTACCTCTGACCCCTTTCACCACAAACAAGCACTATGATGCTGCTGCGTCATAGCACTTTTTTCCTAACTTATAATGATGCTACACAACAGCTGCTCTGCTATGCAACATAGCTTAAACGCATTGACAAATCCAATAGCTCTCACATAGGCGAGACCTATTGTCTTTGCCAATGCTTGTTCCATTTCCTATGGACTTGAATCTACTTCCATAATGGGTATTGAATCTATACCTTGTGTCCCCTGCTCCACTTTCTCTTTTTATTTTCCTACAGTTTTTTTCTCTTGCTCCTTCATTTTTTGTAACCTGTTTCTCAACACTCCCAAGGGACAGCCATTGCCATTTCATCACAAGCTGTTTAGAGCAGCTGATACACATCCTTTCTGTGTGTCCTTCCGGGGGCAGAGCCTGACATGCCTGTGGTTGGTGTGCAACCATCATACCAAGATATTTGAAGGCCCAGCTAGCATACATGTAGTGCTAAAGCAATGTAACAGCAAGATGTTAAAAAAATATCCGCAGGCAGGTGTGGGGCCTTGCAAGGAGAGGTTCCATTCAATCACTGCACCTGGGGCTCGGGTTCTAATCTTCTTTTTGGTGCAGTTATACCAATTCGTTGAACGTTTGAACACACCTCCTGCCCTGGTTGTATTTTTGTTGCTCAACTCAGCTGACCAGTATCCCAGTGCAGGATGCGATTACTCCACCAACTTTCCATGTTCATTGGCCTTGCTGGGCTGTGACATCTCTGCCCTACCATTTGCACATACTAAGGAGTATGTGACTCCTCACAACATAAACTTCACAGTTAAAGATGACTATGACTTTGTGATTATTTCACAACAATGCACATTTGTTTGTGATGGACCTCTTTCTTATTTTCTTTTCTGCTATCCATTCTGGAACATAGTGGGTTTTATAATGTGGCAGTGGGTAAGCTGTTTTACTTGTGGATAGTAACAAACTGTACATTTTTCGAACATCTTTAGCTATGAGCTGAGGTAATAGCGGATTGTCAGTTTTGCAGCGTGAATCTTTCTGGATTCACTATGCTGTGCATTATTCCGCCATCTAGTGGTTGGGTCTGGTGTCCTTCATGATGTCAACGTGCTTCCTCTGGAAGCTCCCACCTTTGGTCGCCATCTTCAGATTCTTTTTTCCGCCATTGGGTCTAGATCGTCAGTGAAGGAGCTCCACAACTTTGGAGAGAAGAATCCCTGAAAATCAACAGGAAGATCGAGAAATCACCGGAGAACATACCAGATTACGAGTTACGCAAAGGGGAGAAAGAACATCGAGAACTTTGACATTTCTACAGAGAATGCGCACACAGGGGGCTCCCTGGGTGCGGTGAGGACAAAGCTCCCTTTAAATTCGGCACCAACTGCCACCACAAGTAGGTGCAGAAGGACCAAAACTCAGTTTGCAACCTCTGCCTGCCGCTCGACCTTTGATATGAGGACTGCAACCCCTGTGTGGAATTCACTCTGAAGACCCTCAGAGTAAGAGAGAGGCAAAGAAGAGCAAACTACAGCATGCAAGGGCAGGGGACACCTCCATCGCTCCAAGATTTAGTGCTCTCCAGTGGACAAGAAGATAACATTGCCGTTTGACCGGAGTACGCCATAGTCGTCAAGGTCAAAAAGAAAATGCAGAAGGAGGTAAGAGAGCCGTCGAACCTCAGGCTCTCCACTGATACTTGCAAAAGTGAGTCAAAGTCCTCGAAAGGAGCATTGCCATCAAAACACTTGATATCTGCAACTGCATCCAAGGACAAACAGCCGGTTCCTTTGAAAAGGACTCCCAGACGGAGAAAACCCAAGATAAGGCAAAGGCGCCGAAGAGCAGTCTCAAAAGGGATGCTTCGAAGTCGAAAAATGAAGGGGTGAAAGCGGATACGACTTTGACGTCGACAATCGCAAAGAGACAAGCCGAAACCCTTAACGCCGAACATGCAGCCGAGATGGAGAACAAAAAAGAAAAGGCTTGAGGCCAAGATGGCCGGCATCTTGCAACTCAAGAGGGAGTTCGACGAGAAGAAGAAACTGTTCACTATTCTGTCAAAACTCATGCCGAAGCCGAAAGTCGCGTTGAGGAAATTCGACCACCCAAGAACCAGGCAAGGAACAGGAGGAGGAAGAGCTGTATTACGGCGACACCGAAGGTGAGGAAGGCGAGCAAACTTACCAGGGCTCGACATTCTCGGAGGCACAGGACTTGCAGTGGCAGGATCTCGACTCCGAATCACCGGAAGAAGGGGTAGAATCCTATCCTTCAAGGCCTTCGTCGCCAGACGACATAGGGATCTATAACCAGGTCATCAAGAGGACTGCAGACACATATGAGTGCAGCTAGAGGAGTTAAAACCCAAATCTTGCTTCCTCTTGGAGACATTGTTGCCATCACAGACAAGAGGCCAGTTCCTACCCATGCTCCCAAGTGTGCTTGACCAGGGGAAATAGGCCTTCAAAGAATCTGCTTTGTGTAAAGCAGTAACCCCAAGGACAGAGAAAAAATACAAACACTATTCTAAAGACCCTATGTATAGTAAGGGATCAGTACCAGCGAATTCAATTATAAACACCCATGCCTAGGAAGAGGGAAAATATACCCTCAAAGGCAGGACCACCTCCAGACAAAGAGTGCAGGAGAATGGACCTAATGGTGTTCTCGCAGATTATGGAGATGGCACAAGTGCCTGCACACAGGTTCCCCACAAGAAAGGACCTGTTAAGGATGCAAAACAGAAGGGTGCTACACCCAGAGCCAGGGAGTCTCAGCTTGGCAGCTTGGCTCCTGAAGACCTAGAGTTTGCACACCTCAAACTACCAGCAAGCACAATGGCGGTGCTTAGAGAGGCAAGCAGAATATCACAAGAAAGTGCTATGTAGCAAAGTGGAAAAGATTCTCCGAATGGTGCATTAGGGAGAAACTACAAAGAAGAATCACCAAGGAATCAACAGTACGAAAGTACTTAACACATCTACTTCAAAATAAACTAAGCTACACATCTCTAAGAGTGCACTTAGCGGCAATAGTGGCTTACACTTGAGGAGAAACAGGGAAGAGTTTCTTCACTTCCCAAGTAGGAAAGATATTTCTAGAAGGGGCAAAGAGAATCGCACCGCCAAACATAATGCTGCCTCCAGTAGGGAACCTCAACGTAGTGCTAACCCAACTGATGAAGACACCTTTTGAGCCTATTCATAAAGCAACACTGCATATGCTCACGCTAAAGACAGCCTTCTTAGTAGCTATCATTACGAAAAGTGAGTGACTGGTAGTTACCATTTTTGAGAGACTTCTAAACTTTGCCGTACCTAATAATTCTATTTTTGATAATCTATTGAACTATGCATTGCTGCCTACTCTTCATGTTCACATTCATAACACACTGAAACATGACAGATTTTAATATCTTGAGATGTAAACATGCCAGAGAGTCTTACAAAATTTCCAATGAAAGTTTGCGAGTAACCATACATACATTTTGGGTTTACTTTCTGCCTCTCAGAATGCAGTATTTTCTAGCTGTACCTTATAGGGGCTACTTTGACATTGCCCCATTGAAATTTAATTACAAAGTCAAACGGCTCTGAATAACATAGTGTTGGACGCAGAATTCAGAATGTATTTTGCTTTTCGTTTATATTCATTTCACTTAATAGAATATGTTACCCATAAAAATTAAATTATGCAGAAAGATGTTCCCCTCTCAAGGACAATTTGAAAAATGACCAGCTGTTCCATATGGGCCAGACCCGTTCTTGTAGTATAGTAAATGTTGTGTCACATGGCATTTTCCAAATAGGGACCTGACACATACTGGGTTTGCAATAGTGTCTAAGCGTTAAAAGATGAAATTGATAGCATCGCACAGATATGGGGGGTGGGTGTCATTCCCAGTGTTCGTGACTGGGCAATTGACATGGATAGAGCCATGATAGCCAAAAAAGATGTATTCAAGTAGTATAGCGGCAGCCCACCTCTGGAATAGCCTCCCTATTGCTATTAGGAAAACAGACGAACTGATGGCTTTTCGAAAAAAGGTAAAGACATGGCTCTTCCCTAAAGTGTAACTGCCCAGAAGCAAACTGACCACCCATCCTACCTATAATACACATTGTTTCAGCTATATTCTCACAGCGCCAGGATGCCCGTAGGGTTGCAGAGCGCTTTATAAATACCATAAATAAATAAATAAATAAAAGGGGATGCAAGTGGGGTAGGTGTAATAAATACAGGGGAGATATATGTCTGTCTCCAACAATTGAATTGCGACCCGTAATAGGAAGGAAACCCGATAATGTTTTTGATATCGACAGTCCATCTCAAAATGGGGGAATGTGATGTTATTGATTGAATGTTGACCAGCTCACAACGTCGATATGCATATCATGACCTTAATGCATTGCTGTACTGTTGTTTTATGTTTTTGATCAATAAAAAGTTTATTAAAAAAATGTATGAAATTGAGCCTAGGATGGGGATTTTGATAAGGAAATGTAGCAATGAATTAAGTCTCTGTACCACTGCCTTCACTCACTGCAAACCTATTGTGTTATGTGTTCTCGTGTAACCAATCCACACACAATTAATGTAGAAACTATGTGCTGCAGGGCTGCATATAGACAGCTCTGAGACTCTACAAATGGAGAAGTGTGGCTCAATGGTTAGAACGGCAGACCCTGATTCAGAGGTCTGGCCTGGAACCAGGGTTCAATTCCCCACCTCGGCGGGTCTTGGGCTCATAAATTCCACGGACCTGATAATTCTCGCCTCGGTGCCTATTCCAATCATGGAGTCCCACTCTGCAACTCTGGGCAATAGCTTGCTTAATCTCCACAACGGCCCCCACAACACTAAGGATGCCTGACTTCACCTTGGGGGTGTCCAGGGAAAGCCAGGATGGGTTCCACAGCGGTATTCGTACAAGCGCCTTGAGACCCTTGCGGGTGAGTAGTGCGCTATACAAGTATCAATTTACAATTTTTTTATCAATTTTTACAAATCTGTTTGGCCAGCCCTGAGTAACATACAGCTGTTTCTCACAAGCCTGGCACATATTTTCCAGAGTGACAGTGTCAGTCTTTCCAATTTCATGTTTAAAGGTATGATTTGGTTCGATTTGTTACAAATAGATACAGTCATACCTGGAATTTATTCTGAATGGCTTAACAAAAGGTATCAGAAAATTAGATCATCTCACAACACACCATTTTCTAAAACCTACAATTGATTCCACTCCAAACTAGAATAAGCTTTAAAATGGTTACCTCACCACACACATCCCACATTCCTTAGACAAAAATGCTGAACTACAGGAGATCAAATAAAACTTGGGGCAAATCGAGCCTTGTATCAAAATCATTAAAATTGAAAGACATAAAAAGGGCAACCAGACTTTCTAGTACCATGCTCCCAGAATTTGTAATTGTCTTGTGAGCATTCAGGAAGCCTGAAAATCCACCCTTTCAAACTTCACCTGAAGACTAATGATTAATGCATTCATGGCCATTGCCTATGTTCAAATGCTTGATCTGCTGCCCATGTGACCAGTTCTATGTTACATACGTATGGTTAATGACAAAAACCTATTGTTATTAATCCTTCATTACTAAAGGTTACTGCATCAAAGTATTCATTATTACAAAGCTATATGACAGTATTTTCTGCTACTCCTCCCAACCTCCACTGCATTGAGCTTCTGAAAGTGCCTGAAAATCTGTACAAACACAACAGATGCATTTTTTAAAACACATACATCAGGAGCGAAATAATTTTGTTGGTAAAGGACATAGTTCAAATGTCAGAGTCCTGATCATTCAGTGTGTTAATAAATTAGAAACCAAAGCACAAGTAAATATGACATTTTCAGTTATAAAACTGTACTCTTAAATGGTCTTACATTTGAAGGAGTAAAGTTGGACATATCATTGATGATCAACAGTGAAATATAAAAATATGTTGATAATTTATCTTTTAGGGCTTGAGCATGTAAGGCCAAACACTTGAAATACCACTCTTTTAGAAATTCTGATGTTAAAGGAATGCAGTTGATAATAATATAAGTGATCAGGGTGATATAACAGAAATTTATAGTGACAATTTCTATTTCAGGGTTTGAACCTGCAACAGCACAAACACCATCAGTTCCTGCATGGCAGGGCCGCTCCATCGGGACTACAAAACTCAGACTAGTTGAATTCTCTGCTTTTCTAGAGCAACAGCGAGATCCAGACTCAGTAAGTTATTTTATCTGACTCATTTACCTATATATGTGTTTTAATGAATGCTTTAAATACAGTTTGCTTTGTGTGCCCTGTTGAAATGTGAAAGTATATGCAGGAAAGAGAATTTTCCATAAATTGAAGCAGAATTAGTGTGGTGGCTTGAAGACAACCATTGACATATGATTGCAATTACTAAATTTGCTGATCGAAGGTTTTGTCTTAAAGGATAATCCATGGTTTTACCGGTATTATCTCTTTCCATATGCTCATCTCAGAATATTTCTACCATCCCCTATTCATAGACAGCTATACTCCGCACTTTCAGGTTACAGGTTAAAAGCTATCTCTTTGTCATAGGATTTGTCCTCTATAATGTCATATTCCTCATTCTATCACCGTTACATTTCATGCATCATTGTCATAGCCTCACAATTGATGATTGCTTCCTTTAGGCACTTTGTCCTAAACAACGTGCATCCTCATATCGCAGATGATTCACAAAGGTAAATTTAAATGAGTAGCTCCATCTGTATGTATATTTACTCTTACACCTAGTTGTAGATCTCTTTTTTTAGTTTTTCACCATTTCCAAGTGGAGATTTACACCTAGGTGTAGACTTAGGAGTTTCCATCCCCTCAAACGGTGGAACGGAGCATTTGCCAATTAAGTTTCTGACTGTAATGCTTCTATTACAACTTTTATGAGTTTTTGGCACTCTTTGCGTCTAAGGTGGAGATCTTACTGTAGGGAAAAAACAGAAAAATATAAAAGTTTATTTAAAAAAATGGATAACATAACTTTATTGTAAAATGTTTGTTGTTATGTAGGTTGTTATTAGCTTGGTTAAAGTCTTTTTAATAATTTAATATTTTATTGGTTAATAATAAAATGTATTCTGAATAAATTAGAAGAATTGATCATTTACTTGATAAACACTATACCCAGCCAACTAGGGGTAGATATTGTCTATGAGACTTATTCTGGCCATGTGACTGCCAGTAATGTTCACATGGAATCAGACATCAAAGAGCATATTTAATCAAGTAGTATGTTATGTTATGTTATGTTATGTTATATTTATTTTTGTATAGCGCACGGCTACTCAAAAAGAGTGTCCCGGCGCTTTAAGTAAATAGGACTACCATACAATAACACAACACAGTTAAAAGAAAGCAGAAATAAAATAGGGCAGACAGAATTTATACAGCCTACTGGCTAAACAACCAGGTTTTAAGACCTTTTCTAAAAACAAGTAGGCTGGTGGCTCCCCGAAGTGTGAGAGGCAAAGAATTCCACAGCTGTGGTGCAAGAAGTGCAAAAGAACGACCTCCCAATCGAGCTTTTTTCACTCGCGGGACCACCGCCAGGAACAGGGATTCCGACCTCAAAGAGCGGACTGGGTGGTAAAAAGCGAGTCTCTTTTGGAGGTACTTGGCTCCAACCGCATGGAGAGCCTTGTAGGCTAAAGTCAGGGCCTTGAAGGCAATCCGTTTGCGGATTGGAAGCCAGTGCAGCGTCTGCAACAGACCAGCTGCACTGACACGTCTGTTTAAGCCAAAGACAGCTCTAGCAGCCGCATTCTGCACCACTTGAAGCCGCTGTAGCAGATACTCTGGCAGGCCCGGGTAAAGAACGTTGGAATAATCTAGCCTAGAGCCGACCAGAGCCTGCACAGTCAGCTTCCTATGCTCCTCAGATAAAAGTATATATTAAGTTGGAACAATTGTTGATATACAAAAACTGCTTGCCCATTTGTTTGATGAACTGCATAACTTGATCAACTTAATGAGAATTATTTAAGTTTCAAATCATTTACTCAAACAATATCAGAATTTCTAAAGGTATCACCATAGAATAATCATTTCATATAACTAAATCAATGACACTAATAATGTCAAATGATTTTTTGTAAGTCAAGATGCTTTATCTAAATAAATGTGATTGCTCATCAAGTACAATACAGCTCGAATCATAGGTCATCACATAACAGAAACATTAGCAAATTTAAAAAAAAACAATCAATTGTACATCTCAAATGTCAGCACAATTAGTGAGTGGATAGGTGTAGAGACAAAAGAAATAAAAACATTTGCAAATAGATTTATGCAAACTCAGAATATCATACTAACCAAATAACGCAAGGTTTCTAGAAATCTGGAAAGCTTCCCTCTTGCCATGAGATTAAGCTGAGCACCTCAAGAAGAGTTGAGGAGCAAAGAGTCAGAATCAGCAGAACAACATTCACACAAACAGTATCTAGGGGTCAGATAACCATGTAACTCAACTGTGGACACGGACATTAACACATCACGAAAGAATTAGTGGATACCCAAAAATACAGCAAGTGTGACATCTCATTACCACGTGACAACTCAAACAAATGGGCAAATATTCCCATCAGTAACCGTCCTTTGCCGCCCTTTTTAACATCATTTGGGTTCTCCTTGCCCAGGAGACAAGACAACACAACACAGCCCACTGATGTTATCAAGGCTACATAAGTGAGTTTGTCACATGGTAATGAGATGTCACACTTGCTGTATTTTTGGGTATCCACTAATTCTTTCGTGATGTCCGTGTCCACAGTTGAGTTACATGGTTATCTGACCCCTAGATACTGTTTGTGTGAATATTGTACTTAGGGGTATGTATCTACTGTGGGTCGTTAAACTTACCCTTGGACCCTCTTATTAATTGGTTTTTGTTTGTGTCAGCGGAACAACAGCCAGCCCATAGAATTAGGAAACAGCAACAAAGCTTTTTCCTCTCGCAAAGTAAGGAAAACGCATCTAACTCCCACCTTCTTACTACTACTTGTTATACCTTAGATGCACTAAAGGTCCAACCCTCATTGTATCATCTCTCATAGAATTATTCAATTTCATTTGTCCAAAAAAAGGTGTGTTCAATCACACCACTCTCGACGTGCCTAACTTTTTCAAATGTCCCATTGTTTAAACATCCAACATTTTAATGAGCTTCCAACAGAGGAAATTCTAATATCAAGCTTCCACAGTTTGTACATCTCTCCATCTCACTTATGTATCAACTTGTAGTACAAATCTCCTTATGCTTTGCTCGGCAAGGAAACTCCATTCATTTATCTTGTTTTCTCTGCGCAACCTTGGCCATCATCGGGAACTTGTGAAGGAAAGATCACAGTTTTTCTCCTTTCTACATTTCTAAAATGCCATGTTAATTCTGAAAATGCTCTTGGGCCTTTTCTGCAGAGCAGTAAAATACACTTCTAGGAAAACAAATACAAGTGTTATTTATCATTTTATAAAACTCCACTATAAAACCCTCTATGAATGCTTTCGCTTGCGTTTTCTTTTCTTACCCACTAACTTTTAGTGAAAAATAAGCTCTCGACTTTTGACCGTTCTTTTCTAAATTAATCAGGTGCATTTGCGGCCTACTCTAGCATGTGCTTGTGCAGTTTTCATCTTTTCCCTATTAGTCTTACACTGTTAGTTTTTCACACTATTTGGTTAATAATTCACACAATGAGGAGTTCAGTCTGAGCAGGTTTCATTTCACGAAACCCTGCTCCTTCAACTCCATTAGTTGAAAACTACAATGAAGGATTTATTGAGAGAATGTTGAACTATACCAACAGGCTTATGACTACTCTAATGTGGCCTACAGTGCAAACCATGAGAGGGAGCCACAATACAAAAAGGTGCCTGAGTAGACCCCAAACTTGATGTGCACATTGACTGCTCTACCTTTAAGGATGTTAATAGATATCCTACAACAAATAGAGCACACATACCACCAGTTGACTGTAGGCAGTACAGTAATGAATACACTCAAACAAGCATGTGACTATTTTAAAGGGACATGGTTAGCATGTTAGTCAGATAAGTGAGGATGCTGGATGTGATGGCATTTTAGATGTTGCTGCTCCTTATGAAGATAGTGCGGGCTGACATGCTGAGACAGTCAAGGTTCATCAGGTAAAAGGTGATGTGATCATATATGTTCAACCCTCATTGAGACATACTTCAGTGTGCAGGATTCCTTTAAGGGAGCCCACCGTGGATTCTGGAAGCCAATAAGCTGGGCATTGTCACCATCGAGATGCAAAAGCATGAGGCTTGAGTTGCTGTTCTAAAATAGCTACCTGAGAGTAATAGTTTCAGTTTCTTCAGTTAAAGATAGCTAAAACTGGGCACTCTTTGCTTTCTTCATTAGGAGATCAGTAGAGGAATAATAGCTCTTGCCTATGAGACCTATTTACTTTGCCAGTGGGTTTCAGCCACACTGTGTACTTTGCTAAACCATTGAAAAAACCCAAAAATCTTACGTGGATGGCCGCGTCATTTTGTAGGCACCTACACAGGTTGTGAGGGAGGAACACAGAAGCACAAGGCAAGACTGAGCAATAGAGAGTGGAGTCAAGACATGAACACTGCAAGACAGAGCAGACAGGGGAAGCACCCAAGGGAGGCAGCGGGAAAACTCACCCACTCTCATAGAATGCGTAAATATAAAGAAATAACGTAGTTAAAGCTATGAGATAAAAAATATGTCCTTTGAGCCTTTTTTAGAAATAGAGAAGACTAAGGTGAGCAATTAAATATCACAGCTAAGGGGGGGTGGTTACAGTGTTACACAGTGAGATAATGAGGAGGGGGAGACCACAAAGGGTTAGTAAACTGATGAAGTCTGTTTCTCTCTCTCTCTCTCTCTCTCTCTCATCCACTCTCTTTCTCTCTCTCTCTCTCTCTCTCTCTTCCACTCTCTTTCTCTCTCTTTTTACCCCTCAGTTGCGTTATAAGACTTAGCAACAATATAATGAAATTAAAATGACACACAGAATGCCACAACGAAAAGCCAGTTAACTAGCAGCGAGAAACAATATAAGAACATATTCTTAAATGTGCTGTGAACAGATTAAAATATAATGGTATGTATATAGCCTAGTGCACAGTGAAGAATGGTCAATAAGTTGTGATGCAATGTTACATCCCATTTTAAATGAAGAGAAAGTCAGAAACATAATGCTGAATAATTGGAAAGCTCAGGCATTTGCAAAAACCCATTCCTGAAATGACATACTTATAACATAAAATAGGACATCATGAACATTTGACATACAACAGTTGTATTGGAAATATTTTAATATAGGTTGAAGACATCAAAAGCTCTCTCTTGCTTAAATTGGAGCAGGTTGGGGGCAGCATCAATGGATGTGTGGATGTTGCTTCTGGGTGCATAAACTGGCAATGCCCATTTCCTTTTTTCGTCTTGTTTGTTCTTCTTTGTCACTACTGAGATGGGTTCCAGGCTGCTTGTGTGCTGAGAGCAACTTGAGGCAGGGAGCTTGTCAGTCAGGTGGGTTTGGAGGCAGGTTGTGATGGCTTTGTAGGTGATGCAGCTGGTTTTGAAGATGGCGCTGGCTGGCATGGAGAGCCAGTGGCTTTCCAACAGGCTTGGGGGGGGGGGTGATAATATGGTTATATTTCTTTGTCCCATGCTGAGGCATGCTGTGGCGTGTATTGTGCCTTTAAGTGAAGTCAGTATGGGGTTTGGAGGCCATAGAGGATGGCATTGCCACCATCCAGATGCAAGAGTGGCTTAAACTGCCGTTCTGAAGTAAATTTCAGGGGAAAGGGGTTCACGTTCCTCAGAAGAAATGGCTAGTACCTGTCATCGCCACGAGGACCTTGTTATGGTGTCTAGGGTGAAACCATATATTTGGTTAAAATGGGAGCTCGAGTCCATCCTGGTTCAGGTTGTTGAACCAGATTTTGTCTAGTTGGGAAATGTTGGTCTTTGAAAATAGTGGAATTTCTGTTTTGGTGAGGTTGAGCTTCAAGTAGGTGCTGGATATTGAGATCTGACTTGCGGGCAGGCAGAGATGTTGGCATCGCATGTCTAGAGCGTAGGAAACCTTTCAGTAGGCTTGTGAGTGGTTGGCATTGCATCATCAAAACAATCTGAAACTTATCAGCCAAATGCAAATCTGGCCAACTTGTTTGTCTTTTGACAGCTAAATAAGTTATTCCAGCTTTCCTTTTGGTGTGGCTCAATAGTGCATTTAGATGTTAGGCACCCAGAAAGAAAGTCTCAGAGTATAGGAGAACAAGTCACTGCAAGACACTTTTCGGATCTGTGATGTGTACTTTTAGTTCATTGGTCCTCTGGTACCACTCTTCTTGGTTAGTCATTTGTTTGTCTGCCCCTTTCTTGACTCAAAAAGTTTACTAAGAGTGAATCTGATTAATGCACATATTTCCTTTGGTTGTATAGTCCGCAGTGCATATCTGAATTACTTCACAAAAGGTGACAGCATAATGAGTTTAGAGTCAATGGGGGGATTCATATAGCTCAATAAGGCTCAGAGTTTATTGTATGATAACAGATAGTGTGGGGTATCTCAAGTCATATTTTTAAAGGCTGAGCAAAATTAGTAGGCACAGTCATCCCTTTCTCTGTGTAGTATATAGGGTCTGTAAATATATCTCAGAAATCATTTGAAGGCAGAATGTTATATTCAGGGACAAGCAGGAGTTAGAACAGGATTTTTGTTCAGGTATGCATTTAAACAGCTGATTTCAGGGCAGCACAGGCTTGTCATGCACCAGTGTTCGAGGCATGTGGGCTGCTGAATTCATATCTCTGCATAGATCGCCGCCTAGTGTTGGGTCCGGATGATTGCACTTTGTTGTCCTGGAAGAGTCTTCGAAGTATCATGAGATAGATGACTCCTCCCCTGGACTAGAGTGCGCATGGGCATCTTCTCCATCCTCAGATTGTTTTTTTCCGCCATTGGGTTCGGATGTTACTCCTATACTCCAACTTCGGAATCGAAACAAAACTTTTCTAAAGGCCAAAAGGCTTTTGGCTTCAACGGTGTTGTTCTCGCTCGGTACCTCTTGACTCGATCAAGCTTTCCATCTCGACTCGGTCGTCGACGGGGGCCGTTGGGCCTTTTCGACGACACGTGAGCCTGCCGTCGATGGAAAGGAGCCCGTTCAAAAGGTGCCCACAATGCCACTCCAAGTTCCCGCATACTGACAATCACTTAGTATGCAACAAGTGCCTTTCCCCAGACCATAAGGAAGAAACCTGCACAGCCTGCGCCCAATTTTGGTCGAAGAAAACCATAAGGATTCGACGGGCCGCTAGGCAAGAGATGCAGCGACAGGCACCGGAACCGGACAACATCTTCGATGATGACCAAGAACTTCCAGAAGCACCAGACTCTGACCTAGAGATCGTCACCGTCGAGGACTACTCAGACTCCGATGACGAGATCCCACCGGCGCAAATCGTGAGTACACTGCCCTCGACACCAATTACCCCGTTACCTAAGGCTCCGGTCGAGGCATCGCCAAGAGGCCTTAGCCAAGATCCGAAAAAACATTCGACAGCCCCGCCATCCGGCTCGGCTCCAAAACCGAAACCTAAGCCTTCAGAGACCCCAGGGCCAAGTAATGTCATCCCTAAGAAGGTTCCAGAGCCAAAAAAGGTTGTCGACCCGAAGGGCGTCGACCCAAAGAAGGCCGTACAGCCCAAAAGCGACGACCCAAAGAAGGCCGTTCAGCCAAAAGGCGTTGACCCAAAGACAACCGTCGACCCGAAGAAGGTCGTCGGACCGAACAAGAACACCCAGCCGAAGGGCGCCGAACCAAAGAAGGTTGTCGACCCGAACAAGCCAGCTGTACCGAAAGTCGCCGACCCAGCAAAGGTCGCCGACAGAAAGGGTGCCGTACCGAAGCATGTAACCCGGCCGGAGAAGGCTATCGACCAAAAGACAAGTGCTCCAAAAACACCAGTCGATCCCAAAAAGACCATCGACTCGGCAAAGGACAGTCAACCAAAAAAGCCTGTCGAGCGCAAGAAACGTGTCGAACCGAAAGACCCAGTCGACCCAAGATCACTTGTCGTCCCGAAGAAAGGGCCCGAGCCGAAGAAAAGCACAAAGGCACCAAAAGTCATCGAATCAGAAGGTGTTATCGACCCAAAAAAGTCAAAAACACAACCAAGGACTGTAGAGGAAGAACTCTTCCGTCCAGATCCATCAGACGACCAGGCAAAAATATAAATTAATCCTGACACTGGTAAAGTCACAATCCTGCACAGGAAGAAGAGGCCACTGGACACTGGCTCTAATTCCCCTATTCCACTAAAGAAGAAGGACTTTGGGACTTCTCCCTCTAGACCCTTCATTCCTTTCTATCCCATTATGCCTACTACACCTTTTGCTCCTTACTCTCCTTCTCACTATGGGGACAATGAGGGGAACACAAGGGAGGATCCACAGCCTGAATATGATTATCCACAAGATCCTGACCCCCAGAATGAACCATGGGAGGAGCCAACTGACCCTTATAACACCCATCCCATCCCTGATGTATCCTCTTATCCAACTAAGCCGTCACCTACTGATGACACCATTGTTTTCAACCAACTAATAGACAGGGCAGCGCAGTACCACAATGTAGATATGCATAATGACCCTGTAGAAGAAGACTTCTTGTTTGACACCTTCCCTACTTCAGAAAAAAGTGTCAGAACACTTCCTATATTAAAGGGAGTGTTAAAATACGCACCTGACATATTTAAAGATACAGCCAGGGCAAGGGTAATCAATCCCAGGATTGAGAAGAAGTATAGAGCAACCCCTACAGACCCTACCTACATCAAAGGGCAGTTACCATTAGACTCACTGGTGGTGGCTAATGCACGCAAAAGGGCCAACTCACAGACAACAGGTGAAGCACCTCCCCCCGATAAAGAATCAAAGATACTAGAGGCCTCGGGTAAAAGGGTATGAAGGGGTCCCAGACCAAAAACACAAAGAATATATAAAATCAACTTGATTTTCACACAATTGGATAAGATCAAACACAAAAAAAGTAACGGTTGACAGTGTTTTTATTTTCACTGAACCCACAAGACCATATAGTGGTTGTATATTCACTAGTATTTATACACAAATATCAAATTTCAAGTGCGCCCACACAGGGGAGGGGAAGGGGTGCAAGGGGAGGGGAAGTGCTTCAGTTAGTTAACATCACTAATCAGAAAAATCGTTAAGCACAAATCCACAAATGAAAACATCATTGTCATTGATCCATGACTCGGAGATCAAGGGAAACACATGTTTTACAAAGCATTCCACATAACAGAGACTCCTGTAATGATTCTTATTATCAATCTTGGGGTGAGGAGTTCGTGTGAGTAGAAGATGGTCTACGTTTCGACCCAGGGGTGTAGGATAATGGATCCTTACTCGCGGGTCTTCATCAGGACGTAGGGGGGGGGTGGTGAAGGAAGAGGTGGGGCTGAGTCCTAAATATAATAGTGAAGAAATGTACAATTACTGTTACGGTCTCAAAAGAGTCCCGACAAACACAGATTAAAAAGCCCGGAGGCCAGTCAACAAGATACTAAGCGTAAGAGGGAAGTTGAGAAGAGTTAAAAAAGGAGGGTAGGTGAACTGAGGGTAGGACAGAAAATGATTACCTGGCACGCAGGTAGACAAGGCCACAGGCCTGCTGGGCGTGTTATGTCTCCAGGTAAAGCCCAGTCCGGATTAATAATAGCGGTGTCTGCAAAAAGGCATATGGAGACAGTTCGGTACATTAACACCAAACACATAGGGGCACACGTTACAAAGCAAAACGTGGAGCAAGGGCGTCAAGCGCCTACCTTGTATTCAATAGCTCACCCGTTCTAGGAGGCACGGCGGGTGGTGTCCATCAAATACGAAAAATTATTGGAATAAACCAGGCGCTCGTCTACAAAACATCAAATGGAGAAGGTGTGTCAAAAAACCGGAGCGCTGAATATACAGGCAAAGCTAGCCTCGCATTGCCAAAGGACTGTGACTCACCCAAAAGGATAACGAATTACTATCAGGAAGGAGCAGGCTCAGCGTGTCTCCTTGTAGGCGGCGGAGGCCTCCGTGGCCTAAGCGTCCCCAGAGTGGATCAGGTACATTTAGACAGCCATCTACAAGGATGAATTACGGAGGAATTGTAAGGAGGCGATTTGGGCTCTCAACAGTAAAAGATAACAAACGCGGCTACTTTCCAGGGACTCACCCGTAATGGGTCAGAGCGGAGCCAGCGTCAGCGCGTGTCTGCCTGGAACCAGGAAGTGTTTCCATGGCTACCAGGATCAATATTATAGACTCCTAAAAGAAAGACTCGTTGCTGGGTAACATGGTAGCAGCCCTTGGAGGAAAGACTGATATACACGAATTATTAAGGGGTTTCACACATCATAAGATGACAGAGTTGCTAAAAACAATATGCATGGTGAAACGATCATGGGGGCCCCAGATAGCAATTATTGGGAACAGAAGTGAAGGATGGTATTTGATAAAAGAACAGAAATCAGAAAAGCGCGGACCTGCCACACAAGGCGGTCTGGCGCTCACTTTCCCAGAACAAAATAGATCAAACAATTCGAAAAAACATGAAGGGTCATATAAACATTGTGTGAAAAAACCACATTCAGGAAAGTGGCCATTCGTATGTCTTGAAAGGACTCCAAATGCGCGGACCAAACCACTATGGTAGTCAAGGCGCAAAATGGGTCAAGGGATATTTACATCCATAAAGTAAAACTGCACATTACACAGTATAGTCATGAGTATACAACATTGGTACTTCGTAGGCGCGGACCAACCATGCAAGGTAGTCAAACGCCTATGGGTCATACTTGGTTGGCAAAACACACGCATGATAATATTGGTGTGCACTGCAGATGCTGCAACAGCGTGGACCCACCAAACAGGGTAGTCAAACGCCTAGGTCCACTGGAGAAAACTCAGAAAAGGATCAAAAGGCGAATGAGTGTCAGCATATTAGTATGTATAAGCACCCAGGAGCGAGGGACCAGGCCATAAATCACAAGGTGGCCATTTGAGCAAAACTACTTTCTGATTCATTCAGACCCCTGGACACTGAGTCAAAGAGACAAATCCATTTAATCTCCCTAACATTAAGGACGGGTTCGATGCTGCCGCCCCTAGGGCCCAGTCGGACCTGTTCCAGAATTGTCCACTTTAGGCTTTCAGGGAGGTGATTGTGTGTGTTACAGTGTTCAACCAATGGGGCTCCTGCGACCTTACATCTCACGCGGCTGCAGTGCTGCAGAAAACGTACCTTCGCACGTTGCTGTGTCTGACCCACATATATCTGGTCACAGGGGCATATTATGCAGTACACCACATTGGTGGAGTTGCAATTGGTGTGTGACTTTAGGGGAACTTGATGTTGTTTATGGATGAAGATCTTCGTCTGAATGGTCGAAGGGCAAGCTTTACAGGACCCACATCGATAATGTCCCACAATAGGAGGAAGGTTCCACATGGTAGTGATCGACGGTTCTGCTGGGCTCGATAGAAAGGAGCGCACCACATGGTCTCGGATATTCCTTGCTTTTTTGAAAGCGTGGAGGGGCGGGCACTTCGTATTCAGGTCTTCGGATATCAGATTCCAGTACTTGTTAATAGTTTGTTTTATCCTGTTGCTTTTCGTGGAAAAAGTTGTAACACAGATCATACGATCCTCATTCTTATTCTGTTTGTCTCCTGGTTCTAGTAAGGTCTCCCTGGGGTTGAACCATGCTCTCTTCATGGCTTTCTTTACCAAACGCCTGGGGTATCCACGTTCCAGTAGTCTGCCCATTAGGATTGAGGATTGATCCATGTAATCCTCCTTCTTGC
The DNA here is from genome assembly GCF_964261635.1 of Lissotriton helveticus. Taxonomy (NCBI): domain Eukaryota; kingdom Metazoa; phylum Chordata; class Amphibia; order Caudata; family Salamandridae; genus Lissotriton; species Lissotriton helveticus. The sequence goes on along the minus strand of NC_136061.1, from coordinate 739,263,442 downwards.
TGCAGTTGCGGCGAATCCGCAAAAACTGGCCGAAGGGGAGGTTGTCACGAAGGCCCCTAGGATGGTGGCTGGAGTACAGAAGGAGGGAATTCCTCTCCGTGGGTTTCCTGAACAAGTTGGTTTGAAGGATCTCATTCTCCACAAAAAAGGTTAGGTCCAGGAAATCGATGGATTTTTTATCAAATTTAATCGTGAATTTGATATCTGGTGATCTATCATTGAGCCAGTTGAAGAAGTTGGTGATATCGTCCTCGGTACCGGACCAAACACAGACAACGTCATCTATGTATCTCATCCAAAGGTGTATCTGAGATCTGAAAGGATTAGCGTTAGTGAGTACAAAAGTATCTTCATACATAGCCATGAAGATTATGGCCAGATCGGGAGCAAAGGCCGCCCCCATCGCCACGCCCTTGGTCTGAAGATAGAAGCAATTGCGGAAAATGAAGAAATTCCTCATCATTGCAATTTTGAGCAATAGGATGATGAATGTGGTTGGTACCTGGACGGGTGCCTCCCGTTTGTCAAGAGCAATCGACATTGCAACCAGGGCCTCATCCTGGGGTATGCTGGTGTACAAAGACACAATGTCACATGTTACCAGGAGGTCTCGTGTGGAATCGAAAGGGTGCCCATCGATCAGATTGATGGTTTGAGTGGTGTCCCTTAAGTATGTGGTCGTAGCCTCGGCCAGTGGTTTTAAAAAGAAATCAATGTACCTGCACAACGGTTCCAGCAGGGAGCCACATCCAGAAACGATGGGGCGTCCAGGGGGCTTGAGGAGATCCTTGTGGACTTTGGGTAAAGTATAGATGGTGGGGAGGCGAGGGTGCTTCTGATTCAAGTACTGGAATTCTTGTTCCGATAAAAATCCTTGTTGGAGGCCGTCTTGGGTGACTCTCTGGATCTCAGCCATGATACTTTGGGATGGATCCCCACCCAGTTGTCTGTAACTGATCCCGTCCTACGACAACTAAATGACGGGATCAGTTACAGACAACTGGGTGGGGATCCATCCCAAAGTATCATGGCTGAGATCCAGAGAGTCACCCAAGACGGCCTCCAACAAGGATTTTTATCGGAACAAGAATTCCAGTACTTGAATCAGAAGCACCCTCGCCTCCCCACCATCTATACTTTACCCAAAGTCCACAAGGATCTCCTCAAGCCCCCTGGACGCCCCATCGTTTCTGGATGTGGCTCCCTGCTGGAACCGTTGTGCAGGTACATTGATTTCTTTTTAAAACCACTGGCCGAGGCTACGACCACATACTTAAGGGACACCACTCAAACCATCAATCTGATCGATGGGCACCCTTTCGATTCCACACGAGACCTCCTGGTAACATGTGACATTGTGTCTTTGTACACCAGCATACCCCAGGATGAGGCCCTGGTTGCAATGTCGATTGCTCTTGACAAACGGGAGGCACCCGTCCAGGTACCAACCACATTCATCATCCTATTGCTCAAAATTGCAATGATGAGGAATTTCTTCATTTTCCGCAATTGCTTCTATCTTCAGACCAAGGGCGTGGCGATGGGGGCGGCCTTTGCTCCCGATCTGGCCATAATCTTCATGGCTATGTATGAAGATACTTTTGTACTCACTAACGCTAATCCTTTCAGATCTCAGATACACCTTTGGATGAGATACATAGATGACGTTGTCTGTGTTTGGTCCGGTACCGAGGACGATATCACCAACTTCTTCAACTGGCTCAATGATAGATCACCAGATATCAAATTCACGATTAAATTTGATAAAAAATCCATCGATTTCCTGGACCTAACCATTTTTGTGGAGAATGAGATCCTTCAAACCAACTTGTTCAGGAAACCCACGGAGAGGAATTCCCTCCTTCTGTACTCCAGCCACCATCCTAGGGGCCTTCGTGACAACCTCCCCTTCGGCCAGTTTTTGCGGATTCGCCGCAACTGCAGCAAGAAGGAGGATTACATGGATCAATCCTCAATCCTAATGGGCAGACTACTGGAACGTGGATACCCCAGGCGTTTGGTAAAGAAAGCCATGAAGAGAGCATGGTTCAACCCCAGGGAGACCTTACTAGAACCAGGAGACAAACAGAATAAGAATGAGGATCGTATGATCTGTGTTACAACTTTTTCCACGAAAAGCAACAGGATAAAACAAACTATTAACAAGTACTGGAATCTGATATCCGAAGACCTGAATACGAAGTGCCCGCCCCTCCACGCTTTCAAAAAAGCAAGGAATATCCGAGACCATGTGGTGCGCTCCTTTCTATCGAGCCCAGCAGAACCGTCGATCACTACCATGTGGAACCTTCCTCCTATTGTGGGACATTATCGATGTGGGTCCTGTAAAGCTTGCCCTTCGACCATTCAGACGAAGATCTTCATCCATAAACAACATCAAGTTCCCCTCAAGTCACACACCAATTCCAACTCCACCAATGTGGTGTACTGCATAATATGCCCCTGTGACCAGATATATGTGGGTCAGACACAGCAACGTGCGAAGGTACGTTTTCTGCAGCACTGCAGCCGCGTGAGATGTAAGGTCGCAGGAGCCCCATTGGTTGAACACTGTAACACACACAATCACCTCCCTGAAAGCCTAAAGTGGACAATTCTGGAACAGGTCCGACTGGGCCCTAGGGGCGGCAGCATCGAACCCGTCCTTAATGTTAGGGAGATTAAATGGATTTGTCTCTTTGACTCAGTGTCCAGGGGTCTGAATGAATCAGAAAGTAGTTTTGCTCAAATGGCCACCTTGTGATTTATGGCCTGGTCCCTCGCTCCTGGGTGCTTATACATACTAATATGCTGACACTCATTCGCCTTTTGATCCTTTTCTGAGTTTTTTCCAGTGGACCTAGGCGTTTGACTACCCTGTTTGGTGGGTCCACGCTGTTGCAGCATCTGCAGTGCACACCAATATTATCATGCGTGTGTTTTGCCAACCAAGTATGACCCATAGGCGTTTGACTACCTTGCATGGTTGGTCCGCGCCTACGAAGTACCAATGTTGTATACTCATGACTATACTGTGTAATGTGCAGTTTTACTTTATGGATGTAAATATCCCTTGACCCATTTTGCGCCTTGACTACCATGGTGGTTTGGTCCGCGCATTTGGAGTCCTTTCAAGACATACGAATGGCCACTTTCCTGAATGTGGTTTTTTCACACAATGTTTATATGACCCTTCATGTTTTTTCGAATTGTTTGATCTATTTTGTTCTGGGAAAGTGAGCGCCAGACCGCCTTGTGTGGCAGGTCCGCGCTTTTCTGATTTCTGTTCTTTTATCAAATACCATCCTTCACTTCTGTTCCCAATAATTGCTATCTGGGGCCCCCATGATCGTTTCACCATGCATATTGTTTTTAGCAACTCTGTCATCTTATGATGTGTGAAACCCCTTAATAATTCGTGTGTATCAGTCTTTCCTCCAAGGGCTGCTACCATGTTACCCAGCAACGAGTCTTTCTTTTAGGAGTCTATAATATTGATCCTGGTAGCCATGGAAACACTTCCTGGTTCCAGGCAGACACGCGCTGACGCTGGCTCCGCTCTGACCCATTACGGGTGAGTCCCTGGAAAGTAGCCGCGTTTGTTATCTTTTACTGTTGAGAGCCCAAATCGCCTCCTTACAATTCCTCCGTAATTCATCCTTGTAGATGGCTGTCTAAATGTACCTGATCCACTCTGGGGACGCTTAGGCCACGGAGGCCTCCGCCGCCTACAAGGAGACACGCTGAGCCTGCTCCTTCCTGATAGTAATTCGTTATCCTTTTGGGTGAGTCACAGTCCTTTGGCAATGCGAGGCTAGCTTTGCCTGTATATTCAGCGCTCCGGTTTTTTGACACACCTTCTCCATTTGATGTTTTGTAGACGAGCGCCTGGTTTATTCCAATAATTTTTCGTATTTGATGGACACCACCCGCCGTGCCTCCTAGAACGGGTGAGCTATTGAATACAAGGTAGGCGCTTGACGCCCTTGCTCCACGTTTTGCTTTGTAACGTGTGCCCCTATGTGTTTGGTGTTAATGTTCCGAACTGTCTCCATATGCCTTTTTGCAGACACCGCTATTATTAATCCGGACTGGGCTTTACCTGGAGACATAACACGCCCAGCAGGCCTGTGGCCTTGTCTACCTGCGTGCCAGGTAATCATTTTCTGTCCTACCCTCAGTTCACCTACCCTCCTTTTTTAACTCTTCTCAACTTCCCTCTTACGCTTAGTATCTTGTTGACTGGCCTCCGGGCTTTTTAATCTGTGTTTGTCGGGACTCTTTTGAGACCGTAACAGTAATTGTACATTTCTTCACTATTATATTTAGGACTCAGCCCCACCTCTTCCTTCACCAACCCCCCCCCTACGTCCTGATGAAGACCCGCGAGTAAGGATCCATTATCCTACACCCCTGGGTCGAAACGTAGACCATCTTCTACTCACACGAACTCCTCACCCCAAGATTGATAATAAGAATCATTACAGGAGTCTCTGTTATGTGGAATGCTTTGTAAAACATGTGTTTCCCTTGATCTCCGAGTCATGGATCAATGACAATGATGTTTTCATTTGTGGATTTGTGCTTAACGATTTTTCTGATTAGTGATGTTAACTAACTGAAGCACTTCCCCTCCCCTTGCACCCCTTCCCCTCCCCTGTGTGGGCGCACTTGAAATTTGATATTTGTGTATAAATACTAGTGAATATACAACCACTATATGGTCTTGTGGGTTCAGTGAAAATAAAAACACTGTCAACCGTTACTTTTTTTGTGTTTGATCTTATCCAATTGTGTGAAAATCAAGTTGATTTTATATATTCTTTGTGTTTTTGGTCTGGGACCCCTTCATACACTTCAATTTATTACCCAGGTCCCACTGACTACATGGGTCGAACCCCTCTATTTACAATATATCGGGTAAAAGGGTAGCAGCACAAGCCTCCAATTCATGGAGGATTGCGAATACACAAGCTCTGCTAGCTCGTTACGACAGGGCACACTATGACCAGCTTGAAAGCTTAATGCAACACCTACCTGAGCCTTTTAAAGCCCAAGCTAATGACCTCATACAGGAGGGAAAATTCATTACAAACGCCTCCATCAAATGTGCGCTTGACGCAGCCGACACCGCAGCTAGGTCTATTAACACTAGCATTTTACTACGCCTACATGCATGGCTGCGTATTTCAGGCTTTAAGAACGAAGTGCAGTCCACCATTCTTAACCAGCCAGTCAATCAGGACTTTCTTTTTGGCCCTGCTGTCGACACCATTTTAGATAAAATGAAGAAGGACCCAGAAACCGCAAAGTCAATGGGCGCATTGCAGTTTCAGCAACATAGAAGTTCCTTTCGACGCTCCTCATACAGGGCAGCTACACGAGGCAATACCTCACAAACGTCATCTTCATACAAAGGCAACACACAAAGTTCCTTCACCAAAAACTCCAACAGAGGAGGTTATAGGGTCAACAATTATAAGGGAAGAGGACGTGGAGGCAATAACACCAAATCCTCCACTGCCACAAAACAGTGACTTCAACACGCTACCTCCAGACCACCCAACACCGGTCGGAGGCAGACTCCTACAATTCCTACCTGTCTGGAACGCAATTACCACGGACAGGTGGGTGAGACAAATTATCCAGTATGGTTACTGCCTGGAACTCACTTCTCCCCCCCCCCAATTATACCACCCAGACACCGTCCCATGTCCAAAGAACACATCACCCTGCTACAACAAGAGGTGAAATGCATGCTGGAAAAGGGGGCCGTAGAGCCAGTCCCTTTCCAACACCAAGGGACAGGAGTATACTCCCTATGCTTCCTTATTCCCAAGAAGGACGGTTCCCTCAGACCAATATTGGACCTCAGACCCCTAAATCAATACATACTGTCGGAGCACTTCCATATGATCACACTACAGCAAGTGCTCCCGTTGCTACAGCAAGGAGACTTCCTAGCAACATTGGACCTCAAGGACGCGTATTTTCACATACCCTTCCACCCAGCTCACAGAAAATATCTCAGGTTCACAATACAGGGCCAACACTACCAATTCAAGGTTCTCCCCTTCGGGGTAACCACGGCTCCAAGAGTGTTTACAAAATGCTTAGCGACAGTAGCTGCACATCTCAGAAGGCAACACATCCATGTGTTTCCGTATCTAGACGATTGGCTAATACAAGCGAAATCGTACCAACAGTGTGCAAGAGACACGTCTCAAACACTTCAGCTGCTACACAGCCTAGGGTTTTCAATAAACTACCCAAAATCGCATCTGCAACCGTCCCACACACAACAATATCTGGGAGTCACTATAGATACCTCAGTGGCAAAGGCATACCCAAACTCAGCGAGGATAGCCAGCATGCAGATGCTCATTCGCAAATTTCTGCCACAACACTCTCTGCCAGCTCGAGTCTCCATGCAGCTCATAGGCATGATGGCCTCCTGCATATTCATTGTCCCCCATGCCAGACTTCAAATGCGTCCATTGCAAGAATGCCTAGCACGGCAGTGGAACCAAGCTCAAGGACAACTAAAAGACCTAGTGTTGGTAGACAGTCGCGCTTACAACTCTCTGCAGTGGTGGAACCCACAAAATCTTTCCAAGGGGCGACTGTTCCAAGAGCCGGTTCCACAATTAGTACTAACAGCGGACGCATCACTGACAGGCTGGGGAGCCCATCTCCTTCAATACACAGTACAGAGCTCTGGACAACCAAACAAAAGAAACTGCATATCAACCAACTAGAGTTGCTAGCGATATTCCTAGCCCTGAAAGCATTCCAAAAATACTTGTACAGCAAGACTGTGTTGATCCGGACGGACAACATGACCGCAATGTACTATATCCAGAAACAGGGAGGAACACACTCTCCACAGCTGTCTCACCTGGCACAGAGCCTATGGAAGTGGGCAATTCCAAAAGAAATCTTTCTCCTAGCAGAACACCTTCCAGGGAAAGACAATCAGATAGCAGACCTGCTCAGCAGGCACAGCCAACAACTACACGGATGGGAGATTCACCCCCAAGTTCTCCAGCCATTCTTCAAACAGTGGGGTCACCCAGACATAGACCTGTTTGCCACAAAAGAAAACTCGAAATGCCAGTACTTTGCCGCCAGGTTCCCACATCCGTTGTCACAGGGCAATGCGATATGGATGAACTGGTCAGGCAGATTTGCGTACGCTTTTCCCCCAGCACCGCTGATTCCGCTGGTGGCACGCAAAATGCGGCAACAGTCACTCACACTAATCCTAGTTGCTCACACATGGGCGAGACAGCCGTGGTGCACAACGTTCCTGGAGCTTTCAGTAGTTCCTCATCAAAGGCTGTGCCTCGCACCCCATCTTCTAACTCAGAACCATGGAGAAATCAGACACCCAGATCCCAATCAGATGAACCTAGCGATCTGGCTCCTGAAGTCTTAGAATTTGGATACCTTAACTTGCCATCAGACTGCATGAACATCATTAAGGAGGCAAGACGACCAACTACAAGAGCGTGCTATGCAGCTAAATGGAAGAGATTTGTTATTTACTGCAACAATAACCAAATCAACCCATTAGATGCTTCCATACAAAACATTACATGTTACCTACTACATCTTCAAAGATGCAACCTAGCATATTCTTCGATAAGACTGCACCTCGCTGCTATAGCAGCATACCTTCAAAACAGACAACACCTTTCACTGTTTAGAGTACCAGCAATCAAAGCTTTTATGGAGGGTCTTAAAAGGGTGATCCCTTCCAAGACACCCTCCTTCCCCAGTCTGGAATCTAAATATAGTACTCACCAGACTTATTTGACCTCCTTTCGAACCTCTACACTCCTGCGAACTCCAATTCTTAACGTGGAAGATGGCATTCTTGATTGCCATTACCTCACTCAGGCGAGTTAGCGAGTTACAAGCACTAACAATTCAAGAACCGTTCATACAAGTACGTGCTAACAGGGTGGTTCTTCGAACAAACCCTAAGTTTATGCCGACGGTCGTATCCAATTTCCATATTAACCAATCAATAGAACTGCCAGTGTTCTTTCAAAATCCACAGTCAGTAGCTGAAAGAGCCCTACACACACTAGATGTAAAAAGAGCTCTGCTTTATTATGTGGACAGAACGAAATCATTCAGAAAGACAAAGCAATTATTTGTTGCTTTTTCACCACAACATAAAGGAAATCCAATATCAAAGTCAGGAATAGCCAGATGGATAGTTAAATGCATTCAAATATGCTACCAAAAGGCAAAACGCACTTTAACAGTCCCCCCAAGAGATACACTCTACAAGAAAGATGGGGGCATCCATGGCTTTCCTAGGGAATATTCCTCTTGAAGACATTTGTAAGGCAGCCACATGGACTACCATACACACTTTCCCAAAACACTACTGTGTAGACGTGCAAGCAAAACAGCAAACCTGCTGTAGGCCAAGCTGTCCTCAAAACTCTTTTTCAAACTGCTGCAGCTGGCACAGATAACCACCGCTAGAGGAGATACTGCTATACAGTCTATGCACAGATATGAATTCAGCAGCTCACATGCCTCGAACGGAATATGTTACTTACCAGTATGCATCTGTTTTTGGCATGTAGGGCTGCTGACATTCATATCACCTGCCTTCCTCCCCGGTGCCTGTCGCAGCTGCAGCATTTTCTCTTGCATGGCCATCTCTTACTTTCCTATCTCCATCTCTGCCACAATGGCAAAAAACAATCTGAGGATGGAGAAGATGCCCATGCGCACTCTAGTCCAGGGGAGGAGTCACCTATCTCGTGATACTTTGAAGACTCTTCCAGGACAACAAAGTGCAATCATGCGGACCCCACCACTCGGCGGCGATCTATGCACAGATATGAATGTCAGCAGCCCTACATGCCAAGAATAGATGCATACTAGTAAGTAGCATATTCCTTTTATGTCTTTCTCTAATTTTTCAAAGGGTTCCAATCTAGTAGGATTTATTTTGATTGTGTCACTATAGAGAATAGAACATATGGACTGAACTACCATTACAAGGAAGTAATTTGTTCTTTGAAATAAAGGAGGTCTAAATTTGTTTAGTTACTAAATACACGGTAGTGCCTCATGCCAATGCCAATCTATTTTCATTTGTTTAAGTACACAGATGTCTCATGTTGCCTGGTAATATTTGACAGGTTTAATCTTTCACAGTGTTTCGAAACACTTCAATTATTTTACCTTATTTACGACATAGCTTTCAATACGATATTGTTTACCCATCCTTAGAGCACGTAGTGTAACGCAGCAGTTAATTTACAAACTTTTCAACATGTATACTGTTAAATGAATCTGCACAAAACTTTCCAAGAAAAATAAGTCATCCACTTTGGGTTCTTCACGGCAAAGTTCATGCATATATGGTAGCTTTGACGTAAAAGCTGCCAGGCTTAACTCAGCAGCAATGTGTAAAGTATTTATGCAGCATACAAACACTAATAGATTGAAAACAAAGCACAAGAAAAATCCCAAACAAATTCAGAAAAGTAGAGTACAGTTCAATAAATAAACTGATACATGAACAAGAAACATCCAATCAGTAGAAAAGGAGATATGCCATTTTAAATTTTATGGTAAGTATAATGCCTAAAACCATAAAGCACCATCTGCTATCATCTGGTTGTGCAAGAACGAGGAAAGTCATAAGCTCAGGCTGACCACAATAGAGCGCGGGTCGGATACAGGAACCAGGTTAGTTCTGCTGAAAAGCTACCATCTCAAAGTCCGCTGCAAAGACATCTGTTTAGTGTGGAGAAGGCTGTGAGCAGCCGGGAGAGAATAATAGATGGTCGTCGCTGTAGTGCAAACAGCAGGCCTGTCTTGGCCGATGGTCTCCTCTGTTGCATGAAGATTAGGTTGTCCGTTACAGATGGTCGTTGCTGGAGTTCTGCATTGGCGGTCACCACGTGCAGTCATTGATGTTGAGTGTAGTGCCGATCTTATTTTGTCTGTAACCTCTGGCAATCATTGTAGCGCGAAGCGTTGGGTTCATCTAAGCTTGCATTGGTTGTCATTCCTGTCGGCAGAGTCTTGGCATGAATTGACCTGTTTGCGGTTGCAAAGACCCCAAAACTTCAAGATTTCTCCTTTTTTTTTTTAGGAAGAGTGCACTTTGAGGCAATTCAAGGGCCCAGGATCTGGAGAGTCACTTCTTGGGAATAAGGGACTCATTATAGCAGAGTCCAGCAGGGCCCAGACAGTTCTTGTTGCAGGTCCATGCAGGTCTATTTTAGCAGCTCAACTGGGCTGTTGCATTGAGCTCTCTGGAGCTTGCTATCTTCCCTTAGCTCAGAACAGGAGGTCAGCCACCTGACCCTTAGAGTCGCTCATGTAGCCTGGGCTGAAGAGAGCTGGTCCAGTCTTCCTTTTCAGAGATCAGAGCAGGCCTCGTGCAGCAGAACGATCCTCTGGGGGACAAGGCAGGCCTCAAGCACCAAGCAGCCCTCTGGAGAAGAGGGCAGGCCTCAAGCAACAGGACAGTCCTATGGGAAACAAGGTGGTTCCTTCGTAGTGTAATGTCCTCAGGCCCAATCCTCTGGATGTCCAATATTTATACCTGGTGCTAGCCTTTGATTTTGGGGGTTCTGTGTTCTACCCTCACATGTGGTTCTGGAAATGTCTTTCCTACCCCTATTCCAAGAAGTCTGAGGTGACAAAAGGCTGGTGTCAGGTTCATTTTACGTGTGATGTAGGGAAACTCTTTGAAGTGTAAATGGGGACAGCTCTGCCCCAGCCATCCTGGAAGAATCGCCCATCATGTCCACACTAGCCCCTTTGTGCCACTGTCTGAGAGGAATACACAAATTCCAACAACAGAGCCATTCACAGTCATGTGATCTAGTATACTGGCAGAAGGCACAAATGGTTAGGACACATTTCTAAAAATGGTATTTCAGAATTGTGACTTAAAATGTGACTTTACCATTAAAGGGGATTATATAAATTGCAATTCATTTTAAGTCTGAACAGCATATTTCTCTTTGCTCCCAATCTAAAGTTAACACTTATTAATTGTAATAAGGTAACCCACTGTTAGTCAATGGGAGAGCTAGGCCTTACCACAGTAAAAAACAACTTTAGGCTTGTTTCACTGACAGGACATGTAAAACTTAAGTACAAGTATCCTACCTTTTAAATACAATGGACCTGTCCCAGAAGCTCTTAGGGCATATGTTAAGGGTGACTTATAAGTATTAATAAGGAAGGTTAAGGCCTGGAAATGGCAGTTTGAAATGTAAGGCCTGGGACATGTTTTAAAGAGCTACTTAAGTGGGTGGCACAATGAGTGCTGAAGGCCCACTAGTATTATTTGACTTACAGTCCCTGAGTGTAGGTGCTATCACTTACCAGGAACTTATTATGTTATGTTATATTGCTATGTATTATGCACTAATCACCTAAGAGATAAATGTGATGTACCAACTGGGTAGCAGTGGTAGAGTGCACAGATTCCTAAAGCCAACAAAATCAAATTCAGCAAAGCTGGAATGTTGAAGGTAAAATGTTTGGAGATCACCCTGCAGAGATGAACAAGTACAACAAGATGTCTTCACAAGCATTTGATTTGTTAGCTAAGTAGTTGTGACATAAGAGACATATTTAGGTTTTTTGTTGCTTTTACTTTTCCATTGCCTGTATTTTCTTACTTGATGTTCCTAGAGGGAGATGTGTGGCATTCACCAAAGAAGCACGAAACAAAGGGTGGTGAATGAACTGTAAGATTTATTTGAAGTACGAACTCCTGTGACCTCAGCCACAGCCTTCCTCGTAGCTGTCGCCTCCAGAGTGCCCCCGGCGCTCGCCTTGGAACGCTGGTCGCGGTGACATTCCAAGTGATGTCACCGCGAGCAGCAACCATCACACGCGTAGCCGCCGGGGGGGAAACAGAGGAGGGAGATACCACACATCCCCCTTCCCTGCAGAAATAGAAAACATAGGATAGAACAATTACACCAAGGAATAAAAAGGTTGAGGAAACATACACTAGGCAGAATGGCAATAGTTACATCATTACATATTGGTCAAAGTGTCTAGGAGGCCTGATCACTCTCCTGCTGGGCCTGGAACCTGGGAGAGGGACACCAGGCGGCCTCTTGCTGGCGAGGCCGCTATCTAGTCCACGACCACTCTTCCCCCCCCCTGCACCTTCTGGGACTACTACAGGAGGGTGGTATTTTACAACTCTCCCTAGATTCCATATCTTTCCTTCTTGTGTCTTGACCGCATTCTTGAATAGTTTTGTGATTTTCGTGGGACTGCTGTACTCTGACCAAACCGCCTTCCCTGTGGGAGCTCTGATTTTGATGTTGTCTCCAACCTTAAAACCGACCTCCCGTGCGGCCTTGCGTTGGTCGTAACCTTCTTTCCTCACCCTCATGGCTTGTTCATGTTTCCTTTCACCTTCCTTTTCTTTGGTACGGTCAGACCACCCCTTGTGCCACTTCATCCACCCCGGGGTGAGTTTTGTGTTTGGTGTCCTGGCGCAGAGCAATTCGAACGGAGTGACGCCCGTCGTCTGATGAGGCGTGAACCTGTATGCTTCCAGTCGCCTCCACACCTCTTCTTTCCAACTTATACCACTTGCTTTAGCCAGCTGGATGCTCTCCTTGATGGTTTTGTTAAAGCGTTCGACCATGCCATTGGTTTCTGGGTGGTATAATGCGCATCGCTTGTGCTTGATGCCTCTTTCTTCCAGGAAGTCTTCCATCTCTTTTGAGCATAGTTGCACTCCGTTGTCAGTGAGGATGTTGCTGGGAAGCCCCTCACGAATAAATACTTCTTGCAAGAACCCGATAACGGTCCTGGTCGTGACTTCGCTGACGAGTTTAATCTCCGGCCACCGAGAATACAGATCCACGAGCACCAAGATATAGGGTGTACGCAGTTCCCCAGACATTGGACCCAGGATGTCCAAAGCCAACTCGTCCCATGGTCTGGACGGGGGCGGCCTACACACCATGGGAGGTGTCTGTTGTTTCAGGACCTTGTCGCTATTGCAGCACGGGATGCACTCCCTGATTCTTCTTTCCGTGATCAGGTCCATGTTCGGCCACCAATAGCTCTCCCTGAGTCTTTGCTTGGTCTTGGTGATACCCAAGTGTCCTTCGTGCGCTACCTCGATCAGGTTGTCTCTCACAGTAGCTGGTGGTATTAGTCTTGTTCCCCTGAACAGGCATCCGTCAACGATGGTCAACTCGTCCTTGACGGCCTGGAACGGCCGCAGGTCTTCATCACGTTTGTCTCCGTGCTTCCACCCCTCTTTCACTCTTCTGCATACTTCTTCCATGATTTTGTCCTCTTCCTGTGCCTTTCTCCAGGTTTCTTCACCCAACGCCTTCTGGATGATGCAGACATTCTCCACCATGAATCCTTCTTCGTCTTCATCGGTTTTGTCTTGCTTCTCGCTTGCTTCCGCATCGCTGACAAGTCTGGACAGACAGTCGGCTGCAAGGTTTTGTGTTCCTGGGACATACTCGACCTTGAATGTGTACTCCTGGAGGCTGACCACCCAGCGTCTTATCCTACTGGAGATGGCGTCCAAACCCTTCTTGCTGAACACTTCTACTAGCGGCTTGTGATCGGTTCGGAGGGTGAACTGCGTGCCCCACAGGAAGTCCCTAAATTTTCCTACTGCCCAGGATACCGCCAGTCCCTCTTTTTCAATAACTGAGTAGTTGTTCTCAGATTTTTGGAGTGACCTTGAGGCAAAGGCCACGGTTTCTTCTCCTTCCACACCTTTCTGGGTAAGAACCGCTCCCAACCCTTTTGCACTAGCATCAGTGGTGAGGATCGTTGTCCGGCCGGGCATGTACGACTTCAAACTAGGGGCTTCCGCAAGAGCTCTCTTTACGTCCTCAAATTCGCTCTGGCATTCTTGGCTCCATTTGAATTCACTTTCTTTCTTCAGCAACAGCCTGATAGCGTAAGTCCTGCCTGCTAAGTTTCTAATGAACTTTTCATAAAACTCCAACACCCCCATGAATGATTTGATCTCGTCTTTGCTTTTGGGGGGTGACAGGTTCACAATGGTGTTCTGCAGCTCGATCTTGGGACGTATGCCCTCTGCAGTAATCTTGTGACCCAGGAAATCCAACTCGGCACAGCCAAAAACGCATTTGTTCTTCTTCACAGTAAGGCCCTGGGACAAAAACCTCCTCAGAACACATCTCAGTCTCTCATCGTGCTCAGCTTGGTTCTTGGCGAAAATCAATACGTCGTCCTGATAACACATGACGCCCGGGATGCCCTTCAGGATATTGCCCATGATTCTTTGGAAGACGGCAGACGCCGAGACTAGACCGAAAGGCATCCTTTTGAATTTGTAAGCACCCATGGGTGTCACAAAAGCAGTAAGTTCCTGAGATTCTTCGTGAAGTTTTACCTGGAAATAGGCCGAGGTGAGATCGAGGGTGGAAAACACCTTGGCACCCTCCAGCAGGCTCATCATCTGGGTGATGTTTGGCAAGGGGTACCGGTCAACGACGACTTCTTTATTGAGTGCTCTCAAATCAATGCAGAGCCGGACTGACCCATCCTTTTTTTTGGCTGCCACGATTGGAGCCAACCATTCGGTCGCTTCCACAGGTTCGATAACTCCGGCCTTACACAGTTTCTCCAGTTCCATTCTGACTTCCTCCTGAATTGCTATGGGGAGTCTTCTGACTTTTGCCACAACAGGCTTGGCATCCTTCTTCAATTTGATTTTGTGACTGTAATTCCTCAAACACCCAAGCTCTTCCCTGAACACCTCCTCGAATTCTCTTGTTATGTTGGTCTTACCCTCCTGTATCTCCTGTATCAAGATCTGGGGATTGCTGTTGGGGTTGAGGTACACTCCTAACCCCTTCTGAGCACGCCACCCCAAAATGTTGTCCCCTACAGTGGACACATATACTTTGGACACAGTAGACCTGTTTCTGTATTCAATTTTACTCAGGAAGTACCCTTTCATGGAGATGGGGCGCCCTGCATACCCTCCTGGTCTCAGGTCTAACCTCCTCAAGGTTATCTTGCCTCCGGACACACGTGAGAACTCCTTGGCATTAATGATGGTTATACGGGAACAAGAGTCAAACAATGCATCTAGGTCAACATTCCCAACTTTTATGATGTCCTTGGGACTATCAACTTGTTCCTCTTCAACCTGTGCTGTAACTTCCTTACATAAGGGGTTTCTGGGACCTGGCGCCTTCAACTCTTGTACTTGCACAACAAACTCGTCGCTCACCACATTTGTTCTGTCTCTACTCTGTCTACTAGCCCCCTGCCCACTCTTGCAAAATTGCCTGAAATGACCCTTCTTACCGCACCTGTTACATGTGAACCTGAGGGCGGGACACTCCTTGTCGTTGGCTAGGTGCCCTTGTTTCCCGCATCTGTAGCAGGTACCTTTGAATGACCCTCCCGGTCTGCTTTCCTTCTGCTCCTTGCCCACTGTCTTCTGACCCTTAACTACAGACACAGTCTCACATTCGGTCACCACTTCGCTGACATTGGTCTTGTCTTCGTTCTTTTTCTCCCCTGCATCTTGCTTAATCTCCTTGACACACTGCAACATGTGTTCTACTTGCTTGGCTATGATGAGGACTTCTCTCAATGGCGGGTCATCTTTAAGCCAAAGCTCCTCACGCACACGCTCCATCCTGCAGGTCAAAACAAACTGGTCCCTAATTCTCTCCTCGCTCGCTCCCCCAAACTTGCACGTTGCAGCTAACTTCCTCAACTCAGACACAAAATCTTCTATAGATTCCCCATCCTTTTGTGCCCTCTTGCCAAAATGATACCTCTCCATAATTGTGCTGGTCTTGGGGAGGTAGTGCAAGTCTAACTTCTTTAAACTAATTTCAAATTCATTCAGACCCCTTGCCTCCTGTGCCCCCAAATCCGGGAGATGGTCTAGGACTTCCTCCCCCTCTGCGCCCAAGTAATAAGACAGTAATGCAGTTTTCCTTTCTAGACCCAAGTTGGGCCCACACACAGTAGCATAATTAATGAACACTTTTTTCCATTTTTTCCACAGAATGGTGGGGTCCCCTGGGCTGGTCAGAAAAAAGGGTGGAGGGGTCACATTTTGCATGTTTAGTACACAGTGGGCAGAAAGAAACTCTAACCTTCAGGTAGGCACCTACCCTTCGAGTAACAAACTGCGTTCTGTGAGAACCAGAAATCTGAGCTGACTCAATGTGACTAGAGGGAGGAGGAATAAAACCACCAGTGGAGACACTTGAAAAAAAAAACAGAGGTCCAACCACCCTTGCACACCTTCCACTCGCCAAAATGTACACGAAGAAAGATAAAACCTGCCCCTCCAAAATTTCAATACATTTCAATACATTGCTCTCAAAGTCACAAGATAAGGATGCTTGGTGAAGAATGTCAGGGCAGTACTCCAACCAAAATGGTCTCACTGCAGTGCTCCCAAAAGTGCGTTCACAAAATGGTTTTTCACTTTCCACGCCGTTCTGACAATAGGACCCACAGTCACTCAGGCACAAGGATGGGTTAGTCTGGCAGAGAAACGCTACTCCGCTGCGCTCGTAGGCCCCTTGCACCTTCCACGTCGTGCTCTCAGGGGCCCCTGGATATACTACTCATATTCCTTTGAACAGCCAATACGCCTCAAACTTCTCTGCAGCCCTGGCAAGTTCCTGTCAGACAACAGCCCAGAAACGCGTTGCTTCACCATCCAAAACGACAGGATTATACTTTCAATGTTCACTACTTGCGCTGCTCCGTGAGTGCTCTTCACACCTGCGTGCTGAAAACCACGCACCACTAACGCAGGGGCTCTGGCAGTGAAACAGAGAGAATTCACCACTCGAGGCCAGGCTTCAAACACCCCTTTGCCAACAATACACAACACAGCGCTGCCCTTGTGCGAACAAACTCCTCTTATCAGGACGCCTGAAGTATCACACCGCTGACCGGGCGGGGAGGATGCAATCACGGAAGGCCAGGCTACCCACACCCCCGTGGCGATGAGGCACTGAACTGCCCCGTTGAAGGTAGGGGGTGCGCGCGGTGAAAGTCTCGAATGCAGGGTTGTACACTATGCGCCTGGTTCTCGCTAGATCCGCAGCTCCGGTTGTGCTATAATTGGCACTTGGTAGGGACTGACGTGAACTGGAGGGTTTCCTGACCTTATGCTAGTCTAGGTCAAAGTCCGCCACACATCGTGTGAGCAGGAGGTATGGGACCTGCGCGCTGGGGCTTCAGACAGCTGTACCTCACCTCCGGGATGACAGTCGTTTAGTGAATATTCACGTCTTTCCCCAGGCACCTACGATTCCTCCGCTTTCCTCCGTGTAGACGACGCGTCCTCTTTCCGGGCTGCTCCTTTCATCTGTCACTCCTTCGTTTTTTAGACAGTTACACCGTGACTCATTTCCTTCACGATCGGCCGGCTGTGTTTTTTTCCAGTCAGCTGCTGCTGTTCCTTTTCCTTCCTGCGGCCGTATTCTTCTTGGCGTGTTGAGGTCACAGGCTCTTGACCCTCGTCGCCAGTGTGGCATTCACCAAAGAAGCACGAAACAAAGGGTGGTGAATGAACTGTAAGATTTATTTGAAGTACGAACTCCTGTGACCTCAGCCACAGCCTTCCTCGCAGCTGTCGCCTCCAGAGTGCCCCCGGCGCTCGCCTTGGAACGCTGGTCGCGGTGACATTCCAAGTGATGTCACCGCGAGCAG
Organism: Lissotriton helveticus; assembly: GCF_964261635.1. Lineage (NCBI taxonomy): Eukaryota > Metazoa > Chordata > Amphibia > Caudata > Salamandridae > Lissotriton > Lissotriton helveticus. Next base: position 739,245,724 of record NC_136061.1, on the reverse strand, counting down.
CAACCATCACACGCGTAGCCGCCGGGGGGGAAACAGAGGAGGGAGATACCACAAGATGCAAACAGAAAAGTGCAGTAGGAGAAGGCAGGTACAAGCACATGGGTGACAGAGAGCAACATGATGTTCAGCGAGAGAGAAGTACATGTGAGAGACAGTACAAAATACATGTATTCTCAAGAAGCACTCAACACAAAAGAAAAAGGTAGTGTTAGAAAAGCAAGCAGTGGAACCTGAGATGCCAGCCAAAGAGATGATAATGAAGAAATGCTCTATGGGAAGGCAAACAGAACTGACAATCTGGGGCATGAGTAAGAACTCGGAAAATGAGAGCAATAAGAAAAGCAAATCAATGGTAAGCAATAGGCGTGCTCTAAGCCCCTCTATGTTCTTGTTAAGCACCAATATGTCATGCAGCAGACAGTGCGTGCACATTCTAGTAGGCACAACCTAAAAAGGGCCCGGTCACTCATAAGCAATATTTGGGTAGTATGTTGTGATTGTATTCATAAACACGTGCCTGACCCATGTCAATTGGAAAGATTTTGAATCACATGCATAAAAATCTTGTGAAATATTATTCAAACGTTTTTCTGTTTTATAGACTATTGAACTGCACCTGTCATTTTAAAACGCATCATATATTTTGTTCTGCTTTAATACCCTTAAAGCCTTGGTCTAATCTTTTTTTAGAAAAGTCTTCTATTGCTTTCAGTGGTAACAAATTCTGGATCTAGTCTACATCCATAATCCATGCCCCTTTGCAGTGGGATGTCAATCATATTTCTAAATACTTCTATTTTGCACGCTTTGTCTTTGGTCATATACAAATTAAGTGAAGATTCAATTTATGTGAATCCTGCAGAAAACAAGAGATTGACTCTTTTTTTCAGAATCTGTTAACCATGATTAACCTGTAGTGGTTACAAGTAAGGACTGAACTGAAATTCTCTAGATGTTTTGTGCCATGCTTGTAATCCAAATTAAGCAGAGTTCACAAGAAACTAATGTTTAAATAAATTGATTGGTTACAGCAGCAATTAATGTATCCTGCTCGACTGAAGCAAAACAAACAGATCTAGAATAGAGCCTTAGCTTAATAAAGCATAAACATTCCTAAACAGTTTGAAGCTTTTTTGGCCCACTGGATAAAAAGTGTTTTTTGTTCTCACTTCAGTCGAAGTGAGAGTATTTATTTTGGCATAACAATTTTCTTCATACTCACTTCCGGTGTTGGTACAGATGGCCAAGGTTTTTGGTCAAGGCTCTGGATACCTTTTGAACGAATCTAAAACTCAGATCATTTGTTCTAAGAATATATTGAAATCCGACTCAAGATATGTGGATTCTGCTGTGTATTTAGGGGTAAAGATCAATGCTTCAGTGGGTAGGATAGTGGAAGAGAATTACCCCCCCCTAATTAAATCTATAGAGGCTGAATTGAAAAGGATAGATGTTCTCCATCTTTCTCTGGTGGGGAGGGTTAATGCGTTAAAAATGCTGATGTTTCCCAGAGTGTTGTATTTGTTCAGAGCTATACCCCTATTCATTGATGAGAAAATTTTGAAACATCTCGAGTCTGTGTTCATTAGGTTCATATGGCAGTATGGCAAGGTTAGACGATCGACGAGCCTTATGTCCTTACCGAGGGAAAGGGGCGGGATGGCACTTCCCAATTTAAGATTGTACCATTGGTCCTGTCTCCTGATCCAGATGTCTATTCTGTTCCATAGTGACACTGGCTCGGGGGGAGAAAGTATTAATCCAGACAGTCAGGGCCCCCCTCTAATTTTCAAATTGCTGTTGGGGGGGAAAGCAACCGGTCTTTTGCTGACGGAATTGGAATATAGGTTCTATAAGAAGGCACGATTTAAGATCTTGCTCGGGCATGGCAGGTCTGGAAAGCAATTTCAAAACTCTTTCATGTCCCTAAAATCAACCCCTCTCTTCTTCTGGAAAATTCGAGTCTTTTTCCTCAGTTAAGAAAGAACAGGAATCTACAAGTATGGAAGGATTTGGGGGTTAAGACTATAGGAGACCTAATGGTAGGAGACAAGATAATCAGGTTTGAGGACATGCAAAGGAGGTATGGCCTTCCTGTAAATCAGTGGCTCATCTATGGTCAAATTTCCCGCATTTTATTGGCTTATGGGCCTAAACTGAAGCCCCTGGTAGATTTCCCTGTGGTTGAGGTCTTGGGAAGAGGCTGTAGGAAGATTAAAGTGGTTTATAACCTTCTGGTCTCGAGGATACAAGACGATGTAGGAAAAGTGGAAAGCGACTGGGCAATCAAATTGGGAAACCCGGACGTCGACCTGGACCTCGCACTGTGTTTAAATAAAAAGCTTTTTCGGGCTTCTAATTTAAGGGCTCAGCATTTTAAAACAGTTTTTAATCTGTATCACACACCGGCTAAATTATTTGCCTGGGGTGTCAGGAATGACGATTGCTGCCCGAGATTTAATATGGGGCAAGCAGATTTATTACATTTGTTTGTCACCTGTGATCGGCTGGGCCCAGTTCTGGACGCTGTTATGAAATTTTGGGAGGGGCTGCTAGGTCATAAGACCGATCTACCCCCAACACTGATGCTATTTGGTTCTGATTCTAAATTGGTTTTGACAGAGGACGAAGCCGCTTTGGTCTCGGCCGGTTGGAAGGAGGTTACAGCCCCCTCTTATCAGATGTGGCTCTCTAGATTCTTAGGTATATATAATATTGAGTCTTGTCTCTATGATCTTAAAGGTGCTGAAAAACGAGAGATGGGAAGACGCCTTTGGGCCCCGGTCAAGAAGTGGCTGGAGGACAGAATCTAATTGTATATGTACTGTATTGTCATATTTATTGGAATATCAATTGCATTTTATTCCCACATCATGAAATGTGCTTTTAGATGTTTTAATTTGAGTGATTATATATTTGTATAGATGTTTTTTATGCCTCGCATGTGATTAATTAACTGTTATGTCTTTTATGCACCATGAACTTCAATAAAAAAAAATTAAAAAAACAATTTTCTTCATACAAAAGAAGGCATAAAAAAGTTTTTTACTGTCTGTGTATTTACAATATATACATTTGCAATTGGAAGTGAATTGTTACGCCAGTGAAATAACCATAACCAAACCCGTGAAGTATATAATGTGCAATTGAAAAACTGTAATGGTGGTTATTTGTAATTAAAGGAGAATCCAATAGAGATGAAATACAATTGATTATTCAGAGACAACTATATGGTTTGTTGAGCCATCAGATGGTTGCCATTAATAGCACCCTGCCACTGGGTGAGTAGTTCCTTGGCTGGCTAAGACATATCCAGCTCCTTGCCTAATGTCCCTTTGTATGGAAGCAGAAACTCACCCACTAGACTAACCAGTAAGGTTCAATTACGTTTTACTGCTACTTCCACCAGCCGGACGGACCCGGAATTAATCATATCGGGTCTACTGTGTTTACAAGGTGTTGCCCTCATTGGGTAACACCTAATAATAAGCTTTGGATCCACAGTAATGCTTGTTACTGCGAACCTCTTTAGAAGCCAAGCTGTGGCTTTTTATCTTTTTAAGGGAACTAAGCACCCTTATTGTGGGAAATAACTGGCAATATACCAGAGGAAATACTACTCGAGCACCTGGAATTAACAGCTTGTCCCCAGAATCCCTTGCCACGTCATTAGCTATTAATAAGAGAGAGCCATCAACAAACCATATAGTTGTCTCTGCAGAATCAATTGTATAACATCTCTATTGGCTCCTCTTTTAATTACCAACAACCACCATTACAGTTTTTCAATTGCACCCTCTATACTTCACGGTTTTGGTTATGGTTATTTCCTCCAACATTTCTTTCACAGCAGCACGGGTGACTAAAGGTATTCTCCTCACTTTGTGTTGAATGGGTTTTAACACTATAAGATGGTCTAGGATTGATGACTATGTTAAGGTCATACCCAACTGTGTCTAGGATTGATGACTATATTAACCCCTTTGGGGCGGATGACGAGCTCAGCTCGTCATGAGCGTAACGTGCCCTACGCTGATGACGAGCTGAGCTCGTCATGTAACGCGGTTATTTCGAAAACGCAGCGCGCAGCGGGAAAACCGCTAGCGCGCATGCGGTTAAGGCCATCCAACCCAACATAGGTGGACCATCCTCTGCTACATACATCTTTCCCCTTAGCTCTCTCATATCAAACTTCATATTGCATTGTATATACTCCAGCAGAATGAAGAATGATGGATTCCCCTTGATACCACCCTGGATTAATGCTGTTAGGCAAGAGAACAGTATCAGGCCAACGTCCTGCAAACAAGCCTTTGAAAATAATAGTATATATTGAGCCCAAGTCAACCATGAGCTCCACAGTTTCTCAAAGGATCACAAATGTCAGACCTTAACTCCTTTCCCTTTTTTGCTCCTTGTCGGCACACTAAGAATACTGTCATCATGTACATCTGCGTGGCACTCATCATCCACTGTCGCCAATCTTGTTTACCTGTCTACAAACTATAGCAAAGTGGCCTCTGCAGCCTTATCTCCTGCACTCTTTATTGATATCTATGCATTTACGGTTGTCAGCTGTAGTGATGATTGCTCCCACACCGATAACATGACGTTGTACACTGCTTGCTCTTTCCTGCACTGTTACCAGATTTAAATACCGCACCAATATCAGACTCCTCTTTACAGACATATAAACCTCAGTGTTGCTAGCATCTATTCTCTCCATCTCTTTCATGCACAGTTCTGATTGCTCCACCCCTTAAGCAATTTCAATAGAATCTTCATGTGAAGAATTCTTTGCTGCCCACAAACGTTCTTTCATTTTTTACTCTTACATTGAACAATAAATTGGTCACTAATTAATTCCTCTGTCATTACTCCAAATTTGCATTTAACTAATAGCTCCCTTAGCCTAGAGGCAAACTCTGCAACCAGCTCATTTGCATTTTGAGGATGAGCGTAAAACTAATATCTGGGCATAATTATATTCACTTCCCTAGCTAATCTAATCTCAGGTTGTTTCTTTGCCTCTTTATATACATCTGTAAATGATCACTACTGAGTTTGGTTACTGCCGATAAGCTTTTGAATACATGTTGACCCCCCTTTCCCAACGTGTTGAAAAGTAGCACTTTCTAGCTGAACTAAAGTCATTTCCATCCAGTGCTTCAATGTAGTTCTCTACCTTCCCTATCCAATCCTCCGATTTCACAGGTTTCGGAACTGGTTGCGATAAAAATGACAGAGGTGAACCAATAGACGTTTGCGATTACACATAGCCACTTATTCAAGTTATTTTCTAAATATGTTGCACAACACCAATTAAAATGAAACACACAGTAGTATTAAGTATGCTAAAAAATAATGCACTTACAATCACTCCTGGTGTGCATATCGCCGTTATTGACATGTTCCGGTGATATGCTCAGCAACACTAACAGTCTCTCAGACATGCTAACAATTACTCCAGGTGTGTATATCACTGTTATTGACATGCTCAAGTGACATGCTCCTATGGAAGCTAAATTTAGATAACAATAGATATCTAAACTAATAGTCAATACCAGTGTGCATCATTCTAATATTGACAAGTAAAGGTGATATGCTCCACATAAAAGTTGCTTATGATCGCTAAAATCGAAAAAATAGATGATTTTAGTGAGCGCGTAACTGATTGACTGCATCACAGTTCGTAAGGCGTACACATAAAAACCTATAACAGTGTTTAATATGGTGTGCTCATCACCGACTGTGCAATGTGAGCCCAATTCAAGATGGTGCCCACATATGTGATGTACATTACAGTCTGCGCAAATCCACACAGTGCTCTTGTAAGAGAACTACGCGCTTCGGGATTCTGTGCTCATGCTGGGAAGCTGTACTCGCCCCTGTGATTGTGCCACAATATTATTCAATTAAAGAAAGGAGCAGGTCAGAGACAAGATGGCTTCAGTGTGAGCGGACTGGTCAGAGGACGCTCCGTGAGCCCGGACTTGGCGTGCTCAGAGTGTGTGTGAGGAGAAATCTCTGCGAATCGTTGGGGAAGAATGGTCGCTAAACTATTATCCGGAGCGATTGCTCCCTGCCCCCTGCTCCCTGTCCTCCGTCCCCTGCTTGCATAATTACGGAAGGGAGAGAGAGGGGAATCCTACATGAGCGATAGGAGCGATGGAGCATCTCGTACCCTGCAGCCTGGAGGCTTTGAGTGGCGGGAGCTTTGTATCGTCTGCCGCTTGCCTGACGCTACAAACTGTGGATTACTGCGGCAGTATGTCAAAGTCTCTTTAGCGGTAAATTGTCTCTGTGGCCTCTGTGGCAGCGGCTGTCATCAGCGGCTATCAGCTGTTACTAGCTTAGAAACACTGTAATCTGTGCTCTAATCTGTGCTTCGGAGACTAACGTGGAATCGGCGTCTGCCGCGTTTGCCGCTCCCTCAAGTCCTTCAAGCCCATCGGTTGAGCTCAGTGAAGCTCAGTGAAAAAGTTAAACAGTGGTAACGCGATTCCGTGGCTCTCTGTTTTCTGCCTTCTTTCCTAGCCCTCTGGCCCCTGGTGATGACGGCACTCCTGGCAGCTGTCCAAGCGATCTGCTAACTGCCACGCAGGGCAAGTAGACGAACGACAGAAACGCTGGCAGAGGATGAGGAAGTCTTTCAGCAGGTACTGGGCGCTTGATAATGAGGATAGCAAGACTGTTTGACATTAACGCTATTGCATGCTGTTACTGATTGCCAAAAGTACGGACAAGAACAAAGAGATAGCAGGAGATGTTAACTGCCAGTGTGTTGACTATCATTTACAGTTATTAGGTGCCAGAATACTGCCATAAAACTTTATAAAAAGAAAAAATCGGAGATAACAGAGATAGACGCGAACTGTTGGGAATAAAAAAAAAAAAAAGGAGGGGGGGCCACGCTGGAGGGGACTGCATATGCACCGATAATTGCTGAGCAAAGGGCTGCAACAACGGAGACGATCCCTCAGAATCTCAACAGCGTCCACCTAGAGAGAGTTGGCAGTAGAGGGGAGCAGAGGGGCGTTTGGGGGCGAAGCAGCCTGGCTATCGATTCAACAATCACAAAGAGCAGAGCAGCCTACAATATCCTCAAAGATCTCAAACCCCTCAGAACTATTAAAAAGCTCGAACTTAGTACAGCCTGCTTTGATAGCAATGCCTGCACTGCCTGCACTACTAAATTAAAATCAAGCGTCAAAACTTTCTTCCCTGCAACTAAGAAGGCGAAACGGTGGGGTCTGAAAATATACGTCAGAGTAGGTATACATCTACATATACATCTGCAGCTGGCTCATCTTCGACCCTCAGAGATGGACCCAAATAAAATGGCAACAGGAACAGGAGTAGAGGGGCCACCTGGAATGCCCACTATGCCGGGTGCGACTAGAAAAACAGTTGACCACCTACACAATTCCGCAGCAGATATGGAACAGGATAAAGACCGGGATAAAGACCTAGATCAGGTCCAAGAGAAATTTCATGGACATCCGGATACTCAAAACGGACAAGAAATTACAGGGGGTGCTATAGAGGAACAAGCCACAATTAAACCCCCTAAGGTGACAAAGGGACCTAATCGAAGGCCAGAAACGAGAGCAATTAAAGCCAAAGAGTGCAATCTGAGTGGGGAAAAAAGCGACCGGAGTAGTACTGAAAGGCCGTCGGGCAAGGAATCAAACAAAACTAATGGGAAAAAAACGGACAAAATTTTGGAACAAAAGGTGGAAAAAGAATCCGAAAAGGTAAAGGAGAAAGGGAAAGGGAAAAGTAAACCCCAGGAAAAAAACAAGGGGTATGATGATGATGAGCTGGATAAAGACAGTGAGAACCTGTTGGAAAAGAAAGCAAGGAGATTGCAGACGATAAAGAACTTGAAAGCATCTGCTAAGGGCACTGGGCAGCAGCCAGATTCCCAGCCGAGGATATCAAATATATTTAGTCCAATCCCTAAAGAAAATCAAGAGAAAATAACTAAAAAACAATATTACGACCTGGCGATTCCAGAAGACAAAAGGAATCAGTATGAACACCAGAAAGACCTTCAGGAAGCACGAAGGCACAGTATGGGTTCTATTTCCAATACAAACAATGCTCCAAAAAATGCGGGAGTTGGTACTGAACTAATGAAAGAAAAAGTAACTGAAAAGTCTTGCGTAAACTTAAGTATCCCTATAAGGGGAGAATCATCACCCCCACCACTAAATCAAAACCCGAGAACCAAACGTCTCCCATCGGAAGCACAGTCATCCTCCCCAAAAAATGAGCTGCCTCTAGAATCTGAAATATCAAGTGGAGATTCTGGCTCAGATATTTACGAGACTGGAGTGTCTATCTCTAGTGCAACAAGCAGCTCAAATGAGGAGGAAGAGAAAGAAGAGGAAGGAGAGGGTGCCGAGGTTGGAGAGAGGAGTGCAACATACAAATTATCGACAACAATCTTGGAGGCTTCGAACATCACAGTCTTGGGTGCGCCACAGGCATTTACCCAAGATACTATCCCTAAAGGAGGGGAAAAAAAAGAGGAATGGGGGAAAAGAAGAACAAGACATAGAAGGCACCGTCAATCAACCGGCGAAGAAACTACGGATCCCGGAGGCAACACGGAGCATGGCAAACATGGCATACATAGGAGCAGCCGTTCAAGGGAATCAAGAGAACAACAATCACACAGCCAACATTGGCAAGAGCCACAGAAAAGCAGTATATTGCCAAATGAAGAGGGTTGTGGTATGCAAAATATGAGGGAGCCCTCTTTAAGCGAAGTTCTAAATTCAATCAAGCACTTTCATAGAGACGTTAAGAACGATAGTAACAGGAATCATGCTGCTATCCAGGAACTGCGAGGAGTCGTTGAAAAAGTAGACCAAACATGTTCAGAAATTTCGAACAGAATGGCCTCTGTAGAGTCTTGCACCGAAAACTTAGAGACTGACTTCAGTAAACTCCAGAAGCAAGGGGCGGAACATGAAGGAGTTATCAGGGATTTGATGCAAAAAGTTGAAGACTTAGAGAACAGGAGCAGGAGGAATAACCTTCGTTTCCTAGGTATTCCTGAAGGAGTCGAGGGAGATGACCCCAGGGGGTATATGATCAACCTGGTAAAGACAGCCTTTCTGGAGCTTGAAAGCTGGGATATGAACACTGAACTTCAACGGGCACATCGCTTCCCCCTGGCACTCCCAAAACGTAGCCAGAAGCCAGCACAGTACCCTAGAGCTATGCTGGTCAACATAGGAAATTTTAGGGTAAGAGAAGCCATTTATGACATTGCGAGGCCCTCAAGGAAGAAGGAATTCAACGACTTTTCCTTTTTCGTACGCCCAGATTTTGCTCACGCGACTGTAGAACGCCGGTGGAGGATGAGGCAGCTGATTATTCCATTTGAACAAAAGGGTGCAAAGATATTTCTTCAAAACCCAGCAAGATTAAAAATAACCTATAAAGGCACAACTAAAACCTTTACCAGTGAAGTGCAAGCAGAATCTTATCTGAACGAAATCGGGGGGAATACTAACCAAAAAGCTGGCAAATAGCAAAAGTCTTGAAAGCCTTTCAAATGAATAAATATACAACAACAACTTAAAATGTAGGACATAACTCTCACATGTCAGCAAAATAAGTAGATATTGAGCAGAACTTTTATTGTAAGGTAGAAGCTTTACTTATACTGTAAGGCAGAGGTTTCTATTTACGTACTAAAGAAATCTAGGGAATACATCTCTTTGATTCCGGGCCACGGGGCACGTCTGACACGTACTGCCCTAACTGACAACCACACCTGGGAACTTGTACCCAGGGCATCTCAATGGGGAGGGGGGAGGTGGGTGGGGGGAGCACAGAGAGGGTAGGGTACGGGGTGTGAGAAAGGGGGGATAGTAGGGGTGGGAGGGGAAGGGAGGGTAAAGGGCAGAAATGTTGCACATGGAAATGGTGTTTTGTTATTGGCATTACAAGTTTGGGTAGGGAAAAGAACACAAGATATACAGCAGAGTAATGATAAAACAGACAACTATCAGCATAGGGTCGAAAGTACTAAAACTATATGGCATGTAGAATAGCCTCGATAAATGTATGTGGGCTCAATGGCCAAAAAAAGAGGTTCAAGGTAGCAGCTCTACTCAGAACATTGCACGTTGATTTGGTTTGTCTGCAAGAGACCCACATAGAGGGTACCAACGCACACCTGTTGGGCCAATTAGGGTTCGAAGTTATGGCAAAAACAAATCAAGGGACCAAAACTAGAGGTGTGGCAGTACTGGGCAGGAGCAGTGACACAATTATAAAGAGGAAAAGAGAAGATCAATGGGGGAGGTGGGTGCTGACCGAGATAGCCTTTAAAGGGGAGACGTTTACCTTAGCTACAATCTATGGGTCCACAGAGGATGACCCAGACGTATTTCAGTACCTGGATGTGGAATTGGCACAATGGCCTGAGCCAATTGTATGTTGCGGCGATTTTAATTTGCATGACCCAATCAGCTCATTCTTGCAGCCAGGCTCACAATATCTAGGCAGGAAAAGGAAAATGTTTAGGGCACTATCGGATATGGTCACCCATAACTCACTGGAAGATCCGTGGGTAAAATGGCATCCGAACTTAGATGGTAGCACTTTCTTCTCCGCTCCTCACCAGGTGTTGGTCAGACTCGATTACTTTCTAATTTCAAATAATCTAATCGCTGAATCAAAAATTGAAAAACAACCCCGAATAATATCTGATCATAGCCCATTGGTTCTGACGATAAGACTAGGGCATTCCCATAAAAAAAGAGGTGCAATGGACTTTTGAAAGGGCGCTGCTACAAGATAATGGATATCGGGTGTATATGACAAAATGGATCAAGGACTTCTGGGATATAAATAGAGGGACAGCACCCCCAGGGATAGTGTGGGACGCCTTTAAGGCTGGTGTTAGAGGGGAAACGTTAAGCTTTGTATTGTCCGCACAAAAAAAAGAGAAACGGAAGACTGAAGAAATACGACAACATTTATTGAGGGCCGTAGAAGAATTAGCAATAGCTATTCAACAACAGGTCCAGATAGAACAAAACATCCATAAGCTAATATCGCTTAGAGCAGATGCCCTGGAAGGAGTTGCCCAAAAGACGGCGGAGAACTATATGGCTAACAGGGAGAAGGCATATAAGCTCAGTGAAAGGGTGGGACATATTCTAGCTGTGCGGACTAGGCAGAGAATAGCAGCAGCAGATAATAAAGAAATTACCGATACTCAAGGAAATATGGTAACAGAGACAGGACAGGTAAGGGAGGTCTTTAAACAATTCTATACAGATCTCTACGCTTCAGATATATCAGCCAGCACGGAAGAGATAGAAAAATATCTGAGCGAGGCGCCTTCTTCGGTGCTCTCCGCAATTGAAAAGGAGGAGTTAGATGCTGGATTCCGGTTAGAGGAACTGGTCACTGCTCTTGGCAGTCTTCCCTCGGGGAAGGCAGCAGGGCCTGACCAGATCCCAGTGGAATTCTTTAAAATATTCCAAACAGTGATCATAGGGGACATGTTTAATATCATGGCAATGGCACAAAAGGGTGAATCTATCCCTGAGTCTTGGAGAGCAGCCAACATCATCGTAATACCAAAGAAAGGTAAACCTACAACCGAACCAAGCTCGTACCGCCCAATTACGCTGATGAACGCCGACGTCAAGGTCTACTCAAAGATACTAGCTAAAAGATTAGCAGGGGTGGTTGAGGGTTTGGTCAGTCCCTCCCAGCATGGGTTTATCCCAGGAAAAGGAACAACACAGCACATCAGGCAGGTCATTACCATGTTTGATGCAGCAGGTACCCTAGGAGACCCTATGGCAGCGCTGTTTCTAGATGCAGAGAAGGCATTTGATAGGGTCTCCTGGGGATACCTATGGTCAGCCATGAGGTGGAACGGAATTGGGGAGGGCTTCATCAAGGCCATACAGACCCTGTATATCAACCCAATGGCTAATATTAGGGTCAATAGGGGATTTTTGGCAGCAGTCAAGATTTGTAGAGGGACTAGGCAGGGTTGCCCGTCATCCCCCCTCCTGTTTGCACTATACTTGGATCCCTATCTACGCAGGTTGGAACAGAATCCACAGATTGCTCCGATGAATATAAACGACTGTGTAATAAAAACTCTTGCGTATGCGGATGACGTTGCCATTTTAACACCTAACCCCTCCATCGCCATTAGGGAGATTGAAGCAGAGGCAGAATGTTTCGGTCAAATCTCAGGATACAAACTGAACAAATCAAAGACACAGATTGTTGAAAATAGATATTCAGTATGTAACGACGCAAGAGTAGTTCGTTCAGCCGTGTACTTGGGGGTGGCAATATCAGCAGATCTTGATATGGTGGTAGAGATAAATATGGATCCACTGATGACAAGAATAAAAACAGATCTAATAAGGATGAACAACTTACACTTATCATTGATGGGCAGCACCAACGTTATTAAGATGTTGATTCTCCCCAAATTACTTTATTTCTTTAGATCGATCCCTGTATTCTTTGATAATATATGGTTTAACACACTAGAGGCAATATGCAACAGATTCATCTGGGCACATGGGAAGACGCGTAGGGCATATAGATACATCACGCTTCCAAGAGAAAGGGGGGGTGGGGAGCACCGGATTTCAGGTTATACTATATGGCAGCTGCCCTACAATATATGCAAGGGTTAATAGGAGGGACAGATCTGGATCAAAGAGTTAATAACCTGTCTACGAAAGTATATGCTACGGTGATAGGGACAGATGCGGGAAACTGCTTTTTAAATTGTATCGATTTTGGTTACTTTAAAAGAACCAGGTTCAAGACACTTTCCGCTGCAGTCAAGATCTGGATTGCCTTCTTGAAAAGAAGTAAATTGGGGAAATACAATAGATATATTAGACTCTATAAAAACAGATCATTTCCTCAAGCAATCTTTGCAGATGAAGTAATGTTAGAATGGGTAAATAACGGTATCGTCCAGATTGGGGACTTATTTGATGCAGAGGGGATGGTACAGTTCGCAGATCTAAGAACTAAGCATGGAATCGATAACAGAGGCTTTTTCAAGTATCTCCAGGTCAGGAGTTTTTTGAATAATAAAATAGGGGGATCAGTTGAAGCGAGTAGGAATGAGATACTGGAAAAAATCAGACTTTTGGGGGACCGCACCATTAGGTCTTTTTATGCCTGTTTGGTTAAAGGGAAAACTGATGACTTAGGAAAAGTGGGTAATAAATGGGCGGAAAAACTTAACGTGGAAGTAGGGTGGTTTAAGAAATCACTGGACCTAGGCAGTACTATATTGTGTTCATCCTCCATGCAGTCACAACATTATAAAACTCTGTATTCACTTTATCATACTCCCGCTAAGATAGCTAAATGGGACGGGACCATGGGTGCAAACTGTCCCCGATGCAATGCTAGCGAAGCTGATAGTATTCACATATTTGCTACCTGCCCTCAACTACATACGCTAGTTAAAGACATCGAGGGTTTTCTAGACAGATCATTGGGGATACAAATCAAACTTAGCCCAGCTCGGATAATCTTAGGTCTGGGTATGGAAGGAGCCGATACACAGCAGGAATTTCTGTTTGTGGCAATGTCAGTATACAGACTGACCTTAGCAAGGGCATGGCTTGACAAGAATCCACCGGCATTACAAACCTGGCTGGCTAATCTGCTGAATGCATATAATATGGAGAAGAATATCTATGCACGAAAAGGGAAAAGGGGAAGGACATTAGGATTAATAATATGGCAACCCATAAGTAGGTGGAAGGAAGGATTTGGGCCGCAGGTAGACCCAAGAAGGGCTTAATGTTTATTGGTGGTAAAGTAAGAAATATAAATAATGTCTGTGGAAATGCGTTATGAAATGTTTGTATATCTTGTAATAGAGCTTATTTAGCTATGAAGCATGAAGTTTTAATGCTGAACAATGTATAATGTATAAAGTGTGTGCAACAAGGAAAATAATAAATATAATTTTAAAAAAACAAAAAAGAAAGGAGCAGGTCCGACACTCCTGCTTACATCCAGAAATCACTGCAGTCTGACTTAGTCATGCCTTGACTACCTCCTGTGATTCATCAAGTGAATGCCTCGTCAACTGCCTCTCATGGATATCTGAATTTCAAATGGGTTCAAGGCTACCTCCAAGAGTTATAGTTGCTGGCTCTCCTCGTCGCCAGTACATGCACCCTACTCTAACAACACAGCACACAAATGTAAGTTAGAAAATGCCTTTTATCTTCTCTAGTGTAACCATCCCTTAGCAAGCCAGCCTCCAACAGTCATCCTTGGAATACCTGCTCTTTTAATAGAACTCAGAAAACAGACTACAGAATAGAGCTAATGTTCTTAGCTCTTCATAACATTGTACCATGCCTTACCTAGAACTGTATAATAAACATCTTTGCTCCATTCAATTCTGTGCCCAAGTGTTATTCTAAATACATCTGGAAATGCAACCATCATTAAAACTATTACTTACCTCAGATGACTCAGAAACATTCACGTCCTGACTGTAGATATAGAATTTACTGTACTCAATAGGCATAAAATAATGTTTAAAGTATACTTGTCATTTTGATCCAAAGTTTAGTCCAGCCACATACAGTTCTCCTTTTAATTCTAGTCCCGCTACTCCCACTTTTGAATGTTGCAAATTTTGGATGAATGAAAATCTGAGTACTGTTTCAAATTTTCTGACAAAACAAAACACTTTTCCCTAACTTTTGCTTGGTTCTTTTTTCCAAGCAGGGCATAACAGAAAAAGTGATACCAGCTATGGGCCTGATTCACAAAGGTAAAATTGCTTTTTTGGGTAAATTTACAAATTTCGGCTATTCACAAAGGGATTTACGAGTAGTATCTTATAAGTGCGGAGTCTCTGCACATAATAGGATAGATTTTGTATTTTCAGATGCTACTTGTAAATCGCTTTTGAATACCAAGCAATTGTAAAGTTACACAAAAGTGTATGTTTACCTTTGTGAATCAGGCCCATATATATTGTTGTATTCTAGCCACTTAACTTTTATTGTGCAACCCCTTAGTTTATTCTGCATGAGTAAACAGTCCCTCTAATTTACACATGGACATATATCCCTTCACTGTTATTTGCAAAGTGTATGCTTCAGTTTCAGTTTAACTGTTCACCAAGCATAACAAGAACTGTAATGCAAATTTGAGACCAGACTTTTATGTGGCACACTCATCCTGTGGGTCTAAATGAAAGTAACTCTTCTGAAATAACAGAACCTCAAACAAAAGCCAAATCAAACATGGTTCCAGCGTGTTCTACTTTTACAGAAGAGAAACTATGTATGGTGCAGTTTAAAAAAAAAAGAATAAGTGGGGAAACCACTCTCTTACCCCTACCTCTTGAAATGTTTGGTTGTCTCCACGTTAAACATCTGCTGGACTTATTTTGAAACAAGGAGGATTTCTTTTATAAACTATTTTAAAAAGTGTATAGTATGGCATTGTTCTCGTAATTTGAAGTTGTGTTGTGGGTTTGCCATTCGTTTGTATTCCTTCATTTTCACTGGATTGTTTGTGGTTGCTATGATTTACAGGCTTGAAGATATATAACAAACTTTTTTTTAGGAATATATAGTTTTTAAATTAGTTAAGTACTATAATCGGAACTTTTAATTAGTGTTATTTCTCCTGAGCACAGTCATTTCCTGCCATTACCTTTTCCTCCATAGTTGACCACCAAAGGTTGATTAACTTGAAAGTGCACAGGTAATTTTAATCTGAGGATGAAGGATAGATAACAGCATGTGACATTGTACATCTGTCCAACAGTAGATTACCTTTGTCACAGGTAAAGCACCTTTTCTTACTGTCTCAATATATTGCTTTTGTTTTTTTATAAGTGACAAACATGCTTCAGTATATATGGCCAGTAACTCTCCAGATTTCCTGACTTCATCTCTCCAGAGTGTACCTTGGTAAAGACAAAATAATTAAATGTAATCCTGTGGTTATATGTATTTCAATTTGTTTTCTTGCAGTACAACAAACATCTTTTTGTGCACATCGGGCAGTCCAGCCACTCATACAGTGATCCACTAATTGAATCTGTAGATATTCGTCAAATTTATGATAAATTTCCTGAGAAGAAAGGCGGTTTAAAAGAACTCTTTGGCAAAGGACCACAAAATGCATTTTTCCTTGTCAAATTTTGGGTAAGTGTAGTCTGTGTATCATTTTGTATGCTGCCCTTTTTACGACGTGTTTTCAGAAAATGTATATAAATGTATATAAACAAATGCCCACACTTTCCTAAGCTTTATAGTGTCTTGGTGTTTGTGTTTTCATATTTGGTATAGTTTATAACATGTAGAAAACTCTATGAAGATTCGATAAATATAACCATATATTGCTACATTGATTTTTTCCTAGTATTAATTGAAATGTGATCACCAAAACTGAGAAAAACTGAGAAAACTGAGAAAAACATCGGTCTTTGGAAGTGATTTTTGGGTACATTGTGATCACTCATTTGTTTCTTATTGATGCTCATACCGTCAAGACTGGACACCACCTGCCAGATTACAAGTTATTTGTAGTCTGGCAGGCAGAGTGTCGTTTCCTGGGTGGTGCCTCTTTTAAAGGCTGCAGTGCCTTTGAAACAGGCACCTCAATGGGAACACCTCACAAGGTTCCTGCACGTCATTGCCTCGTAAGCCCATGCTGTGCAGGAACTTTTGTGCATGCACACAGGGGAGCACATGTTGTGCCTACCCCTGTGCATACAAAGCGGAGAAGGCACCTTCGTTTCCTCTCCTCTATGGTGTACATGGAGGAGGAACGGTCATGTAAATCCTGGAGGAGAGGAAACTCATAATATGCTTGGCGGTACCACAGTGTTCCCCCAAGCATATTGCGGCCTCTGACCAGTACTCCACCTCCAGGGAGCTGTGGTTCCCTGGTAGCATCGGTTGTCACAGGTTGGTCAGACTGCCCTACTCGTAATGGGGCAGTCTGACCGACGGTGCGGTTGCGGCTACCGCCTCGCCATTCAGACAGCCAGGCTCATAATCGGGCTCTAAAACATGATCTCCTCTGGTTGCAGGGCTGGGTCATTACCCCTTTATAAACAGTATGCTATATATATGTATGCAGGTGTGCAGAAAGTAATATGCTATTTTGTACCATTGTGCTGACTAGGGCCATAACTCACGAGATTCCTCCGGAGGGTCATAATATCCCGCTCCTCCCTATGACAGTAGTAATAAATAGCATAGTACATTCAGCTCATCTACATATTTTGTTTATGCCATGGCATCTATTCTTCAGCATTTGTTGTTAAAAAGGTATGTAACCAAAACCAGTATTCAGTAGGTAACACCTGTGCTGTAAAGTAAAATCACTTTGAGGAGGCCTCATTTCTAGGGAAGTTGTTTCCACGTTTAAAGTCTTTATAACATGCAATCTGTGAGACTGTGCCCTAAGTGTAACACATTGCATAAGCTTCGGCTTTTTAAGTAAGAGCATTATGGGACTTGTAGTTTCATATTTCTAATTGTACGCATGTTGCAGCGTACAGATAATTTTGTATATAAAATCAGCTTTGCTCAAATTGTCTCCCATAATATGAGACCATATAACAACTTGCACATGTTCCTTTATTTGTATGGCTTTGTTGGATGCAAATAATTTGAAGACGTCTAATATTAGCCATTGTTTCTATTGAATACTTAAATGGGCAGGCTTTCTCTCTTCTAACTAGACAAAATTAAAAACAGATCATGCTTTTAATATTCCTTTGAAGTTAAAATCAGGCCTGAAATCCAAATGGATAAATACATTTACACAATAAAAGGAAATTAAATAAGGTTTTTTGAAAAATGCCATATTTTTTTCAAAATTACCAAGCGTGCTACTTGCCAAGAAACATTATGAATAGAGGACTGTTGAATGTGCTGTTCCTTGCTGAATTATTGAAATACGTTGAGTATGCATACAGCTAATCTCCTTTGTCTTTATTGCTGGGAGCTGAGTTTATCAAAGGTTTTTTATCTCTGAATGTGTCTGTCATGAAACCCCTTAAATGAGAAGTCCTTTATTGTTTTTGATGGATATCATTTTATGCAAATCCTCTTTCCTCCGTTTTCATAGAAAAAAGGGTACTGTACTTGGTACTGGACTTGGCAGTGCGCTTTACAATGAAAGAACCTATTTATGTGCATGCAAACAAAAACGACAGTGTGATTATATTGCACAACAGAACCTTTGTTCCATTATCGACCCACTCACGAAAACTGTGCATCAATGTGCTCTGTGCTGAGAGACAAATGTGTCTGAGCCGGCATGCAAGTATATGAAAAGAAAGCCGAGAGAGAAAGTAGGCTGTCTTTTTTCACCTCAAATGCCATGGGACGCAGAACGTCAGAGACACATTATTTGCTCCTGATTTTTGCATGTTGTGTAGCTGCCAGCCCATGCAACTGCTTTATGTAAATTAATGGGCATTATCGAAGTGAACTGTATTACACTTTAACTCTCTAACCCTGGGTTTACAAAAGTTCACCTTCCATCTTTTGTGGTTGACCTGTACTGAATGACTTCTGCACTCAAGGCTAGCGTGCATGAAATTTCCAGGGTCCTTGTCTAATTTGGCGAGTCTACACTCCATGATCGCTTTCTTTAAAAGTCAGTGTGATTAAACGATTCTCACCTGTGTGTCTAGTTTTTTATATCTTTTGAGCATATTTGGAAAAAGCTGCATATAACTTAAAAAAAATATAATGATATTCACCTTCTCGTATTCCTAAAATAATGTTACAACAGGAATATTCCTTCTGCCTAATCTACAGACCTTAGCCATAGGCAAGTCGCCAGAAGCTCAAATTTTCCATTTGAAAAAGTGTTCTCAAATTTCACCCCGACTTCTTGTGAATGGAAAGGAATATTTCCAATCCGACCTACGTACTAATAGTTGGTTCACAAAATTTCGAATTATACTGGCGCACAATTCTATCCAACTCATTAATTTGTATGAGGCAGGTCGTAAATTGCGACCTACTTCGATTGGCTAAAGTCGTAGGCATGGTGGCCTGTTGGGGGCAGCATACCACAATATTTGTGATTGCTTTTACATGAAGCAATCTTTTTTTTTTTTGTTAAATGCAGTCGTTTTCCTAAAATGAAATCGAAACGCATTTTATAAAATCAAAAGCTAAACAAGCCTTTTTTTAGGAGTAGGCACTGGCCCCATGGAAACAGGTTTCTGAACATTTCAAAGTGGAAGGGATCCCCTAACTACTCCTTCCCATTTACGAACGGCTGACCATCAGTTTTGAATTGGTGGTAAAATATTATTAATGTTTTGCTAACGGGTTGAGGGTCAATAGTATAACAAAGGTTCAGAAAATCTTTTCCGAATCGTTATTCGCATTTAGTAAGTTACACAAGTGTTTTAGTGTTGCAAATCCTCAGATTTATTGAATCTGAGGGTTTGTGATTGGTAAAAATATTTTATACGTCAGGCCTGGGATTATATTTTGTAGAGCAAGACTAAAATGTAACTGGTGCAATTGTAATACAGGGTTTCGTCTCTTAGGTCCCTGTTTACTTCCACAACACAGCTTTCTTATTCAGCGTGAAGATGTTACAAGTGGCTTCACAGCTTGAGTTTTTCCGTTCACAACCTATAAACCCTCGGTTGCCACCCTATTGTCCCCTGTTTCTTGTGCCCACTCATGCCATTGATAACAGTATTCCAACAATGCTTCTTTTGCGAAGTACAAATGTCTGAAGCTGACACACATCTTTTCTGTTTATATTGCATGTTTTTAAGCACCCTTGATGTCATACTTTACACCTATCTATATCCCACAGTGCACCTGTAATTCCAAGTAATCCAATTAATCCATGGCCCACCATTTTCCTATTTTTCTCTGCTGAATTTTCATAGCACTTAAGCAAGTAGGACCACAGTCCTTGATATGTTTTTTTTCTTCCACTGGTCTCAGGCTGAGAGACTTCTTGTCTACTCAAAGACCTTAAAACCCTGGTGCAAGAATTTCACAGGTCACAGGCTGGATGGTCTAGGAGCATTAGAGGGGTCGCAGTCTGCATTAAAAAGAACCCCATGTTTGCAGTTTATTTTCATAATTTGATAAAGTCAGAATTTTCAGAACCAAGGTGGCGAATATGAATCTGGCGGTACAGTGCCTGTTCTGTCCCTGCTCTGCATCTGCGCCTCCTCTGCTCCAGCTCAGCAACTCCAGAGCCCTGCAGGGGGCTGCCTGCCAGATTCAAAGTTAAACTCGTGTCTAGCAGGCTTTTCCTGTCTTTTCTCTTGTCATTCTCCTGGTGGTGCCCTGAAAATGGACACCTCAATGGGAACCAAAAGAAGTTCCAGAACGACCGCCCTGAAACATAGGGTGCATGCAAACAGGGGGGCACATGTTGTGGCCCCCTGAATGCATCCCCATGGTGGCGGGGGAATTGTGGCCCTTGAGGGCCCTCTTTGTTTCCCCTTTGCCCATCTTAGCCCACCATGGAATGGTTGGCAGAGGGGAAACTCATTATATGCTCGGTGGACCATGACAGTCCAGCCTTGCATATTATATAGGCCCACTGCGCTGTGCCACGGTCAACGAACAGAGGTTGCCTGTTGCAGTCAGCACAGCCGGTGCAGCTGTGGCCGGCCCTAAAAGCCGACTTGTAATGCGGCAGTTGCAGTTCCATCACCACTGTGCCACCACGAGTATGGCAGTAAAAGACCGCCATAGTCTTTATTTTTTTTTAATGTTTTTATTGATAAAGTTCGTGACAGACAGATAAACAGCAATTACACATGGTATTCGCAAGTTGCATTCAGCACCGTACATGGTACAAATGTTGGGAAAATAGACATATTAAACAGTTACTTCTCCGTCTCTATTTCTTCGCATTTCCAATTCCACCACGGGTGATACACAAATCTCCCCGCTGTAAGTGTTCCATTTCAACCATTTCTTATCCCATTTCCTCGGGCATCCCCTGGCTATGAAGGCTTCTCTCTACGTTATCATACACCTGTCGAACTCTTTCAGCCACACTGACACTGAAGGCGGCGCCACTCCACCCCATCCCATTGCCAGCTCCATCTTTACTAATGTGTATCCCAGCATCACCAATTGTTATTCTATTTCAGCCAGGTCTGTATCTTCCCATATATTGAGCAAACCCAGGTGGGGTGTCAGGTTCACTGTCTTCCCCAATGCGGACTGTGTATGAGTTGTGGCCCTCTCCCAAAGATCCCGCAACAGCGGGCATTCCCACAGGATATGATAGAAAGTAGCTGGCTGCCTGCAACCCTTCAGACAGAGGTCATCTTGCCTAGACCCTATTTTGGCCAGCATTATCCCGGTCAGATAGGAGCTTTGCAGAATTCGGAGTTGTATTAGTCTGAATCTAAGCGTAATAGCCTCCTCCCTAGGTGACATAAGCTCCAGTCGCCAATCCTCCTTATCGATCGGTCCTAGGTCCCTCTCCCATTGTTCCTTGAGCTTCCCGAAGGCATCGGGCAAATTATTACTACGTTTTTTATAGGTCAAGGAGATCGTCTTGGACTGCAGCGGCCCATCTAACAAGCGATCCTCCAGAGGCGACGAGTCCGGTATGTCCTCACAGCTTGGGAAGGCCGCCCGCAAGGCATGTCTGATTTGCAGGTACCTAAAAACCTCCCCCGAGGCCAAGTGGTAGCTCTTCTGAAGATCTTCAAATTTGAGTAATGCTCCTTTTTTAGCCAAATCATTAACTGTTGAGATGCCGATTACATCCCACCTATGAAAACCTGGTTGATAGCACAACCTGCCTAGTTTCTGCATGTACCATAGTGGCGTTGCCTTAGTGAGAATACCAGCCCATCCCAGCCGCGAGTTAGCCAGCTGCCAGATCTGAACTGTATGCAGTATCGGGCCAATATATCTTGGCTTCTAGGTGCGGGAATACAGGGCACCCAGATAACCCGAGCGATCCATCTGATACCTATCCAGGGCATATGCCGAGTCCGTTGACAGGGCGTATATCCACTGATTTACAGCCACCAACTGAGAGGCCTAATAGTGCAACCTAATGTCGGGCAACACTATCCCCCCATCATACCACCCCTTCGTTAGTTTCTGAAGAGCGCAAGGGTGAGGGCAATTCTGAAGAATATATAAAAATCGCGGGAGTGCCAACTTTTTAAAAAGAGCAGCGCGGCCCACCAAGGACAGAGACAGCGACCTCCAATGTTTAACATCAGTTCGCAATCTAGCCAACAGGGGCACCAAATTGTGGCTCAAAAAGAGAGCCGGTCCGACGTAATAAAGGCTCCCAGGTACTTAAATCTGTCAGCTGCAACCACTAGCGTGCAGTCTCTAGGGAGACCGGGAGTCTGTCCATGCAGCACATATAGCACAGATTTACCCCAGTTGATTGCGTATCCGGATTACTTCCCAAAGTTTGTAAAAATATTGAGAACTGTGTGGATCGACTTATAAGGGGAGGCAAAATATAGCAATATGTCATCGGCGTATAGGGATATTCTGTCCTCACACTCCATTGACCATCTGAAACCCCGCACCATCACGTCACGACAGATCCAGGCCACCAGGGGCTCCAGCATAAGGGAAAACAGCATCGGGGACAGTGGGCACCCTTGTCTGGTGCCTCTCCGTAGCGTGAACGTTCGGGACCTGTAGTTAACTCTCACTTGCCCCTGGATGTCAGTATATATCAGCTTCACCCATCGTGTAAATTTAGGGCCCAACCCAGCTCTCACGAGAACTTCAAAAAGATATGGCCATTCGATCGAATCAAATGCCATAGAGGCATCCAGTGACAGTATAACTGCATCTTTCCTCAAAAAGTCCCTGCGTGCCATCACAATATGCAGCCGGCGAATGTTAGGGGCTGTATTCCTCATAGGCATGAAGCCAGATTGATCCGGGTGCACCAGGGAGGAAGTCACTGTCATAAGTCGCGTGGCAAGAACTTTTGCCAAGATCTTTGCCTCTACATTTATCAGTGACATTGACCTGTATGAGCTACAGTCATCTACCGGCTTTCCCGCCTTATGAATAACAACTAAACTAGCTAGACGTTGGTCTGCTGGCAGAACTACCCTCTCACAACTTTCCTCATACATTGCCCGCAGGTGTGGAGCAACGTGAGAGGCAACGTCCTTAAGGAACTCAACGGGGGTGCCATTTGGCCCATTGCCTTCCCGGACCTAATTTGGCCGATTGCTTTCTGGATTTCCTTATTTGACAGATCTGCATCTAATACTTCTCTGTCCAGTTCCAAGAGAGTTGGCACATCACTATCCGCTAGAAGCTGGTGCGAGTCCTCCACTATATACGTTGTGGAGGGAGAATAAACTTTCTCGAAGTAATCTGCAAACACCTCCGCTATGTCGTTGGGGCGATGTAGGACCTCTCCGCTAGGCGACGTTAGCCGAGGCACCCACCTCGTACCCTGTTCCCTCCTTTCCAACCAGGCTCGTGTCTTCCCTGCCCTATCACCCAGCTCATACAACCTATGCTGGGTAGCCATCATGTATTCACGCGCCTTGAGCCTGTACTCATCCTACTTCAATATCAAACTATGTAGTGTACCTTCTGAGGGATTAAGCGTGTGGTCTGCCTCAAGCCCCCGGAGTTCCTCCTCTAATCGATATTGTATTCCACGACAGGGCATATCTCTGTAGGACCACTTTATATGCCTCCCATATAGTTTGTGCAGAGTCTACCGACCCTAGATTTTCTGTTAGAAAGTTTCCAGTTTGCACACAGAGCTCCTCCCTTATATCCTGTATTTTCAACAGCCATGGGTTAATAACAATAGTACTGCGCAGCTGGCGTTCCCCGTGAGTATACTCAACACCCACAGGGGAATGATCTGAGATACCCCTAGGCAAGGTCCAAGTGTGTCTAAAATCACCTACTGAGGCCGTATATGTTAAGAAGTAATCTATTCGGGGGAGACTACCGTGCACACTGGAAAAGTACCTAAATTTGGAATCCGCTGTTTGAAGCTCCCTCCCCACATCTTAGAGGCCCAATGCCGTGGTAAATTCCGCCATAAGTTTGTTTGGTCTGGCCCCCTGCCTCTGTGGGTATCTGTCAACCGTATCGTCCATAGTCATATTGTAATCTCCACCTAGTATCAATGTACCATCGGGAAGTTTGGTCAATACTCGGCCCAGATCTGTTAAGGCATCTCTACCCAGTGCCGGTGGCAGGTAAACAGAAACTACATTAAGAGCCCTCCCCTCCCATTCGGCGTCAACCACAGCAAACCGTCCCCCGATCGCCATAGTCTTAATTGTCCCGTAAGGCATCTCAAAAAAGAAATCTTTCTCACTACAAACTAACTACCCTGTCATCTGACTAATGACAAAATTGAGATCACTTTACTGCACAGGCTTGAGGGCTCAGTGCATAACTTTCAGGATAAATGAAAATAGACCCTGGAGGCACAGGACATGCTTTCAGTTTTTTTGGCCCTCTTGTGATCCAGGGACATGATGAAAGCCTGTTAAAGGTAAACTTCATCAAGAGATGGGTGCTTAAAGAAGAGCCACTAACCAAAAGTGGATGCTGTTACACTTTCTATGGGCATACATCTTTTGCTTCCCTGTAATGTTCCATTGCTGGAATTGCCAGCAGCTCATAGACTGATGAAAGACCTGACAGAATCTTTGACTTTTACACCCGTACACACACTTTCTTTCCTTCCACTTTATCTCAAACTCCTCAGTGGGTTCAAACAGTAGTCCTTATTATAAGAATGAAGTCACTGACAAGAATAAATTGACCAAATTATCCCAGGAGAATTTGGAAGCTATGATCGTTTGAATGAGTGTCTCTGGAGGATACTCTGATTGCAGTGGAGATCAGGGTATTGACAGTCGTATTCGCTCACCAGTTCTTTCAGGTGATCAGGAGTGCTATTGTATACTGGTATGCTGAGCACAGCTTAGAGAATTGACAGAAGCCACATTCTTCCCACAGTTCCTGATGGACATCCTTCCTGAGCTACCTATATTGAGGCAGGCAGACTGACTATTTATACAGCACTGGAGCTCCAGATACCGCTGCACATGACATGAATCTCGGGTAGTTGTGAAGGCAATAATCTTGGTACAGATTAGCACTATTTTTCTCTTAAAACAACAAGACAAAGAGGGTTCTCAGAGTTAACTGGCAAACAGCCACATGCTAATCGTGTGCACTATCTACTAATCCATACCTGTACTCTCCACTATGGTAGCCTCGGAGCCATTCCCAGTTCCAGATGCCTTTTTCAAAAACAATTTTTGCTTATTACAAAATGTTTTTTTCACCTTCATTCACTGCAAACATCCACATAGTTCATTGAAAATGCCTAGATCAGAAAGCAGCAGAAGTCCTTCAAAGTCTTTAAACCCCTTCTTTCTTCAATTAGGAAAAGATTCGAACTCCCCATCCAGGCACATGGAGAACCTCACCCACTCGGGTTGCCGATTTTTCCTACACATTTATCAGTGGAATGGCATAAATGTATTATGGGATGTTTTCAGTGTTGAACAGCAGATTCATGCTGCAACTGATCTTCTGTGCTTCTTCACTATCGCGAGCCCAGTATGAATTTCTGGAAGTGAAAATACTCGTCCAGTGGTGCACCTAAATTATGTGCCAGGGTAAGAGGTACTATAGGCTTAACTAACTCTCTTCATGACAAAGACACATTTCAAGTCTGGTCTCAGAAGCATTTTAGAAATCTGTATGTTGAATCTCTGCTGTTCAGGGATTCCCATTTGATAGTGCAAGAAAATGTAGAATTCACATTCTGTAAAAAACGGGACTTGTGGGAGTCTGTAATTCAACAGCAGAACTTGTGATTGAGTAGGAATCATATCTCGATTTTTACTTTGGGTCAGATGTACGAAACTCTTATTTTGCATTTCCTAAATTTAGGAAATCCAAAATGGTATGTACAAAATTTGCGATTTACTAATAGCTATTCACAGAGTAGGAATCGCAAATAGGAAATGCTATTGCATTCCCACATATGGGCCAAATAGGAAATGGTGTGCACTTCCTGAACTGCGATTTCCTAATAGGAAATTGAAATTTAGAAAATACAAACCAAAGAGTGCCTCTGGGCTTAAGGCCCCACTGGATGCACCCTGACATTTACAGTGCACATGTAAGTGTGCAAGTACCGTAGGGGCAAATGTGTGCTTCGTGTCACATAAAAAAATGCATTTGCATATGATTACCATTTACTTTGAGTGGATGGTAATAGCATTATTTAACTATCTGTTTCGCATTTAGGAAATGGCTTGTTCATGTGCTTTAGGAGTCGCAAATAGGTAATCCCTATTTGCGTTTCCTAAATCGCAATTTGCAATTTCTACCAGGTTTTATAAAATATAGTTTCATAAGTACAGTTATGTATTTCAGGTAACTTCATATGGTATTTTGTAATTGATATTTTTGCCTAACAATTACAGTTTACCTGAGTCCCAAGATGGCTGCCGACCCTTCCTGGTTGAAGTGTTGGCAGCCAGTCAGAGATCTGCAGATCTCTGCACAAGCTCATCATTATTTATGAAGAGTTTGCAAGCGTAGATTTACAAATTTGAATTTCCTTTAATATCTTGCATACTACTAAATAGATTCACACCTAATAACAAACCAAAAGCTAGCTTTCTGCCAAAGTTGGTCTCAATCCTTCCAGTAGTTCGGACTGCAGGCATATCTAAACAGTCTATAGAAATTAACATGAGAAACACACTTTTTTTGACTTCCCCTTTTTTGTCTGCCCCGCGTGATGGATCACCCTGAAACTTTTCATGCACAACAAGAATCATCAGAGCTCTCTTTTGGGGTAATTTTGTGAATATTCGTCACACAGCGCCAGGGATATAGGCAAGTCAATATATATAAAACCTTAGAGATTCACAAACAAACCCAAAGGTTATAGAGGAATTATAGTTAGGTTCAGATATTACACAAAACACATAAATTGAGCAGATATAGTTAGAGGTATCTCAAGTGAATAAAACTTGTTCTCTGATGTTACCATAACTCATGGTCCCACCATACACAGTTTTCTTGGCAATAATTTTACAACAAATGTGCAGTAATATTATCAATGATGTCATAGAATATGTCATGAGTGATGTAATATGTGGGGTAAGAAGCAGTGCGTGGTGCGAGTTTTAGTTACCTTAGGGCACAAGCTATTGTTACTTCAGATAACTATAACTGCTACATTTCTGTGGTTTGTGTGTGCCAAAATCGGGCAGAGGAGTGGGGGGAGGGGGGGTTGCGCAGGCCACTCCCCTTGTAAACATTGCCCGTGCCATATGGGTTGGCATTCCTAGGGTCCGAAAGCAGCCTGGGGAGTGGGACCTAGTGCACCTTGCTGCCCCAATATTAATATAAAGAATTCCCCTGGGATCTGGCCCATCTGGGGAGCTAATAACAACAAACATGGAAAACTATGCTTGTTGTTGTTCTTTAACAAATTGAAGCTTATCTACAGTCTATCCACAAATTAGCAGAATTCTTTTTTTTTTTTACAAAAAACATCTTTGGCCCCAAAAACGTGTTGGGCCTCCATCAAGGTCCCGGTGGGACACCACCGCCAAGCCTAGGGGGCAGGGTAATCCTACCCTGCCCCTTGTTTTTTTTTAAAAAGTGTTCTTTGGACTTGCCCGAGTCCCAGTCCCAAGATGCTGCCAACACTTACTGGTTGAAGTGTTAGCAGCCAACCAGATTTCACCATGAGATCTGTCGGATCCACAGAGGATTTGCATCCATAAATTTACATTTATTCTTTTTTCTTTAATAACTCCAAACTACTGAATGGATTTACACCAAATTAGAACAAACATTGGCAAAGCCAATAGGTTCCAACTATTTAAGAGCTATTGGCTTTGCCAGTGACTTTTAACCATTTTGTACATCAACATGACTGCTGTGCACCAAAGCTAAATGTTAGGGAAAAAGCGATACGACTACGGCAGGTCAGAGTGGGGAAACTGCAGTAATAAGTATCAGAGACTGCAGAGGCAAACTCTGCTATGTGACAGGAGAGATAAAGGCATAGATATGGGCTACAGAGACAGAAAGTAGAGACATACTATAATGATAGAGAGAGAGGACAGCAGAAAAAAAGACAAAGATCAAAGCCAGGTGGTTGTAGGGACAAAAAACACAGGTGGCAGACTGCAGACCAAGAAAGAGACAAGACACAGCAGACACAATTATCACAAAGAGAAAAGACAGCACAGACAGAGACATATGTCAGCTTGGACCTGGATCAGAGATGGCACTTCCAATGCAAACACAGATATTAGTCAAGAAGCAGCAACTATAATAAACAGACACAAAAACCACTGACACAGATAAAGAGACATGTGAGATAACGATCAAAGACGGGACTCTGCAGACATGAAAAAATACACAGATCAGACTTGCCAGACACAGAACAGTAGTAATAACAGAGGGGCAATAACACACAGCTGAGGCGAGACATACGTAAGTCAGCAGGCTCAGAAAGAAAACAAAACGCGCACATGTAATTCGGTGAGAAAGCCTTACCAGTGAATTTATGGAGGAGGATGGCTTAAAATAAAAAATAACTATTGGTAGAAAAACAAACAAGAGCCTAGCCTGACACACACGGGTCTCTTCCACTCCCCCGGCTGAATTTAATGGTACAGCCGTCCCCAGGGGGCTTCAGGCAGCTGCTGCCAATGGATGCCAAGTTTAAACGCCAGTAAATCAATCGGGGCTCGCACACACTCCGCCATCCTACCCTCCCTGCGAGCCTGGCAAGCTTGCATGGACAACAAGAAGACACAACTAGAAAAAGCTGGGAAATGTTGTTTGTGCTAATCGAGACACCTACTAGTGATAATAATCGCAGAAGCTTGTGAATAAGCCCAGCTCCAGAACTACAGCTCCCACAATGCCCATGACTGTGAAGTGTCATAGGCATGGGCGTAAACGTCGACTGAGGGCAATCACAATAATATAAGTTTGCAGTGAAAGTGCTATGCATGGCAGATGTGTTGAAATGCATGCCAGTTATTCACCCTCCTTTGCTGCAGTGAGGCCGGAGCAACAGATGGGGGAATCAGGGGAAACAACCAAAATGGGAGGAGGATGGGAGGTGAGGAGACAACGGACAGAGTAGGGGTTGGGCAAAACACAACAGAGAGTGGGAGGAGGGTGGAGAAGCATGTCTCGCAAGCAGGATTGAAATGTGTGCCACAAGGGAGAGATTATGTTAACAAACACAGCAAACGCTATGCAGCCGAAACATTAAATAAAGTTCCACAAAAGCGGATGAAAACAGTACTTCAGCATTGGGACACTGTTAAAAGCAAACACACGAAGAACAACAGGAAATAGCATGCTACAGTCAATTGAAATGGACGAAAAGTAGGTGGCAAGCACAGGAACAAATGAAAAGCAAGGGGGCATTTGTAATCCCCTTTTTAGATATATATTAGCATTAGATTTCACAAGCACATCATGCAGGTGAAACCTATAATGGGGCTCCGTTTGTACCAAAAGCTAGCTTTCTGCCAAATTTGGTGGAATTCCGTTCAATGTCTTGTGATAAAATATGCTTGACCTAGAAAAATGCTGCAGTGATGCTGTATAACAGCATGATTATCATACCCACTAATGCAATAACCCATTTTATGCACTGACAAAACATTGGTAAGGGCCCACAACATTTTACGAGTGAATGTAATCTATCAAGAACCTGTATTATATGTTTCCAAACTAATAGTGGGTTAAACCTTTACACAACATGCATTGAATGAAACAATATGTTTACACTTTGTGTACAGTATGTTTACAATTTTCTATTGTAAACATGAAATTCCGTGATTTATTTTATACTAACATGCAAAACAAAGTGAATGAGTTGTCTTCTCTGCATCCTTTGTTTCCCTGTTTCTGCCTTTGTCTCTTTTCCTTTGGGTCAAAATGTGATGATGAAAAATAAGTCCACATTTCCCAAAAATGAGCACATGCGCCCACCACCAGCACACCACTTGCCCAAATTAGGAACTCTAGATATGCACTTCTTTGTGCACATCAGTAAAAATATGCGTTTGATTTTTGTCACTCTGTTATAAGGAGTAAGTCCTGAATATTTGCTCTATTTTCTAAAATGTCCTGTGTTCTGTCTAGGCGGATTTAAACTGCAATATTCAGGATGATGCAGGAGCATTCTACGGTGTTACGAGTCAGTATGAGAGCTCTGAAAATATGACAATTACCTGTTCCACAAAGGTCTGTTCATTTGGAAAACAAGTAGTTGAGAAAGTAGAGGTGAGTTGATTTTGAGACTTATTTTGGACTGTGTCTTTATAAGTATGGTATTCTTTGTCATGCTAAGGATTATATTTATTTTGACCATAATTATTCTAGGCTAAAATAAGGCTTTTCTGTAATGGGCTAGTTGGCCCCTAGGGGCCCTCAGGATTGAAGGGGAATTATTTCCCCAACTAAAAAAACGCGTCACAGGGCGTGTTTGCACACGTCACCTCAGACCTCATCCCCTCCCTTCACCACTTTGTAAACGCCCTGTGGCCGTTTTAAGTTGGGAGATTAAGTCCCCTTGAATCCTGAGGGTCCATAGGGTCCAACTAGCCCACTAGGTACCTCCAGTAAGCGCCACAGAGCTGTGTTGCAGAGAGGTGTCCAAAGGGGCACGGTCTGGACCACCTCTCTGCAACGCAGAGCAGAGGCGCTTACTGGAAGCACCTGGTGGGCTAGTTGGCTCCCAGGGGCCCTCAGGATTGAAGGGGAATTATTTCCCCAACTTAAAACGCACCACAGGGCATGTTTGCACACATCACCTCAGGCCCGGTCCCCTCCCTTCATCACTGTGTAAACACGCCCTGTGGCTGTTTTAAGTTGGGAGATTAGGTTCCCTTGAATCCTGAGGGACCCTAGGGTCCAACTAGCCCACTAGGTACCTCCAGTAAGCGCCACGAGTGAAATGTCTAACTAACTATAACACCCCTGAAACCTATGGTTTT
Organism: Lissotriton helveticus; assembly: GCF_964261635.1. NCBI lineage: Eukaryota > Metazoa > Chordata > Amphibia > Caudata > Salamandridae > Lissotriton > Lissotriton helveticus. The sequence continues at coordinate 739,214,655 of NC_136061.1, read as the reverse complement.
TTCAGTGAATTTCGTAGGTTTTTTAAATGCTAATTCCTAACTATAACGTGCCTGAAACCTATGTTTTTTTCAGTTAATTTCAAATGTTTTTAAAATGCTAATTCCTAACTATAATGTGCCTGAAGCCTATGTTGTTTTAAGTGAATTTCTAAGGTTTTTTAAATGCTAGTTTCTAACCATGCCTACAGAGGTAGGACATGTGAAGAAAGAAGAAAAAACGTACATAAAGAAGCAAAAGAAATGCAGAAAGAAGCAATAGAATTCCTCAAAGACGAAGAAAAGTGCTGGAAGAAGCAAGACATGTGCATAAAGAACCAACAAAGGAGCAGAAAGAGGCCTTGTTACAAAATCATCCTGTGCCCACAACTTTTTCAGATGGGTACTGGTGTTAACTGACTCTGACTAACCAGGCCTAGATCCAGAGGTATGCTAAAATACACTTAGAATACAGTGAAAACACCTACATACACTAGGGAACACTATGTTTTGGGGTACCCCTGTGATTAGTATGACCTCTTCTGTAAGCCTCTAGTAGATAATAGGGCACGGGGATTAAAACTACCTCTTAAAATGAGCCATGGTGTGCGTTTGCACCCTGGTGAAGGGAGGGGAGAGCCTGAAGTGACATGTGTGCAAATACGCCCTGTGGGCGTTTTAAGTTGGGGGATAAAGTTCCCTTTAAATCCAGAGGGTCCCTGGGGGCCAACTAACCCACCAGGCATGTCCAGTAAGTGCCACAGAGTTGCATTCCAGAGAGGTGTAAAATGGGGCATGGCCTTGGACCACCCCGCTGCAACGCAGCTCAGTGGTGCGTACTGGAGGTACATTTTGGGCTACTTGGACCCAGAGACTCTCAGGATGAAAGGGGAATTATTTCCCTAACTTAAAATGCGCCACAGGGTGCATTTGCACACGTCACCTCCGACCCTGTCCCCTCACTTCACAACTGTGTATTTCACCACCACCGGCATTGCTTTTCCAGCTCCCCGTGTGAAAAAGCAATCGACATTGGTTTTTGGAAGAGAGAGCAGGTTTCCTGCTCTCTCTTCCAAAAACCAAAGCAGTTTGCTATGGGGGTGGCGGTCCCCAGGGCATCACAGGCTCCAGGAGAGGTGCCGCGCAGCCCCCCTCCCAACATTTGCAAAGCCACGGAGGTTGGTGGCCCCCAGGGCTTGGGGGTCCGTCACGGACCCCCCATTTAAAATAATTAGAGCCCCGGGGAGGTGGCGGTTCCTGGGACGTGTGGGGGATTCGAGCCCGCCCCACACAGGTAGTTATTATATTAAAAAAACAAGCCCCGGGCCTGCGGGGGGGCCATGTGCCCCCAACAATATTTTATAAAAGCGGTTGGCGGGCCTTGGGGCTTGAGGGGCCTTTGAGCACACCCACCCATTTATTATAGAAGCCCCGAGGGTGGCGTGAGCCCCCTGCAAATACTATTGAAAAGCGCCAGGGGATGGCGGTACCTGGGGCTGGAGGGCCCCTTAGGGCCCCCTCATTATAATATAAACATGGCCCCCGGGACTTGGCTCCCCTGCTCGGTTTGAACCTGTGTTGCTATGGAGAGACCAGGTTTGCTATGACTCTCCCTAACCGAATGGCCAAGATTTAGAGTAGAGTTTGCCATCAGCATTAATTAAAGAAATTGGGTGATAAGATGTGGGAATATCCATCGGCTTCCCTTTCTTTGGGAAGATAATCATATCCGTACCCTGCCAAGATTGGGGTGGGATCCCATTATGCTGCACATCCCCCCAAAAAAATTCTCTCTGAAATGAGATTTTCCCCTTTTAATCCTTGCCCATCCTTACCCAACCCTCACCCCCAACCCATCCCCTATACCACCACCCACCCATTGCAACCCCATTCAGCAACTCCCTACCTCCCCTCCCTCCCACCAGCCATAAAAGCTACAGACCGAACATCGGTTTATTTGTAGATGAAAGCAGCCCCCCTCTGACCAGTGTAAAAATAAATTCCACACATCAAACAAGTAGCTGTCCCCCAACTAGAAAACAAAGAGATTAACGCCTATCCAAAGACAATGTGCAGCTACTCCCATAATCCAAGCCCCCACACATATCCTAGCATCCGTCAATAATAGAAAGATTTGTATCTAAATCATATTAGCTCAGTGGTTGCTAAGCCTTATTACTACACCCTTAGCCTTAGCCTTGATCTCAGAAGTAAAGAACTGAGTCTGGTCTCCCAAGATTACTTTAAGACCAGCCGGATTTATCACATACGCCTGTACCCCCTTCTCTTGAAATGGTTTAACCATTTGGGGGAGCCGCCATCATCTCTCCACAATTGCGTGACAGAAATCCGGCCAAACAAAAAATGAGATATCTCCCACAGTGTACTTGGCTATGGGTCGGGCCTTCTCAAATACTGATTGCTGCAAAAGATAGTTTCCAAAGTACACTAGGATTGCTCTGGGATTCGTATCCAGCATGGCTGGTTGTATTAATGTGAAGGGGACCCTGTGAGCCCTCTGTATCTCATGGGACCAATTCTTACTCAACAGATCTACCAAGAATATAGGAAATCCGACCCCTCCTAGCCCTCTGTTATACCTAAAAATCACAGATTATTATGTTTCTGACGGTTTTCTTCGTCCTCTAGTTTCCACTGAATATCTACCAGGTGAGATTCATAGGCCTCGGTCTGGCCTCAAGCTCCCACACAGTCCGCTCTAGTCTCCAAATCCGTGAGCCTCTCGCCAATAGCCCTGCATGACTTTGGCGATTTTCCTTACTGACCCCTGAACTTTGCTTATAGCAGCTGGGGATCGGTGGCTATCTTGCTGGGTCTCCTTCTGATGTGAAAGTATACATTGTAGAATAGTATTTAGGGAGGGGGATGGTGTTTCCTGAGATGTATTTACCACACTCCCAATCAACTGTTCTGCAGAGGAATGATTCCATTGAAGATTTTTTGCCCCAATCCTATTCAAGCAACCCGACTTCCTCTGCACTTTATACATTGTTACAGCAGAATCCACCTCGCTAGCCTCAGGGCCATAATCATTACCCTCCTTCACCGTCCCGGAAGTGCTTAGAGCAGCCCTGTGTGTTCAAGTGGGGACCCACGCCCTGCTTCACGTTTTTGTTTTACAAGGTTTGTTCTTTATCCATTTGTTCCAGTATACCACTTGCCTGGCCAGATCCCCATCGGAAGCCTCATTTTGCTATGCCCTTAGGCGGCCCCCCTCACTAACTTCGGGCGTGTCCCTACTTGAGGTACTCCAAGCAGGGAAGAAGGTACTTGCACACTGGCAGGAGGGGGGCATATCCGCAGCCATAGGCGCAGGCTCTGTATCCAGATCCTAATGAGCCACGCCAATCCCCGAACCCCCTGCCACCGTCTCATCAAGAGCGTTGCATCCTGGCTTAGCTCCTGTTTTCCCACCAGTCTTGTAACCGCAAAGCAGTTCCAAGATGGTAGAGCCAGGTAAACGCTGCTGGGGCGCAGCCCTGCCCTTCACCTTCTTCTCACCAGTGAGGTCCATCTGGGTTGTCTGGCGCCATCCTGGTTGGTGCATGGCAGTCTCTGCTCCCATGGCTACATCCGCCGTGGATTGACTCTGCCTGCCCAATGAAGGAGATGGGGCCATGGATCCAGCAGCCTGCTAGTGCCTTCCTCGGATTGCTGGTGGGGGCTTTCGGACCCATTACGGTTACCAGAGAGGACACAGAATGGCAACTGGCTCGATCTAAAATCTCGAGAGCAGTTTTCAGGCCAGAAACACCTTGTCATGCCTTGAATTTAATCTATCACTCTGTTAATCTGCATGCTGTTGTTTACGTAATTTGCTTACTCAACATTTTATATGCCACTGTCGCTCATGGTTGCTGGACCGCAGCTGTGCTACACAGCTTCAGCCTGGCACCATCACCATATGGTGGGTGCACGGTGCCGTTCCCTCCGCCCGAGCGGGTGATCGCCTATTGTCAGTTGTATGGAAGATTGGGTGAAAGGGAGGGAGGGGGTGGAAGACGTTCTCCACCTAATTGGGAGGTTAGAGTGGGTGGAGGGGGAATGGGAGTTGTGTTGATTTTTGTGACGATGAATATTGTCATTTTGATGCATGTGGCATATCTGTCGCTCTGCTGTGCTGGTTTGTTCTAGCTGCTGTGCGCATTAGGAATGTTGATGTGATTGATGGGTGAACGACACAGATTATTAACCAGGAATTTAAGGGGTCTAAATTCTCCTAAGAAAATACGGCAGATCCTGGCCTATTTCTCCCGACATGATATCCATGTTGCTCTGCTGCAGGAAACGCACTTAATTAAACATACGGAGCAAGGGTTGCCAGCAGGTGGACAGGTTACAGGCTTGCTTCTTCCTACTCGTCCTATGCCAGGGGTGTGCTGATCTTGATCCGGAGAGGCGTTGTGTTTACCCTAATCCGGACGCACGTAGATTTAGAAGGGCGCTGCGCAATAGTTCAGGGGAAGCTGGGAGGCTCCTTGGTGTCCATCGTATATATGTACGGACCAATTGTAGATGACACGGACTGCTTCTTAAGAATGTATGCTAAATTGAGGGAATGGCCAGATGCGGTCATCTTGTGGGGTGGTGATCTTAATACCTATTTGAATCCTGAGCTAGATAAATCTAAGCAGTTATCGAATAGGACTCCCAGGGTGGCTCAGGCTGTACGGAGTGCCATGTTGGAGTTTGGTTTGATGGATGTGTGGAGTGTTCGCTACACCTCTATGAAAGAGGGTACCCATGCTACACCGTTACACAATAGTTGGTCTCGGTTGGATTATTGGCTACTCGGAGAGGATGCGTCTGACTGGGTATCAGAGGTCACTAACTTACTGTGCACTTTTTCGGACCATAACCCGGTATTATTAGATATTAATATCCCGACGGTGGTACATCGTCCCTTTACGTGGCAGCTGCAGTCGGAGGCACTACTGGATCCAATATATGATGCAATAGGAGGCAATAGGACTGTACTTTGAGATCAATAAAGGTTCTGTGGACAGTGCCTCCACTTTATAGGAGGCCTTCAAGGTGACCATTCCGGGAGTATGCATTGGTACCACGGCGGGCATATTGAAAGATCTCAGAGCGCAACTATCTAAAATAAAAGCAACACTTTGCGATCTAGAGCAAAATACAGCCGCCCCATCGACAGATACCCTGCTCCGTATACATGAGCTTATACGGGAGCATGACACGCTGGCTGAAACTGAATTACGATACACTTCGCGTAGACACACAGCCCGTAGGTTTGGTGAGGGAGGGAGACCAGGTCGCACCCTGGCTAATAAAATCAGGGATCGCATGGAACAACCTCATATTGATAAGATCACAGACTCCGATGGGATAGACCATTACCACCCGCTTGCTATCACTGAACAGTTTCACAGTTTTTATGCGGAACTATACACGTATGGGGGGAGGCTGCAACAACCGAGATGGAGAGATACTTAGAGGATGTGGCGTGTGCCAGGCTATCAGATGTTCACAGGGAATATCTGAGCCTGCCAATTGATGCAGAGGACATTAGGGCCGTGATTTTGGCTCTGCCTAATGGGAAGGCACGGGGCCTGACGGCTCCACGGTGGAATTTTATAAAGCATACGCGGACCTGGTAGTACCCTACCTGCTGGAGGTGTTTGTGGAAGCACACGATTCCGGGGTATTGCCGCCATCACTTCGACAAGCGTTGATAATAACACTGCTCAAAAGAGATAAACTTCCTGACAGGTGCGATTCATACAAGCCCCTGACGCTGTTTAATATAGATGCCAAGATACTTGCAAAAATCCTGGCCATCAAATTGCCACCTCTGATGCCGTGCCTGGTGCTGCCGGATCAGTCGGGTTTTATACCCGACCGCTCCACCCGGCACAACTTGCGGACTATATTTTCCATGCTACACGGGTTGGCGCTGAGCCTGTCTGCTGCGGCACTGGAGCCGCTGGCTTGTGTTATCAGACATAGGCATAGAGAAACAGCTCTGAACTTCAATTATCGCCCGGTAGCCATTTCATTATATGCGGACAACATGGTGCTGTTTGTCCGGGAGCCATTGCTCTATCTAGCGCAGTTGCTACGGTAATATGTCAGGTTCGGCCTGCTATCGGGACTGGCTGTAAATTGGGAAAAGTCCACTGTCATCCTTCTAACGGAGTCCACGAGTCAGCCCAACATGGAATTCTCACTGGTGTGGTCCGTGGACCCTGTTAAATATCTTGGCGTCTGGATCCACCGAGATCCGGACGTAGTCATATGGGAAAATTATGGTCGGGCCTGCACCAGATTGGACCAACAGGTGGACACCTGGGTGACTATGCCGCAGTCTCTGGCGGATCGTATTGCTCTAATAAAGATGGTGCTACTGCCACGGTTTTTGTATCTCTTTCTGAACATTCTGATTGTGTTATCAAAGGTGTGCTTTACCACTCTTCATAGAGCCCTGCTCCTGCTGGTCTGGGGAGGAAAGCACATAAGGGTGAGCTGGTCTGTCCTCACTATGTCCTCACTAGTGATTATGAACGGGGGGGATTTGGGGCTCCAGATTTCTATGTTTATTATCTTAGTGCGCAGGCTCAATATGTGTACTATTGCGTAAGACCACACGCCTATACACCGCTTGTCGCAGTGGAGGAGGGAGACGTTAGTCCTGTTGCATAGTATTATCACGCACACGACGTGTGGACTCCCGAAAACCGAAATTAATGTGGTGGACACGATGATAGCGGCTTGGCAGGAGATTGGGCGATTGGCGCATAGGTTGACCCTTTACGAACCTGCTATGCGTATAGAACATCATGCTGCGCTATCAGTGATGCACGAGGCGCCTTCGATGCCGCTTCTCAAAAAAGCAGGCCTCCAATTGATGCAGGACCTGTACCCAGAGGGGTCGTTCCACACATCAGACACTCTGCAAGATATAAGTAATCCCACCTTGTTGTTCCGATTTGCGATGCATAGACTCCGACAATGCGGTCACGGCGCACTATGTCACCAACCCTCACGAGCGTCCTACGCTGCTGTCATTGCAGTTCATACTTACTGTTCCCACTAATAAGAACCTGGTCTCCAGGCTGTATAGAATGATAAAGGAAGAGTGTGATAGTGTACCTGATAGAAGCTGGGAGAGATGGAATGCTTGTTTGCCCACCCCGATAACGGAGAAGGATTGGCGTTATATATGTGGTTTAACTGGCACTCTGGTTATGAACGGGAATTTTTGTATAATACATTTAAAATAAATACACCAGATGTATTATATGCCAGCGAGGTTATGCCGATATGGGTTACACGACTCAGACTACTGTGAGAGATGTGGTCAATGTGGTGCAAATTTTCTTCATCTCGCATGATGATGTCGCAGGGTGGCTGAGTACTGGGTACTTGTGGTGCGAGATATTGGTGAAATGTCAGGATTGGAGCTGCAGTGTACCCGACTTGTCTGTTTGCGGTGTTTTGTTCCTCAGGCAAGAGGAGTATGTGGCAGATTTGTAAGGTGGGTGCTGCTCCTGGCCAAACGCAGGGTGGCTATTACGTGGGGCGGGAGGCGTTCACCAAAAGCTGAGAGCCCTTGCGACAATTCCTCCAGAGGAAGGCTGTAGGAGCGGAACGACTCGGATACGCTGATGGGGGGGTGGGACGCCAGATGGCCCAGGCGCGCAGTGTGAGTGTAACGAGATGATGCAACTCTCGTAGTTAAGCACGACTCTGTATTCTCGATCAGGTACAATTAGGGGCTTTTTTTTGTTTTTATCAATGTTGTGATTTGATGGTTGGCAAAATGTAGGAGTTGTACTGAAGATTCTGCCTATTTTCACTTCATATGTGACTGAACTGTACAACATGCGTATGTTTTTTTTTATTATTGTATTCTTTTGGGTTGCATGTATTTGTCCTTTTTTTGGGAAAATAAAAAATTTAAAAATAACAAATAAAAAAAAAACATTTGTTGTGCTAGGCCCACAATCTTTCCAGCTTATCAGAATGAAGCACAGTTGCATCAAAAATAAAAAAATTAGCACCGTTTTTTCATTGTTCTGAAAAGATAGTCAATTTTTCATAATTTCCGTTGTTTCAGCCTACTTGCAGTTTGGAATGAGAACAGGTGCATAAGCTATGGATGACCCTAAAAAGCTATACATTTCTGAAAAGTAGACAAATTCTGTATTCAGCAAGGGGTACTTTTTGTAGATCCCTCAAGGTTTTCACAAAGAAACTAACTGCCTAAATATAAAAATCATGAAAATTTGTAGGAAAACACACACAATTGTAAGTTCATTTTTAACCTTAACTTCTTGTCACAATGGCTGAGTTACAAAAGCGATATACTGTTACATCTGCTAGATGGTTCTGGTGATGTGCAAGGGTCTTTCCAAGACCCAAGGTACCCAGAACTAACAACTTAGCTCCACCTTTCAATTCATATGGTAGAATAAAAATGTTTTAAATGGGCATGACGGAAACCCATGTATTTTTTAAACGTGTGCATGATACTAATATTTGTACAACTCTGGATTTGGGTTAATCCAGATTATCGTGATTTAGAGAATATTTAGCAAAATGCTTTTTTCTTGCTTTCTGGCTTACATTTGGAAGCCACAAATGCAGAGAACTCCAGTTGGTGATAATAAGTGTTCTACTATTCTGTGTCCCCACATGTCTCCTGATAAAAACATTACATCACTTGAATAGGCGGGCATAGCGCCTGTGACACAAAACAAACTAAACCAAACCAAAATACGACCTGAAGACATCATCAGCCAGCAGCCTGACAAACCTACCAAACCTGTGCGTTTCTGAAAACTAGGCCCTGGTGGGATCTCTGGGTGATGTGACTTGTGTGGCTTTCACCCGGTTTCTTACATACAAGGCCTTGCAAACCTCAGATTTTGGTAACAAACACACATTTTCTCATTTTTCTTCAGGGGAAACATATAAAATGTGCAGGGATCCACAAATTACCAACTACCCTGCGTTCCCCCACGTCGCTTGATAAAAATGTTATCTGTCTCAACATCAAGCACCCAGCACACTAGAGAAAAAGCCTGGAGAAATCATACTTTTTTTTTTTAAATCTCTTTATTTGCATCAGATTGGTCCACAGAAGCTTACAAGCACATGGCGTGAAAATAACATCAGAAGCTTCATTAGCAAGCATACAAAATAAACATCTGCAAGGCATGACCAATAATATGACGAACAGTGTTACGCATTCTAGAAACTCCGTTTTCTAGTTCTGTCAGCGATTCGCACACATGCGAGGATGATGCAAAGAGATAAACATAATTCAAAACACATCAAAAAGAAAGATGCCAACGAAAGAGAGAGAGCGACGAGCAACACATCAATCATGACAAGGTGGCAATAGCGGTTGCATAGGCGTTCATAGGACACCGGTGTAACATATGAGGGAATGCAAGCGGAACAGTCTGGGCACTCTGGGACCAGTGACCAACTAGACAGGGAACCACACATCTCGTCGCCAGGCATCCCCAGCAACGGTGTCTGTAGCACCCCTCTACATTCCTGCCGTAGCGCAGCAATACTGCAAAACAGCCCCGACTCAGCAAACAGTGCACCCATGTCGGGCGAACAGCATCTATCCCACCCCCTCTGGAACAATAGAGCTCGCAGCCGAAGACTGCGCAGCTTGTGTTAACTTGCTGATGTACTGTCTGTATGGGCCCCAGATATCGACAGGGCGCGAGGCCGTTGGGATCTGTGCGGAGTACTCCACGCTGTTAATATTACACTGGGCCAGGCTGCGGAGCCATGCTTTGGAGGTGGGAAGTCGTCTGGAACCCCAGAGTATAGCAATTTCCCGATTTGCGAGCAGAAAACCAATGGCAGCAAGCTTCCGCGTGGTGCGGGGAAGCTCAACAACATATCCCAACAGCGCAATCTCAGGTATGGGACGTAGGACACACTCTAGAATGTCACCCAACACTCGGTGCACCTGCAGCCAGTAGTCCTGTAGTTTGGGACACGTCCAGGTAAGGTGTGCAAAGTCGGCATGTGGGGCCCTGCATTTGGGACAGCAATGTGGCCTCGATGGGTCAAGCCTGTGAGCCAAGGCCGGTGTGAAATACAGCAGCCGCAAGAACTTGAAATGTATCAGTTTGTGTCTGCTGTTGACAGAGACGCTTTTGGTGGCCTGGCAGCAGGCGGACCATTGGTCATCAGTGATAGGGCCGCCCAGGTCAGTCTCCCACGCTGCTCGAACTCGTGCGTCCGAAGCAGGAAGAGCTGCCACACAGATTCTGTACAGCCTAGACACCGCATGCGCACCATTCGGGGACTGTATCAAGAAAGTCAGGGCCTCCATCTCGTCCGGTGGAAGCGGGAAAGAGGGGAACTGTGCTCTGAGCATGGATCTCAACCGGGTCAAAACAAATGAGTCCATGAACGTCCGATCAGTAAATCGGTGGTCGTCCGTCACCGAAAAAACTTGCCCTTCCGGGAACAAATCCCCTATTGTGGTAAGTTGGTATTTGGATAGAGTGTTACAAACTACCTTTTCAGCAGTGATAGGGAGCCAGTGGGGGTTCGGCAGCGGGAGAGCTGGTGAATATAGCACATCCCGTCGGAGCAGTCTACGCAGCTGCATCCAAGCCCAAGACGTGGTGGAGGCGGTCAGAATGTCCTGAGGATCACGGGGTAGGCCTCTAGGCAGCAACGCCCGGAGGGCAACAGGCCATGCCAAGTCCGCCTCCGGTCTCAGATGAGGGATCCGAGCGTCAGGGTGGAACCAGGGGTGTGCGTAAGCGCACTGAGCAACAAGGTAGTAAAGATAAAAATCCGGCACACCAAAGCCACCCCGGTCATAGGGCAGAGTCAGGGTCCGCCAGGAAACTCTCGGATTCTTGTCCCCCCACACCAACCGCAGCAACAACGAGCGCAGCTGGGTGAAGAAGACCTTAGTGAGCGGGATCGGCATATTGTTAAATAAGTATAGGAAACGGGGAAGCACTATCATCTTTATGATGGCGATGCGGCCAGCCATGGAAAGTGGTAGACGAAGCCAATGGGAGAGGTTATCCTCCAGAAAGTCCAATGCCCGGCCATAGTTCAGACGAACCATAGAGACCGTGTCCAAGTGTATGTGTATACCTAGATATTTCACTGAGTCTGTATTCCATTCAAGTGGGAATGGACAGTCCCAGGGTACTGTGGAGGGCGTAAGCGGGAAAATATCAGACTTGCGCCAGTTAATTCGAAGGCCCGAGTATTCCCCAAACCGGGCTATTTCCAGAAGGAGAGGTTCCAGATTGGTCTCAGGGGACCGGACGTATATAATGGTATCGTCTGCATATAGAGAGACCAGGAGCGGGCCAGTACGAAACTGGAGGCCCCGGTGCATATGACTCTCCTGAAAGTGGAGAACCAGTGGGTCCATAACTAGAATATACAGCAGTGGGGAAAGAGGGCATCCCTGTCGGGTGCCCCTCGAGAGCGGGAAGCTATCCGAGATAGTGCCATTAAGGCGCAGCCGCACCCTAGGGGCGGAGTAGAGAAGCTCTACAGTGGCGACAAACATTGCGGGCATGCCCATTCGTCGCATGACGGACAGAAAGAAAGGCCACTCTAAAGAGTCAAACGCCTTCTCGGCGTCCAAAAACACTGCTGCCGCCGGGGTGTCTGGGTCTACTCTGTGTATGACAGAAAACAGTGTCCTGAGATTAAAGGAGGTGGAGCGGTGGGGGACAAATCCGGACTGGACCGGAGAAACAATCTCCTCCATTAGTAGCGATAAGCGGATTGCGAGGACCTTGGCCAAAATCTTGTAGTCGAGATTGAGTAGCGAAAGGGGCCTGTAAGAGCCACAGAGGGATGGGTCACGACCAGGCTTGGGAAGTAGCACAATCACCGCTTCTCGAAGTGTGGGTGGCAAAACCCCAGTCTCCAGTGCCTCCGCGTACACCTCCATCAAGCGGGGCACCAGTTCGTCTTTGTACTCCTTATAGAAGTCGGCCGAGAAGCCGTCAAGCCCCGGAGCTGAAGAGCCCATCAGTGCGTCAATGGCCTCAATAACATACTCGGGAGTGATAGGATCAGCCAGGAAATCCTGCATGCCTTTCTCCAGGTATACCATGGCTATCTCGTTGATGTAGGGGCCAGGGTCACGACGATCGTCGGCCAGGGAGGAGGTGTATAATGTTTTATAATAGGATAGGAAGGCATCACAAATGGCAGGGGTGGTCTGGTGGCGGACGCCAGAGTCATCAACTAAGTCAGTAATATAGGAAGCTTGGCGGGGCGGGCGCAGCAACTGTGCTAGGAGCCTCCCGGGTCTGTCACCTTCTCGTGTTGTCTGGCCGAGTGTTGCGTGTGCAAATAATTCAATTCCCTGTCTGCGGCATCCCTGAATTCCTGTAACAATCCCAGTCGTTTCGCCTCTGAGGCGCCATCGGAGTCAGGGAGCCCGCCACTGTCCAGTACGGCAATGTCATTCTCAATACGTGTCATAGTGGCTCGGATCTCGCGTAAGGCTCCGACATATTTCGTGATGCACACCCCCCAAATAGTAGCCTTGAAACCCTCCCACAGTGTGGCCCAAGTGTCAACCGTGCCTGTGTTGAGTTCAAAGTAGTCCTCTATCGCCGTACGAATGTCCTCCTTAAAAACTGGGTCAGCTAACGCCCTGCCAGGGAAGCGCCACTGCCTCTCGTACCCACCCAGCCTAGGGACCAGCAGCATCAGAAGTAAAGGAGAGTGGTCTGACAATGTACGTGGGAGCGTAGAATGTGCATCCACCCAACCAGCCACTCCCGGGGAAAGGAGCCAATAGTCGATCCTGGTGCTAGTATTGTGATACCCAGAGTGATGTGTGTAAGCGGGCGAGTGAGGGTGAAGACGAGCCTCGATGTCAATAAGGGGGTAGTGTGCGCACATTTCTGCCAGTACTGCGCGAGAGCGGGGCTTGCAATCTGGGGATGTCGAAGTGCTGTCCCGTACCGGGTCCATCAATAAATTAAAATCCCCACCCACCACCAACATATCAGTGTCAATGCGCAGTAAAACGTCATGGAGACCCTGGAACAAGGCGGGGGAATCAACATTGGGGCCATACACCCCAACAAATGTAATCCTAAAGCCAAGAAGCGCCCCAGTGATGACCGCATATCTACCCTCCTCATCAAGTACGCTGTCCGAGAACACAAAGGGGACTCGCCGGTGCACCAAAACAGCCACCCCTCGCGCATATCTACTGTAGTTGGAGAAATACCTATGCGCGCCCCAGCCCTTGGCAAACGAAGTGGAATCAGCTCGCCCCAGGTGTGTCTCCTGGAGGAACAACACATCAACCCCGTGTCGCGCTGCATAATTCAGGACCTGTCTCCTCTTTCTGGTGTCATTTAGCCCCCGAACATTCCACGACATCAAAGTCAGTCTGGAAGGACCAGACCGTTGACCTACCCCAGCCATTCAAAACCGCATATAACATAGGTAAACAATCGCGCGTGCATCCGCCGCCGCCCTCCCGCAAAATAGGCATCTCTCAAAATGAAAAACAGTACAAGAACATTAGAACTGTTGCATGAAACAATCCCCCCCACCCACCCACCACCCAGCCTCTCGTCAGCTCCCAGGAGGCACCACCCAACCCCAAGAACAACACCAACATTAGCAAACAAGAGCAATCGTCCAATGCTATTCCTGAATAAGAAAAGTACTCTGAGGAAAAGGCACCAAGCGGCTCGTGCCATGGGGGGAGGCAACGCTCCGCCGTGCGGACGACTCATCCAGGTCGACATTCCAATCATTACCAACTATAAAAACACTGCAAGGAGACCCATGTCTTTAGCTGCACAATGTTAAAGTGAGTGGTCTAGAGGGCGGGAGACACGAGTCACCCTTGTCCGCTCTCAGTGAAAAGGTCGGCGCTAGCTTGTGACTCCATGTTCGGTGGGGACGACTGCGATTTTCCCGAGGCCCGCGGTGACCCTTTGTTTTTATAGGCGTGGCAGAATTCTTGCGCCTCAGTGGGGGAGTCGAATATGCGGAACCTGCCATCAACGTCTACTCTCAGTCTGGCAGGGTACAGCATTCCGTAGCGCAACCCCAGTTTACGCAGCTAGGCCTTGACACCTGTGTATTTACGGCGGGCATCCTGCACCATCACCGTGAAGTCTGGAAAGAAAGATAACACCCCGCCCTGCCATTTCACTTCGCCAGCCTCACGAGCAGCCTTCAGAGCAGCGTCCCTGTCCCTAAAGTTCATGAGTCTGGCAATGATGGGTCGGGCGGTAACCCCGGGGGGGTCGAGGCCCCAAGGATCTATGTGCTCGTTCCACCACGAAGCCAGCCGTGAAAGTGTCCCTGCCGAATAATTCAATCAAGAGCTGTTCCACAAACGTGTCAAAGCGGCCAGTGGCCGTCGTCTCCGCCACACCAAGTATGCGAATGTTATTGCGCCGGCTGCGCGCTTCCAAATCCTCGTTCTTAATAGCCACATCCTTGAGGATCTTCTCCACCCGTTTCAGCCTTTTCAGCGTGGATGCAGCGCCATCCTCCAGGTCGGAGACTCGTGATTCAGCCACATCCAGGCGCCTATCGTGCGTTTGGATTTTCGCGCCCATCTCGGCCATTTTCTGATCAAGGGCGTCAAAGCGGGAATCGATTGCCTTGAACCCCGCTCGCATCTCGCCCAGCATTTCAGCCACCATACCAGCCATATCTCCCGCTGGCGCGGGGCTAACAGATGTCGTGGGCCGGACAGGCAAGCCGTCAGTAGCGTGGGGGGGAGGTTTGTCAAAGCTGAGCTTCTTCTGCGCAGTGTCTCTCCGCTTCATGGTGGAAGATAGGCCCACAGAGCACGCAGCCGGCCGTGGAGGCGAGGGATCGATGTCGGCACCCTCGTTGCGACCAATGCTGGGGACAGGCGTGTGCCGAGATTAGAAGGCAGTGGTGGGGGCGAGGATGTGGTGCCCCCACCCGACGCAGAGATGCGGGGCCGCCTAGAAGAACCCCCAGAGTCCCCCCCGGCGCACCCCCGTCCCCCCCCGAGCACCCAGGGCCAGCCGTCCGCCGCCCCAGCCCGCCACCACCCAGCCCAGGCAGGTCCAAAAATCGAGGCCCCGGCTCCCGAGGCCGGACCAGGCCCAAAGGGTCGGATCAGCACCGGGGGCCGAAACCCCCACCAACGGAGCCCACCCGGGACAAGCAACGGACCAGGGAAGGCACAATAGCTACCCCAATGCCAAGGGGGGGGACGCAGCGGCCCCAAATACGACTCACCAGGCGCTCCGGCGCAACAGGGCACACGTCCAGCGAGTCCCGATGGGCCTCACCGCCCTTCCGCAATCTCAGGCGTCCACGCCGTCCCCTGGCCTCAGACCGCAGCCATGGTCACACTGTGGTCTCCGGGGACGGAGGCAGGCATTTTCGGGCTCCGGGCAGCGTCGGATCGTCTGGGAATGTCGTCTGTCTCAGCCCGCCCGGCGGAGCTCTACTTTCAGGCGGCCATTGCGTTCGCCTGCGTAGCCACGCCCCTTCTGGAGAAATCATACTTAAAGAAAATTACTGACATTAATTAGTCCAAGGCTATTACTAAATACAAACATCCAAGCAATGAAAAGACCTAGCCGTTTGGCCATGCTAACAATATATTTGCACCATCAAACTCTGTATTTGACCTTTAAGGAGGGAAAAACACACTTAAGAGCTGCAAATCACCCCAGAGAGTTATGATTTAGACTACAGCACTCTTGTACATAATGGCTGATCTGCAGCACAGGCCTGGCAGACATTTTAATCTGTGCAGACCAAGACACTGCACCAGAAAAAAAGTGTATTTCAAGTGTCCCTTGGATTAAGACCTCCTCATAAATTGTTCATTAATACTGAACACTGTTTAGGGACACCCATTTATTCAATAGGAATTGGATGGGTTCTTCCTTTTGTGAGAGTGATTCTTGTTAGGTCTGCAGCCAAGGGGTTTTCTTATCACTTACTGATGGACTTACAGCATGCTCCCATGGAGAGACAGTAGTCTCACATAATGGCCTATTTCTTTGTGAAAGTGAAGCTATTCACAAAGGTTCTCACCCCGGGGTGAGCCCTTCACAGTACTTTACTATCATTCACATGCACTTTGTTTATTGCATATCCTTTATTTATTGCATGTTTAAGAACTTTGTACCAGTGATGAATTTGTAAAATATTAAGTCCAGGTGCTCAAATGTTTATAGGAGGCCACAGCCACTTTCCCCGCCTCCATCCACTTCCGCCACTTGCTCCACCCACATCCTCAACTGGCGTAGAAAAAAGATTGAGAGACCCACCAATCCTGAAAGATACCTTCAGAAGCAATATTACACCAGTATAATGTATAATAATATAGTACCGGCTTTAGATCCTCTCTGTCTACACCTCACGCACTTCACAATGTTGCCCACTATAAAAATGTGCCTCTTCTGAATCTGTCCCGTTCTGCACATAGATTTAATTGTCCATGGCGGCACAGAATAGAACAGTGCACCATATCCTTAATGCAGACCCTGGGCTGTATAATCTGCATGAAGGAGGGCATCACTTTTACTTTACATGGGCACCTCCTTAACCCAGTCATTCTCCCCATGGGAAAATTTAGTGATGTAGAGACACAATTTGGACAGAAGCCCAGGCACAGCCCTATCCCACCCCCTTCCATGTCATATTGAGAAAAACGAAATCCCCTCCCTAGGCCATGGGTACAGTTATTGAGGTATCATTGTACAAAATACAAATTAAAGATATCAATCAGTCAATCCCCAACTTTTCCATATTTTGGCTGCAGTTCTGAATCACAGAATGGAAAGCCTGTGCAAGCTCAAGGAATGCTACATAAAGATGTAGGTTTTGTTGCTCTTCTCATTTAGTACTGAATCCTTCTAAAAGGTGGTCTTGATTAAACTAAATAACTCCATTTTCAACAATCTGTTTCTGGACCTTGCTCAAGATCCACAAGTAGTACATTTTAACTCATATTCATGAGGAGCTTTGGGCCTATATGCATCCAGGTCACCTGTCTTCTATTTTACATGATACAGACTAATCTAGTGTCAATAACTGACTCTGTAATCAATCATCTGATAGTTAGAAAAAGTAAGACACTCTCCTATGCAGGTCTAGTGGTGTTATATATGTGATCATGCTGGCTAAACAAAGCTGAGGTGATGGCCTATTGTGAATCAAGCACCTTTAACACTAAAGACAGATACTCCCCATATTTCATCCGGAAGCTTTAAAAGACCTGAAGGAATCTCCTAGCACAACACAACCATGTGATACTCAAAGTAGCCCAGAGAGTTTCAAACTCACATCACTGTGGCAAAGTCTGACCATTATCTGAACTCAATATTCAATGCTACTGCCAAATGCAATGTTCTTCTCAAGGCTGTCATGCACTCCCTAAAGGCCCTCATGGCCAAAATTCCTCACTATGCATATAACATCAGTACTTTATGGAGAAAATAAGCACCGCAAGTCTCAACGTCAGAAGCACATAAAACTCACACTGACAAACAATAACACTGTCTTACCTCACAGTATTACCTCAATACTTAAAAAATATCACTTCTGGGAAGATCTAAATTATTTCTTCAAACAATAACAACTAATATTAATATAATTTGTGAGTAAATCTGCTCTTTTTTTTCTTGTTGTTTTATATCGTGCAAACTCGACCCAAAGGTATTGGAGCGGTTTACATGAGCACCAGGTACATTACACAAAGACACATTCATTTTTGGTAGACACAGGGAGATTATGTGATTAGCCCAGAATCACAGGGTGGTGAGCCAACACCTGGACCCAAAACTAGTTCCCCAGTTCCAAAATAGGCAACTCTGGCTGTTATACCACAACCTCTACCCTATACTGAGGGGGAAGCCTGGAAAGTGGACCTTCAATGGCAAGAGTGCCTTGCAAACGATGTGAAAGCCCCACAAACTTGCAAGTTTGCTGGCATTCACAAAGGTACATTTAAACATTGATTTATTCTTGTCAGGGGAAAAGTAGATTGTTTTTTGAAGGACGCACTGTAGAAGGAATAATTTTAAAATTCGTGAAGTGTAGAAGGGGATTGTCCAAATGAAAATCAGAATCTCCCTGAAAGAAATAGTTATGTGTGACCACCTTTTCATGAGCGTTAAAGCAAATGTGTAACTCAGCACAATGCACATTGACAAACGTGTATGTATTTCTGGAAAACTACTGTAGTGATAATTGGTGCTTTAAATGGGCTGGTACTTTCAGGGATGGAGAACATGTACTTTGTTCATTTTCAAGTGAGAGTACCTGCACTTCTCAGCAGCGGGGATGGAGAACATGTACTTTGTTCATTTTCAAGTGAGAGTACCTGCACTTCTCAGCAGCGGTTCAATGTGTTTAATGGGGGAGTACCAGCACTTCGCTGTAGCAAGAAGGTACTCTGGATTAGTAAATAGCCACACTTTTCCATTTTATGCCTCAGTCATACTGTCTCTGGAGTGCTCTCCGATGTTTTGTTGAAACACAAATGATGTGTCATCTACCCTGAACTAAGTGTAAGCCTAAAGGAGCATATGTATGATTAACATCTGAGCCTTTAGTAGATCACAATTTGTGTACTAAAAAGGAATAATGTTGTTGGTCAAAATTTATTTTTAGATAGTACAAGACTTAATAGTGACATTGCTTTTAGGGAAATACGCAGCTGCCTTCTTTGAAACATTTTCTTTAAATGCATTTGCTCCTCGCACATCTTGCAGGACTGTGCATTTGTTCTCTGCTCTGGTAATTAACATTTGTGTGCAAGTCGTTTTAAAAAAGTTTGAAGACTGATATGGCTAGTTCTGTTTTCATTTCTTTTTTCTACATCAGACTGAAACTTAAATTTAGCTTTTTACATTAGTTCTCCATGAAGTTGCACTCAGCCTGGCTCATGTCATGAAAAGTGCCGGGTAGCATATGGGTGTCTCTTTCACGGCGCCATTTCAAAACCTATTTATTTTCTATGCAGGACAAGTAAAGTTTACCTCTTTAGTAGAATTAATGTGGTACGAAATATAGGCACATTATTTATTAGCACTCGTGCATCGGGTCGGGTAGCCCAGCAATCAGGGTTGTATGGCAGCATGTCGTCATCTGCATGGAATTTGCAAATGAACCCTGGCCTATGACCAGACCATACCACCGTGATTGCACTTTTCCGGGCACAAGACAGTAGTTCATTTTATGAAACAAGCATTACAGAATTTCAAATTACTTACTGCCTTTTGTTGCTTTTAAATATAGGCCTTCTGTGAGAAGCGCTGCTTGCCTCGTCAAATGTCTAAAACTGCAGTCGCGCAATAATCAGGCCACACTGTTGTTAAGCATAAAAGGCCATTTATTAGGACCAGGCTGCATAAACAATGAACCACAACAATAATCAAAACCAACTAAAATCTCCCCCAACACAAAATCCATCCTCATACTCTCCTTTCATTCCACCTTCTGTTCTTCAACCTTCCCTCCAATCTCTCCTCGCATCCTGGCACTACTCTCCTGCCACCAGTCGCCCCTTCCATCATTCACTCCTCCCCCCCACGAGAGGTGGGTGCGCCCGCTAGTGACTCCCCCACCCCTCCCAAATACCGCCAAAACCCCGCATCCCGTCCTAAACTGGCACCTTCTGCCAACCCTACCCTCAAACCCTAAAAACTGCAGGGTGGGCGGGTGGCACAAAAACTAACCCACCCAGCAATGCCAGAATGCAGGAAGAGGAAGTCGCCTTCCTCCCCCTGCATTCTTAGACCCACCCCCCAACCACGCCCCCCACCCCAGCCTGGCACTTCCCAGCGCGAAAGCCCCCGGGGGAAGACTAGACTGCGTCTTCGCTTCCCCCGGGGCCCTCCATCGCGCAATAATCAGGCCACACTGTTGTTAAGCGTAAAAGGCCATTTATTAGGACCAGGCTGCATAAACAATGAACCACAACAATAATCAACAACAACTAAAATCTCCCCCAACACAAAATCCATCCTCATACTCTCCTTTCATTCAACCTTCCCTTTAATCTCTCCTCGCATCCTCGCACTACTCTCCTGCCACCAGTCGCCCCTTCCATCATTCACTCCTCCCCCCCATGAGAGGTGGGTGCGCCCGCTAGTGACTCCCCCACCCCTCCCAAATACCGCCAACCAGGGAACCCCCTGTAGGGCGGTTACCTGCCCCCCCCCCAGGCATCACTGTGCATCTTTCGCTGCCACACTCGCACATCCCTGCGGCACCAGATCGATTCATTCCACAACTTGCTCACAACGTCACGCATCTCCATCATGTAGTACGCATTTCCAATCGTCGAAAGATGCACTCCGTCGTCCCTAAAGAGCAACCTTTCTTCAAGTCGTAGTCCTGGATGGGAAATCACCTTAATGTCCTTTTTCTCACAGAAAACCCTCATTGCCCTGTTCAATTTCCTCCGGGCTTTCTCCACTGCCCCATGCTTATTTGCCCCCCTCCAAACTCTCCTGGGGATGAATTCCGTCCAAGCAATGCAACCCCCAGATAACCTGAGCTTCATAACCTCCAGGTCCCGCTGCATCAGCTGTAAGAGCGCCAAACCCGACAGCTGGATTAAGTCATTTTCCCCCAGGTGGATGATCAACAAGTCCAGGCATCCCCTTTGTGGGACCATCTTCGTGAGCCACAATCCACGTGACCATCTTGGCCCCCGGTCCGCCCACGCAACCTACGAAAGAAAAAGGTATTAATACACATCCTGTTAAGAATGGCGCTCCAACTATTCCCCAAACCACCCCCACGCAGCAACCTACTTTCTAACATACCGCTCACAACATCGTGACTTCCATCTACCAATCTGACTTTTCCTATCCCAGGACCAACCCAATCACGATGCCGCAGTTGCCACCCCTATCCGAAAGGAATGCGTCCCAAACGCCAAAGGATTCAGCCCCAACCTGCACACTGCCTTACGCAAGACCGCCAACAACTGCCCCGCTGTAACCCTGGCTCCAGACTCATGACAAAATATCTCCCCATCCGACAATTGTCCCTGCTCCACAAACATCCTCCACTCCGTCACCGGGAACACCCCGTCCCAGCCACTCTCACACAGCCAAACCCACTTTCCCCTCCCCAACTGATCCGTTTTAGACCGGCTCAACCAAATGCCCAGCCGGCCTGCTTCCAAACGAACGTCTCCAAAACGCCTACCACCAGCAGACCTGGTACCCAACAACTCCGAAACCCTAAAGGCTCCAAAAAACATCCACACCATGCACAACCGGAACAGCCTGACCTCAGACCCATTATAACAGCATAACGGTAATACATCAACAATGCGAGCCAACAACTCAAATGTCACCGCCTCCCTCAAATCCCCACCCCGTTTGTTCTCCCTGCCCCAATCCCACAGCATCCTACCAATGACTACATCCTTTGTGGGGTCGAAACCAAAAAACAGAGTAGCATAGAAAGACAATCCCGCCAATTTTCCTGAAATTGTAGCAGCCGACAAACCTTTGTCCATACAGTGCAAAACAAACTGCAAAACCCCCTGCTCAATTACCGAGCGAGCACCCCCCGCAGCCAAACAACTCCACCCCACAAAAGAAGCAAACTCATCCCATGCCAGCCTGTACGTCCTCCTTGTTGATTCTGCAACGGAGCTCTCTACCAGTCCCAAAACTCTCACTCCCCCAAGGCCTAGACGCCGGCCGGCAATCCGGTCTTGTGCTGATCCGCTCCAGGTGCCAACCTCCGGAAACGCTGCCACTTTGAATGAGACAAAGCATCCGTAATGTCGTTATTCGCCCCAGGGACATGCTTGGCTCAAAAAATCACATTCAACTTCAAGCAACGCAGCATAAAACCTCCCAGCAGCCGTAACACTCTCAAGTCCCTCGCCCTCTGCCGGTTGACCAACTCGACCACTGTCATGTTGTCCACATGAAACAACACTGACCTGTTCTGCAACTCCGCACCCCATACCTCCAATGCCACCAACAGAGGAAAAAAATTCCAAGGAAGCAATGCTCCGCCCTTGTTGTAGCCAGTGTGCCGGCCACTCCTCGGCACACCACCTGCCATCCCAGAAAAGGCCAAAACCTGCCGCCCCCGCAGCATCTGAAAAAATCTGAATCTGCCACACCGTCCTCTCTTCCACAAAATCTAGTGACACACCATTGAAGTCAGAAAGAGAAGTCCACCAAGTCCGTAGGTCAGCCCGCACCCCCATGGAGATCCGAACTCTGTGATGTGGCAACACCGCCCCCGACATGGTCATGCCAAGCCTCCTGCAGAAAGTCCTCCCTGCTCTCACCACACGGCATGCAAAGTTCAAGAACCCCAAAAGCTGTTGTACAGTGCGCAGCGCAATCCTCTTCTCGCCAATGACCCACAGCAGACATGCCTGTATCTAAGAGACCTTCCCTTGGGGAAGGCAAGCCCTCCATAAAACGGAGTCCAGCTCGATCCCCAAGAACGTCAAGCAAGAGCTAGGCCCAGCCGTCTTCTCTGGCGCCAAGGGGACCCCAAAGCTCTGTGCCATGTCCTGGAATTGTGACAGGGCCCTGCCACAATTCCCCGACTGCTCCCTTCCCAGGAAAAGAAAATCGTCCAAGTAGTGTGTCACAGCCTGATGTCCGCTAATTTGAGTAAAAGCCCACTGCAAAAATGTACTAAATACCTCAAAAAGCGCACAGGATATGGCTCATTCCATGGGCAAGACCTTGTCCACGTAGATGGCCCCTGCAAACTGCATGCCCAATAAGGAAAAATCCGCTGGATTAATCGGCAGGAGGCGGAAGGCTGACTTGATATCACACTTAGCCATCTCCGCCCCTCGCCCGCTCCTGTGCACCAGCCGAATAGATGCTGGCGTATATCAAAAACGCCGACGGCCAATTTTCCACCGGGACCCATGGCCTCCTGGTCAACTCCCACTCCTCCTCCTTGGAGCCCTCCTTGGCCTGTAACTCCCTGTGTAACAACTTGAAAACATCGACATATTCGTGTTTCCAAATCCCACTCTTTATTTTTCTCCGACAAGTGAGAACCCAAAGGCATGGCCAATCCCATATAGGGCAATTTCTTCTGGAGTTTGTCCCCCCCTTTCTCGTTCTTGTCTTCCTTCCCTTCCGTCTTGTCATCCAGCCCCGGCTTGTCTGTCTGCACCCCTGCTGCCACTACCTGCTTACCTGTTGACGCAAGCACCCCCGCCTTGGCCCCTTTAACCCCATCCTCCCGCACAGACCCCTCCCCCACTCCAACTGACCTGCAGGCCTTTTTTCTGCCACCTTTTTGGCCCTCCCCCCAAGCAGCCCACCAATCACCCTCACCTGTAAGTACGGCCTGCGACGGTCCCGGCTGACGGTCCATTCTGCTGGGCTGCACCACCGACCCTTTCGACTTACCGGTCTTCTTCACGGGGGCCTGCAAGACACCAAAACTACTGTTGCCCCTTGCCCCTTCAGCCGTCCTGTCCGAGTCATCTCGCACTTCGCCATCTTCCAAATCTTCACTCTCAGCTCCATAATCCAGCTCAATCTCCCATTCATCCTCCAACTGCTTCCACTCCACCTCACGTACCGCACGTTTCACACCCTTCTGACAAGTCACACCATTCCCCGACTCCTTCTCCACCACACGCACCGAGGCCCGATCCCGCGATGGAGGGAAAGCCGCCGCCGACTCCCCTACTGCTTCATGGCGGCGTCCCGGAGCCGTCTTGCGCTCCGTCGAACCACCCACCCCTCTGCTAACCTCCGCCAGCTGGGATCCCCCCTACCCCACGGGCCGCTCCAACCCGGGCGGGCTCTGGCATTGCTCGGCCTCGTCACTGACCTGACCTTCCCTAACTGCCCCTGCCTGTCACTCACCCCCCCCCCCCGGGCCCTAACTTTCCTCTCAGCCTCCTCCTGCTCTGCCCAGAATTCCTCTTCTGACGTGGGAGTAGGGGGGCCCTCCCGTCCCCCCCAGTCCACCCCCGCCCTCATCTCCTCCGACTCCAAAAGCCTGGCGTCCGCGTTCTGCATCAACAGCCTCTGTTCCCTGATCTTCGACTCCACGTCCATGGCCTCCCACCTGCTCAACAACGGGGGGCAGTAGCCCCTAGGCCCCACCCCCTGCATGGACATCCAAGGAAGGGACTCCCTAGGCCCCCCCGGCTTCCCTACCTGTGCCAGCTGGACAACAGCCGGCCCGCCCGCGCCCCGCAGTACCGGGGTGCTGGCCCTAGAAGCCACTGACAGGTCCAGGGGCCCACCTTCAGCAAGCCCCCCTCCCCAAGGACCACACACGCTGCTTCCTCACTTTCACTGCCCCCCTCTGCCTCCAGAGCCACCACTGCAGGGCCCACCAGCCCAGCGCCACCCAAAACGGACTGACCATGCACACCAACAAGGGTCCCAGGAGAAAAAGACCCAGACTGCCCCCCTCTCCGCATAACCGGTGCCACAGACACATCCAGGACCGAGGGGGCGCCATGCCACTCCCCCGGTGTGCCCTGCACTGCACCATCCAAAACCTCATGCAAAAACTGCTCCGGAGCCGCCCCCTTTGGGCCCCCACCCCCTGCCGATTTCGAGCGCGGAGGCAGGCTCTTACGCCGCCCTCCGCGCTGCACTCCTCTCGCACCCGAGCCCCGTCCCCTGGCCGGCGCCGACCTGCCTGCCGGGGCCGAGTCCTCCTGACCAGCACAGCTGCAGCCGCCCGCGTAGGCCGAGTGAAACCCACCCAGGCCTGTTCTAAGACGCCCGGCCTCAGAAGGTCCGACCTCCCTGCCCTTCCCAACACCCTCAAGGCCTCCCGAACTGCCTCAGCACCCCCCGCCATGCCGTCAAACAAATTACCGACACCAGAAAGAGCACCTACCAAAAGACCAGAAAGCCCGCGCCAACGACCGGAACCAGCCCTCCGCCTTCCGACACCTCCAGAAAACAAAAACCGCCGTCGCTAAACTTCCACAACACCCCCTAACTCTCCACAAAAACGAACCCACCCAGCAATGCCAGAATGCAGGAAGAGGAAGTCGCCTTCCTCCCCCTGCATTCTTATACCCACACCCCAACCACGCCCCGCACCCCAGCCTGGCCCTTCCCCGTGCGAAAGACCCCGGGGGAAGACTAGACTGCGTCTTCACTTCCCCCGGGGCCCTCCACTGCGCAGAAGGCTGGGGCGGGCGAAAAGTCAGGACCCTGATCTGCATTGGTCAGTCCGACTCTGGAGGAAACACACACACTTGACTATTCAATGTCAAGGAGGGATGACGAAGTACGCACGGGTCTGGCTAATAATTCAGTATCAAGGAGGGCTGAAGCAACGGTAGCGTCTGTAGTCTGTTCACTAGAGCTACTATTGATTTTATTGCTGCCTGTGTTGTTAGTTACTTAAGCTGAGCTGACGCAGAGGCATAATGTCACCTCACCAGCAGCTTCTGACAGTGCATGTGCAGGGAGGAGACCGTTGTCCCGCATCATAAAGCATACGTAATTATCGTGTGCACTGTACTCTGTAGACCCGGCCCTAAGAAATAAGTGCTGGTGCTAAGCACCGGCACAAATTAAGCACTGCTTTGTACCTTAATTAAACAAACGAATATACTTGGTCCTTCTATTGTGTTGATATATCAAGGTTTTGAGCTCCTATAACATTCAAGGGGTCATTTGTGGGACTCGTGAATGAGTCAAACTTTCAGCTCCATAGCCTCATTTAGAGGTGGTGGAACTTGGGTTTGCAACAGCAAAGCCTCAGTTGGGTGCATTGTTGTATACCTTTGACCCAATGGACTGTGCACCATAGTTCCCTCAGGAAACAGTAGTGGTTTAGGGCACTGTGACTGTCAATGATTTCCCCTGGTTTCCATGGCAGGCCTGAGCAGGGAAAGCATACAATAGTCCACAAGAGCACAGAGAAAACCACACGAGTGAAGGCATTGGTATTTTTGTTTTACAGACCAAATTTGGGGAGTTTATTGCTGAAAAGCAAAAGAGAATGCCAAGCTGGCTGAAAATTACATTGGCATTCAGCAATGATTTAAATACATACAGTGCACCAGCAGATGCCCTCACTTCACAAAGATTCTTGTCAGAATGGAAGAAATCTGTCGATATGTTGAGGTATCTGTTACTGACCCAGCAGTCTGGTGGAGAGGCAGTCAAACAATAAATAAGTCCTTTAATCTTCTATCCCCAACGTTGTTGGGAAGCATTCCCAGTGGGAACAGTAATTTGTATTGCATGTCATTGTCTAACGTGGCTTTAATATGTAAATCTACTAAACCAGCTGTGCTATATGCTTTCCTTTACTGTGTTAGCATTTGCTACAGTTGACACATATTGAGAATGTGACATTTAGATTTTGTGGGGAACACTTGACCTAAGTTCTGATAATACTACACTCGGGGATTAGAACCATAATCTCTTAGGTCCCAGGTTGCCTATGCTTTATATTTTCCATTTCTTCTACTCCTCTGGAAAGATGCCAAGACCATTATGGTCATTTAGACCTTTGCAGATGGCCTGTCTGACCACCAGGGACTGTCTGAAGCAACCTGCAGGAGGACCATCTGACCTATTGATAGATCCCAGCATCCTGGGTGGGATGTAAGTGCTATGAAGAGACCCACTGCCTTAGTGGCATCATC
This sequence comes from Lissotriton helveticus, assembly GCF_964261635.1. Taxonomy (NCBI): domain Eukaryota; kingdom Metazoa; phylum Chordata; class Amphibia; order Caudata; family Salamandridae; genus Lissotriton; species Lissotriton helveticus. The sequence goes on along the minus strand of NC_136061.1, from coordinate 739,188,044 downwards.
TATAGAGCTGAAGTTTTGTCGGTTGGCAACTGTTTAAAGTGCCTGCTCAGCAAACATTTTGTTTGTGAGAAAATACATTTTCTCTTTGGGTATGGGGGCCATTCTACTGTTTTACTTCCCAAGCGGCTAAAGAAAGCAGGGTGGTCACTTGACATCCACCAGTGACATTAGTAGATCGCTGCACTGGCAGATGCACTTGTTTCACACAGATCCCACCTATGCAGACCAGGATTTGTAGATACCATGAGCAGTCTGTCATTGACCACGCGGTCCAGTGGACTACATGTCAAACAATAAATAGGGCCCTAATCCTTCTGTCACACGTGTGGTGTTGTTTAGAATAGCAAAGGTGCCCAGTGGGAGCAGTTGATTAATTGCCTTGCATTATACAATATGATTTTAACATGCAAATAGCCCATGTAACCTATGTGCTTTTCCCCACTGTGTTCATATTGCAAGGAAGAACACACACACAGGGGCTAAATTATGAGAGCCCTGCATTACTTTTTCACCACGTAAAGTGGTACATGCATGATGCAGGGTTCTCATTTCAATTTTAGAAGTCTTGCAAAGCCACTCTACGTGGCTTTGAGTTGCCTCATAAATCATGAGTAAGGCGATGCAGCGCAAATCGCTGCGTCACCTTACTCTGCACCCGGTAGGCCTCCCATGGACATTGCTGTGGGTTTTCTGAGGCGAAATATGTTTGCTTCTCCTCGTTTTTTCTCTTTCTATGTGTTCTACCTTATTCAGCACTCATATAAAGAGGAAAATGCCTCTTAAGACTTTATTGTGTAGGAAGGTGCCCCTTACTGCACGAAAACAATCATGCGTGCAACTGAGGCACATGGTGCAAGGGTGCTTTCATTGGCGCTACACTGACAAAATTGTGCCAGCGCAGTGAGAATGGACAGGAATGTACCTTATTGCTTAAAGATGGTGCATTCCTGCCCTTTCACTTTGGCATAGGGCAGCACACCAAGGCACCTTGCTGCACTGCCCTCTGCCAAAATCTCATAAATAAGCTCCCGAGAATCTGAGATTCATTATCTTGGGAAACACAAGAGCACCCTTTAAGTATTTTCATCACTCTACCAATGTAACTTTAAACTCTTAGTTCCCAAGTATCCTATGGTTTATATTATTCATTTCTAGAATTCAGTTCAGTCGGCCAGGTTGACATGCCATTGCTTGCTCCACTCTGGAGGAGGACCATCTGCCCTGTTTATCAATCCCAGTTTCCCTCGCGGAGATCTTTGTGCTGTGAAGGAATGACTGCCGTAGCATCCCTAATTAAAGCACAAAAGGATTGCCAATGAGGAGGTGTATTACAGAAGGTGTCCCAGGGGCACAGCCGGTATTTTCACCTGCTTTGCACACCCCTGGGGCACTTTGGTATTACAGAAGGGACTGCAGAAACTTTTGTAGCCCCTTCTGTAATACCAATTGCACCGGTGCACTTAAATTGCCAGACCTACCTTTAGACGACATTCCCTCATTTGCATTGGGGCGTGGACCATGCAAATGATGCGCTATACCAGACACCGGCGCAGAGGCAGACACTCTCAGAAGGCGCACTGTCAGTGCGTCCTCTGAGAGCAGCCTTCTGGAGGGGGAAAGAGTGTCACATGGACCCCCCTGAGATCCCCTTGCAAGTGGGTGCAGTCACTAACTGCACCCGCCTGCAAGGGGATCTCTAATCCCTCTTAAGGGTGCAGGCGGATTGCCACCTGCACTGTGAAACATGGAGGGGCTGCCTCAAAGTCGCTTCATATTTCACTTGCATTCACCCCACCCACCACCCCTATCCCGGGCAGCACAAGTTTGTGGCTGCCCTGGGGACAGTGCATTCTATGTAATAGGGTACACTTTCTCTGTTTGCACCCGCGGCACCTGTTTTAAAGTGTGCCAGGAACAACCAGGGAAAGGGAAAGAGCCCCAGATGCCTTCTTTAAAATGCTAACTTTTTCGTTTTGAGAAAAAAATCTCCTCAAGCAGGAGTTTGGTTACTCAATGCAAAAATGTATGGCCCTCCCACACATATTGAGTTTTTGCACTGCTCATGGGGCCATTCTATTTTTTTCTTGCCTCAGTCTGGCATGACATACCTGGGCAGGGAAAAGAGTGATGGTTGCTTTGCCATACATTAAGTATTACGACCATCACTATGGCCTGGTGGCACTGTAGTGAACTGGCTGCCAGGTCAGATGTTTATGCTGGCAGAGCCACCATAGTAATCCTGACACTTTAAACTGCAGTAGTCCTAACTTCACAATATGTACCAGCACTATATTGTCAAGGTATGTAGATGTAGAGTTGGAACAATAAAATATACTTATTTTGAGTATATATTGGTAGTCAATATTGTGGAGCAGATATTAATGCAGTTTGCTGTTAGCACCTCAATATTTCTATATCACATCTACGAGATTGTGAAAAGAGGTAATTACAATAGCAAAATCACAGGAGTCAAAACATGTAGCTTGTACGAAATTAAGGTTGTGAATATTTTGTTTGACAAAATGTGTTATTGCTACGCTCTAAATGACAGTTGTAGTTGTGATATGTTTTACTAATCTGTTTTGCAATGTCGTTTTTAAGGCATTTGCAGTGTAATGGAATGCCACGTGCTCTAATGCAAGGCACTATATAATAGTATGTTTTTATAAGCAAGATGGAAAACTAATATTTCATCGATTGATTGCAAATATTTAGTGTATATATATATATATATATATATATATATATATATATATATATATATATATAATATACATATTGATAGATAGATATATAGATAGATAGATAAGTGTGTGCATACACATATGCATGTGTTTTAGAGAAATGTAGCAATTCTAAACTGTTGTCTATTGCTTTTTTTCCAGACGGAATATGCACGGTTTGAAAATGGTCGATTTGTATATAGAATTAATCGCTCACCGATGTGTGAATATATGATTAATTTTATTCACAAGCTCAAACACTTACCTGAAAAATACATGATGAACAGTGTTTTGGAAAATTTTACTATTTTATTGGTAAGTTCCTATGGAATGACACAGGGGTCCATGGACGTAAATTGCTTGACCACATCTCTCTTTAGTGTAAGCTAAGCTTAAATAAGCTGCTGTAGCTGATCATTTTGTATTCCTGAATGTCTGTTTCTTGCAGCCTTTTTCTTAAGTGAGAGAGTCCATTTGCTCTTCTCTATGTAACCTTTTCTCGTCCATCACGTCTTCGTCAATTCCACACTCCGCAGTTCGCTGCTCATCTCTGTATCCGCTGTTGCCAGAAATCCATCTTAGTGTCCCCACATCTTGTTGGCCATTGGCTTAGCTCTCTGTTTTTAGCTGATTTTGGTGTCTGTTCCCCTTGCTCATGGTTCTTTTTCCCCTGATTTGGTCCCATAAATCTTCCACAACCACCCTCTCCGTAGCTTGGAGTGCCCACCTCTTAGGCTACTAAACGTTTGACTTACCTTGGGAACCTTGTCTCAAGATTCCTTCGTGTTCCATGATAGATCTATAACTTCTTCACTCCTTCCTACCCATTGCCTATCTGTTTTTTCTTTCCTCAACTGTTTTTCTCTTTCTTCATTAAATATTGACTGTATCCCACAATCACTTTTCCCTTTGCATATTCCTGAGGCAAAATTATTATTTCAAAATCTATCTATTAAAAAGTATTGCGCAATTTGGTAATCACAGTACCATTCTTAGAATGTAATTTTCTTTATTTTTTGCTATTAATTTTAAAAATAACTTGAACTGACACTATTAAGGACACAACATTAGAGAAATGTTGTACCTACCATCCAACAAATATCTTGAATGTGGCCATGCTGTCATCAAGCGTAGAAAACAAGCATTCGTAAAGAATATGAAGAATGCCTTAAATATATAATTTAATAAAAAACCCTAGCAAATCACAAGGTATGTTATAAGATGAAGTGGAAAAAATACCTCAAGGCAAATATTTTAAAATGCATTACCAAGGTAAAAGGCAAATATTTTTGTGATGCAAAGGTACTTGAATTGGTAAGATCACTGTTACTTACTGAAGAAAACATGTTTAAAAAACGGATGTCAGAAAAATTCTCTAGCAATAAAACAACTTTACTTGACTAAAAGACAAATCAATCAAATAAAGCCTGAGGTGAGCAACTCTCATTGGGTCCTTGCCATATTTTGCAACCGGCATCATTTTATGATACTGTAATTGGATACATGTGCTGTCTTCAGAGTCCATGGATTTCTCAATTGTTAGTGCATTGTATTGTGATGTCAGTAGGGGTTATTCCCATTGTCACCATGCCTCAAAGTCATGAGTAAATCTTAACTCCATCACAGTGAAAATCGACTGTGATGTTCTTTCCAGAATGGAGGTTAGATACACTCTAGGTCTGAGAATGTAAAATAGGACATCATTTTGGGATTCTACTTTATGCTTGGTAGCGAAGTTACTGAAATTATGCTACATAATTATGCCACTGCTTGCAGACAAATTACAGCTTGGGAGCACAGAAACAACCTGAACTTCCAGAATATAAGCAGTTGTGCATTTTATGCTATTTTCGTGTTTGAAATATGCCCTCAAAGCAAATAATCCCACTAGGGTATCTTTTGCTTTAGAATACAGTGCTAAATGACAGATTTGCATTTCACCTGGTTTTGCTTATTTTCTTTAAAGGTTTGGAGAATCACTCGAATGCAAATTAGATAAAATTCACACACCTCTTTTCCAGGCCATTCATCACAGATGCCTAGGAAAAAATATAAACACGTCTGGCTATTTGCTCTCTCCAAAGGCAATCCAAGACTTTTCTTTCATAGAGTGCAGATCTTTTCTACCCAGAGAGTTATAATGGGCATTTTTTGGGAACATCTCACACCTCAGAATTGCTGCATGATGAAGCCAGCTTACCAGGTGGTCTGCAGCTGGCATCACTTTATCAGAATTTATATTAATCAGGGCAAAGAGAGTCTGTCCTCATGAATGCCTTTGTGGTGCTTTGTAAGAACCTAAGTATGCCCAGGAAATAACATGCATACTTGCATCTGAATTGATCGGTCAACACAGGCACTGACATAACACTTGTGTTGTAGATATTCCACCAGAAAACTTGTGGAATTTCCCATCGTAAAACCAAGGAGTTTGGTTTTACTTTGGCTTACATTTTGGATCCAAGCCCCTATAGAAAGAACCTTACAAGTTAGTGCAGCTAAATTAATATTGTTCCAAAGCATTACTTCCTTTGTCATGACTTATCCACAACCACTTTAGAATGTCTGGTGTTAATGTAAACTGCTGTTCCACTGTATTAGCTGGGAAAGTAGCCAATGGAAGTATTGCACAACCATTTTTGGTAGCTACTAGGCTCATTCTTCCTCAAGCATAATGGAGTAGAAGGTATTGTCAGCAGCTAACCAAGAGCCGGGACTCATAGTAACCCAGAAGTAGGATGCTTGGATGAACCTGGAAATTGACTCATTTCACAGAAAATTCTAGTAACTGTACATCTGAAAAAATGTAAACCTTCTTGTTAGAGAACATCCAGATATAAGATAAGGGTATCCTCAAATCAGTACAATTCTATTTGCTTTTCGCTTTGAAGTTTTCCCCAACCAAACAGAATTAGCTGTTTGAGACAGTAAGGCTGGTCTGTGAACCTGCATATTTTCTGAGCCACAGATAACTTTAAATGAATGAGTGCTTCATCAGGAAATACCACCAGTCTCACAAAAATAGACCTGACTGTCTTTTGCTAACCTGCTTTTTTATCTCAATAAGCAGATAACATTTTCTACAGGCCAGCGGCCTATAGCATACAAGCAAAATCCTTCCAGGTTCTGGGAAAAAAGTAGGTCCATTAAAACTCACCGGTCCTGGGGCATCAGCGCACCAATATTTGAGCATGTAAGTAGTACTAAGAGAATATCTTAAAGCTACTTTTAACCTTGCCTCCTAACTATAAATTTATATTTCTGCCACAGTACCTATACTCATAAAACGTAACTATTTTAACCACTTTTTAAGATATTGTAATTTTAGGTGATACAATATTAATATATCAGACTAAGAGCCTGATTTAGATCTTGGCAGACAAGTTACTCCGTCACAACAGTGACGGATATCTTGTCCACCGAAGTATAAACCCATTATATCCTATTGGATTTATACTAAGGTGGACGCGATAACCATCACTGTTGTGACGGAGTAATCCATCTGTCAAGATCTAAATCAGGCTCCACATACTCAGTCTATCTACGTCTCTGAGAAACAGATATTGTATTTTGACGGTATGTAAAGAGTACACCATAAAATAGTTCATATTTCAGTTGCAGTACAGAAGTACAGCGCATGTTTTAATAATTCCATAATTCACATTTTCGTATGACTTCATTAATGGATAAATGTTCATGTAAATCAGTATCAGATTGTTAGAAACATAGAAATATGTTATATGTTGATCGCTCATAAATAGCACACCAGAGAAAAGGTGCAATGGTAATTTAAAAAAAATCTGGACCCATTCCTATGCCAAAGTGCGAAAATCCTTGAACAAATTATGACAATGTGAGTGAACTAACTCGGCACATCCTGTCATAGACCTTGTGGGATTATTTAAAGCGCATGCTTTTATATTCATTTTAAGTTAGAAATAGTGAAACCCCCTAGCAGATGATGAAGACGTTCAATCCTAGAAAAAAGGTGATACACTCACAAAAGCTTCTTGAAACTTTGTAACATTAACTACATCCATACCTCATTATGGAATGTAAAAACTAATATGTAAAACGCCTAGGTGAAAGAAAATCTTTGGTTCAGTGTGTTAGGTGACTCTGACTCCTGAACTAATTCATGTACAGTAAACCTTGCATTTCAGTTTTACTAACTGGAAGCCATGTATACAAGTCTCTGGTTTAGTGCTGGAAATTGGTTACAATAAATAATCCATTATCTATTACCATTCTTCTATTTGATTGCTAATCTTCAAACAGTAATGATTCTCTTTTTTTCCTTCACCACTCACCATCTTCATCCCCACTATTGCTGAAACCATTGTGCACAGACCGTGCTATTGTTAATCAGATCCGCAGCTCCTTGTTCTCAAGTCTCTTTTACTTCTCTTTGATAAACTTGACACCAATAACACTGCCCATGATCACCAAGCCAAAATGTTATTTCTGAGTGCCAAAGAACAATAACACCATTGTCATAGAACATTTAGGGGTGACCTACCATCTGCAAGTGTAAGGAGTATGTTGCTTTTATGAAGGTATTTAATTTCAGTATTCACATTGACACAAGCCACAATTTGCAATATTGTCCTCCCCTAATATTCAACTGATTATTTTATAGGATCAAAAAGTATGCACCTGGTACAAATACATTTCTTTCCCAAAGACCTATTCTGTTCTTTCATGCACCAACTAGATATTTGTTCAATGAAATTACCAGTCAATAGAGATATTATCCTAGGTCATTTAAGGCATTTACTAAGAACTACTGCTAGTGAAAATGATGAAGGAGAGCTTACAGCTTTTGCTTTAGATACATCTAAACAGTCATTGGATTGGATAAATATTGAGATTAAAGACCTAAAACTCTCAAAATGTAGAAAAAAACATTTTCGGTTATAACATCACTTAGGTGTAGTATGAATATAGTGGACATTTATAAAATGGTTAATATCTAAAGAATATTCCAACGCCGGTATGCAATATACAAAGTTAGCATTGTTTTATTTTTACAATTAGACTACTCAAATGCATGATGAGTTAGTATGCTGTGCATTTAGGGGAACTGCCTTTTTGTAATTGACAAAACATCTAGGCCTACTAACTTTACACTGATAAAAATATGTACCATTATCATTGTCTTACCTTTCCTCTCTGTACACTGCATACATCAAAGACTCTCTACACTGCATACATACAAATTGATTAATACATAATATTGAGTTTTTCATAATGGATTTGCTTTCTTTTTTTTTTACTTGATCATTGTGAAGCGCAGTTTTGAGTGTGAAAAGAGGTGGGGAAGGTTCTTTCACTCTCACTTCCTATAGGTTATATAATTCCACTTACCTTAACTCATACAAAAACATCATATTACTTGTTACGCCATATGTCAAGAAAAGCAGGAAACACATGATTCAATGGATTGGGTGCTAATTCACAAAATATTAGCTTTCACCTAAACATGTGTCAGTCTACCACCTTGTAGAGATACATAATTTAAGCATGAGTAAAATGTGTATGAGTAACAGAAGTAGAAAAGCAATGTATTGGCACATGGAATACATTGATGTACCACCTACATGTCATGTATGATTTATAGGGCATTCTTTGCAGACCTGTGCTTGGGTAAGTGGGCAAAAAAAGAAGTATTTAGAGACAGGTACATCGTTTGGAATACCCAAAAATTCAAAATATTCAATAACAATTTGTAAGGCCATGTGCACTCTGAAAAAGACATGCATATGATTTATTTAAGAAAAAAAAAGTAAGAGTAAATGTGTTTCCAGCATCAGAAAGAGTGTGGATTATTCCCAATATTTCATGAGGCAGAGAAGTAAGTTCATGGGGGTGAATAAAAGTTAAATGTGCTAATGCACGTGTGCACTATTTTCCCTTGCCAATTATATACCCTGTGCACAATCAACAGGTGTGAGAATAGTGGAGAATCATACACGGAAATCTATCATTTGCTTAGACCTCCTTTCCCTTTTCTTTGTTTAATCAACATACATATATAAGAAAAGGATAGCGTAATGCTAAAGCAGAGTTCTGTAATCTTCTGCATAGGGTGTGGTGTACAAATCATATGACCAGAAAATAAAGCAAGTTGGCAGAGAGCTATACACTCTCCCCAGTCACCTGAACCATTTCAGTCTAACCTGACTGTCCCATCACCAAATGCTTAGTATGCTATTTTTCCATGCTTGTTTCAGAAGCCAAGGTTAGTAGCATGGAGACAGGATAATTGCACAGAAGGAGAGGAGCAGGCATTATTACATAAGTTACACTGGCCAAATTGCACCCATACTTTGATCATATGGGTTATATTCAGCTAGAAACGTTTTTTATTTTAAAACAGCAGAAGAAGCAAATTAAAAGACATCAAGAAAGCGATAGAAAAGCAAGATTTGGAAATTTCCTGAAAGTCATTAATTATGCCTTGTGGAGACCAAATACCATGATATGAACATTTCTAACAATTTCCAAACTGCCTGTGAATCGCCCTATCAGTGCATGTGTGAGCTTCTTGTGTGTGCATGTGTGCTGTATATGTGTGCATGTGTTCTTTTGTTTGTGTGTCTGTGTGTGTGTTGGCCATGACAAATGCAGAACTTAATGAATAAAAGAATCAATGCCTAAAGGAGTTTACAAGCGGTAACAGTGAGCCTGCAAAGCAAACAATGGTGCACACATGCATTGTATGATGATCCAAAGCTTCTTTAATGATTTCGAAAACATAAAATACTTGATTTTTTCAGTTTTCCTGGTTGGAGCACTCACATTTCTCCCACATTTAAGGGCTAGATTTAGATCTCGGAAGAAGGGTTACTCTGTCATAACGGTGATGGGTATTCTGTCCTCCAAAATATAAATCTCATTATCTCCTATGGTAGTAACCCATCACCATGATCTTAATCAGGCCCTAAGTCAAGATGTCTACTCTAGTTGTAGATAAAACAAATGTGATTTTTATTTTTACATTAAGTTGTTCCTACCAAAGAAACACCCCAGTGCCAAAATGTGTTTTTATGAGTGCTGAAAAATTAAGACACTTTGCACATTGCATTTGTGGCAAAACCTGTTTTCACAATGATTTTCATTTGAGACCCTGGTCCATTAATGCAAGGGATGCATATTATGCACAAGTTCCACTCATAGTTCCAATTACATGTGAATTAGCAACAATTGTAAGTAACACACAGTTATGAGCCTATTTTAATGTAGTAGGAGCCTCTGGTCATATTTGATTTAAGTAACCCTAGCTGATTGTGAATTGCAAATTGATACTTCAAGTAAACACTTCAGATAATTTGTAGTGTGTAAGTAAGACATTCTGTTTTTCTGAAGGGTGTTTTAAATGATTCGGCCATCACTGTGTATTTAAACAAAACTAGCACATCTTGCTAGCTTCCTGGGTGCTTACTTTAGTAAAGAGTACAATTCCTTCATTCATGTAGCTGAATATAATTAATTTCCCCTTTTTGGTATTTATTGTTTTAACCTTTAACCTGTGTTTATCCGTTTTATATTTTGTAGTAATTTTGTATTTATACATATTTATTTTAAGTTTTGTTGAAAACAAAATAAGATGCAACTGGTATATTCCCACATTAATTTAGCCAATCAAAGAACACTTACACGTGCATGTCTGACAGGCTTTGCTTTAAAATGTAGACATTTGTATACTCAACTTAAAAACATTATCATTGTAGTGCAAATATTGAAATGATCTAAGCTTTAAGAAACCTTGTTCAAATTTGTGTGTTTGTCAGTCCATACCTATTGGGCAGGCTAGTGTGATTGACCGCCCTGTGACTCACTCAAAAGATGTCCTATTTTCCATTTTACTTCATTTAAAAACACATAGACAGGTACTTAGATGCTTTATATATATATATATATATATATATATATATATATATATATATATATATAACAGAGACCTTGTGATTGTGTTTTATTAACATACCATGTCTACTTTTCCTTAAAGGTCGTCACAAACAGAGATACACAGGAGACACTACTCTGCATGGCATGCGTATTCGAAGTTTCGAACAGTGAACATGGCGCACAGCATCACATTTACAGGCTTATCAAGGAATGAACAGTGGTATAACAGTGTACACCTGTTTAAAACTTCATTATGGAAATAGACTGTACACTACAACACAAAAGTGGCAGTGACTCTGGCCAGATTTCACTTACCTTATTCAGATTCCTGTGTCAGTGAAGTAATTTTATTGTTGATGGTATTCATTGTAGCTGTGAAATTCTGTTACAGTTGTAGAGGTTTATTTCTAAACTCAAATGTTGAAATATGTACAGAACAGTTATTGGAAAAGACTGCATTTGAGAAACCGAGGCCTGTGGAATTATCTTTTGAAAGATGATAATACAACTGACAGCGATATTCTCCCTGGGAAACGTTGCAGAATTTTTAATAATTTTCCACTTGTAAAGTTCAAGTGGAATGTGGATTAAATATGAATGTAAATCAGTTCACAAGTTTTTAAAACTTTTTTGAAATGTTATCTTTATATCTACCTGTAACTAGAGGGAAACTTATGGAAGAATGTATTTAGCTAAATTATTTTTGAAAATGAAACATGTTTCTTTTCTGTTCTGACACCAAATGTTGAATATAATGATGAATTGAAACACAAAAACTCGAGCATGGCACACTTTCATGTTTTCTTGAAAAGTTTAACTGTCTTTCTAATACAGTCATTTGGTTAAACAGGTACTGTGCAAAAGAAGTCACATGAACTTAACATATCTAGTGTTTTTCAACATGTATGATTGTTATGTACAAATAAGATTGGAGTTTGTTAAAAGATGGCTGATTTTGCAATAACTAGGTACACTTGTCTACTGTAACTGGTCTTCTTTTATATGAACAACTGACATTTTCTATAGAATTGAGTCAGAATTTGCTGCCCTGCAATTATTTTTAACTCTGTGGTGGATAGGCTCTTAAAATCGATTCAGTATACCAATTGTGTGAAGTAGGTGTGTGAGTTGTCATCTAAAACTTATTACAGGCCATGAAGGTGTTACCATTACCAATACAGTTTGGCAGCCAGAAATTCAGAACTAAATTCAGACTTGCTAGCACATGAGAACACAGATATATTGGTAAATGGAAATCATCAGGTGCTGAGTTGTTTTTGTTTTCGCTGAATTGCACTGTAATCCACCGTATAATCCATGCATTCACCCTGCAAAGAACAAATACTCTAAAAGGGAATTACACCATTCACAACACACAAAGATTTGTTTAATACAATTTTATCATCATTTTCATTTTCACTTTATTTATTACAGTGCAGGTTTTTATGTGTTTAGTTTTCTACATTAAGACATTATTTTGAAATACTTATGAAAGACGTGCAGAGTTGTAGAGACCAGCATAGAGTTTGAGTTTCAAAAAGCAAATTACCATTTGTAACACACTTTGGGCACATAGTCACAATTATGGGTGTGTCTGTACCACTAGTGACAACTGGTACGTACCCACATTACAGGGCCTCATTTAGGATAATGTCCATGGAATAGGATTTCACCTTGCTTCATGAATTTAATCACATGGTGTGTTCTATCAACATGTGATGGTAATCCTTGCATTTACTTAGGTTCTGCTTCATCCCTAGCAATTTCTACACAACATTCAAAATGTGTTTACTACTTAATTTATGCTGCGCTTAATGCCTGTGGATTTAAATATTATAATGTATAATAAGGGGGCACATTTTAAAATTTGATCCTCCAGTTCATTATTGATCTGTGAAACCTGATTAAAATTGTTAATAGGTAATTGCACCTTAGTTGCCATGTGGTAGTGATATATATCTATTTAAAGACTACATTTGTTTGGGTACACCTTGCTGTCATCTTATCAAGCTCTCTTGTGCCTGTTCAATTCTACAGTAATATGTTCTCCTTTATCGCTATTTGACCAAAACAACCAGCCTTTCTAAATGTCCTCAAACAGGCCTGAAATACACTTAAGCCTGTTTTGCTGAGTGATGCCAAAGATATGGACATAAAAATACAGCCACACAATATGAAAGAAAGGTAGGGTTTACCATCATGCAATTGTATAGCCACTGCAAAGTGTAAGGTGCAGTATGCAATTGTAAAACACTGATGTCATCACAACATTGTTGGATAAATGTAATGCTTAAATCCATTGAGAAGGGTAAATAATGATAATTTATAGTGTTGTACTGTGGTCCAGTCTTTGCACTATAAACACATTAGAAAGCCAAGAAGAATTACCTTTCATCACGTGAATCATAAATATTAATATTGCAGTTGTATGTTGTAGAATATCTAGCGGCACCGGTCTGCAGTGTTTTGCTCTGATTTCTAGCTGCCAGATCCATAACAAAACTGTATATGCTCTGGTACACTTCTTAGATGTTTAGTGCGTTGACTGTACACTCCCCTATCCACCACTTATTCTTTTTGTTTATGTCTTAACACTAATCACTACACTTGTAGAAACACTAAACTATACCAGCAGTAGGATAGTATATAAAAAGTACTTGGTGTTACAGGTCAAAAACATATTGTTGATTTCATAGTCAAATTGGAATTTTAATGTTTTTATGAGAATCAAAAAGTATGTGAATGTGACAAGATGTAATACAAAATGTACACATGTAACTACAATCCGGTACACTACATAATTTCTGAACATTCATAGAGTTTATTTTCTGAGTTTGTGAGGCTCAGGGTTGGGAAGCCCTTGCCTACATCAATGTTACTTTTGCATAAACGGCTTAATCCCTTTATATCTTCATTCTTGAAAGCCTTAAACCCCTAAAATGTCCTATGTTGAGGTCCATAAATCCAAAAGGCTGCCTGTAAACTGTGAGCTCTTTTGTAAGCTGGAATATTTTCTCCTGTTACTGTTACTTTTTCTAGGAACTTTTCAATTCAGAGCTGCCAAAGCATTACAAAATGCAGTGCCTTAGTGTTATTAGTCCTCTCTTTCATCAGTGATGCATCTTGTTTTAAAATAGATTTGTTATTAAATGTATGTTTTCTTTGTTGTTCAGGAACACTTTCGGACTATTGTGCCTGTCATTTAGCCTTCAGTGCAGGACAGTCCTATTATTACACTGTTAAATGTAAATACCAAAACAAAAATCAACAACACAGTTCCAGGAAAAATATAGATATATAAAAAGCTGCCTTCTAACTTTCATGACCAAATATTTAAATAATTATAAGTCGTCTGCACTCTAGCATGAAAGTGCCTTTGGTTTAGAAATTCCAGCTTAGAAAAGTGCTGCCATTATAATAAATCTGTAGAGACCAAAAACTCAAGATCACCATAATGCCTTTGGTTTAATAGAACACATACAACTATACGTCTCCACTACAGAAGAGCACTAGTTTTCATAGTACACCTGCAAGTATTTTGCAGATACTGATTGTATTAAGGTGGGGAATACATTAATGAACATGTTTCTTCTTATTCTGCTTTATACGAGCCAGCAACGTACACTACACAATATTAGTTCATCACTGTTTCAGCCTTGCATCTGCATAATGTGATTTTTATTAATGCTGAGGAAATTCAGACTATGGGCAAATGAACTTCTTTACTGGCTCATGTTCACAAAATTTGTAAAGGCTTTTTCATTTCAGGTTAGATGCTTCTAAAAATGCAATTCCAACTGTTCATCCGAAATAGCTAGAATATGTGACTACTATTATACATTTAGTTTTGCTTACAATAATTTTTTTAATATAAGGATTTGGACAATTTTGACCACATCACTCAACTGATAGAGTCACATCTAATAAAAAGACACAACTTTACTTCTGCACAAACTGCATTAACAGACATCTCCGATGAATGAAACGTAACCTATACCATGGAAACAAACCTCCAAAGGCCTAGAGAGTCAAATAAATATTCTTGCAAAAAGTTTTGCAATAAATGTTTGTCAGGCATTGAGGACTCCTCCTACCTTCAGCTCAAAGGGCCCATAACCATGGATAACAATAGAAATGGGTAGGTGTGTTTGAGAAAGAGCATTCAACATTGCTGTCTCATATCTTGCCTAATACGCACCTATACCAGTGTATGGTTAATTTGATATCAGACAGGGATTGTTGTGGTCCGCTGCCCACCAAGCACCAACACAAGATAACTATATTCATATGGGTAGGAGTGATGAGAGACTGTTTTATAATATTTATGTACAAGAGCACTTTAAGGAGTAGTGCTAATGCTGAGTAGGGTTAGTGGTCATCCATAAAAGAACAAATACTTGCAACTCTATCAGGCAAATGTGTGATCACATAATTGAATGGCATTTATTGTGAATTCTCAAAGTTTCGTTTTTATCACAACACATGTTATTTCAAATGTGTGATTCTTTTCCTACGGTATTTCTGATATAATGTATTTACCTTCACCGATAAATTGGTAACTAGTGCTAATCAAGACAGTAGACATGAACCATCGATTTTTTTAAAAAGAGAGATCTGCAGAATCCTTTAATGACATTAAACCTTTTTAAAATATATTAATATTAGTAATTCTGAAGTGTGAAATACAGGATGTAATGCAAATATCCACAAAGATGTTTAAACTACAGACCTAAAATATTCAGCATATCTATCAGCAAGTTCATGATGAGAGAATGGGGATACAGGCTTAGAGAATGAATACCCAATACAATTCTAAAGGAGCTCTATAAAATGCATCGGTGAATAACAGATAACCTCAAAATATATTAAGAGAAAAACAACAAACCATGCAATTGCCTCATGCAAACTTTTTTTATTGTTCCCAAATTATTTCGTTTTTCAAAGAACTAAGTCTTCCATTTGGATGACACAATGATCTTGTAATATGACATTGAAATATTGTGCATTGTAGGTGACTTATATATACACTAAATGTGTGCGGCAATTGTAACTATTTGTTAATATTATTATTATTTACTTACAGTGCCAGAGTTAAAGACATGGGATAGAAGAAAAGTATTGTTTTAGGTAAACCGTTCTCTATCACCTGCCCCTATTATAAAATACACCCCCTTGTTTGGAAATATATTTTGATTAGTTTATTTACCACTACTTGAAATACACTGCATATCCTAACTTTTCCTACCTATCTTTTATTTTAAACATGTTTACTTTTTAATGCACTTCTCTTACCTGGTGTATGTTTGTTATGTAGCAGTTGAAACAAGTACTTTGGTAAGTGGGCTTGGTTTTTTAAAGGGCAAACATATTTATTTCTATGAGTAAATTGCTTATTTTGATAAACATATTTAAATGTATCTTGTCCATTAATCCTATCCCCCAAGTAACACATGCTAATTCTGACATAAGAATATTTCAAACTTGAAACATTAAGATAGTTTTGTATAGTTCCACTTTCTCAACTTCCTCAGGTTGATCCTGTGGCCTTTCTTTCATTTCGAGTTTGAATTTGTATGTTATAAACATAATAATGGGTATAATAATCCTATCACACTGGGCCAAATTGTGTGTAATTGTTGAGGATCTAAGTAAAAGTTAAAAAAGAAGCTTGTGTGTAAATTCATAGTGTTCCCAGAGAATGTTCCACTGTGATGAATGGAGATAAAGCAATGTGTGTATTTCTCCTTCTCTCCATCTCTTGAGAATGTTCTATTGGATCTTTTACTTAGGTCTCCTGTCTACAAACAGCTAACTTCAGTACGTGCCTGAATAAGACAAAGGGGATTTTATAACATTAGAAAAAGCCTAATTAGCCTTTAACCTTTCAATGTAGGTACAGATATGTAACTTTTCTGCGATATTCATCTGTTCATGTTGTAAATGACTTAAAATATTTCTCATGTTATGTTTATTTGTCTGATGTGTATAAACTGAGTTTGTGACTTAAGCATATTCATAAATGGTCAGTGGTTACTTTAATATTGTACTGCTGCTGGTAACTTTGATATAGAACTTGCCTTTTGATATACCTCGCTTTTAAATTAAGAGGGAAGGCTCTTTGTAAATGATTAGTGAATGTTCCTTAATGGTTCTTTGCAATTTCATATAGTATCAAAAGGATTTTCAGTCAAAGCTCTTGGCAGTACAGTATTCTTGTATTTGTTATTGTCTTTGTGTAGGTACTGGTACCTTTGTTTAAACTCAATTCATGTGTTGGCTTTAAAGTGAATTTATATTTAGTATAATAGAACTATGAAAATTATAGGGTTTGTGTGCACACATTTTTTTTAAACGGTGCTTTGTAAAAAAAAAAAACTAAAAAGTGAAATAAAAAAGAATGTATTCTTGCTTTTACGGTACACATGTGTGATAACTTTAATATCCATGACATTTAAGTGCAATTATTTCATCACTCTAAAAAATGCTATTTTTGTGTCAGTTAATGCAGGTGTTTTCATGTCTTCGCAAAGTGACACATTTTGATGCCTTCTTGATAAAAGTGGTAGCCTTTTGTAGCTTTTTAGAAACTTTGTATTCATACAGTATCAATTGGAAATAAAAACATAAATACAATTAGATGGTGTTTGTTTTTGTGGCACTATCACATTATTTTTTTGGTGTCACCTAAGACAACGCTTGTGCTGTTGTTTGCAAAGATTTTTAGTTACTTAAAAACAAATTGAACTTTGGGCCAGCCCATTACTTATCATTGGTTGCCTTCATTGTCACTGTTATTTTCTTGCTTCTCATTGGTGAGCATAGGTGTGCCATGACAGCTTCAGTTGCCTCTCTTTCCTACAGCTTCGACCTTGAATCAATTAATTTCTTCATTAGTGCTTTTCTCTGCCGCTTGCACTGGGTTTGTGCTATGTCTTTTTTGTTTCTTTGAAGAAAACTTGATTACGGGTTGGTGAGAACTTTGTTGGTGCAAATTACTTTATATAATAAATAGTTTTTGCTAAATGTGCGAACAAGTAATAAATCATATAAAATGATTTTCACACTATAATGTTGTCTCTGAGCCGTAAGTGTGGACACATTAACCCTTGAAAAACATGGATCTTTAATGATCAATAAAACATCCTCTAAACCCACAAACATACATTTTGGACTCCTGTCTATTTTACTGATTATGAAGCTATAAACATACTCCCTTCCTTTAAGAATGTTGCAATACAGAATGTGTTTTTAAGAATTAACATTTGCCGCTGTGTCACATTTACTTATTTGTTGTGGCACAAACTGCCTGAGCTGCCGACTTCGGAGCTGGTGGGAACCAGGTTCGTGTTTCAATGTCGGCATCCTGTGATTCTGCGCAAATCTCTTAAACTCCCTGTGGTTATAATTTACTGCCTTCAGACCCTCACAGGTGATTTGTTGCACTTTACAAATCCTGGATTACTATTATTATTTATAATTTAGAGGATATTTTATTAATCATCAAAAGGTTACCCCAAACCTTAAAACAACTTACCTCTCTTTACCTCTACCCATCCTATAACACTAAAATCACCCTTATATCCCTTTACCTCTACCCACCCTAAGTACTAAAATCATTGTTACCTCTCTGTATTTCTCCCCACCTCCAAACCCTAAACTGACCCTTACCTCCCTTTACATCTACCCACAACGTATCCTAAAATCGCCCATACCTCCATTTACCTCTGCCCATCCCAAACCCAAAAATCACTTTCCTCTTTTTACATCCACCCATCCCTGAACTCTAAAATCATCCTCATCTCTCTTTACCTACACCCATATATAATCCTAAAATCACCCTTACCTCCCTTTGATTCTGCCCAACTAAACCCTAAAATAACCCCACCTCCCTTTTTCTCTACCCAACACTAAACACTAAAATCACACTTGACTCCCCTTTGCTGCACCAACTCCTTGACACCAAAATAAACCTTACCCCCTCTACTTTTACCCATCCCTAAATCTCAAAATCACACTTACCTTCTTTTACTTCAACTCCTCCCTTTACCCTAAGATCACTCTTACCTGACTCATCAGCTACTCTTTCAAAATTTCAAAATACTCTATTCGGCTGTAGAATTTAAACCACAAAAGTTACACAAATCCATAGAGCAATTAAAACATAGAATGAATAGCAATAAAAATGGAGGAAAATAATCCCATAAAAAACAACAGTATATACATCTAGTGCAAAGTCTAATCAGACGGAGAAAACACACAGTAAGGAGTGCCTAACAACATTATGGGTTTACTAGCTCACAAAACAGATCCTGGATCGCAATTAAGATTTCAAAAAGCCTACTATAAAAGATACACATTCTAGTTTCAGCAGTTGTAGATAAAAAAGAGCTGGACGGACCTGAATAAAATTCCGCTTCCTTAAAAGAGGTGTTAAAAATATCTGCGAGGTACTTCATAAAATTTACAAAAAAACATCAAGTGTAGCAAGTCCTGAGGAGACACTCCTTCGCAGCCACAGGAAGCTAACACCTGACCTATGCAGCTCCCTTTTGGGAAGACAAGCAATAAATGAAAATAATCTAATCGAAACCTGATCAATAAAAAACGCTCATGAGATGAAAGTGGCCACAAAAGATAGGGCTCAATGGATGGAGATGTTTTGAGCACCCTATGTTTGCGAACACTAGATGTTCCAACTTCTGAGTCATATCTACCAGGCTTTTTTAAGGTAGTGAAAGTTTTTTTTACAAAATTCCACATCTTTGAGAGTAATAGAATCAGGCTTTGTAAAAAGCTTTGGCCTCTCAAGCTCTTCAAAACATTCCTTTATGTAACTTAACCATGGAATGCGAGTCATATGATCGAGGCTCATGATTTCTCTTAAAATGTGATGGTTAAGAGCTAAATCTTTATTTAGCCAGGAATTAAGCCAGAACAACAAAGGGCGCATAGCCAGAGTATCCCCTGTAAATGGCAACTCCAGTTCATGTGCCACCAGATTAGATGTTCCGCTGGGCACTCCTAAAAGGCGGTTTAAAAAAACATTCTCCGCCACCTGCAAAGCATCAGTTGGTACATAGCCCCAAATTTCACTCCCTTAGCTGGCAATAGCAACACTTTTGGCCTGATATATTTTCACCATTGCCGCAATTGGGCGCTTACAAATCTTTGAAAATTGCAACATTCGCCCTTACAACCTCCCCTTTTTTCCTCTTGATCAGGGCCCCCCAATTTAAACAGTCATCTACTAGGACACCCAGGTAAGAGAATATCGTAGTCACTGGAACATTATCATTACCCACTTTAAAAGGGTACTGTTTCTTCAGACGAGTCCCGACCTGAATGATATAAGATTTAGAGTTATTAATTGCAAGACCACGATCTTCCATGAAACTCAGAAATGTATCAAGCAGGGTCTGAAGTCCCCTTGCCATCCTAGCGACGAGGACCGCGTCGTCCGCGTATAACAGGACGTGCGGACCTCTTCACCCCACGTATGGGAAATTGACCCCTGTTTTTACCAGAGATTTCTCCAGGTCATTAATATATAGGTTGAATAAGAAGGGGGCCAGGATACAACCCTGCCTAACCCCCCTCTCTATTTTAAAATCCCTGGATACACACAGGTCCTGGGCATATCTGATATTGGCCTTGGTGTCCCTATGTAGATCCTCCAGGAGGTCAACCAAATTATCCTCCACCCCCTTGGCCCTCATGGATTGCCACAACTTCCCCCGATTGACACAATCAAAAGCAGAGGAAAGATCCATGAAGGCCATGTAGATTGTGTCTTGGCGGGCGATTGTATACTTCCCCAGGATCATATATAAGTTAAGGCATTGGGCCAAGGTAGACCGCCCTGGGCGGAACCTGTATTGTTTATCGGAGATGATCTTATTCTCCACCGCCCAGGCGGATAATCTTCCCAGTAACACCCCACCCACAACCTTAACCACAAAGTAGAGAAGGGAGATCGGACGATAACACAAAGTACTATTATGATCGCCCTTCTTGAAGACCGGCACAATGGTCGAGGTACCCAAGAATCCGGGCAGCTGATCCTGGCCGCCGCATTAAGCACCGTCATCAGGACCGGAGCCCATATGAGTGGATTTGATTTAAAAAGGTCTGGGGGAATGGCAACCAGGCCTCGGGCCTTGTTACACGTCAGCCCTAAAATGCCCTTTGCCACCTCCTTCTGTTCAAACATTACTGGATCGTTAATGTTAGCCCTGCCTTGGAATTGGTGGTGAACCATGGGGCAGCTGAAGATAGATTGAAAATGAGACACCCATTCATCCTCAGTTATGTTAGTGGCTAAATCTCCATCCACACGCCACTACGATGCACGCACGAGTTTGCATTCCGGATCTAGGATACTTTGCCTTTCTATGAGAAGTCTTGTCGAATCAAATTTGAAATTTTAAAATCAATGGAGAAACCACGCTGTTGTCTTGATAACTTAAACTCTTCACTTTGGTTAACACTACTGATGAACAAACACAGCTTAGATTTGTCCGTTCATATACTTTCAACCCTGAAGAAGTCCCTGGATGGGACGAAACGCGTTGGCGGTTCCAAAAGTTTTAAAATAATTGAAAAAAGAATCAAATTTAATACAGCATCGACTCATCTTTGGAACAAGCGCTGCTTTCTGATCAGAAATCATTGTCATATTTACGTACAAAAGTGTGCTGGGCTATTGTGTATATGTGTCTAAATCTCCATCCCCCGCCCTTTCAAATAGAGGTTGGTTAATGGTGCCCCAGAACCTTGCACTGTTCCCTAAGGTACTAGCCTCCCGTAGATCTCTCCACCTTCCCTCCTTCAGTTCACCCATACGGATGGCCAAAGCCCGTTTGTATTCAAGACGTCGGGCACAAATCAAAGTTTGATTTCTCAGAGTAGCTTTTAGGGCATCTTTTAGTTGTCTCGTTGCATTAGAGCATAGTGGGTTTAACCATCTAGGGTCGGATAACACCGTCCTATGTGCAGGAAAACATAGGAGTGCCCCTACCTTGGAGATAATGTCATCATCTAGGGTCGGATAACACCGTCCTATGTGCAGGAAAACATAGGAGTGCCCCTACCTTGGAGATAATGTCATCAAAAGCCTTAAGGACAACCCCCGGAGCAGAATCAGATGACACACAGGAAGCTAATTCTGTTGCACAAGACACTTGAACTTTGCCATAAACTAAGTCTGGAGATATCTGCGACCGCTTTAGGCGGCGCCTTCTCTCCACGGGTCTCAATGTGCCTGGGACTATCACCCTAGTTAGTGTTGACAGCAGCCTACCTTCCAAGTGCATGCAAACAGGGTTATGATCACTAAAAGCACTATACATAATTGCAAACCCGCGGAAATTAGACTGAAGATCAGTGGAGATCAGAATATGATCTATAAAAGAGCCGTTACTACATCCTTTAAAAGAGGGGACGGGCTGTGTGCTGAGGGGAGCAGATAAAGACATTGATGATAACAGGTCAAATTCATTAAGAAGATTATTCAATACATCCCCCTGTGCAGAATGCTCAAAATGGAATCCCTGCATCCTGGCACATCCCAGCTCAGCCATGCATTTGATTTTAGGATCTCTACAGGGGTGGATGTTGAAATCCCCCACCACCATGAGCTTATGTGCAAAAGCACCGCAGGACTGTCTTATGAGACAACCCAACTGGGCAATCTTGCACTCCCCCTGCGCACTTATTGCATTATAAAAATTAATAATGCCCATACTTTTGTTTCCTCTTCTTAGGACAATAACTTGAGAATCCTCATTATCAGTAGGAAGTTGCTGTATCCTACAGGGCACAGCCAGCGAAATATAAATCACCAGCCCGCCCCTAGCTCGGCCACATGGAGACGGGGACGCAGGAACAAAGAAGGCTTAATAGCCCTCCAAGACCAGGTTACTGTTCACGAGCCAGGTCTCCTGGAGGCAGATCACAGGGAATTGTCAGATGAATTGCAACCATACAGGGTCCTGGCATTTTAACGACAGACCTGCAATGTTCCATGAAAGAACATTATGCAAGTATGCACTTACATTCATCCCTTGATGTGTAACTGGTAAGGCTACCTGCTGCTGGGTGCTAGACTTCCCAGATGCCTCCATAGCACTGGGCACAGCATCTCCCCTGGAAACACGTGGGGACCCCTGTAGATATGATAGCTCTCCAACGGACTCAGAGTTCATAGTTAGACAGTCGCACTCGTCCAACCTAGATAGAACAGAAAATCTATTGGATAGCTCTAACCGAGTAACAGGCTGGTCGGGGCTGACTCCCCTGGGCTAAAAAATGACTACCACCCATAGCCTCATGGGGTCTTTGAAACCACCTATCACATGGAATACGTGTGTCCAAGCGCATTGTGCAGACAGCCTTATAAAAAAAGCCCAACGGGAGAACCTGGATACCAGACGCACATATAGTCATATAGTCATATAGTCATAATAAGCGTCCTGAAGAATTCTATCCACAAGAGAAAGGCTATTATAAATCACAACAATACAGTCACCCCCTCCGGGTTTCCTCAAGCTCCCTAGCCAACCCACCTGACGCACCATAATGATGTTACGTTCCACCATTGGGCCCACAGAAGTGTTATTTGACAACCAGTGAGTAACCTTGTTTTTGAGTTTAGAAAAGTCCTCCTTAGACCCTGGTAGAAGTGGAGGAACATTACCCAAAATTATTACAAGGGTTGTTGATTGGGGTGGGAGATTAATAACCACTAGATTCTGTGTGTCATTTGATACATGACCCTGCGCCTCTTCTATTGGTATTCCTGATCTTTGGGAAACCAGACCCTGGAGCTAAATAGATGTGGTCACATTAGGGGCCTGTCTTTCTCTTGAAACATCAAGCATCCCCCTAGGTCTTTGGGAGCCATTTTTTTGCCACAAGGCTGGGCTCCACTGGCCGGCCAAGGGGCTAAAACTGGCCCAGGCAAGGGCGTAATACCAGGGGCCATATTATCCCCAGATGAATCCGAAACCACAGATAGAATAAATTGGGTGGATGGTGCAAACCTTTTATGTTCTAGTACAGCTTTCTCTATTGAGTTCAGCCTTTCCAAGATGGGGTTCAACCTAGCATCAAGCAAACAACTCATGGTTGCTATAAAGGCTTCCATCATGGCTGGTTGGACTGTGTTTTCTACTGGTGAGACAGGTACCAAGGTTTTAGAGGCTATCTTGGAGGATATGGTTTTTTTTTTTAGCTTGACTACTCATGGGTTTTGATTTTCTTTTTATACTCCCAGATGACCTTTGGACCACCATTGATTGTTGTGGTGGGCCAACATTAGTAAGGGCTTCTTGGAGCTTATCATTGTTAATGCCACCAATCCCTGTCATAAGTATAGAAGCACCAATCTCCTTATCTGCAATAGTAACAATGGGAGAAAGTGGCCTATGTGGCATCACACCAGAAAAAGGTGAAGCTTCATTGGGCTGTGGGTCGGTACCCAGCTAAGGAGACAAGGGTAAACTTGGTGTTTCCATAACAGCTTCCCTAATGGGCCTAAAAGGACCAGCCACACGAGAGAATAGGCTGTTTAAAGAAGATCTGGAGAGACGCCTATTCACTAATTCGATCTCCTTATCTATAACTGAAGCAGCTCTCGTTAAAAAAGCATCCATAGTTTTGACACTGGCCCTAGTTACAGTTTTTGACCCTTCTTGATTTACTTGAGTCTTCCGCCTCCCCATTGCACGATAATGAAATAAACCCCAAAACCTGAAACAAAAATATCAACACAGCACCTAATACACTGATTAGGATAAAAGAAACAGTGTGAACCTGGAAGACCGTTACAAAGCCTTGCCATACAACGGTTAAAGCAGGAAGAGAGCCCGTTTGGATGATACTACCCGCACAAAGAAATACTACGCCTGTACACTTCTCAGAACGGTTCACCACAAGTCCAATATTTCAATTATGTCCCACAGCTGCCAAAAAGAAAAAAGAAAAACCAAGAGGGTGGGCAAAGCCCGGCCCCTGACGTGCACAGATGGACCCACCCTTGGCCAAGGCTTCACCCGGCGCATCCCACGCAGCGGGGTGCGAGGCAGCGCATTGTAGCGCGATGGGGATGCCTCCGCCCTCGTCAGGTGAGTGGAATTAGCAGCGTTGCGCACTGGGACTCAAAGTCCCACCAGAGTGTGGCCGCTATCAAGGCAGCAGCAGGGGACCTCCGCGATGTCCGCGATGTCAAGCAGCTCCCCACAGGAGCTGGATTTCCCCCAGGACCCCTGGTGTGACCTCCGGCAGCGGCAGACGAACCTTGAAGCAGGTAGAACTAGCTACTCATTCTATAAACACTAAAATAACCCTTACCTTGCTTTACATATATCAACCACTGAACGCTAAGATAACACTTACCTTCATTTAACTTTCCCACCTACCCTTAAACCCAAAAAAAAACCCTTACCCCCTATACCTCTTCGCATTCCATAAAACTCTAAAATCACCATTACCTATTTTAACTCTAGCACTCCATAACCCTAAAAACTCCTTTACCTCCCTTTACCGCTACCCATCCCTGAACCCTAAAATCACCCTTACCTCCAATTACCTCTACCCATGTCCAAACCCTAATATGTCTCTTTACCTCTCCTCACCCATAATCCATAAAATCACCTTTACCTCCTTTTACTTCTACCCACCTATTAACCCTAAAATTAACCCTTATCTCCCATTACCTTACTATGTTTTAGAATCCTTAGGAGAAACATTAGGCCCTCAAATTCTTCGGTACTCTAACTTTAGCCTTCTAGGAGCCTTTAATCTCCATCTTGTGTGTAAAAATGAACCCGGAGTAGGGAAGCTCTTAGGCACTTTGGAGACCCTCTGCCTCCATCAGTTGGTACACCTACACAGTGTGCAGGACAAATCCTGGATGGGGTATGCTCTAATCTCCGAACCCTGACAGTCAAACCCCCTCTCCTCAAGCCTGGTCAGACCATATGCTAATCCAGTTTAGCATTAAATCACCCAGAGCTAGCACCTCCCCAACCTCCCTAAAATACATCCTGCTTATGACTTTTATATGGGCGATGATAGCCAATCCCGTTTTGACTAAAAGTGTATTAGTCTTCATACCCGCTCTATCAGGAAACACTACTGAAGACACACAGAGTTTTAAGTCCTGAATCACCAAGGTCAGTGACAAATTAGCCTCCCCTTATTCAAATTAAAAGAAATACATTTTCAAGGTCTCAGCCCCTTGGTACACTCAGGCATTGGCAGACTACCATCTCCACTGTAAACAGTTAGAGAAGAGGTGGAGAAGAGTTTAAAAACAAAGAGCTAGCCCAATTCAGAGTGGCCGTTAAAACCTACCACTTGTAAACCAAATTAGCAAAAAAGGACTATTTTTCTAAGAGGAAAACAGACGGCAATCTAGATAAAAAATCCATCTTTAAAATCGTCAAATCTCCATACTTTCAAAAGCTCTAGACAATTCAAATCCCCCCTGACCCTATGCAGTCAAATTTCTTCCTTCTTTGTAAAAAAAATTCAAGACATCCAAAAATATTTTAATACTACTTCGAAATGTCTTTTAGATCTAGAGTTGGAACCCTCTCACATAGGACCATCACTCCAAGTCTTTCATAGCATTAGCCTTGAACAGTCTCATCACAATTTTTCCATGTAAATCCAGCTCCCCTTTTGACACCTTGCCCCCCTTTTGTTCTCCATACCTTTGTAGATATTGGCAATCCAGTGACTAATACAATAATAAACTCTTCAATAGCCACAGCAGAAGCCCATGCAGACTTTAAGCTTGCTGTGGTTAATCCACTTCAGAAAAACAGGTTGCAAATCCCTCCACCCTCTCAAACCTCCATCCTATTTCTCTACTTCCCATCCTTGGTAAAATTGTTGAAAAAGTGGTTAATAACCAGCTAACAAACTTTCTAGAAGAGGTCAAGATTTTGCCCACCAACAGTAAGGTTTCCATCCTAAACACTCGACTGAATCAGCATTATTGGAAATTGAAGATACTTAAACATTAACCCTTTGACACCATCTTACATGATATACTATTACATTGTATAAAAAGTTGCGGCATATCCCATCTTGCCCTAGCCCGGCTGAAGTCCTTCCTTTCAGACCGTAGGCTACTCTAGGACCTTACCTGTCAACTGAATGACTCTTCACCTTAGGCGTACCGCAGGGATCTTCTCTTAGCTCTGTACTGTTTAATATTTACATGGACTCACACATCTCGTTGATGTCATCTTTTGATATCGAAACAACTTCATACACTGATTCTAGTCCTAGATAAAGACTCAACAGATTCGGAG
Source organism: Lissotriton helveticus (assembly GCF_964261635.1). NCBI lineage: Eukaryota > Metazoa > Chordata > Amphibia > Caudata > Salamandridae > Lissotriton > Lissotriton helveticus. The sequence continues at coordinate 739,161,088 of NC_136061.1, read as the reverse complement.
TATAACTTTAAGCTATGCCTAACAGAAGTCATCCGGTGTATGCAAATAAACTACCTGAAATGTAATACAGACAAGTCGGAGATCATGCTAGTAGGGAAATCAAACCCTTTCGACTCGGCTTTATGGTGGCCTGAAGCTACCTCCCTCCACCCAATACCATTGACATGCTAAAAAACCTTGACGTTAAATGTTGTGCCTCCCTCTCCTTCTGGAGGATGTGTTTCAACTTGATAAAATCTCTTAAAATGTTCTTTGACCCCATGCCCTGCTCTGCAAGGTAGACAGTGGTGTGGCACTAATTACGTCAAGATTAGACTGCTGTAACAGCTTATATGCAAGTGCCAATAAACAAGTGCTACAGAAGCCTCAGACACTACAACATGCAGAAGTTCGTCTTGTGCTGAAATTGCCCCTGGCTCCTCGGCCTAAAAATTCTGCACTGGCAGCCAATTCATAAAACAGTACAGTTCAAGATCTTGCTAATTACTTTCCTTGCCTTCAGAGCATTAGAGATCAAATATTTAGTTTCCAGATTTACAGCCTATGTTACTGCTCGCACACTCAGATTTCCATCAACAAACTTGCTTAAACCTCCTTCCTTTAGGTACAAGTCCCAAAGTGTTAAATCCCTTGCTGTCCTTGGTACTAGAGAGTGGAACGTTTTTCCTAGCCATCTCAGATGCACTGAATCAGAACCTCTTTTTAAGAAACTGCTGGAAACCTAGATCTTTAATGCCACTGACACTGTGTGCTTATCTAAGAACCTGTTTCTGTTCATGTATGGTCTGAATTATATCTCCATTTCTGCACACCAGGATGCTCCATTCGAAGCGACTGTAGCGCTCGACAAATGCAAATACAAAATACAAATACAAATACCCATCCATAAATGCTAAAATCTCCCTTAAATTACTTCACCTCTAGCCACACCATAACCCTAAATAACTCTTATCTCATTTTACTTCAACCCTTACCTAAATTCTAAAATCACCCTCACCTCCCTCCACCTCTGCCAACCCCTAAAAACTTAATTCACCTTTACCTCTCTGTATCTCTGCCCAACCCTAATCCCTAAATTCACACTTAGGTTTCTTTAGTTATAACTGTCCAAACCCTCAAACCATTCTTACCTCCCTTTACCTCTACCCAACCCTGAAACCTAAATCCTCCCTTTACCTGTACCCACCCAAGACCCTAATATAACTTTTACCTCCCTTTACTTCTACTCATCCCTGATCTCTAACTTCACCATTTCATCTACCTACCCCATAACAATAATTTCGCCTTTACCTCCCTTCACCTCTAACCACTCATAAACCCTAAAATAACCATTACCTCTCTTTACTTCTACCCACCCGTGAACCCTAAATTCACCATTACCCCCCTCTACCTCTAGCCATTCCTAAACCCTAAAATGACCCATACCTCCTTACCTCATTTTAGCTTCACAAGCCACTGAACCATAATTTCAGTCATACCTCTATTTGCTTTTACCCTCCTCTAAACCCTTATATCACCCTTACCTCCCTCTACTTCTACCCACCCCCGAACCCTGAACTCACTCTTACCGCCCTTTACCCCAACCCACCCGTAATCCCCTTTAATCACCCTTACCTCTTTTTACCTCCACCAACCACTGAACCCAAAACTCATCCTTACCTCTCTTTACCTATACCCATCCGTAAACTCTAAAATTACCCTTACCTCCTGCTACATCTATAGTCCCCTGAACCCTAAATCCCCCTACCTCCCTTTACTTCTAACTACCCCTAAACCATAACATTCACACATACCTCCCTTTACTTCTAAACCACTATGAACCATATATTCACAATTATCTCTACCCACCCTAAGCCCTAAAATCTCCCTTACCTCTCTTTTCGTCTACTCACTCGCAAACCCTAAAATAGCACTTATGTTCCTTTACCATCCCTGATCCCAAAATTCACCATTACCTCCCTTTGCCTATACCCACCTTGTAACCCTAAAAGAGACCATAACTGCCATACCTTTACCAAGCCCTCAATCTTAAAATTTCTGAGTTTCAGATATTGCAGCCATGGCATGACAACTTCAGAATGCTTTAAGTACATTGCAGCCCTTGCACCCATTCATGGATGATGAATATCATTTATTTTTCTTAATTTAGATGCCTTTTTTGATTGGCTGACAAGGTGTTATTGTCATTTGTTCTCATGAAGGTCTCTTTTTTGTCCAGGCAGAGAATAATCGCATACTAAGAAAATGGATCACTGCCCCTCATGGTCAGAGACGATTGTGTCATACCACTTATTGTTTTCTAACTTTGTTCGTAACACAGTAGCTCTAATGCTGCAGAACATGGCTAATCAATCAATCAATCAAGAACATTTGTAAAGCGTGCTACTCACCCGCTAGGGTCTCAAGGCGCTGGGAGGGGGGGGCTGCTACTGCTCGAAAAGCCACGTCTTGAGTTGCTTCCTGAAGGAGAGATGGTCCTGGGTGAGTCGTAGGTGGGTGGGGAGGGGGGGTGTTCCAGGTCTTGGCCACCAGGTAGGTGAAGGATCTTCCTCCGGTGGTGGTTCTGCGGATCCATGGGACGGCGGCGAGGGCGAAGCTGGTGGAGCGGAGCTGGCGGGTTGGCGTGTAGAACGTGAGGTGGTTGTTGAGGTATTCAGGGCCCAAGTCGTGGAGAGCCTTGTTTGCGTGGGTGAGGAGTCTCAACCTGATCCTCTTGCTGACGGGGAGCCATTGCAGGTCCCTCAGGTGGGCGGAGATGTGGCTGTGTCGGGGGATGTCCAAGACGAGTCATGCTGAGGCGTTCTGGATGCGCTGGAGTTTTTTTTCTGTAGTTTGGCGGTGGTCCCAGCGTAGAGGGCGTTCCCGTAGTCCAAACGGCTGGTGACAAAGGCCTGGGTGACCGTTTTCCTGGTTCCAGTGGGGATCCAACGGAAGATCTTACGGAGCATGCGGAGTGTGTTGAAGCAGGAGGAGGTAACGGCGTTAACTTGCCTGGCCATCGTGTGGGAGGAGTCCAGGATGAATCCCAGGTTGCGTGCGTGGTCCGTGGGCTTGGGTGGGGGGCCCAGATCAGGACCAGGAGTCGTCCCAGGCGGAGATGGATAGGCCGAGGATGAGGACTTCCGTCTTGCCTGAGTTCTGTTTCAGGCGGCTGAGCTTCATCCAGTCTGCGATGTCTTTCATTCCGTCCTGGAAGCTGGCTCTGGCGGAGGTGGGGTCGTTGGTGAGGGAGAGGATCAGTTGGGTATCATCGGCGTAGGAGATGATGTTGAGGTTGTGCTTGCGTGCAATGGCTGCGAGGGGGCTCATGTAGACGTTGAAGAGGGTGGGGCTGAGCGAGGAGCCTTGAGGTACGCCGCAGATGATCTTGGTGGCTTCTGCGAGGAAGGGCGGGAGATGGACTCTTTGGGTTCTGTCGGAGAGGAAGGAGGTGATCCATTCCAGGGCCTTTCCTTGGATCCCGGTGTGGCAGAGGCGGGTTGTCAGGGTGCAGTGGCAGACCGTGTCGAACGCGGCCGAAAGGTTGAGCAGGATGAGGGCGGCGGTTTCCCCGTTGTAGTCGGTGGCCGCGATGAGGGCGGTCTCGGTGCTGTGGTTCACTCGGAATCCGGACTGCGATGGGTCAAGGGAGCCGTTTGTCTCCAGGAAGGCTGTCAGCTGTTTGTTGACGGTTTTCTCGATGACTTTTGCAGGGAAGGGGAGGAGCGAGATGGGGCGGAAGTTCTTGAGGTCTGAGGGGTCTGCGGTGGGTTTCTTCAGGAGGGCGCTGATCTCTGCGTGCTTCCAGTTCTCCGGGAAGGTGGCGGATATGAGGGAGTTGTTGATGATGTCCCGAAGTTTGGGTGCGATGATGGAGTCGGCCTTGTTGAAGATGTGGTGTGGGCAGGGATCGGCTGGGGAGCCCGAGTGGATGGTGTTCATCGTGTGGGTGGTATCTTCCGTGCTGACCTGAGTCCAGGCACACAGGGTGGTGGTGGGGGGTGTAGGTTCGGTGGTGGGGTACGAGTTCTGAGCGCCGAAGCTGTCGTGTATGTCGACGATCTTACGGTGAAAAAAGGTGGCCAGCGAGTTGCAGAGGTCTTGAGAAGGCGTGGTGTCGTTGTTGCTGGCGTTGGGGTTGGAGAGCTCTTTCACGACGTTGAAGAGTTCCTTGCTGTTGTGGGTGTTGTTGTCCAGTCGTTCTCTGAAGGATGACCTTTTGGTGGTGCGGATCAGCTGGTGGTGTTTGCGGATGGCGTTCTTGAGGGCTGTCATGTTTTCCGTTGACTGGTGGTGGCGCCAGGCTTTCTCGAGGTTACAGCAGGATTTCTTGGAGTCTTTGAGATCGTTGGTGAACCACGCAGCTTTCTTGCTGTTGAAGTTGCTGGGAGGGTTTTTCAGTGGAGCAAGGGTGCCGGCGCAGTCGGTGATCCACTGTGTGAGGTTGCGGGCTCCTTCGTTGGGGTCCGTGGTGTTGGTGGGAGGGTTTAGGCTCAAGGAGGTGGTGAGTCGGTCGGTGGTGATCTTGCTCCAGCATCTTCGAGGGGTTTGTTGAGGGCGGTGGTCGGTCATTGTTTTCCTGAAGTTGAAATGTACGCAGCTGTGTCAGTCCAGTGGAGCTCAGTGATGTGGCTGAAGGAGATGTGGTTGCTGGAGGAGAAGACGGGGTCGAGCGTGTGGCCGGCGTAATGGTGGGGGTGTTGACCAGTTGCTTGAATCCGAGGTTTGCGAGGTTGTCTAGTAGGGCGGTGGTGTTGTTGTCCTGGTCGTTCTCCAGGTGGAAGTTGAGGTCTCCTAGGAGGATGTAGTAGGAGGCGAGGGCGAGCGGGCTGATGAAGTCTGTGATGGCCTCGCTGAAGTGTGAGCGTGGTCCTGGGGGTCTGTAGATGAGGGTTCCTCTGAGGGTGACCTTGGGGTGTGTGTGAATCTGGAAGTGCAGGTGCACTACGGTGGTGAGGGTGTCGTCGGTGTTGGTCGTGATGCGGATAGTGTTTCTGTGGGCGGTGGCGATGCCTCCTCCGGTCTGGTTGACGCGGTCCCTCCGGATGATCTAGTAGCCGTCCGGGATGGCAATGGCGATGTCGGGGGCTGAGGAGGCGTTCATCCAGGTTTCCGTGAAGAAGGCGACATCTGGTGCCGTTTTGTCCAGGAGGTCCCATAGTTTGACGGCGTGCCTGTGGATGGAGCGGGTGTTGAGGAGGATGCACTTGAGGTGGTTGTTGTTGGCGGCTGTTTTGGCTGGCGCGGTGCAGGACCGAGTGCTGGTGAAGTAGCAGGCGTGGCAGGTGAAGGCTCCGTGGGTGCGTTTCGGGGTGGCTTGGTAGCAGGATGGATGTCGGCCGGTGTTGAGTGCGTGGAGGGTGGTGGCGTCGTAGCTCAGTCGGGTTGGCTGGCTCTGGCGGGGTCCAGGGATTCTGGCGCTCGGCGCGGTCCAGGCGTGGACGGGCTTGCCTTTGGCGTTCAATTGGCGTGCCCGCTGCGCGTGGCCGCTGCCCGTACGCACGGTCCCCGCCATTTATGGTGAAGTGGGAGGGAGGAGCAGCTGGGAGGCGGGAGCGGGGCGGCGAATGGGGAGCGGGAGACAGGAGAAGGGGGCGGTTCTGCAGGAAAGCAGCAGCAGGGAGCAGAGGGGGGTTGGAAAGAGCGGGAAAGCGGAGCGGGGGAGAGCGAGGGCAAACCTGGGCAAGCCTGGAGAGCGAGGGCAAGCCTGGAGAGCGAGGGCAAGCCTGGAGAGCAGGGGCCCTAAGGAGAGGCGGCAGCAAGATGGCCAAGCAGGCAGCGGCAGCAGAATCCGGGCACACGGGGGCCGTGCGGTAGTGAAGTGACCGGGTCAAGGGTCACAGCTCACTGCTGCGCGGTCCCCACCATTTATGGCAAAGTGGGAGGGAGGAGCAGCTGGGAGGCGGGAGCGGGCGGCAAATGGGGAGCGGGAGACAGGAGAAGGGAGCGGGGCCGCAGGAGAGCAGCGGCGGGGAGCAGGGGGGGGTTGGAAAGAGTGTGAAAGCAGAGCGGGGGAGAGCGAGGGCAAGCCTGGAGAGCAAGGGCAAGCCTGGCTAAGCCTGGAGAGCGAGGGGACACCTGGAGAGCAGGGGCCCTAATGAGAGGCGGCAGCAAGAGGGTCAAGCAGGCAGCGGCAGCAGAATCCGGGCACACGGGGGCCGTGCGGTAGTGGAGTGACCGGGTCAAGGGTCACAGCTCACTGCCGTGCGGTCCCCACCATTTATGGCCAAGTGGGAGGGAGGAGCAGCTGGGAGGCGGGAGCGGGGCGGCGAATGGGGAGCGGGAGACAGGAAAGGGGGGTGGGGCCGCAGGAGAGCAGCGGCGGGGAGCCTATTACATTTGTACCTCCAAGTAGAGTAAGGTACACAACAGAGTTTCTCTGACGCATGCATTACAAACGCAGAGGAGTACAAAGGACTGAAATACTTGCAGAGGACATTTCTTTCCACTGTCAGCACTGCTCATTTCCCTACAGGAACCCTGTATAAAAACGTCATATATGTCAGGTGCAGATCACAATACAGACATCTGTGAATGAGGGATGCAGCAGGATCTGTGCCTGAAAACACCAAATGACCAACTCCAAATGTATATCTTTCACCGAGGCCAAAGTATGGTATTTAAAAAAAATCCACATCTGCCCTGCATTGTACAGACGCAAACATTCTCTACATTTCCACATACAAAACTTTAAGATATTTTCAATCTGCACATGTGCAGAGGGGTAATGTACAATATAACTTTTGACATTGGGTTTTATGCCATTTGCTTTTTCACAAATAATTTTAAAGGAATAAAATGGTGTAATACATCTGTTACATTGCACCAAGGAAAGTGTGCCTGAACTCTGCGAAAATGTATCTGAAGTACCTTATGTTTATTGAGCTCCTCGACAAGTTTCCCCTGATAAGTGTTTCAGAAGAAAGAGCTTCATTGCGATTATGGGCCTTTGTTGAACCCTCAATGTTTTTATCTATGTGTCTTCTTGCTCTATACAAGGACTTGATAAGCTTTGTCTCTGTGTACCATCATCTTCAAGAGGTTTGCACTATGACAATGGAACTTCAGTGAAAATAATTCCTATTGAAACATATCCTTGTGCCCAGCCACAACCAGTGAGCCTCTTTTGTTTCAAGAAACCCCTTCTTAGGGGACGATTACAATGTTGAACGGACCTGAGTCTGTTCGACATCATTTGGGAACTGGGACAGACGACCTCCTGTCGACGCTCCCAACCCAGCAATTAGGACATGACCGAACACTGTTCAGTCGCCTTCCTATTCTTTACAATGGGAGCATGCATTCCGACTGGAATGCAAGCTCTCATTGTAAAGAGCTGAGGTTCAGTTCATCCCTGCACCCCTTGGCAGGCACTTTAAGGTGCCTGTCACTGGGTGCAGGGATCAACAGCGGGGCACCATAGGTGCCCTTGGCCACCATCCGGAGGCCTTGAACCCATAGGGGCCCTGCTGGGGGCCCCCAAAGTCGGATTCTCACAGCCTTTTTGTGTCGGAAAGGCGGGCACAGAAAGGCTTTGGGAATCTGCTTTACAATCCATTGGGCAAAAAGAGCTGCCCTTGGGCCCCCAGAAGAGCTGCCCCTGGGCCCCTTTCCGAATGGCAGAATGTCGCTCCAAGCCCATCATGAGCCATTCAGAAATTCTGTTTGGTTTAAATTCCATCCAAATGGGTTGGTCAGAAATTAATCCAAACAGGACATTATGATGCCGTTAGAATGGCTATGACTGAGGTTCAGAGCCGTTTCCTACAGCATAGTAATTAGACCTTCAGTTTTTAAATAACACACATCAATTACTCCACCTTCCCAAAAAGGACATTGTTCAATTTGCAACCAATTGCAGAGGGGAAGAAATGCTTGTTTTTCCTGTAAACAACACTGATGCCACAGCCTAGTGATGGAACCTCTTAAATATAATATGCAATCTATTCAAACGATTCACTGTATTATTTGTGTTACATCATGAAGCTATAGGAAAACATTGAACTTACATTTGAACATACAGTTTAAGATAATGTCATGGATTTTACAGAACATATCTTTCAGGTGTGAAAATCCACCAACTAACGCTTAGGGTCTTCTCAGTTATAAAAATGTATTGAATCATTTATAACCAAAGAGTGCACTTCGGCCCATATGGCATCTGTGCAGAATTCCTCAAAAGGTAACTGACTAGTGAAGGCAGTATTAGCTGCCTTTCACATTGTTCAATGAAGCTTCATCAACATTCAAGCTTCTTAGTAAATGTATACAATTTTGAGACTATAATTAAATGGATCGTATATTGACATGTCTTCCAATAGCATTTTGACTAAAAGTAATTGTGCTGATACATTCTGTGAGTTTTAGTTAATTCAAGACTGGTGCTTAAATTATTTTGCCAGATTTATTCTGCATCTCCTACTCAATAGAGGTGTGTGTCAACGGAACGCTTCTGATTAATCAATTTCGAAGCCCGTCATCAGATTTGGCTGAAAATTTGAGTTAGTGCACTGTACTACCTTATTCTGACAGAATTCAAAATTAGGATGAGCATCTGTGCTGAAACAATAAAGTCTTGAACAAAGGCTCTTTCAAGGAATATTGCTTAAGTGGCGAAAATGGAAATACAATCAACACTTCAACCACTGAAATAAATTGGGTTTGTTATTCGAGAAGGGTGGCAGCAACTCTCAAATAAAAAACACAGTCCTTGCCAGCATGAACCAGCAAAGTCACTAACTAAATCTCCATAACCATCTGGTAACTTGTCTCAAATGCAGTCAGGCTTAACTTAGAGGCAATATGTGAATTATTTATGCACTACTCAAACAGTAATAAAGTGAAAACATAACAAAAGAAAAATCCGAAACCAATTTCGAAAAATATAGTTAATTAATAAAAAGACAAAACTCTTATCAGTAGAACGGGAGTTATGAATTTTTGCAGTTTCAAAAAGAGCAAAGTGCCAGTTATTGATATCTGGTTGTGCCGGAACGTGTAGAGTCATAATTTCAGGTGGGCCATGATGGAGCATGGGTGAGATACAGGTCCAGGTTTGTCCCTCTGAAGAATTTACCATCTTAGTTCTACATGAGGAGCTGCAGGTGAAGTTCTGTTTTCGTGGGGGCAGCGAGGAGGTTGTTGGTGTGAGGAATAAGGTGGGGTTGCTATTGTGGCACGAAGAGCTGCTCATCACAGGAGCTTCGTGCTGGTGGTCGATGCAGGCTATCACTGCTGACGCAGACATTGGTGGCTGTTTCGAATAGCACATGTCACTGTAGGTTCACGTTGACTGGCTTCACCTATGGTTGTAGTTAGTTGCAAAGGGTGCATTTTGCAAGGAGCCCAAAACATCTGTATTTTCACCTGGAGTACACTCTGATGCCATCCAAGGGTCCAGGACCTTGAGGGGCACCTCTTGGGGTTCAGGACTCAGTCCAGTGGGGGTCAGCAGTAGGGTTTAGTCAGGTCTAGTTGTTGCTGGTCAGCTGGTTGGTTACAGAGAGGAGTCTGTGCGCTTTTAGAGAACCTTTAGCTTGAACAGGAGGTCAGTCAACTGATCTGTGAAATAACTTCTGGAGAGTCTCAAATTAAGACAATCAGTTCCAACCTTTGTTCTTCAGACAGCAGGGCAGTCCGTTCATTGAATCTTCCGCAGGTTCAGGAGTGTTCAGATGAGAGGCTCTGGGTCTGAAGTTGCTATTCCAAACCCAGTGCCAGACTGTGTGTCCAACCAATCCCTGTACTGGGTTTGGCTCGAAACCCTATAGGGTGACAAAGAGCAGGTAAGCCTACATGTGAGCTGCATTAGTCAGTGACAGGGCAGGCAGCCCTTGGAAGTCAGGAAGGGGGCAGGCATAGCCCTATGGCTAACATTTGACGCTCAGGAAGGTTGAGTTCCTCCCCCCAGGACATCCTGCTCAGGAGAGGAATAGCCTGCCCATAACCCAAGGCCCTTTTGTCCCCATTTCATAAAGGAATACACAACACAGCTCTCGAGAGCCATTCATAGTTATGTGAATCTGGACTCTGTCAGAAAGACACATTTGGTTTAGGCAGAAAAATGCCACCTTTCTAAAACGTTAAAGAAAGCAGCTGTGATGCACTCAGTAAACTGACTCAGTAAGCTAAACAATTAATCAAAAAGGTATATTATTTCTCCAAATATAGGGCCAGATGTAGGTAAATGTCATTTAACGATTCCTAAATACCGAATTTTACCGATTCGGTATTCAAAAATCGGTAAATGAGATGTAGGGAAAAAATCTGTATCTTTTACCGATTCGGTAAAAATCGGTATCGGACTTTGGGAATATACCGAATCGGTATTTACCGAATCGGTAATTCCCATTCATCCCTATGGGCCAAAAGGCCCATAGGAATGCATTGGAAATACTGAATCGGTAAATACCAAATCGGTAAATTCCGAATCGGAAAGCAAGCAAAAGTGAAACTAATGAAAACAGCCAATCAGGTGCTACCACCCTCCCCCTCCCTACCAGGAAGTGGCTACCCAGGCAGCTGCAACTCATTAGAAGGTTCTGGAGAGGCAGTCAGAGCTGAGCAGAGACACAGAGCAGCAGGGAGAGTTTTGTGGAAAGTTTCCTACAGGAAAAATGGCAAGCAGCAGTGAGAGTCAGAAGGCAGAGAGGAAAAGAAAAATTAAGTTCAGCAGCATGGAGCTGCAGGTACTGGTGGAGGAGGTTGTGAGGGTGCACAAGCAACTATTTGACAGGCACTCCCTCACTGTTCCTGAGTCTGCCAAACGTAAATTGTTGCTTGCAATTGTAGAAAAAGTAAATGCAGTGGGAGTCACAAGCAGGAACATTGAGGATCTGAAAAAACGCTTTTATGACATGAGGAGCCTCACAAAAAAGAAGATGTCTGAAATAAATAAGCAGGCTGGTGTCACCAGTGGAGGCAGGAACCCAGCGCCCCCCCTGACAGACCTGGAGGAGTTGGTGGCCTCAACCATCGAGCCAGACAGTGTTGTGGGACTTGGAGATGTGGACAGCTCAGCCAGAGCAGCAAGAAAAGGTAAGACGCATGCGCAGCATGACACCCCATACTAACCTGCTTCCATTTACCCTCTGTGGACAGGCCAACCCCAGTCCAGTACTGCTAGCACTATACAGGAGCAATGCATTATGGGAAATGTAGTCAGCTAATGTAAGACCATGTGTAACTGCGCAGACATCAGCAAGGCACTGAAAGTAATGCAGAAAAATGAAAGTTAAATGTGTAAAGCATTTATTGTAGTGACTGTGACACAGTAGCACTCAGTTTACATAAGCTCATTTATACCTAGGGGCAACATCAGGCAGTCGACCCACAGCAACAGAAGGGACTGCACCAGCGAGGGAGGAGAGTGAGGAGGCAGGGCCAAGCACAAGCCCAAGCCTCGCAGGAGGAAGATGACATGACTACCATCTCCCATGAAGATGAGACAGTACAGACCCCAGAGTTTCCACACTCCCCACACCTTTCACAATCCCCCCATTGGTTTTCTCACCTGAAACCTCCCCATCACTGTTCCTGTCTGCACCTGCACCTCACCAGCCATGAGGTGTGTCGTGGCCCCACTGCCAGTAATGGAGGCAGCAGAGGGTGAGGCTTAAGCCACTGTACATGTGAGTCCTGCTGCACTGTAGTCCACCAATGAGCCAGTCACCTTGCGCAGAAGGCAACGCAGACCCAGCAGTGCAGGTGGACCTGGAGATGGCACTGTGTTCCGTGGGCTGGAGGGGAGCATGGTGCGCATACAACGGATGCAGGGTAAAGCCATTCAAGCCTGCCATCGCCAATTTCGGGTCCTAAATGAACAAATAGGAGACATGGGGAAGGGCATCAGAGACATTGTTGACTCCAATAAGGAGGTTGCGAAAACAAATGCGGACATTGCAGCAGGCATGCAGCAAATGAGCAACTCCATCACCCAGCTCTGCTCAAAACTTGACAGCCTGGAACACACAAGGCGCAGGGATGCCCGTGTCCACAATACGGCCATTAATCGTCTGGCCACTGCCACATCACAGCTATGCCGTAGAGGCATTAATATGCAGGAGAGCCTCACACAGAACTCGGCCGAGGTCACCAGGGGCATGGCCAGGATCACAAGTGCCCTGGAGGCCATGCTCATTTCACAGACTGCACAGAATCCTGCCCTGGATGTGGCAGAGGCAGACGACAGCAGTAGCCGCAGCAGCTTGGCAAGCGCTGGAGTGGAGCCACGTAGGAGTAGCAGGCACGCAGCTGAGGCTGCAGGCCATGCTGCAAGCAGCGACCAACATCCCAGTGGCTCAGGGAAGCACGGGCGCAAGAGACATTGCGGGTCTGGGTGAAGTAACCCACGTTTATAATGTTTATTTTGTTGCACTTCAGTGCATGAACGTTGTGGCAACATAAAATTACGTAGTTCTCATTCACAACCTGTCTGTGTCTCATTACTTACTCAGAAATAGTTGCGTGTAATCTCCTCACGTCTGTATCTGCCATCACTTGGTGTTGACACTCCAGCAGGTTGTGTTTCAGGCACAGCATTGTCATCGTCATGACCCTCATAGTCTGACAACGCCACCTAAGTACCCTTCTTCACAGCAAGGTTGTGCAACATGGCACACGCAGCAATGATCTTACAGCAGGTGATGGGGGTATACTGCCTTGCACCTCCGCTCTTGTGCAAGCATCTGAACCTGCTTTTCCAGATACCAAACGTACGCTCAACGACATTCCTTGTGCTCTTGTGGGCCCGGTTATATCTGCTTTGGCTGGGTGTTGAGGGGTTGAGGTAAGGGGTGAGTATGAAGGAGCGGAGGGCATATGCACTGTCTCCTACAATGAAATGGAAATATGTTACTCACATGCATACTTGTACTTCTTACTGCAATAGGTGTTATGGGGGTCGCACACTGTGTCTCACCTAGGAGGTATCCTTCTCCAAATTCCCCTGCAGTCAGCTGTGCATAGATGCCGCTGTTTTGAAATATATAGAAGTCGTGGGTACTCCCAGGGAATTTTGCAACAAGGTCAGTGATGGCGCACTTTGCATTGCAAATCACCTGCACATTGATGGTGTGCGTTGACTTCCTATTCCTGTAGATATATTCTGTGGCAGCAGGGGGACAAATGGGAATGTGCGTGCCATCAATGCAGATAATTATATTGGGGAATCGTGCCATCTGGTAAAAGTCAGATTTTGTTTGGACCAGTTCAGCATGGGTTGCAGGAAAAGATTTATAATGCTCCATCCTATGTAACATGACGTCAAGGAATTTGTGGAAAAATCTTGACAGGCTGCTCTGGGTCACCCCACCTACCGCAGCTACCACACTCTGGTAGCTTCCAGACGCTAGCAGGTGTAGGCTGCACAGCACCTGCACGTGGGGTGGAATAGCGTGTGCCCTTGGGGTAGTATGCTCCAACAGTGGGTGGAGGTCCCTGATGAGTTCCGTGATGGTGTCTGGGGCCAACCTGTACCTCTGGAGTATCTCTGCCTCTGTGAGCATGAACAGGGTGATCCTCTGTCTGTAGACCTGCTCCTCTCTCTGCCATTTCCTCTCTCCTTCCTCCTGTAGCCGTAGCCGTCTTGCAATGACATAAAATGCCACCGTTGTGCAAAAAGAATTGCATTTTGGGTCCATTTTTATAGGTTGCACCTGGTTACCACCTGATTTCAATCCTTGGTAAATACCGACTCTTAAATACCGAATTTCAAGCAAATTCGGTATTTAAGAGCTTCCCTACATCTCAATATTCATTTTTACCACTTCTTATTTACCGATTCGGTATTTTACCGAATCGGTAACTTTACTGATTCGGTAAATTTACCGAATCGCAAACCGTTGCGATTCGCTAAATTTACCAATTCAGTAATTTTTCCGATTCGGTATTTTACCGATTCGGTAGATTTACCGAATCTGCCGATTTTCTCTTTCCTACATCCCAATTGCTCAGTACCGGTCGGTAACGGCCGAAAATACCGATTTTCGGCCGTTACCGACCGGTAAAGGGCTACCAGCATCTGGCCCCTAGTGTGCACCGGGTGAAGGCCCTGCAAGCCTTTGAAGAATACATAGAAAGAAATATCAAGATTTCCATCTGGAAATCCCAATGTACTGCTTGAAAATATCACTCAGAGAGTGTATAATTGTTGTGGCAATGTTTTACAAAAAGATTAGACCAATCTACACAATAGATTCAATAGTCCACAGAAGAGTAATCCATATGAAACAGAAAAAGGAAGCATTCACAAATCTTCAGACGTTGTCGATGGTCTTATTTATTGTTCATGGAAATTGTTGTATCATTTCACAAGATCCGAACAGTAATGCTTTACAAATGGCATCAGAGGTTGAAAATTAAAAATCCTAATGCATTTCGGGCTGAACAAACACGCCCTTCGTCAGGGAAATCTGTAGAATAATAATACAACCATTACTTTAGTTTATATACAATGCAGCGGAATGCCAAGCGGCTTAACAAAAACGGGTCAAGGAGAAAAATCATATAGTCAGCAATGTCGCTAAAACAAGTATCAAAGGTACATCAAAAAGTGCTCTAGTCCCAAAACCAAGATGAACGAAAACAATAGTGAATTCTGAAATGCCAGTGGATTTACCCAAAAATAGCATGCAACCAGTGGGTCCATTGTTCAGTCATGTCCATCGTATATTCAGGACACCGCTCACTTGCTCAACATCTTTTGTGAGACCCCTATTCCAACAGATGAGGAGGTATGGTTGTGCACAGTGGACGATGTTTCACTGTACACTTCCATCCCACATCTTGAAGGGATGGAGGCGATTGAATGGTCCCAACAGAATCTTTTTACTGGAAATACTTCATTTTTGTTTATTTCACAGTTACTTCCATGGAAAGGACGTTTTTTTCGCCAGACTAATGGTACTTCAATGGGCTTCTCTGGAGCCCCCAGTTATGCGAACATTTTTATGTTTAAATTTGAGCAGGAACACATTTTGTCTAATCAACACTTGACTAATAACCTCATCATTTATAAACGTTATATTGATGACATTCTCATCATATGGCGGGGGTCACGTGCTGATCTTGAATGCAATGTTCAACAACTCAACACGATTAACCAGAGAATTCAATTCACTCACCACATTGACTCTCACAGCATTCCTTTTTTGGATGTACTGCTTACTTTATCCAACAATACCATTGAGACATCAATTTTCACTAAACCCACTGACCGCAATAATGCTCTGTCTTATCATAGCTTTCATCCATGGTCATTAAAGCGCCACCTACCTTTATTGCAATTTCTGCGAATTAAACGAATCAATTCCAACCAAGCTACTGGCATGCAGATGATTGACTTGTTTAAACAGAAATACCTGCAAAGAGGTTACCCTACCTCAGTGATAGATCAGGCAGCTTGCAGGGCTTCTGCCCTGACACGTGAAGACTTACTGAAAAAGAGAACTAAGTCCAATACATCTCAAAGAGAGGTATTTGTTTCCACTTTTTCCACCCAGTCTCAATTGTTAAAATCCATCATACTTAATAGATGGATTCTCTTACAGTCTGGAACAGATTTTAAAGGAATATTTTCTGAACCACCTTTGTTTGCTTACAAGCGACCTAGCAATTTAAAGGAAATCTTGAACAAACCACAAACCAAACCATCAGCTGCATTTAAAGGTATGATGAAATGCATGAATTGTTCACACTGCAACAATGTAATGACTGGTAAATTGTTACATCATCCCAGGTCAGGTAAAGCAATTCCTTTGAGATTTAATGCCAACTGCAATAGTTACCATGTAGTTTACATCATCAAATGTTCCTGTGACTTGTATTATGTAGGGAAGACTGAACGAGCTTTGCGCACTCGCATCACTGAACACAAGAGTCGCATTAGGACCAACACGGCTAGTTCACTTATAGCTCAACATTGGCACACTCTGAAACACAATATTGCTCAATTAAGATTTGGTGTTCTAGAGCTTGTTGAACATCGCCCTGATAGAGATATGTCTAAATTTCTCTCCCAGCGCGGGTCACACTGGATTTGGTTTATGCAGTCGTTGGCCCCTTCAGGGCTCAATGATAAATTTGAATTATCATGCTTCTTGTAATAGGATGATATGTCCTGTAAGACTCTATGATATCACTTGTATTGGAATGTTTTTTTCTTTTTTTTCATTGTCATCGCCATAACTGTTAATGCTGTTTCTTGTGACATTTGTTTGTAACATACTTGCTGTCACTCACTCATGGATTACTGTTTGTTACGTATTGACCTTCGGCTAGTTCAAACTGAATGTGTTTCGCAATATGTATTTTATTGACCGATTGTTGCTGTTCACAACCTGATGTGCTTTGCTTGTATTTTGCTTCATGTTCGCAATGTCATTTTTACACTAATTTCGGTGATTTTGCTTCCAATACTGTCTTCGCTTTCGGTTGTGGGTTTCCGTTTTTTTGTACAAGTTTTGACTATCTCAAGATGGCCACTCCGTTTTTCGTTTGCTGGTTGTTACGTAGTCCGCTTTCTATGTTTTTGATTTGATTAAACGCCGTTGCATGCTCAAGGCGCGTTGCTCGCTGTTTACCTGAGATCACTTTCGCCTTCACGCTGTAGGATTCGTTTTGTTTTTTGGTGGTGAGTACTTTTCTTATCTTTTCCTTTCCACATAGCACGGCAGCTTACGATTATTTTAATATGCTAAGCCGTCTCTTCCTTGCTCGCAGGCTCACGCTGGTTTGTTATCACCTTATGCTGAGGTTTCTTCAACTTTAGCGGGTGAGTTGTTAAACTCTTGCGATACTTTTTCATTTTCTACAGGTAGCATAAGTTTGTACTTATGTTCCTTTGTTGTATTTATTTCACAGTCTGCTGATAGAGTCATGCTGCTCATGTCGTTGTGCCTCTGGGCGCTTTGACAGCGTTTAGGTTTTTTCGTCTGGTATTAATTGCGTGACTCAGCTCGCTAGCTGAGTTTCACCACCCTTTTGGGTAAGAATCCCCACTTTTCTTTTTTGACTTGTACACATTTTCTCTTCCACGGTGTTCGTACCGTTTTTCACCAGTCTGCACCATTGGTTGCATGCTATTTTTGGGAAAATCCACTGGCATTTCAGAATTCACTATTGTTTTCGTTCATCTTGGTTTTGGGACTAGAGCACTTTTTGATGTACCTTTGATACTTGTTTTAGCGACATTGCTGACTACATGATTTTTCTCCTTAACCCGTTTTTGTTAAGCCGCTTGGCGTTCCGCTGCATTGTATATAGACTAAAGTAATGGTTGTATTATTATTCTACAGATTTCCCTGACGAAGGGCGTGGTTGTTCAGCTCAAAATGCATTGGGATTTTTAATTTTCAACCTCTGACGCCATTTGTAAAGCATTACTGGTCGGAACTTGTGAAATGATACAACAATTTCCATGAACAATAAATAAGACCATCGACAAGATTTGTGAATGCTTCCTTTTTCTGTTTCATATGGATTACTCTTCTGTGGACTATTGAATCTATTGTGTAGATTGGTCTAATCTTTTTGTAAAACATTGCCACAACAATTTAACACTCTTTGAGTGATATTTTCAAGCAGTGCAGTGGGATTTCCAGATAGTTATCCTGATATTTCTTTCTATGTAACTTTCTAAAATGTGGCATTTTCGAAATAGTAACTTAAACTTAGAATTTACCATTAATAAGGACTTTAAATTACTATTCAAATGAGTGGGAAAAGCACTTCTTTTCATGTTCCCAAACTGAAGTGTAATAATGTAAACCAGTAATATTCTATGGGAGAAATAGCCTTGCAACAGTGGAAAACTACTTCAAGTACACATGTCCTATTTTTATATACCATGCACCCTGCCCTATGAGAAGTTAGGGCCTAACTAAGAGGTGATGTATAAGTATTAAAAAGGAAGGTTCAGACTTTGGAAAAGGAATTGTTTGGTAAGTTGAAATGACATTTTACAAATGCTCTGTAGGCTGCAGTGACAGGCCTGAGACATGTTTTACAGGGCTTGTTTAGTGGGTGGCGCAATGAGTACCGCAGCCCACTAGTAGCATTTAATTTACAATCCTGGGGTACATTAATTTAGGACTTATAAGTGAATTAAATGTACCAAGCGGTGTAGGCCACTTTTAACATGGTTAAAAGAGAGAGCACAAGCACTGTACAACTGGTTAGCAAGGATAAATTAACCAGAGTCCTAATGGCAATGAAAACAAGTCCACCAAAAACAGGAGAGTGAAGGTGGCAAAAGGTCTGTGGGAATACTACACTAAGGATGTCAGGTCTAACAACCCCATTTTCACTCCACATGAAAACATTTATAAATTAAGCCCTCAATAAAATCCATAGCTTAAATAGAGACTAATAAGAAAAATCACCAGGTTGCTACCTTTAAGAAAGGTGATACTTATACATATGTTTATCTTGATCATGTCTGACTCAATTTACAAACCCAAGGCTTCCCATTCAGCAGAGCCTCTTTAAGAATTGTCAAAAGTTCACCTAGTACACTTTGACACCATTCATAAGATCAGGTACTACTGAGACAGAGCAGGAGTACCATCTCCTATTAGCCGGACTGAAGAACATATTAGAAATGGCAGCTAATGTTCTTGCTCTTCTTTGACATAATTTAGTATATATAAACAATGTAAAAAGCAATGGGTTGAATCAGAACATAAATAGCTAAACAACATTTTTGGATATTTTAATGAAATGTGTATCTAGACAGAAGCTTGCTAAACTGGCAAAGGCCAAGAAAGGAGTGTAATGCCATGATTATGTCAGCAGCTGAGCCAGCATAATAACAGAGTCAGCATATTTCTCAGCATTTAACATCACTGTTGTATGTTTTCAACAATGATAGAAATGAATATTCCAAAATCTGTGAATAGCACAATAACAGCTATTGAATGCAATTAACTGTCACCTTAGTTTAAGGTGAAAATTGGTAAGTTATGTTATAAATTATTGGGCTACAAAACTCTTTATTTCAAATTGATCCCAAGTTAGCTCTTCATTCAAATGCCCACTTAGAGTATAAAATATAAAAAATTGGTCACACCAGGCACTCACTAGTAAGGTATTAGGGTACACAGACAATCCCATTCCAGGCAGACTGCTTTAAAGTCTTATGCCTGCATTTTAAGCTGAATTTACCACTATCAGCATTGTTTCAAGCAAACATCCTTTATAAGTTTAAAATTGCTTCTGTAATCCTGTTTTTTTAAAGATCTCTAGACCTGGTACATCAAACCAATTATCAGCCAATCTCACAACAGTAAGATCTGCCACAATTGTTGGAAAGGTCAGTTTGCAATAAACTTAATTTATTGAGGTTAATAGGGTTTTGCTCAACATACGTTTGGGTTTTCACACAGGTCATATTACGAACACGGTGGTCGACACAGCTATTTATGAGCTGATATGGTAATGTGACAAGGGGAATGCTGTTGCTTCAGTTCTTTTAGATCTGTCTGCAAAATGTAATATCATAGACCATCAGGTGCTGATAAATAGGTTCACAGAGATGGGTGTTTAGGGTACCATCATGATGGGGCTAGGAGACTTCCTCAGAGGAGGAATACAAATAGTAGCCACTTCCTATTATACATCAGCCCCTGCTGTAATCATCACATGGTCTGATAAGAGTCAATACTGTGCCCATTGTTGTTTATATATCACAAAAATTACCCAGACGTTTTCCATTTATTCATGGGTTCCCTTGATATGAGGACAAAACTAGTGTAAGTGGGTACATGGTGAAATGCAATGATTCACCTCACCACATAAGACTGTTGGTAGTACACCTTTGGATTTACCTTCAGGCATTTTCATGCACGTTTCCATGCTATTGTTCTGAAACCGAACATCTTACGAACTAAGGGAGTGGCCCAGGCCTACTCAAGTGTTGGGAGTAAGCCGTGGAGGAAGCATGCCACAATAAGTTGTGGTGAGGTGACCTGTTCAATGGCTTGTTTGAATCCTTCAGGTGACTTTTATATCCAATTGTAGCACAGGCGATTGGTAACAGAAGTACTGTTCATGATATGTGCAGTTTGGTAGGAGGACGTACTTGGGTATTTTTCCTCTGTCTCTTGTTAATTGCTTCATTGTTGTTTATTTAACCAGTACTTGCTTCCTTTGGCTGATCTCATTAAATCGTTCAACTGCACGTTTTAATGTTTGCCAAAAATACACAAGATAAGCAAGCATGAAACAATCACCGCTGCTAAATTTACCAACTGCTTTTTATCCATCAACATCTGCATGCATAAAAACAGAAATCCTCCTAACTCTTTCTTACTCTGCTATTACTGTGGTATAAGAAGATCTGGCAAAGCAAACACAAGGAAATGATGGGCGGAGCTTGTGGTTGCTTCATAAGAAGATCTGGCCACAGATTCTCGTAGATCCACCAATCCCTAAACAATGTGTAAAAAACCTTGGTGTGGAAATTGACCAACACTTGGGAGCTCACACACTTGTGAGTACTGTAATCAAAATATGCTTATTCCATATATGCAATAACAAAAGGATATGATTATTTTACATTGTCACAAACAGTCAATTTTGTGACAGATTTAATTTTTCTAGATTGGACTCTTGTAACACAACTTTCCTTTGCTCTTTCCACAGTTTAGCCAGATGGACGAAGTCTTTTTGTTGTCTCAAAAACTCTGATTTGGAGTTTGCAACTGCCAAAGTTTTTTGCCCATTCATAAAACCCATTTTAGGAGTTTGTAAACGTTTCTAGGTTCCTAAAATGGGATTGCGACTTGTTAGTGATTTAGTATTTGTAATGGGCGTGTTTCAGGTGTCGCTTCCAAATCTATAGCAGATGTATCAATGGTTTGCAATTAGAATTCCAGTTGCAAAACAATTGAAAAGATACAAGCCTGTAGACAAAAGGGAAGGGATACCCTTTGGGCATCTGCCTCTTTGCGAATTGGGGTGCACATTTAAGGGTAGGTATCCAGTGGTTCAGAAGACCACTGCAACCTGTCAGTAAATCATTTTCTCAAAAACTTTTGTTTTTAAAGCAGACCCATAGGGACGGTAGTTTACTGACCCTTGCAGACTACTATTTCTGTGATTTTGCGAATTTGCTATTTTTTTGCGATTACCTAATACTCCTTAATTGCGATTAGCAAATTGCGAATCGCAATTAAGAAATGAGTGTCCCATTCATTCCTATGGGCCAAGAGGCCCATAGGAATGAAGGGGGATACATTCTCAAATTGCGATTTTCTATGAGAAAATCGCAATTTGAGAATCACAATTCCAAGGGTGCCAGGGTGTCCAAAGGACACTTGGTGCACCCCTGGAATGTGCCTGTAAGTACATGTGGCGCACAGACATGCCCCAAAGGCATATCTGTGCGCCACATGGCACTTTGAATTTTAAAACAAAATGCATTTTTAAAGGAAATCACAAAATACCATCTACTTGGAGTAGTTGGTATTTTGCGATCCCTTAAGCCTGAATCGCATTTTTTAATTGACTCCTACATAGCATTTAAGGAATCGCAAAATTGCGATTCCTTAAATGCATGAGCAAAATAAGGAATCGCAATTTTTGCGATTCCTTATTTTGCTAATATGCACCTACATATCAAAACGCCGTTTGCGATTCACAAACGCCGAAATTCGCCGAATTTCGGCGTTTGCGAATTGCAAACGACTACCTAAATATGCCCCCTGGTCCTTAATGTCTTCCTCATAGCAAAGATGTGACACCTGTTTTAATAATGCTGCAATGGCTGCTGGAGTCTTAACAAATTAAATAAAAGTCCTGGAACTATATCATGAACGGCAGTTCTGGATTACAGAGCTGAGCACTTGTATTTTTTGTTTTTGCAGTGTTTAATGTTTAATGTACATACCCGTAGCTCGGAATTTCTGTCAGGTGATACATACATGTGACCATATCACATTAGAAACAGTGAGCATTGCTCTGTGCTGCTTGTAGTTCATGCATGAACTCTGAGAAATTATGAGTTAAACACAGGTGTTCTGTCTGATTTGAGCCAGTGCAGCTGTTGGATATCGCTCATTATATTATTTTTACTAAGCACTGTACTCTCAGTCTGAATCACCATTAACAAATCTGTTTGAGTGGTATAACCCAAGACATGAGCTGAGATCTATCAGTCAAAATAATGTTGGCGTTCTATTACCTAACTAGGCAAGTTTGTGGGGCCATACATTTTCAATCTCAGTAGAGCCTGTTACATTCCTTTGGAACTGTGTGGAGAGCCTATCAGTTGAAATTGAAAAGAGGACTGAAACCCTAGCTATTTCTATTTTGTTGTGCTACTCTGTGAGTTTTCTGTGACTAATGCTTCTTGAAGCCCACATGCAATTGTTGTGCTTTACAAATTCGTATGAATAAAAATATATAGGGCCATATGTATCAAGCTAATTAGCATTCGCAAAGGCCGAAATTCTGCCAATTTCGGCCTTTGCAAATGCTAATTAGATAAATGGTATGTATCAAACATGTTTGATGCAAAATAAGGAATTGCAAAATTTGCTATTCCTTATTTTGCGATTGCACTTAAGGAATCGCAACTTTTGCGATTCCTTAAATGCAATGTATCAAACAAAAAATATTCAGAAATTGCCATTAAGGATTCGCAAATTACCACCAACTTCTAGTTGGTGGTAAGTTGCAAATTCTTTTCAAAAAGCTTTTTTACAAAAAAACAAAGGTGCCATATGACGCCCATACATGCCCTTAGGGCATGTATGTGCGCCATTTGCCCCCAAATGTCTTTTTCAGGGGTGCAGCAGGGTGTTCTTGAGACACTCAAAAAATAAAAGAGGCCCCCAATTGTTTAAGGTCTGGGACCAGGGGGAGAGTAAGCAGAAATATGTGGCAAGGTCCCTACATGAGTCACAGGAGTGATCTCTTCTAGCACCGCTTGCTTTGACATTGCATCAACAGGACGTTTTTCTCTTCCTCTTTGTGATATGTACACACATGAATACACAAAAGTGAATGGACATGCACATACGTGTGCTCCGCTGCAGGCTGCTCCCCTAGTGTTGACTCAAGGTGCATGTTTGTTGCCGCAAGTGCTGCTAGCTGCGCTGGCACCAGTTTTGTTGCTGTTCTCTTCCAACTCCATATTTCCTCATTTTCAATAGCTTCTGCCTGCTTAGCAAACTGTTGTTTCCTGTTGGTCGAGCTGTTTACAGTGAGGATGTTTTTGCTTAGCTTGTTCACTTGGTGGTTGTGGTGGATATCAAGAATACTGTCCCCTGTGAGCTCTTAGGAGCACCTGCTCCCAGCCTTCTAGTCCTGTTCTGCCTCAAAAAGGTGGTGGGGAATTGTTGGAGTAGATGTCATGGGCGCCCGCCACAGAGTGGATGTTGATGACATGGGGGGAGGTGGAAATCACACAACTTGGACATTGTGGTGAAGCTGGCAAGTTTAGTGGCTGTGTGCAGGCAGATAATGTTTCGGGTGATTGGCAGGCAAGATGGTTGCTCCCTGTGTGACTTGTGGCTCACCAAGAGTTGAGTTGCACCAGAAGAACATTATCTTATTCTATTTTATCATTTTGTTTATTATTTAATTACATTTTTACCTTACCTCTTGCAGTTCTGCCAAATATAGCAGGCACCCAGCACCTTTTTTAGCATTGTATCTCACTTAGCTTTTTGGACACTAGTAACTGCCACGTCAAGGGACGACAAGTTGTTGCTGTTACTGGCAGTGAATAGACGATGCATTGGATATTGTGGCTACTGTGGACTTTTTTTCAAACTTGATTATTGATTGTGGAGTGATTACTAAGCTCAGGTTTTAAGCATTCTAATAAATATATTAACTCACTGGCTATAACCACTGTAACCTATATATTATAGTACAAGTGCTTGATAAGAAGTTTCTGCACATTCAAAAGAACCTAAAAAGGTCCAAGGGCCCTGCAAGGGCTATTACAATTTGCAAACTATGATCTTGAGGAGTGATGCCTAGAAGGTCTTTGAAAGTTTACAAAGGCTATTGTCTACCCTGCCTAAAAGTCATGGTGAGACACCCAGATATATGCCTCACTGACTGGTAAAGGTGATGGGCTTGGATAGATTACAGACTTTTTCAAGCCAGCGATAAAACCACCCAGTATGGCGGAGAGAGTGGAATTCCACTTTGGAGAAGTGGTGGTGGCAGTGGAGAAATAGAGGTAAAATCTTTGATATATCAGACGGGAGAATTGAGACATGGGGATTGAGTGGCTCGGTTCCTGCATGTGCAAACAAACGTATACTGGGTCTAGACGTCACACAAATCATACCAAGCATACATGGCATGTCATGTGAAAATGGAGAATGCCCTCACATTATCTCCACCTCAATCAAACCCCTCCACTATTAAGCACTATATGCTCTCAGGTCTACCAAGCCTACCTGTTCCTGTTCTCATAAGAGGGATGAAGTGAAGTGGATTCCGAAAGTGTGGAGGAGATATCCCTGCATCAGGACTGTGAAAAGGTTGGATGGGGATGATTGGGATGATGATTTTGAAGACGTGAAGAAAGGCTACAAATCCAATTTATTTTCTCACTGAATGGCTATGATTTTACATTCTATACCACCTCCAAATATATATCCTTTATTTTTAATTTGGGATGTGGCTAGCACCATCATGTGCAGAAATTAAGTAGAAGTGGAAATAGAGTCACACCCCCCCACACTACAAGAAAAAACAAGCGAAACCAAGCCATCACTAAAGAAGGAAAGATGTAAGAAAATCCAGAAAAAACACAGAAAGTAGAGGAAGAACACCATTCGAGGCTTGCAATTGCTGTACAGAATAGTGGACCAAAAGAGGACAGAGCTGTACAGCAGCATTTATTCCATTCAAGAGTGATGCTGCATTCCTAACCAAGCAGGATGGTCAAGCACCAACCACATGGAATGGACTACCTAACACAATCCTGGCACAGATGTCAGCAAGTGATTTGGATCTGAAGACACCTGTTTCCCTCCTAAATCTATACACGCTAGTCAAGTGACTCCAGAAAAGGAAGATACATGGAGGGGGTTGTTGCAACTACTGGACTCTAATTTGATTGTATTAATTTATTCAAGGATGAGTACCATTATGGTCCCTTAAATAGTACTCAGCTTCTCTCATTATTCTATGCAATACCACCATTGAGTTTAAACTCAACTAAGGCTAATGGGTTAGTTAACCTACTTGGAAATTATTGGACAAGGGAAAAGCACGGGTGGAAAGGTTAAATTTATACCTCCAAATGTATGCAAAATCATCATGGAAAATAGAGACCAATTATATATATATATAATGTGTATTGCTATTGCCCAACATGACCCTTGCAGTTGCAGATGCATTAACAATACTCCACTAGGATTTGGTGATGCAACAATGGAAGGGACTATTAATCTGGGGCTGACTAGGTCGTATGATGTAGTTGTCGTGAGAGTGGATAATGATTATAAATATCCATACCCCTGCAAGATCCAATTTTGAGAGTGCAGATGATGTTAATAAATGGGCTTGGCTACCAATATCTTACAATCCCTAGCAGGCAAATCACTCAGCAGAAGAAACAAGTTCACCACCTGCATGACCGAAGTGGCCATCTGGATTGAGTCCAACTGTCTTAAGCTGAACACTGACAAGACAGGAGCGGTGATCTTTGGAAAAGATGCTTGGTGGCTGATAGATATCAGACCCTCCCCCATCCCCAGCTCATAAGCATGGAACCTTGGGATCATCATTAACAACAAACTAGACATGTCCGCCCAGGTCAACACCATAACCGCGCCCTGCATCCCCACTGTTAGGATGCTTAGATAGATGCACAAGAGGCCGCCTGACAACACCAGAATTACCATCACCCAAGCTCTCATCACCAGCAGACTGGACTGTGGGAACTCCCTCCTCACATGAGTCACCAAGAGACTGCATATCATCCAGAATGCAGCTGCCAGATCCGTCTTCAACTTCCAATGCCAGTCTCAATTCACATCACACCTGAGGGAACTCCACTAGTTAATGATTCACAAGTGTGCATAATTCAAACTTCCTACCCACACATACAGAGCACTACATAACACAGGCCCAGCCTAAAAGAACAGCTGCATACATTCCCACTTACCCTCCAGGCACCACCAATCTGTAAGACTCTTATTAGCACATGTCCTATACATTCACAAAAGCAGGTGCTAAGGTCGATCCATCTCATAGATTGCTCCAAAAGCTGGGAACAACCTTCCACTTCACATCTTCCCCTCTCTTCGTGAGTTTTGCAAGAAACTGAGGTTTTGGCTCTACGAGTCCATTACATATCTGTGAAGCGCCAGGATAACCTCACGATTGATAGCGTGCTACAGAAATGCATGTAACATAGCGTAATAAAGATACAGTGGCATCACAGTGGGGTGTTTAACATGTTAAAGAGCATGACTTCTGGTTTGGGAAAAAGTAGTCTGTCGTTAGCCTGAAGTGTCACTTCACAGAAGGAATTTAATTTTGTCCTCTTGTGGATTATTGCAGGCTTGAATTCCAAACAACATGATATGCAGTAGTAAAAATGTGTTGCTAATCACGACATATGTGTTTTCCAGTAGACATGGCTGATAAAGAAAGAAAACATTCAATGGTTTTAGTAATTTCAATATACCAGAGACATGGATATAACCAGAGAGACCCAATGGAGTTTTAATGATACAGATGCGCAATTAAATCCAAATGAAAATGCAAAATTATACATGAAGGCGGCCCCTGAAATATACAGCATGTAAGATTGACCTTCTATGACAAGGTAGTAGGAAAGCTATTAGTATTGGACATATTGACTATCTCTGAACCCCCTGAGGAATGGTATCTTTTTTTTTTTTTTTTGTTTTTTTTTTTGTAAGACCTTTATTCACATGATGCAATTGACACAGCATGAGCCTACAACCCGGAGGCCGGCCCGCCATTCCACATTGTTTGTTCAATACATCATATGTTAGTCCTGAAAGAACAGTGTTTGTATTTCCAGTGTATCTTCCACACATGTTCTACGTAGGTCTCATAGCAAGCTGTCAATTTGAGTCTTACATTTTACATGTTATAAACAGTAAAAGACAACATTCCCCAACTTAAGACCTTACTGTACCCTCATATACACCCTATACAGTGAGTGAGATCGTGTCTTGGTATCCCTAGTGTAGCCCACAGTCGTCTCCAACTCTCATACCAGACAGCACCCATTCCATCACAACCAGTGTAG
This sequence comes from Lissotriton helveticus, assembly GCF_964261635.1. Classification (NCBI taxonomy): domain Eukaryota; kingdom Metazoa; phylum Chordata; class Amphibia; order Caudata; family Salamandridae; genus Lissotriton; species Lissotriton helveticus. Next base: position 739,133,856 of record NC_136061.1, on the reverse strand, counting down.
CCGCTAGTCTTCCTCAGTGTCCTGCAAGGAATTCAGATAGTCTGTCAAAAACCCCCACATGTCCTTGGGTTTTGATTGAGCTGGTAATTCCTCCTCGTATGTTTGGAGTTTATCCCGACATATGGACATGTCATGCAGCCATACTTTCGTGGTTGGTACCCTGCGGCTGTGCCAGCATTGCGCCACCTGCCTTTTGGCTAACAGCAAGGCGACAGCACAAAATTTCCTTTTCAGCGCCCTGAATTGGGGTATAATACCTAGTAGACAAATCTGCGGAGTACACTCCACCTCATCCTCTAACATGATCGTGAGTGCGGCAGTAACCTCCGTCCAGTAATCAGCCACTTTCGCACACTTCCATGCCAGGTGAACAAAGTCCGCTCCTTCCCTATTACAACGCTTACATCTGTCTTCCTCTTGCAGCCCAAATTTACGCATTTTCACAGGAGTGTAGTAAGCTTGGTGCAAGTACTTGAAATGAATAATCCGCAGATTTCCATTTGGTGTCAGTATCTGCGTTAGTGCGCATGCGCTGCCCCATTCTGTGTCCGTCAATGGATTATCTAAAAGCTCATCCCATCTTCCCTTAGCCTTGAGTGTATGTCCCGCTATTTCGGATTGTGCAGCAGTGTACAGTCGGGACACCAGGTGAGAGAGGTCTCTTGTAGTGATTAGCATTTGCAAAGGTGCTAGGGTTTCAGGCTCTGCTGGGAATGATGGGTAGTGTTCCCGTAATGCCCTCGTCAGTCTGTAGTATGTGAATCTAAACATGGGGGTCTGGTTTCGGATATAAGTCAGGTCGTTAATGTCCAAAAATTTGCCTTCTCGAAACACATCACCCATTTTGTCGATCCCAACTCTGTGCAGCAGAGCCAACCCCACTTTTTCGTTAGTGACCGACAAAGCCTGATGGTTCCGTAGTGGCATGTCCGGAGCATATAATGGGGTTTTGTGAGCCAATTGCCCTAGTTTGTGCCACGCTTTGATTGTTGTGTCTACAGTGTTGATGTCTTTCATGTGAAGCGGCGGTCTTTTGTGCGACAATATCGCAGATAGGGGGACAGGATGGGCATCCCCCTCCTCAATGGCCACGTGAGTGACATAGGGGACCTCATGGTACCAATAAGCTGCGTACTGTGCCTGAGCACAGAGGTAATATAGTAGAAAATCCGGCACCCCGAATCCGCCCTGTGCAATCGGGAGTGTTAGTGTCTGTAGATCAATACGAGCTTGTTTACCCGCCCATATCAGTGTTAGAACCAAAGACTTTATGCGGCGGAAGATCTCTTGCGGAGGTGTAATAGGTATGTTATTAAAGAGATATAATAACTTGGGCAGAATGTTCATTTTTACGATCGCTATTCGATCAGCTATAGATAATGGTAAGTGGATCCAGCGATGGACCCTGTCTTCCAGTCTGGAGAGTGCCACCCCATAATTCGCGCGCATGACTTCGTCAGGATCTCTGTGGAACATGACCCCCAGGTAGCGGATCGGGTCTTGTTGCCATTCTAGTGGATAGTCCACTTCAAAAGAATCGGTGGCGTCAGTGAGAGGAATGAGTGAGGACTTGGACCAATTAATCGCTAACCCCGAGTGGCCCCCAAATCGGATATACTCCCGAAGTAGCGGGTTCAGATGTACCACCGGGTCCCGTACATACAGCAGCATATCGTCTGCGTATAGCGATATATGCAGCGGCCTGGACACAAATTGCAATGCCGATTCCTTGTAATTTTGACGCACTATGCACGCTAGTGGTTCTAACGCCAAAGCGAAGAGCAGAGGTGACAGGGGGCAGCCCTGCCTCGTTCCTCGTCCAATATCGAAAGGAGCTGAAACATAGCCATTGATTCGGACCCTCGCACTCGGTTTAGTATACAATAAGGCGATCCACTGGACAAACCGTTTAGGGAAACCCATCCTGTTGAGGACAAGTAGCATATAGCGCCATTCAATGGAATCGAACGCTTTTGCAGCGTCGAGCATTACGGCCACCGCCCTAACCGAGGGCTTCAGGTAGTGTGCTAGTGCAAATAGGGATCTGGTATTGTGTGAGGTGGATCTAGTGGGAACAAATCCCGCCTGGTCTGGCAGTACCAGTCGAGTCATCAGAGGGGTTAACCTAACAGCTAGTAGTTTCGCGAGTACTTTCGAGTCTACGTTTATGAGGGATAGGGGCCTGTAGGAGTCTCAGTTTTCAGGATCTTTGGAAGGTTTGAGGAGTGCTATTATCATCGCCTCTCGCAGCGTGGGAGGGAGTAATCCATTATCAAAGGAAGTACCATACATGTCCACCAAGTATGGGGCAAGTATATCCACAAACTTTTTATAGAATTCTGACGTGTACCCGTCGGGACCTGGCGCCTTTCCATTGGGGAGTGAGGCGATCACCTCAGTGACTTCCTCTACTGTGATTGGCCGAGCTAGATATTCCCTGTGGGCATCCGACAGCCAGCCAATTGCCACATCATGTAAATAGTCGTACGTTTCATCTGTTGTAGCTGTGGGTTGAGATTGGTACAGTGCACTGTAGGAGTCCACAAAACATTGCACTATATCTGTGGATTGCGTACGGAGTATGTCGTCCCCCGATTTGACGCGGAGTATAGCCGATTGTCCCCGCCCCTCACAAATTTTACGCGCGAGCACTCTTCCTGGTCTACCCCCTTCGCCAAAAGCCCTGGCCACATGTTTGCGATCTAGGTATTTGAGTTCTGACGCAAGGAAGTCAGCATGTTCGGTGTTTAAGTCGCGCAACTTGGGTAATAGCAATACGTCCTGTGTTTTTTCGTACTGCAGTTCTAAATCTCTCATTTGACTTTCGCAGCGGCGAATTTGGCCCCTGATGTCCTTGAGTACACCTATGGTAGTGCTGATGCAGACGCCTCTCAACGTGGCCTTAAAGGCTTCCCATAGGAGACATGGGTCATCAGTAGTTTGCGCATTATTAGCGAAGTAGTCTTTGATTGCCGTAGTCACTGCGTTAACATATATTGGGTCTGTGAGGGCCTGGGAGTTGAATCGCCATTGAAAGGGGGGGGGTGTGTAATGTGGGATATCCAGCTGCAACAGTACCGGGTTGTGGTCTGACAATGTGCGCGGTAGTACCTGCACCTTACTTGCCCACAGAGCAACATCCTTAGAGCCCAACCAATAGTCCAGTCTGGACCAACTATTGTGAGATGCGGTGATGTGTGTAGCGCCTGGGTCGTTCGTGTGGTGCAGTCTCCAGATATCCGCTAGCGCCAAGTCCTCCAACATGTGACCCACCATTTGTCTCGACTGTTTGTGCTGTTCTACTGATTGTAAAGAGCGGTCCAGACCGTCCTGTAGTGTCACATTCCAGTCTCCCCCGCATAATATGTGCGTGCAAGCATGTGTCTGTAGGTGTCCCCAAACTTCACGGTAGAATTCCGGTGCGTCAATATTCGGTCCGTACACATTAAGGAGTGTTATGTGTTGGCCCCTCAGTGTACCCGTCACTAGCACATATCTGCCAGTGGGGTCCTGTAGTACGTGCTTCTCCTCAAAGTCGATCCCTTTCTTGATCAATATTATCACCCCCCTTGAGTAAGATGAGTATGAGGCTCTGTAGGATGAACCTGCCCACCTCGATCCCAATGTAGCGTGAGTGTTTGGCGCTAGATGGGACTCTTGCAGGAATGCTACATCTACATTCCATCTAGTGAGGCTGGCAAATACCTGTCTGATTTTCTGAGGGCGTGAGAGACCCCGTACATTCCAAGTAAGAACGTTCAAACCGTTTCTGCCTGTATTTCTAGAACCTGTGGTCCTCAATTGATACAATACCACTCATACCTGCACTCCCCAAGAACATACCCGGAGCCCGACCCCATCCATCAAATTGGTCGTAAGTTGCATTCACCACACTTCTCAGTGTATATCCAAACAATGTGTACATTTGCGATACTCTCGGTCTTCTGAAACAGTCAAACACCCCCCCACCCCTCATCCCGCCCACTCCAGCATCCCCAACCTGCCGAAGCCATATCCCTTCAGAGCACATTCCCCTCAACCATTTAAACAACAACTTGGTGCTCATAGCAAAACTTGTGTCGGGTATTACCCTCATGGAGGACCGCCAGTGGCACATCTCTACACCCGGTGTACAGGTGCGGGCGATACTAGTAAGAATCAAAATAGTCGCAATGTATGCGTCCATTAAACCATTGGCCCTCCGACCCACCCACATCCCACACTCAGACGCAGGCAGTGGAGCAGTCATTAAGGAAATGTAGGCGTTCTTTGCAACGAGCAGACGCCCATGTAAGGGATGAGACTTAAGAACGCTACAGTACAACACCCCCCCCACATTGCCATTGTCTGGCCACATATAGTACGGTAATCAGCAACTTGCAGAGGCTATGCATTTCATTTGTCCATGCCCTGCAACGTGAAATGCTTCCCAGCGTTCAAAGGTTTACCACCACCTTCGCTGACCCATTTATCCAGAGGGGAAAGCGTGGCAACAAGGTCCAGCCATGGGTATCAGTTATTGTTCAGTGCAGGAGCGTTGTCCAGTCCTCGACAACCCCGCCCCCCCCCCACCCGACCAATTCCCAGTGGCAAATGGAAGCGCCCACATCTCACCTCTAGTGGATTCGTAGCGGGCCTCATCTCTCAGTTCAGTAGTAGTTCACAGCGGCCATCCGATTAGAAGTACTCGTAGCCGTGTCTTGATGCACCCCTCTCGCCGTATCAATCCGAGTCTCCATTCTGATCGTTTTGGGTTGCCGACCTCGCCTCCCGCTGTGCTGTCTTAACAAAGTCAAGGGCCGCTTTGGGAGTCGCCAGTACAATCGCCTGTTCCTTCCACACTACTCGAAGGCGGGCAGGATATATCATAGAATACACAATTTTCAACTCTCTCAGCTTAGCCTTCACTGTCGTGTATTCTTTACGTGCTTGCTGAACAGCAACCGTGTGGTCAGGGTAGAACTCCAAAGTGTTGCCTTGGTGGGTGATTCTGCCCTTCTCCCTTGCAAGCCGGAGGATCGTGTCCCTGTCTCGATAATTGAGGATGCGCGCCACAATCGGCCTGGGTGTAGCACCGGGCGGTGGTTTGGGGCCCAGTGACCGATGGGCTCTTTCAACAATGAAGATCTGCGACAGGGCCTCCGTCCCAAAGATATCCTTGCACAAACCCTCTACGTAGTGTTCCATACGACCTGTGTTGGTCGATTCCGGCAGGCCTGCGATTCGCACGTTGTTGCGCCTTGAGCGCGCTTCCAAATCTTCCTCCTTCGCTCTTATCACCTGCAGAATCCGTTCCATTCCAGCGCATTTTGTGGTGGACGTCCGCGCCTCATCCTCTACAGCCGAGATCCTAGTTTCCGCCTCATCCAGTCGTTCTCCATGCTTTTCTTGACGAGCCGCCATGCCATCCATCCTGCACGTCAAATTGTCCAATTTGCCATTGATATCCTGCAAATTTGATTGAATGGCCAAAAGTATCTTCTCCATGTTAGTGGTTTGCGGTGATTCTGAAGAGCCCCCGGATTCCGCCATATCGTCTGCAGGTTTCATCGCTCTCCTGTTGTCGAAGGACAGTTTCTGCTGCTGCTTATCCGGCTTCCCCATGACGGTGGCTGGTGACTGTACCTTCCTCAGCACGGGTCCAGACGCCCTCGTCACTCTGACCGTTGTCGCCGTGGTTCCTCGGCAGTGAGAGCTCGCAGCTGCAAATGGAGTCAAAATCGCATCCGATACGGTCACCACCCGTTGATTTTACGCCAGAATGTGAGGGTTGCGTACGTTATGCGGTCAGCGGCAGTTCAGGAGCTGCCCCACGTCGTCCGGATAGCCGCGGCCGCATTCGTGGGGGGCCCTGCATCGTCCCCAGCCCAATAAACTTCCTGCTGGCTCTCAGTACAGTGGGAATCCTCTTCCCAAGATGTAGGTTTGGGCGGGAACAGGACGTCGGTGTGGTGCCTTCCCCAGACTCACAAACCACATGTCAGGGCGCCCTCCAGTTCCCTACTGTGATCCGCTGGTCCGGTAGCGCGGAAAGCTCAGTAGTAGCCCGCCGGCGTCATGTCGAAGAGCCCGCCATTTCTGCAAGCGGCACCGCCATATTGTCAGGCACCCGGCCGGAGATAAGCTCAGCTCCGCCGGTGTTTCCGAGGATAGCAGCAACACAGATTAGCGACGCTGAACCGGGCAGTATGCGCTCACCTCCGGCCGTAGATTTCTGGGCCATTCTGGCAGTCCGCCGCTAACTCCGCACTGTAAACACAGGTGATGTCGTTTACCGGCGGCCATTTTGTCAGGCAGTCCCGTTCCTCCGCGATTTACTCGGTATATTTCTGCACGGCGGGAGTGGGCACCGCAGCGGTCCGGGTCAGGTTGTGCTCCATCCCTTCCCATTCATGTTGGTAGTCGCGTTACGTGGGATGGTGGGTTTTCAGCGTCTATGGATCACATTGTGTGTGATCGCCCGGCGGAGCTGCATGTCAGGCAGCCATTCCGCTGTGCGCCCCCTAGCGCCTCCCCCCTGAGGAATGGTATCAAAGGAATTATTCTAATTGAACAATTGAAAGAGTACATAATACTCTTTATAGATTCTGGAAAACAAGCAATGAAACATAGAACTCTGGTATGTGGTGGCTTTAAGACTATCCTGCGACAAGGATTATTTCTTATTGTGCATCGTGATTTTGAGGCAGTTTGGTCCATCCTGTGCTCTGTCTTGACATAGGGGAAGTGTTAAGGTAAGGAAGAAGGTTTGCAGCAACTATTCGGAACAGTGGTATGCGGTTTTGAATGGTCAAACTATTTCTGATATTCCAGGACCAATGACATCTAGGTGGGTTAAAAGCACAATGAAAATAGACTATTTTGATTGTTTGATTGACTATATAATGATGATACCGAAAGTTGGTATCAGTTTTGGAATATGGCAGTATGTAAAAGAATGGAGAGTGATCATGAGACATTGATTGCCACCTCTGAGTGAGCCCTTCTACCACTATCTAATTTAGAGATAAATGACCATATGTTATCATAGTTACCAGGTATAACACCTGCTGTGAACAGGTGTTCTGTCAAATGGAAACTGATATGGTATAGTAGGATGGAGTCTGATCGGGGTGATAAACATTATGATTAAAGCAGGAAAGGAGTGTGAAACTGCTGTCATGGTGTATTTTGACCACATGATTTCAGAAAGTAGCTCGATTCATGACAACATTAATGCCACCTACGAATGGAAATCCAGATGTGAAATATGAATGGTTTGATAAAGAATGTTGGCTGAGGAAGAAAAATGTTTCCCATTATCTAGCTAGGCATCATCATAGAGCCATAGATGAGCAGACAGGAGAAGTGAGAATTTCAGCATAGGTTATGGGGAAAGATAAAACATGCATCAGGTGATAAAAATCCAAAATAATTTGGCAACGAATCACTCTTGGTTACCAGGAAAAGAGGAGTATCGTGGAATGCCACATTTTCCCTCTTGATTCGCTCTTTTAGTGTAAATAGTTTTGTAATGAGGGGATATTATCTTCTCCCATAAGGAAGGATGAATCAGGATAAAACAAAATAAGGGCGAAGGTAGGGTCATTTTATTTATTATTAGTTCATGGGATGGAGAGGGCTATTAGGATTCTGAAGGGAAATAAAGCCACAGGGCTAGGTTCAGTTCCCGGGACTTTATGCACATTTAAAGTTGACCTTTGGTGTTGAGAATTGGAGACGATATTTGATGCGGTTCTTCAAAGAGGAAATGACTCCTCCATCATGGCAATCTGCAACTATAATGCTGCTACATAAAAAGTGCACCATAAGTGGTCCTACAAATTATAGGCCCATCTTGTTGTAAGATGAGGGAAGCAAGATTTTAGCGGCATACAGAGCTGGGGTGATTCAGAGAGAATTCATACGGATGCACAGACTGGTTTTAGAAGGGGTTTAATGATTGACCAAATGAATGGAAGTTGTATTAATACATAAAATAATATAATTAAAGTCACATATGCAGCGTTAACGTGCAACATATTTTGCACTGACACAACATTAAAATGTGTAAAAACACAGTATGTAGTCAAACCTATTAGTACTAGAACTCAAAATGTATACGCAAGCTTCCTTTTACAAGTGATGTGCTGAGATGAGCTGAAAATGTTTATAAAGTTGACCTTACCCTGACATGCTTTTAATGAATGCTCACATCCTATCGCAGAATGTTCCTGATTAACAATAACGTTTTGAAATGTTTTGCTAGAAACACTTTAATATTGAATAAAACAAATTCATATTTGACACACTAAATACTATGCATGAATAGACAATGTAAATAGATGTGATGCTGAATAATATTTGTTGCAGCTGATGTCTCTGCATCACACACCTTATTGTTTAGCTAACATAGAATGTATTTCATTAGAAGGTTAAGAATGTGCTCATGCTCATGGGAAAGGAGGGCTACGATTTGAAAGAACTCCCTAAGATAAGAAGGTGAGGTGGAAAAACAGAAAGGTGCAAATATTTACAGCTGGGACATACCCTGAAAAGCCATATACAAGAGGGGGGCACAGCTACCAGAGGTTTCCCCACTGGAGGATTGTCTTCTTATGGACCCCATTCAAGGCAACATGATCTCCATCATATACCGGAAGCTGGTCAACAATTCTCTAGATCTGCACGGGGCCTGGGAGGGAGATCTTGGCAATTTAGAAGATGATAATTAGCAGGAAGCCATCCAAAGCCCACAAGAAATTGCAATACGAACTATATTTCACCTGATCCAGCTCCGAATTTTACATCACTTCTATTATTCAAGGGCCAGGCTAGCAAAACTTGGGAGGTCACCCTCATCACTGTGACTCCGAGGATGTGGCCGAAAGGGTACGATTTTCCAAATTCTTTGGGTATACCCGGGAATGCAGGAATACAGGATAGGGATTACTAGAGTTATGCCCTGGGTGATGGAGTTAGGAGTCCACATGGATGCCAAATGGCTTCTACTACTATCTGGGAAAGAAAATTAGCCTAAATATCAGAACATCTGGTAGCAAGCAGAACATGGCAAGGGCATGGGCCAGTGCAGATCCACCCAGATTGATACACTAGGAAGGAGACCTGGCTTGGTGCCACAGGGTGGAAAGAGTGGTTTATCAGGGCCGGGGCTGTACTAGGAAGTGGGAGAAGGTGTGGGAAGCCTGGCAAGTCTATAAGGAGAATTGATAGGGAAGGGTAGGTGGTTGATCTGTTATACGTGAATGGCCATTAAAGTGCCCCTGCAGACTTGATTAATGTCCTGCTTGAAATACTGTAATTTGCCATGTATGTACTGAGATATTCGTCGTGTCATGATGGAATTTGTTCTGGGATGAGCATGATTGCAATAAAAAGATTTATTAAAAAAAAAGAATTGAAAGGCCTATATGTAGACATAGTTTTAATAATGTTTCTTACTTCATTATAATTCTTTGTAAACTCTTTGTGTGGAATCACGAGAAAGCGTTTGTTCTCAATAGAACACCAAGAGCTGATTGGAGAAGAGAAGAAGAAGATGTTGCACTAATTGCAACATTTCATTTCAACTGTTTATATTAGTGTGTGTTTCTAGAGTAGGTTAACACTTTTCCCTTTATGCTCTTACCCATAAACCATATCCACTCTGAAGCTGAATACTAAGAGCTTTATGCTGAAGGCTGATTTGCAATATCTTTCCAACCTAATTACTGATTGCATTTGCTACTGCGTGATTATTTTGCTTTCTTGCTGAGACTCTACTAAGTTTTGTGAACCTCTCTTTATGGGAAGTACAGCCACTATTGACTGATTGAATTTTGTACTTTATGCTCTACCTCACTTCTGCCTCTCGAACTTGGACTTTTTATGGGTTCCTGCTAACACCATTTTGCCCCATTCTTAAGAATAGGGAATTATTTTATTTATGGAACACACTTGATGCATTATTTGTTCTAACCATTCTTTTATTCTCAATTCTGTAATTTGACTGATACTTTAACAAATTGAATAAAGTGAAAAAGAGAAACTTACTAAACTGTTGAATGAATATAAAAAAAACTTAAAACTAATCAAAACTATCATTATTGACTGAATTTAGAAATAGTACTGTGATATGATTTTTTTGTGATGCTTAGCGTCTGATCTTCTCATAAACGACGCATGGGGATCAATCCTTTTGGTGTGAGATAGAGATGCTAAATTATTTTATTTAAATTGATTTCCACTCCAGCACCAGCAATGCAACTTGATATGATATGTGATAAATATGTGTTTATTAAGCAGATGGCACTCCTTTTATAGACTTGAAGTCAGCATTTTACCCAGTCAACAGGGAAAACCTCTGTGTGCTCTAGAGAATGTTGGGGGTGGAGAGCGCTCTGTTGGAGGCTTTAAAGGTCATAAACCAGGGAACTAATGCTAAAGTTCCTCATTATGAGAGTGACACCTGCATAAGTAGTTTCTAAATTGACTCTGAAGTTTGGAACGTTCTATCTCTGCTATTGTTTAGTCTTTTTCGAATGACGTGAGTTGCACTTTGGGGGCACTAGATATGTATTTACCTAAACTAAGCACTTTAAAAATACCCATATTTGATGATGATGCTGCCCTTCTCTCATTATAAATCTCTGCACATGTTGATAGATCGCTTTGTACAATGTTGTTTGGAGAAAGCATTAATAGTAAATATCGGGAACACAAAAACAATCATGGAAAATGTAAAACATCTTTGATTATTTGGGGTACGTTTTAAGAGCAAGCTGGTTTGGATTGCCCACAATAACAAGTCCCCCTAGCATGTTGACACAGACTGCTAATGCAGTATTTCGGTGCAAACAAAAACTAGCTAGGATTCATTACCAACAATACTACAAGGCAACAGTCAAAAAGCAGAAACATCATCGATAAATGGAGCAGACCTTTGGGGTTGTGCAAATATGAACAACATTCAGGTGGCTGAATTCAATTTCTTAAGGGCTTTGCTAAAGCTAAAACCAAGAACTCTGCTTGTAGCACTTTATATGAAATTGGGCATACAATGTATTTCAGATATCATCGCCCTACTTCCAATTTTATATTGGGTGAGACTGAATAGAAATCAGCCCACGGGTATTTATAAAAAATCTGAGGAGTAAGTGGCAGTGTATAAAAGTGTATCCCAGATGGCATGGCTTTCTCATGTGAAAGATTTACAAGCCAAACTGGGAAGATATGACTTATGTTTGAAACCAGGCCTTACCTTCCATGATTCTGCTGCATAGTTGAAGGCGAGCTACAGTGCGATGAAAACTACAGAAATGATAAAGTTAGCTGACTCTAGCCTGTTTTAGGCTGCAGGGAACAGCAAGGGTTTTAGAGCAACTTGGATTATATTTATCCTGAGACAAGACATATAATCTATTTTAAGTTTGGCGTTCTAATGACCAATGCACGTGGGGCAAATTGTGATAAGGCCCCTCATTGTAATGACCTGCACAACTGCAGTTTTGGGGGTGATAGGCTCCGCATGTCTTGTTGATTTGTATAAAAACCTTGGGACCCTGGAGTAAGTGGTTGCTACCCCTTTTTAGCAGACGGTAGATAACTAAAAGTGCAGATGTAGTTAATATTTATAAAACATCTGATTTATATTTGCAATTCAATCACAACTTATCAGTGGAAATCATTGTGAATAAAACAATACGACCCCCGGAGTTTGGGATGAATGAATAAATGAATACACGTTTTATAAAGTGCATAGCTACTCCTACAAGGAGTGTCCCAGCGCTAGGCGGTCAGAAAGAGGCTGAAGTGGCAAACGGAAGAAAGAGCCTAAAAAAGCTAAATCTTGAGATTTTTGCCAAATTGAGTCTCTGATGGAGATTGCCTCAGCTGCAGTGACAGGGAATACCAGAGGCAAGGAAGGGAAAGGACCTTCTGCCAGCACGAGCTTTCTTGATTCAGGGCACTTGCATACGAAGTGCCTCTGAGGACCTGAGACACCTCCTCGGACAGTAAGGAGTGAGAAGAGAGTGGAGATACTTTGGCCCAACTTTACTATGGATCCTATAATAGTAGCAGATGGCCTTAGAGGATAGGTGCTTTTCCACTGGGAGCCAGTAAACTTTCTGGGGTGCCATGCCCACAGATGCACACTTGGGGAGTTTAAGAAGCAGGCGAGCCACTGAGTTTTGAACTTGATGTAGTGTCCAAAGCCTAGCCTGTGAGGCTCACATATATAAGATGTTAAAGTAGTCCACCTGAGAGACCACTAGAGCCTGGATCACAGTTTTCTGGACGGAGAATGAAAGAAAAATAATATAGAATATTGGTAAATGGTAGAGCCGAATGGTGGGGGAAGGGAGCTTTGTTTGCTTGATTTGTTTTTTTTATATTTTTGACTATATTTTTTCTTAGCTGTGTAAGGATTTTTACTGTAAGAAGGAAGTTGACCGTCATTTTTAAAATGTTATATGCACAATAGGGGTTGTATTAATTACAGTTTGAAAAAAAGTGTGTTACCTTTTTTGGCAAATACTGAAACAATAAACTGAATGATGATGACAATTATAGCATTGTCCATCCATGTCTGCTGTGTTTTTACTGAGTGTGAGCAGGGTCTGATTTGCTTAACTAGGATCTGCGGTTCACTCAAATGATTTGAACATTGGCTCTTTTTTTTTACCCGATATTAGAAGAAGCAACAACATGATAAGATTTCAGCAGGTGGTCGAAAAATATCCACCAAGTTCGTTTTTTTTTTAGTTTGATTACCTAAGTTAATTTGTGATCAGAGGGTCGGTCTCTCACGTGCTTTAGGTACTGGTTCCTTGCTAATTATAATGTAAAGATTGCTGGGTTAGCTAAAACAGCGTTTGCCTAGAAGTAGGTTATATGTTGCTTCGGCACAATAAATGCGTGCAGTGTGCTTTTAAGGTAATATTGAGGACCAGAGCGTTTTGCCGCTGTTTCCAGATTGCCATCTTGTACATTTGCAACTTGTGATTTCCAAAATAAAACCACCCTAGCAGCTTCTCTTTGCTGGCTTTGAATCTATCAATCTAAATCAAAATAGGCTCATCGTCTCAAAATATCTTTCTTTCTAAGGTCATAATGGTAAGAAAAACTAATCAAGGTATCAGCACTTTGTTTACCTATAGGCTGTCTCTCATTTTAACATCTATTTTTATCAATGAGATCTGGCTCAACTTTCTTGCAAGTGGTGACCCACCCTCCAATCTACAGAACTTTCCTCATCGATTGAACAGGTTTTCGAATGCATGCATAGGCAGTTAACTGTTGTCAAAAGTAGTCCTGCTTCCAGTTATTCTGTTAGTGTGAAGATACAACCTTCTGCCTCCTCAAATACGACACCCTTTCTATTGGTGCGCCCTCCATTTCATCTAGAGCGACCATTACAAATAAAGTGGTTGATGCCATTTTAAGGGCTTTTTCATGAGGTACTTACTAGAGCAGCGAAAGGTTCCTGGGTGGTGGTTAGAAGGCCAACTGTTGTTTAATACTTGTGTCCCAGGGCAAAACTATTGATGCATCACGATTGATTAACCCAGTACTCATATATAGCAGGTATCCATTATCAGCAGTCGACCTGACAAGAATGAACCGTGTCATGCAACAATAGTACCAGAACTATCCATAGCATTGACACGAAGTCAAGAGTCTATGGGACAGACGAACGACCCTGAAGCAATACCCTGGCAAACAGGAATATTAGTACAGCAAACTGGGATACCCATACAAAAGGCAATGATACAGTAAAAGCATCTGAAAGTATGGAAGCTAAGGCAGAAAAACACCATATACTCTTTTTAGGATCAAGCGATATATTTTTCCCTTGCGGAAAGACCTAAGGAAACAACATTAAAAACAATAAACAAAACACGTGTCAAAATTTCAGCATCTCAGGCGAGAGCATGACCTTGAGTTTTAGGGGGAAGCTTTATTTCATTTAGCAGTGCAGAGGAATGCATTACCATGTAAAAAGATCTCAAGAATCTAGGATCATTAACAAAGATGCAGATGTTGAAATTATGTAAAAACGTCTGCATTCTCACATACACAGGTAGTGGCTGAATCAGCAAAAATTGATTCGGGAAACATTGTGAGAAATAGTTCACCTGTAAGACCCTGACTCTTGAGCATTCTAATGCACATCCAGTAATCTGTTAGTTAGCCAGGTGAACCCATAAACTACTTTTACATCAAAACTTAACTGAAAGGTATCAGTGTGGCTATAAGATTAAGTAGACCTATTTGCTAAGTATGTTACAGCACATCTTAAAATAGATGAAACCTATTCAAATGTTCAATATTATTCATGATTTTGACTTTCATTTCTTTTCTCGAGAGGACTTTTGACACAGGAATAAAATGGAAAATGTTGAAATTACTGATTCCTCTATCTCAAGCAGAATGTGCTTAGTCAGACATTCCTTTTTCAAAAAGCAAAATTGAAAGCTTTAGCTAAACGCAACATTCTGTTTTTCCGCAATGGAAGCAGCACAGTATTCTTTGACTGAGTTAAAGAAAGAGAAAAAATTATCATCGTTTTATAATGAAATTACAAATTTATGATTTTAAGGATACTTTGAGAGTTCCAAACACCAGCAAAGACACCAAAGCTTTTTTATCTCGTTTGTTTGGGAGAGGAAAGTGGTCACCTAGTGTCAAGGTGAGATAAGTTAGGTGCAAAGTCATAGCACCCAAAGAGAAAGAGGAGACATCTGTTGGAAGGCAATAGCAGGTTGGGCCCTCAGGTACTGGCAGGGTGCAGGCAGGGCTGGCTTTAGTGCTGGTGGTGTCTCGTGCAACAATCTTTTTTTAGTGCTCCCTCCCATGACCTCCTCCACCGATGTCTTCTCTACTGTTCTCCAAAAGTGCCCCTCATCTCTCCATAGCTCTTCTCACACATGCATTTAATCTGTTGAAAGTGCTACTCAGATCAGTGTAGGATGTCAGAGCACTTTACTACACAAACAGACACATTATACAGAGACATCTAATCATTTGTGTATTAATCAGTCTATAGGAATTGTTATACATGACAAACTCAATTACAAGGTGTAGGACTCACGCATCATCCATACTAGTAGAGAGTATGTTTTAAAAGTGTTTGATCTGGAGAAGCACAAACTCAGGATTCAAAACGTACAATAGTGGTTGGAGTTGGCTTTACTAATGAGAATGCTATTCTACCCAAACAAACTCTTTTTAGCACCAGCAGGAAGAGATAATGAAAGACCCGATAAAAAAAAACAACGTTCTAACCTATATTCTGCAATATGCATGCAGCTCCTTGATGACAGTTCATAAGTCACTATGCTATATTAGGATTCTAACTTATGAACTAGAAGCAGCAAAGAGAGCTCTGTGACAAAAGCAGTAGCCCACTGAGCTATGCTCATAAAATACTGTTTCGCTATCAAATTCTTTGCAGCATGCATATTAACCATCTGCACTACATTACTCATAATCAAACTGCCACTAGACAAAACTCTGATGTCTCTCTGGCAGAAACATTAATCACAAGAGTTATCTTGAAATGTTCATTGTTTCCTGAAAACTGCTGGACACGCAAGGAACTCAGCTACAGGTGTTTTAAAAAAAAAATGTTATTTATAAAAACAATATCCGCCACCCTCAGGGTTAGTGCCATGTGCAGTTGCATCAGTTGCACTGCCCTAAAGCCGGCCCCAGGTACAGGAAAGGGGGACTGAAAAGGGAGATAATACAATAGAAAATGTAATGAAAATCAAGGAAAAAAATGTGTTAAAAACATCCAGAATGTATGCAAAAGTGAATGTGGCAGAATACACATAAATTACTTGGATACTTTAGAATATGGTCTTTTTGAAGTAGTTTACACAGAGCCAATTGCTTCAACAATACCTGTAAGGTTGTGATGTGGTGCTTGTGAGGTCTATGGCCCAAATACATTTTCGTGCAGCCTACCCATTTTGTGAGATCAAAAACCAAAAAACATTTTTCAACCCATACTTGAATTGCCCTTTCATACATGTCGTCACCTCAACCTATGTGGGTAGGGTGTGGCAAGGTTCTTTAGGAAAGTGTTAAATATTGGAGACATTTGGAATTCTGTACCGACAAAAAAGGTCGCTGATTGCGAGTTAAGTTTCCATGTACCACACTTTACCTACGTTGGTTGATTACATTACCCCAATTAGAAGCAGTCCCCAATCCTTAAAGGATTTTTTCCTTTCTGGCTATAAAGAGTTTAATAATTATTGGAAGGGTTTTAATTCTTTGCAATCCATGGATCTTGATTCTTCCTAGAAAGACAGTCAACAGAATAAAACAATGATATCTAGCGTAATAGCTTATTAAGAAAAGAGGAGTTTGGAGTAAACGACCCAGAGAAATTGAGAAATCAATCAGTCATGGGATTTACCTGTTTCCTGACAAGATTAAGCTTGGCTGCCCAGTTAGATTTTATTTGTGTTACACCAATTAAGGCAGAGTGAGGTTAACATTATTCCCAATAGTTTTTCAGATCAGTCCACTGTACTATTGGAATTAGAACTAAGAAAAATTTGAATTAGTCCCATGAGGTGGCTATCTAACAACATTTATTAGAGAATAAACATTTCAGAAATATTTAGAAAACAATAAACTCAAAAGAAGATCATAGCAAATAACATTGCTTTATCGAAGATAAGAAGGAGCAGAAAATAGCTAAAACGGCTTAGTACTAGCTCTCATTAAAGTAGAAAAAAGTGGGAAGAGCATATTAAGAAGGACCTTTACCATGAGGAACATAAGAAAAATTATAGCACAATGGTTCAACAGTGCCATGATGAAATCAAGGATACAGGCAACGTCTTAGCATGGTTAGCCAAAGTCAATTTAAATAAAACCAGAATAAAGAATATGTATGATATGTAGTTACAGCCAGTAAAGGAAAACTTGCTGTGAATTGAGGAGATGTTTCGAAATACTTTACGGTTGTATGTTGGAACAAAACATGCCTTTACCATGCATGCCGTTACTCTGCAGTCTTTACGAATGCATTTTTACCACTCATTCCGTTATCACTCATACTGTTACAGCGACATGCCTTAGGGAAAGTGCTGGACTGTGGAGCAGTTTAATTTACTATTCCAATTCCAGTCTGTGCAACAGTTAGGAAAACGTTGGACTTTAAAGTTCAACGCCGCTTTCCCTAAGGCATGTCATTGGAATAATGTGTGGTAAAGACGCATTTGTTGTATCAGCCGCTTTGTAACTGCAGTGCGTGGTTCAGGCGTTGTGGTAAAGGCTGTTTCCCCTTTAAAACACTATAAAAATTCCACATTGATACAGAATTAGACAGCAGAATATCTAGCCAGCCTTGATACAGGCAGGAAGTCTTGCCAGGGACCACACTTCTGGAGTAATTAACTCAATCACTGAGGAGGAAATAATGAATACTTTAGCAAGCGCAGCAAATGGTAAAACCAGTAGGAGTGAGGACATAGGGCCTAATTCATAAAGAAAAACTTACACTTTTGTGTAAGATTATAATTTTTTTGCAATTCACAAAGCAAATTTACGAGTAGTATCTTAACAACTGCCTATCTTTTTCTTGCCATGAGTGCAGACACCCCACAGTCCTAACAATACTACCCATGAAATTCCTTTGTGAGTTGCAAAAAATCATAAACTGTTTACCATTGTGAATCAGGCCCACGGTATTTTATAAAAAAAAAATAGTTAAATTGAAAACACCTCTTAATAGATTGATTAGTCATATAATAGCTGAAGGTGAGATAACTATTGCCTGTTCCCGTGCTATACAGACTAATTAGTACCAATTAATCTTTTGAACTTAGACTATATATTGCTCTGCAAAACATTTAACTAATAGGCTGACGGCTAAGCTAAATGGTTAATTTATATTGAGCAAAATGTGTTTATTTCTGGGCAACCGCTCATAGAAAACTCTGATTATGTCATCATTGAAGCAATAGATGATTTTCTAGCTATCAAGTTAACTGGCAACTGCAATAATGTTGGATGCTGTGAGAGCCTTCAACATTTTGGTTCTCATTTTGTTGAGGTTTGGGTTTCCTTCTCAGCTCACAAGGGTCTTGAAAAAGCTGCTCAATGATGCCTTGGATACAATGTTTGACAAAGCATGAGAAATTAGAATTAGTAGAAGCACTCGGAAGGGATGCCCAATGTCCCCAATATTGTATGCATTATTTATAGCGCTTTTAGCAGCCTCAATTTTGGCAGTTGCCAAAATTAAGATCTAATTCTCATTCATAGGAAACAATGGAACCTATTCAACAAATGGAATTTGTAGTACTTACGTTTAGTAGTACTACTCACAAAGCACAACATGCTATTCACAAATCTACGACAGGAGACTTCAGCCTCTCTTGTCTTTTCTAAGCGGAGATCTCTGCCATGCATGCAGAGATCTCTGCACACATACGTATATGTTTTCGTATTAAATAAGGAAGGATGGCGAATTGTCTGGAAAATGGGGAATACTTACTAATGAATCTAGAGGTTTAGAGGGGATAGTGAGGGACATACATATAAAAGACACTCCCACAATAGAGTAAGATAATTGCTATTCACTAACTGCAGTTCTAATAAAGTAAATGTATTCCATCGAAGCCGTGGAGTAAGTATAGCACCGCTCATGGCCACTCACAGATACCTCCACCCACTCCAACATAAATAGTGAGGGACATACATATATAAGACACTCCCACAATAGAGTAAGATAATTGCTATTCACTAACTGCAGTTCTAATAAAATAAATGTGTTCCATCGAAGCCGTGGAGTAAGTACAGCACCGCTCATGGCCACTCACAGATATCTCCACACACTCCCATATAAAATTGAGGTTTCAAATAACAATAAAATGATATGGGCACATAATGTGAAAATAACAGGGCATCCAATACTTGCAACACATCTGCTAATGCAAGGAGTGATGGCTCTGGACTCCACCAGCCGTCTACAGGTGAAACCCATTACATTATCAAACTATCCGAAGAAAAGCAGGGAAATAATGAGCTTAGACAGCCAATCACTTTTTCTGCCCTTAATATGTTGGTGAATGGGTTTGTTGCTTTGCCCTCTTTTTGAGGAACAATTATTTAAGGAAGTGAAGAGCGAGTTTACAGGCAAGGAATCGATGTATTTGACTCATTGTCAGTGAATTTGCTCCCCCTCCCTCGCAGCTCCAACAACTTCCACCTTGACAACCAACTGGACCCCAACACCACATCCCTCCTGGAGAACCTCCACAACATTGGACTACGCTAGATCATGTCTGAGCCCATGCACTCAGCAGGACACACCCTCAAACCCCTCTTCACTACAGGAAACCCCATTACCTTCAGCCACACCACCGAACTCCCCTGGACCGACCATCGCTGCGTCCACTTCACCTTCAGAACACCCACCATCCACAGACACCAGCACCTGCTCCCATGAAGAAATTGGACCAAAATCACAGATGATCAGCTCACCTCCTCACTCAAGTCCACCGCTACCATCGCGGAAAACGACCACCCCAACACTGCAGCCCGAACCCTGCATAGATGGATTTCGGACAGCACCAACACCCTAGCCCCCTCAAGAAAAACAACAATACCCACGTCAAGAAAGCCAGATGGTTTACCCATACTTCGAGATTCCAGACTTGCCACAGCCTCGGAAAGGCCTGGAGGAACACCAAATTCACAGAAGCCCACAACTTCAGAGCTGCCACCAACGCCCTCCATCAACTCATAAGAGAAACGAGGAAAAAAGCGATTGAAGACAGAATCTCCACCCACGTGCACAACATCATGGAACTCTTCAGCATCATCAATGAGTTCGCCCAACCCATCAGCGAGTCTACCGACATCCATCCCTCACAAGTCCTCTGTGACAAGCTGAGCATCTTTTTCCACCACAAAATCAAGAGCATCTACGACAACTTTGACAAAGTCAACCAACACACTGAACCCTCACCAACCACCCCTGGTGCCTGGAAACCAGCGATGGACAACTGGACATCTCTCACCACCAAAGACACACTGAAGACAATGAAGTCAATCCACTCAGGGGCCCCCACAGACCCCTGCCCCACCACATCTTCAACAGAGCTACTGACACCATCGCACCCATGTTCTGCCACACCATCAAATGATCCCTGGCGACCGCCTCATTCCCAGACGACTGGACACACGCTGAGGTTAACCCCCTCCTGAAGAAACCCTCGGCGGACCCCACTGACCTCAAAAACTACAGACCCATATCCCTGCTCTCGTTTCCAGCGAAAGTCATTGAGAAAGCCATCAACAGCCAACTCGCCACATTCATTGAAGAACGACTCCACCGAGTTCGGCTTCAGAAAAAAAGCACAGCACGGAAACCACCTTCCTCACCACAACAGACGACATCCGCACCCTACTGGACAGAGGAGAGACAGTAGCCCTCATCCTCCTCAACCTCTCATCGGCATTCGACGCAGTCTCCTACCGCACCCTAATACGCAGACTCTACGATGCAGGCATCCAGGACAAGGCCCTCAAATGGATCCTCTCCTTCCTCTCCGGCAGGACGCAGCAGGTCAGATTCCCCCCCTTTCCTCTTGGACCCTACACCTACCACCTGCGGAGTCCTCCAGGGCTCCTCCCTCAGCCGACGCTTATCAACGTCTACATGCACCACTTGACCCCATCGTCAGAACCTACGTACTCAACATTGTGTCATACGCAGACGACACCTAACTCATCCTCTCTTTATCCAACGAGCCCAACACCGCCAGACACAACTTTTGAGAAGGCATGGAAGCTGTCGCCAAATGGATGAAAAACAGCTGCCTACAACTAAACACATGGGCCCAAACCCCGACGCTTGGAGTGACACCTAGTGGCTAACCCCCACGGACCACGCACGCAACCTGGGAATCATCCTGGACTCCGAGCTCAAATGGACCGTCAAATCAACTCCGTCTTGTTTTCCTGATTCCACACCCTCCGCCTCCTATGTAAGACCTTCAAATGGATCCCCCTCGAACACCGAAAGACCGTCACTCGTGCCCTGGTAGCCAGCAGACTCCACTACGGCAATGCACTCTACACCAGAGTTAAAAAAAAACTCACCCGCAAGCTACAGAACATCCAGAAAGCTGCCGCAAGACTTGTCCTCAACCTGCCAAAACAATGCCACATCTCCAAGCACCTGCGCACACTCCATTGGCTCCCCGTCAAGGCGAGAATCTCTTTCAAGATACTCACCCAAGCTCATATGGCCCTCCACGGCACCAGACCAGCATACCTGAACAGCCGACTCATATTCCACGCACCCCGTAGGAACCCCTGATCAACCCAGCTCTCCTATGCTGTGGTCCGCAGCACCAGAAAGACCAGATCGAGAGGCCGCTCCTTCTCCTTCCTTGCGTCCAAAGCATGGAATGCCCTTCCGCTCCACCTCAGACAGACAGCATCGCTCCCCATCTTTGCAAGAACCTCAAAACCTGGCTCTTCGACAAACCCCCTCCTTGATGGAATGGAACCTGCACCCCCCCACCCATCCTAGCGCCTTGAGACCCTTAGGGTGTCATGCTTCAACAAACCCTTGATTGATTGATTGATTGACGTCCATGGAAGCAGTCGAGGGAAAGTTTTATTAAAATGCTAAATTAATCTAGTTGAAGTCGCATGTGTAATGTTAAGGTGCAATTTCTATTGGCCTGAAATGACATTAAAATATACAAAATGCAGTATGTACCAGCCCTCTAAATGTTTAAGCAAGCCTCATTTTACAAGCCACTAAACCAAAAGTGCTGAGACAAAATTCTTAAAAGTTAACCTTACCCTGACATGCCATTAATAAAAAGCTTCACATCATATTGCAGAATGCTCCTGATTAATACTAATGTTTAAAAATAATTTCCAGAAATGCTTTATTGTTAAATAAAATGAATCCTTATTTCACACACTGAATGCAACCCATGAATAGAAAATGTCGATCCTTGAATCCATTTTTCCTCATTTTATAATGAGGAGATGTGGTGCTGAATGATTTTTGTTGCAGTTGTTTCTAATTCATGTAGCTTATTGTTTAGATAACATACAATTTATTTTATCATAAGGTTAGGAATGCGATCATGCCCATGGGAAAGGAGGTCTAAGAATTGAGAAGGCCTCACATGTAGACATAGTTTTAATAATGTTTCATACTTTGTGATAATTCTTTGTAAGTTCTTTGTGTGAAATTGTGCGAAAGGAATAGGAGAGTCAGTTCTCAGAAGAATCCCTAAAGCTGATTGAATGAAAGGAGAAGAAGAATCAAGTGCAAATCCAATATTTATTTTTGACTGTTTATATTAGTGCATATTCCTAGAGTAGAAGAATGCCCTTTTCCCAGACCCTTGCTCCACTCCCTTCATGCTGGATCCTAACAGCTTAATGCTGAAAGTGTGGCACTACTTAAACACCACCTAGGCAAATTATGCTGCCTGGCAACTGCCCATAGCATTGGCTCTCCATTGGCCATAGAGTTCATGGATAGCCTCATCCCTCACCTTTGTTTGGTTCCCGTAGTATTCCTGACCTTTACCTGTTTACCTTACTTTGATTTGACATTGTCACATTCCTGTCTTCTCTTTGGCTTCTTCCCTTTCCCTGGCATGGTTTTCTTTGCTTGCTTGCCCTCTGTCTTACCGTCTTCCTCTAGTTGGCTTAGGTACACTGTGGCTAGCCATCTTGAAGCTGGTGTTTGTGATATTCTCTTAATAAATTCTATATGTCAACTACTATCACTATAGTCTTATAGGCTCTTTCCTTGGCATTAGACCTGTTAACCTTGATGTAGCCCTCCTCTAATATTTTTGCCTTCTCCCCTCCTGTTTGCAGAAATTCATTTTGTTGGCTTTAGGACTCGGTGCACTTTACCATTGCTAACCAGTGCTAAAATGCTTGCCCTCACTCCTTAAAACATGGTAAAATTGGGCTACACTGGATTGGCATATTTAATTTATTTGTCCGTCCCTATTAAAGTGGTGCAACATGTACCCAGGGCCTGTAAATTACAATTGACTAGCCTGCGGCATTTGTTGTGCAACCCACTTAAGTAGCCTTTTAAAAGATGCCTCAAGCTTGCCATTGCAACCTGTGTGCAGTTTTAAACTACTGATTAGACCTTGCAAGATCAACTTCTTGCCAGGCCTAAAACTGTTTTTTTAATACACGTAAGTCACCCCACAGGTAGTCATTAAACAGCGCACAGGGCAGGGTGCATTATATTTAAAGGGTTGGACATATACTTTGAAGTATTACATGTCCTGGTAGTTAAAACGTCCCAAATTAGTTTTTCATACAGTAAGGCCTACCTCTTCCATAAGTTAATATTGGGCTTCCTCATTACCTTCATAAGTGATAACATTTGTTTGGGAACAGGCAGACATGTCATGTTTGGTCTCAAACTATTTGAAAGTTGGTCCTAATATTTTGGTGCTGCAGTCATGGGTAACATGACTGTGATGAGAGGGGCAGTTAGCTTTTGTGTATTGCTCCAGGACAGTGAAACAAAGGGGGAATAGTTGTTGGCATGATGGACCATCCTCTCAGGATTGGAGAGGCAGAGCTGTTCTCTGCCTCATTTACAGTTCAAAGGAGCTGCCTCAGCACACTCACAAAGAACTTCGCACCAGTCTTTTATCATACTAGACCTCTTTGCACCGAGGCAGCGAGGAAAGAAATTCCAGAAACAGCTGCAAAGGAAAACTTTTGACGCTTATTCGGCTTCAAAGCTGGCACCAGGACTGCCTAACATAGAATCTCTCAGGTAAGCCTCATAGCTTTTGTTCCAAGCTACCAGAGAGTTAAGCACAGTTTAAATTAGTGCGATTTGTGGTTCACCCTAACAAAGATTGTTACTTGCAAAGGGTTTTCATCAAAAATCTTAATTTCCAGTACTTGCATATATCAACAGACCCTTGCCAGAATGCATTTATCTTTAGCGTTACTGTGATACCTGATGATGAGAGAAAGTGGTGTCACAGAAGACCTTGGTGTGCCATTTGTTTCTCTTTCTGCATCCCATTCCCCTTTTCCTCTGGTAATTAGTTTTGAGTGGAACTTTCTTTTTAGTTCAGACAGTCCTACCTTCTGGGTATTGGGACAGATTGTCATCAGAACCTATCACACATCACCTAGAAATCCCAACAGCTATCCACCAGCAGCAAGGAGGAGGGTGTCAGCAGCAGCAGGGAGAAAGGACCTGCCTTGAGAGAAACATGCTTGTTCACAAGAAGACCCTGTACGAGGGCTGGAGAACCAATGGTCTGGGAGAGTATGTAGTCATTACCAGCTAGATGGACTAGGTACTCATGCTCATTCGGGTCTTGATGAAGACCAACCAGTGGTGTCCAAAGAAGAGGACCCAACTCCATCTGTGCCTGCAACCACTCACTTCTTAATTGCAGACGCCCCATACCATCGGATCCTCCTACTGCTCTCCCTGCTCCACTTTATTTTCCCCACCAAGTGCCCACCTAGAGCAAGAGCAGCAGTCAAGGTACACTATGACCCCGACACTCCAGTGTCCTTACATGTGGGCCACTCCCTTTCCGTAGATTATATCTGGTTGGCTGCTCTTAAGGAGCTTTGCAGACAATTGGAGAGGTTCAATAATGTATCTCTGTAGAGGAACTAAGGGACCTAAGGTACAATATGATCCCGACACTCCAGTGTCCTTACATGTGGGCCACTCCCTTTCCGTAGATTATATCTGGTTGGCTGCTCTTAAGGAGCTTTGCAGACAATTGGAGAGGTTCAAGAATTAATCTCTGTAGAGGAACTAAGGGACCTAATAGGATGGCGGGTGGACCACCCCTACCGGGCCGGCGGTAGCCCTCGCTGGCCTGGCGGGGCGATCCGCCTGCTGTCCATGCCTGATTGACCTCCTGCCATATTAGTATGACTGGGGGGTCCGCGGCGGACAGAAAGACTGTCTGCCCCTTTTCCGTCTGTCGACTCGTCGACTGGGCGGAAAAGGGGCATAATATTGTAGCGGTGTTTACAAAACACCGCCATCCATATTATGATGCTGGCGGAGAACAGCCTTTCCATGGAAAGGCAGGCAGTTCTTGCTTTGATGGGCCCGTTGAGGGCCCCCAGGGTGTTGGGGGTGCACATGGTGGGTACCTATGCTTCCCCTCTGCATTTGCATGCACAAGGTGGCATATTGTGCATGCAAATGCACAACATGCATTTTTTGTTGCTGCGTTTTTTGTATGTTTTACATTCCGGCGGGTGCTGCTTTCAGCAACGCCCGCCACAATGTAAAAAACGCGAGATGCGCCCACCAGTGTGGCGGGCGCATCCTAATTTGTATGGCGGTACAGCTGCAACTTCGGCTGTCGGTCTTTCGCTCTGTTGCGATGGCAGGCGGACAAGTACATTCTGACGCCAGGCCAGGAATTTGGTTCTGACACCCCGTGTGGCTGGGAGAAGTGACTTCATCATTGTTTAGGACACTGGATTTTTGAGGGTTGTATTGATTATTATTTTGATTGTAATTTAAGGACTTTTTATTTAATACATTTTTTTGTTCTACCCTTGTTATTCTATAAACGGTTCACTGATAACACATCAACACCCAAAATATCCCCATACCACAACTTTGAGTCAAAATATAGATGTTAAAATATCGACATCCTATATTTATAAAAGTAAGCAAAAAAATATCAAATGACATAAACATAGATGTAAAAAATTTAGTTTTTTATATACATATACGAAATACAATAATTATTAAATAAAACAATTAATTAAAATTTTTTTTTAACTTAACTTAAAAAAAACGACACACATATATAATGATAACTATATATGTTTACTGTAAACCAATTAATAAGCTATGAATGTAAATGTATTTAATGAGTGTAAAAATATATTAAAATGTAACAAATAAATATATATATACATATACCAATAACATAACATGTATATTAAAAAACACTCTATTA
The DNA here is from genome assembly GCF_964261635.1 of Lissotriton helveticus. Classification (NCBI taxonomy): domain Eukaryota; kingdom Metazoa; phylum Chordata; class Amphibia; order Caudata; family Salamandridae; genus Lissotriton; species Lissotriton helveticus. Next base: position 739,107,874 of record NC_136061.1, on the reverse strand, counting down.
TTAATTAAAATATTAAACAATTTAAAAATATTTAAACTTAAATTTCCCACTCTAGTCAATGCAACAGTAGGGAAAGGGTTGGATAGCAGAGGGGAAAACTTAATTTTCCCACTCCAGTGAGTGCTACAGTAGTAAAAGTGTTGCATAGCGGAGGGGTAAAAATTAATATTCCTACTCCAATGAGTGCAACAGTAGGAAAAGGGTTGGAGAGCGGAGTCAAAAAATTACTATTCACACTCTAGTCAGTGCAACAGTAGGGAAAGGGTTGGATAGCGGAGGGGAAAAACTTCATATTCCCACTCCAGTGAGTGCAACAGTAGGGAAAGTATTGGATAGTGGAGGGGTAAAGATTAATATTCCCACTCTAGTCAATACAAAAGTAGGGAAAGTGTTGGATAGCAGAGGGGTAAAAATTAACATTCCCACTCCAGTGAGTGCAACAATAGGGAAAGTGTTGCATAGCTGAGGGGTAAAAATTAATATTCCTACTCTAGTCAGTCCTAGTGAGTGCAACAGAAGGGAAAGTGTTGGATAGCGGAGGGATAACATTTCATATTCCCACTCCAGTGAGTGCAACAGTAGGGAAAGTGTTGGATAGCGGAGGGGTAAAAGTTAATATGCCTACTCTAGTCAGTGCAACAATAGAGAAAGTGTTGCATAACGGAGGGATAACATTTAATATCCCCACTCCAGTCAGTGCAAAACTAGAGGGTTGGTTAGCGGAGGGGTAAAAATTACAATTCCCACTGCAATGAGTGCAACAATAGGGAAAGGGTTGGATAGCACAGGGGAAAAAATTACAATTCACACTCCAGTTAGTGCAACAGTAGGGAAACGGGTGGATAGCGGAGGGGTAAAACTTCATATTCCCGCTCCAATGAGTGCAACAGTAGGGAAAGTGTTGCATAGTGGAGGGGTAAAAATGAATATTCCTACTCTAGTCAGTTCAACAGTAGGGAAAGTGTTGGATTGCATAGAGGTACACATTAGTATTCCTACTCCAATGAGTGCAACAGTAGGGAAAGTGTTGGATAGCGGAGGGATAAAATGTAATATCCCCACTCCAGTCAGTACAACAGTAGGGAAAGGGTTGGTTAGCAGAGGGGTAAAAATTACTACTCCCTCTCTAGTCAGTGCAACGGTAGTGAAAGTGTTGGATTGTGGAGGGGTAAAACTTACTATTCCCACTCCAATGAGTGAACAGTAGGGAAAGCGTTGGATTGCGGAGGGATAACATTTAATATTCCCACTCCAATGAGTGCAACAGTAGGGAAAGTGTTGGATAGTTGAGGGGTAAAAATTAATATTCCTACTCTAGGCAGTACAACAGTAGGGAAAGTGTTGGATAGAGGAGGGGTAAAACATTCATATTCCCACTCCAGTGAGTGCAACAGTAGGGAAAGTGTTGGATAGCGGAGGGGTAAAAATTAATATGCCTACTCTAGTCAGTGCAACAGTAAGGAAAGTGTTGGATACCGGTGGGGTATTAATTAATATTCCTACTCTAGTCAGTACTAGAGTAAGGAAACTGTTGAATAGCGGAAGGGTAAAAACTACTCTACCCACTCCAGTGAGTGCAACAGTAGGGAAAGTGTTGGATAGCGGAGGCATAACATGTCATATTTCCACTCCAGTCAGTGCAACAGTAAAAAAAAAGTGGTGGATTGAGGAGTGGTAAAAATGACTATTCCCACTCCAATCAGTGCAACAGTAGGGAAAGGGTTGGATAGCGGAGGGGTAAAAATTAATATTCCTACTCTAGGGAGTACAACAGTAGGGAAAGTGTTGGATAGCAGAGGGGTAAAAACTTCATATTCCCACTCCAGTGAGTGCAACAGTAGGGAAAGTGTTGGATAGCGGAGGGGTAAAAATTAATATGCCTACTCTAGTCAGTGCAACAGTAGAGAAAGTGTTGCATAACGGAGGGATAACATTTAATATCCCCACTCCAGTCAGTGCAAAACTAGAGTGTTGGTTAGCGGAGGGGTAAAAATTACAATTCCCACTGCAATGAGTGCAACAATAGGAAAAGGGTTGGATAGCAGAAGGGAAAAAATTACAATTCACACTCCAGTTAGTGCAACAGTAGGGAAAGGGGTGGATAGCGGAGGAGTAAAACTTCATATTCCCACTCCAATGAGTGTAACAGTAGGGAAAGTGTTGGATAGTGGAGGGGTAAAAATTAATATTCCTACAGTTCAACAGTAGGGAAAGTGTTGGATTGCATAGGGGTACACATTACTATTCCTATTCCAATGAGTGCAACAGTAGGGAAAGTGTTGGATAGCGGAGGGATTAAATGTAATATCCCCACTCCAGTCAGTGCAACAGTAGGGAAAGGGTTGGTTAGCAGAGGGGTCAAAATTACTACTCCCTCGCTAGTGCAACGGTAGTGAAAGTGTTGGATTGTGGAGGGGTAAAACTTACTATTCCCACTCCAATGAGTGAACAGTAGGGAAAGCGTTGGATTGCAGAGGGATAACATTTAATATTCCCACTCCAATGAGTGCAACAGTAGGGAAAGTGTTGGATAGTTGAGAGGTAAAAATTAATATTCCTACTCTAGTCAGTTCAACAGTAGGGAAAGTGTTGGATTGCATAGGGGTACACATTACTATTCCTTCTCCAATGAGTGCAACAGTAGGGAAAGTGTTGGATAGAGGAGGGATTAAATGTAATATCCCCACTCCAGTCAGTGCAACAGTAGGGAAAGGGTTGGTTAGCAGAAGGGTAAAAATTACTACTCCCTCTCTAGTCAGTGCAACGGTAGTGAAAGTGTTGGATTGTGGAGGGGTAAAACTTACTATTCCCACTCCAATGAGTGAACAGTAGGGAAAGCGTTGGATTGCAGAGGGATAACATTTAATATTCCCACTCCAATGAGTGCAACAGTAGGGAAAGTGTTGGATAGTTGAGGGGTAAAAATTTATATTCCTACTCTAGGCAATACAACAGTAGGGAAAGTGTTGGATAGAGGAGGGGTAAAAAATTCATATTCCCACTCCAGTGAGTGCAACAGTAGGGAAAGTGTTGGATAGCGGAGGGGTAAAAATTAATATGCCTACTCTAGTCAGTGCAACAGTAAGGAAAGTGTTGGATACCGGTGGGGTATTAATTAATATTCCTACTCTAGTCAGTACTAGAGTAGGGAAACTGTTGAATAGCGGAAGGGTAAAAACTACTATTCCCACTCCAGTGAGTCCAACAGTAGGGAAAGTGTTGGATAGCGGAGGCAAAAATTTCATATTTCCACTCCAGTCAGTGCAACAGTAAAGAAAGTGGTGGATTGAGGAGTGGTAAAAATGACTATTCCCACTCCAATCAGTGCAACAGTAGGGAAAGGGTTGGATAGCTGAGGGGAAAAATTTTACTATTCACACTCCAGTCAGTGCAACAGTAGGGAATGTGTTGGATAGCGGATGGGTAAAAATTAATATTCCTACTCTAGGAAGTACAACAGTAGGGAAAGTGTTGGATAGCAGAGGGGTAAAATGTCATATTTCCACTACAGTCATTGCAACAGTAGGGAAAGTGTTGGATAGTGGAGGGGAAAAACTTCATATTCCCACTCCAGTAAGTGCAACAGTAGGGAAAGTGTCTGATAGTGAAAGGGTAAAAATTCATATTCCTACTCTAGTCAGTTCAACAGTAGGGAAGGTGTTGGATTGCATAGGGTTAAAAATTACTATTCCTACTCCAATGAGTGCAATAGTAGGGAAAGTGTTGGATAGCGGAGGGATAAAATTAATAAGCTATAAATGTAAATGTATTTAATGAGTGTAAAAATATATTAAAATGTAACAAATAAATATTTATATATATACATATACCAATAACATAAAATGTATATTAAAAAACACTCTATTATTAATTAAAATATTAAACAATTTAAAAATATTTAAACTTAAATTTCCCACTCTAGTCAATGCAACAGTAGGGAAAGTGTTGGATAGCGGAGGGGTAAAAATTACTAATCCCACTCCAGTGAGTGCAACAGTAGGCAAGTTTTAGATAGCAAAGGGATCAACTTTAATATTGCCACTCCAATCAGTGCAACAGTAGGGAAAGGGTTGGATAGCAGAGGGGAAAACTTAATTTTCCCACTCCAGTGAGTGCTACAGTAGTAAAAGTGTTGGATAGCGGAGGGGTAAAAATTAATATTCCTACTCCAATGAGTGCAACAGTAGGAAAAGGGTTGGATAGCGGAGTCAAAAAAATTACTATTCACACTCTAGTCAGTGCAACAGTAGGGAAAGGGTTGGAAAGCGGAGGGGAAACACTTCATATTCCCACTCCAGTGAGTGCAACAGTAGGGAAAATATTGGATAGTGGAGGGGTAAAGATTAATATTCCTACTCTAGTCAGTACAAAAGTAGGGAAAGTGTTGGATAGCGGAGGATAACAATTAATATCCCCACTCCAGTCAGTGCAAAACTAGAGGGTTGGTTAGCGGAGGGGTAAAAATTACAATTCCCACTGCAATGAGTGCAACAATAGGGAAAGGGTTGGATAGCAGAAGGGAAAAAATTACAATTCACACTCCAGTTAGTGCAACAGTAGGGAAAGGGGTGGATAGCGGAGGAGTAAAACTTCATATTCCCACTCCAATGAGTGCAACTGTAGGGAAAGTGTTGGATAGTGGAGGGGTAAAAATGAATATTCCTACTTTAGTCAGTTCAACAGTAGGGAAAGTGTTGGATTGCATAGGGGTACACATTACTATTCCTACTCCAATGAGTGCAACAGTAGGGAAAGTGTTGGATAGCGGAGGGATTAAATGTAATATCCCCACTCTAGTCAGTGCAACAGTAGGGAAAGGGTTGGTTAGCAGAGGGGTAAAAATTACTACTCCCTCACTAGTCAGTGCAACGGTAGTGAAAGTGTTGGATTGTGGAGGGGTAAAACTTACTATTCCCACTCCAATGAGTGAACAGTAGGGAAAGCGTTGGATGGCAGAGGGATAACATTTAATATTCCCACTCCAATTTGTGCAACAGTAGGGAAAGTGTTGGATAGTAGAGGGGTAAAAATTAATATTCCTACTCTAGGCAGTACAACAGTAGGGAAAGTGTTGGACAGAGGAGGGGTAAAAAATTCATATTCCCACTCCAGTGAGTGCAACAGTAGGAAAAGTGTTGGATAGCGGAGGGGTAAAAATTAATATGCCTACTCTAGTCAGTGCAACATTAAGGAAAGTGTTGGATACCGGTGGGGTATTAATTAATATTCCTACTCTAGTCAGTACTAGAGTAGGGAAACTGTTGAATAGCGGAAGGATAAAAACTACTATTCCCACTCCAGTGAGTGCAACAGTAGGGAAAGTGTTGGATAGCGGAGGCATAAAATGTCATATTTCCACTACAGTCAGTGCAACAGTAAAGAAAGTGGTGGATTGAGGAGTGGTAAAAATGACTATTCCCACTCCAATCAATGCAACAGTAGGGAAAGGGCTGGATAGCTGAGGGGAAAAATATTACTATTCACACTCCAGTCAGTGCAACAGTAGGGAATGTGTTGGATAGCGGAGGGGTAAAAATTAATATTCCTACTCTAGGGAGTACAACAGTAGGGAAAGTGTTGGATAGCAGAGGGGTAAAATGTGATATTTCCACTACAGTCATTGCAACAGTAGGGAAAGTGTTGGATAGTGGAGGGGAAAAACTTCATATTCCCACTCCAGTGAGTGCAACAGTAGGGGAAGTGTCTGATAGCGAAAGGGTAAAAATTCATATTCCTACTCTAGTCAGTTCAACAGTAGGGAAAGTGTTGGATTGCATAGGGTTAAAAATTACTATTCCTACTCCAATGAGTGCAATAGTAGGGAAAGTGTTGGATAGCAGAGGGATAAAATTAATAAGCTATAAATGTAAATGTATTTAATGAGTGTAAAAATATATTAAAATGTAACAAATAAATATATATATATATACATATACCAATAACTTAAAATGTATATTAAAAAACACTCTATTATTAATTAAAATATTAAACAATTTAAAAATATTTAAACTTAAATTTCCCACTCTAGCCAATGCAACAGTAGGGAAAGTGTTGGATAGCGGAGGGGTAAAAATTACTAATCCCACTCCAGTGAGTGCAACAGTAGGCAAGTATTAGATAGCAAAGGGATCAACTTTAATATTGCCACTCCAATCAGTGCAACAGTAGGGAAAGGGTTGGATAGCAGAGGGGAAAACTTAATTTTCTCACTCCAGTGAGTGCTACAGTAGTAAAAGTGTTGGATAGCGGAGGGGTAAAAATTAATATTCCTGCTCCAATGAGTGCAACAGTAGGAAAAGGGTTGGATAGCGGAGTCAAAAAAATTACTATTCACACTCTAGTCAGTGCAACAGTAGGGAAAGGGTTGGATAGCGGAGGGGAAAAACTTCATATTCCCACTCCAGTAAGTGCAACAGTAGGGAAAGTATTGGATAGTGGAGGGGTAAGGATTAATATTCCTACTCTATTCAGTACAAAAGTAGGGAAAGTGTTGGATAGCGGAGGGGTAAAAATTAATATGCCTACTCTAGTCAGTGCAACAGTAGAGAAAGTGTTGCATAACGGAGGGATAACATTTAATATCCCCACTCCAGTCAGTGCAAAACTAGAGGGTTGGTTAGCGGAGGGGTAAAAATTACAATTCCCACTGCAATGAGTGCAAAAATAGGGAAAGGGTTGGATAGCAGAAGGGAAAAAATTACAATTCACACTCCAGTTAGTGCAACAGTAGGGAAAGGGGTGGATAGCGGAGGAGTAAAACTTCATATTCCCACTCCAATGAGTGCAACAGTAGGGAAAGTGTTGGATAGTGGAGGGGTAAAAATGTATATTCCTACTCTAGTCAGTTCAACAGTAGGGAAAGTGTTGGATTGCATAGGGGTACACATTACTATTCCTACTCCAATGATTGCAACAGTAGGGAAAGTGTTGGATAGCGGAGGGATTAAATGTAATATCCCCACTCCAGTCAGTGCAACAGTAGGGAAAGGGTTGGTTAGCAGAGGGATAAAAATTACTACTCCCTCTCTAGTCAGTGCAACGGTAGGGAAAGTGTTGGATTGTGGAGGGGTAAAACTTACTATTCCCACTCCAATGAGTGAACAGTAGGGAAAGCGTTGGATTGCAGAGGGATAACATTTAATATTCCCACTCCAATGAGTGCAACAGTAGGGAAAGTGTTGGATAGTTGAGGGGTAAAAATTAATATTCCTACTCTAGGCAGTACAACAGTAGGGAAAGTGTTGGATAGAGGAGGGGTAAAAAATTCATATTCCCACTCCAGTGAGTGCAACAGTAGGGAAAGTGTTGGATAGCGGAGGGGTAAAAATTAATATGCCTACTCTAGTCAGTGCAACAGTAAGGAAAGTGTTGGATACCGGTGGGGTATTAATTAATATTCCTACTCTAGTCAGTACTAGAGTAGGGAAACTGTTGAATAGCGGAAGGGTAAAAACTACTATTCCCACTCCAGTGAGTGCAACAGTAGGGAAAGTGTTGGATAGCGGAGGCATAAAATGTCATATTTCCACTCCAGTCAGTGCAACAGTAAAGAAAGTGGTGGATTGAGGAGTGGTAAAAATGACTATTCCCACTCCAATCAGTGCAACAGTAGGGAGAGCATTGGATAGCTGAGGGGAAAAATATTACTATTCACAATCCAGTCAGTGCAACAGTAGGGAATGTGTTGGATAGCGGAGGGGTAAAAATTAATATTCCTACTTTAGGGAGTACAACAGTAGGGAAAGTGTTGGATAGCAGAGGGGTACAAACTTCATATTCCCACTCCAGTGAGTGCATCAGTAGGAAAAGTGTTGGATAGCGGAGGGATAAAATGTCATATTTCCACTGCAGTCATTGCAACAGTAGGGAAAGTGTTGGATAGTGGAGGGGTAAAATGTCATATTTCCACTACAGTCATTGCAACAGTAGGGAAAGTGTTGGATAGTGGAGGGGAAAAACTTCATATTTCCACTCCACTGAGTGCAACAGTAGGGAAAGTGTCTGATAGCAAAAGGGTAAAAATTCATATTCCTACTCTAGTCAGTTCAACAGTAGGGAAAGTGTTGGATTGCATAGGGTTAAAAATTACTATTCCTACTCCAATGAGTGCAATAGTAGGGAAAGTGTTGGATAGCGGAGGGATAAAATTAATAAGCTATAAATGTAAATGTATTTAATGAGTTTAAAAATATATTAAAATGTAACAAATAAATATATATATATATATATACATATACCAATAACATAAAATGTATATTAAAAAACACTCTATTATTAATTAAAATATTAAACAATGTAAAAATATTTAAACTTACATTTCCCACTCTAGTCAATGCAACAGTAGGGAAAGTGTTGGATAGCGGAGGGGTAAAAATTACTAATCCCACTCCAGTGAGTGCAACAGTAGGCAAGTGTTAGATAGCAAAGGGATCAACTTTAATATTGCCACTCCAATCAGTGCAACAGTAGGGAAAGGGTTGGAGAGCAGAGGGGAAATCTTAATTTTCTCACTCCAGTGAGTGCTACAGTAGTAAAAGTGTTGGATAGCGGAGGGGTAAAAATTAATATTCCTACTCCAATGAGTGCAACAGTAGGAAAAGGGTTGGATAGCGGAGTCAAAAAAATTACTATTCACACTCTAGTCAGTGCAACAGTAGGGAAAGGGTTGGATAGCGGAGGGGAAAACTTCATATTCCCACTCCAGTCAGTGCAACAGTAGGGAAAGTATTGGATAGTGGAGGGGTAAAGATTAATATTCCTACTCTAGTCAGTACAAAAGTAGGGAAAGTGTTGGATAGCGGAGGGGTAAAAATGAATATTCCTACTCTAGTCAGTGCAACATTAGAGAAAGTGTTGCATAACGGAGGGATAACATTTAATATCCCCACTCCAGTCAGTGCAAAACTAGAGGGTTGGTTAGCGGAGGGGTAAAAATTACAATTCCCACTGCAATGAGTGCAACAATAGGGAAAGGGTTGGATAGCAGAAGGGAAAAAATTACAATTCACACTCCAGTTAGTGCAACAGTAGGGAAAGGGGTGGATAGTGGAGGAGTAAAACTTCATATTCCCACTCCAATGAGTGCAACAGTAGGGAAAGTGTTGGATAGTGGAGGGGTAAAAATTAATATTCCTACTCTAGTCAGTTCAACAGTAGGGAAAGTGTTGGATTGCATAGGGGTACACATTACTATTCCTACTCCAATGAGTGCAACAGTAGGGCAAGTGTTGGATAGCGGAGGGATTAAATGTAATATCCCCACTCCAGTCAGTGCAACAGTAGGGAAAGGGTTGGTTAGCAGAGGGGTAAAAATTACTACTCCCTCTCTAGTCAGAGCAACGGTAGTGAAAGTGTTGGATTGTGGAGGGGTAAAACTTACTATTCCCACTCCAATGAGTAAACAGTAGGGAAAGCGTTGGATTGCAGAGGGATAACTTTTAATATTCCCACTCCAATGAGTGCAACGGTAGGGAAAGTGTTGGATAGTTGAGGGGTAAAAATTAATATTCCTACTCTAGGCAGTACAACAGTAGGGAAAGTGTTGGATAGAGGAGGGGTAAAAAATTCATATTCCCACTCCAGTGAGTGCAACAGTAGGGAAAGTGTTGGATAGCGAAGGGGTAAAAATTGATATGCCTACTCTAGTCAGTGCAACAGTAAGGAAAGTGTTGGATACCGGTGGGGTATTAATTAATATTCCTACTCTAGTCAGTACTAGAGTAGGGAAACTGTTGAATAGCGGAAGGGTAAAAACTACTATTCCCACTCCAGTGAGTGCAACAGTAGGGAAAGTGTTGGATAGCGGAGGCATAAAATGTCATATTTCCACTCCAGTCAGTGCAACAGTAAAGAAAGTGGTGGATTGAGGAGTGGTAAAAATGACTATTCCCACTCCAATCAGTGCAACAGTAGGGAAAGGGTTGGATAGCTGAGGGGAAAAATATTACTATTCACACTCCAGTCAGTGCAACAGTAGGGAATGTGTTGGATAGCGGAGGGGTAAACATTAATATTCCTACTTTAGGGAGTATAACAGTAGGGAAAGTGTTGGATAGCAGAGGGGTAAAAACTTCATATTCCCACTCCAGTGAGTGCATCAGTAGGAAAAGTGTTGGATAGCGGAGGGATAAAATGTCATATTTCCACTACAGTCATTGCAACAGTAGGGAAAGTGTTGGATAGTGGAGGGGAAAAACTTCATATTCCCACTCGAGTGAGTGCAACAGTAGGGAAAGTGTCTGATAGCGAAAGGGTAAAAATTAATATTGCTACTCTAGTCAGTTCAACAGTAGGGAAAGTATTGGATTGCATAGGGTTAAAAATTACTATTCCTACTCCAATGAGTGCAATAGTAGGGAAAGTGTTGGATAGCGGAGGGATAAAATGTAATATCCCCACTCCAGTCAGTGCAACAGTAGGGAAAGGGTTGGTTAGCGTAGGGGTAAAAATTCCTATTCCCACTCTAGTCAGTGCAATGGTAGGGAAAGTGTTGGATTGTGGAGGGGTAAAAATGACTATTCCCACTCCAAAGAGTGCAACAGTAGAAAAAGTGTTGGATAGCAGAGGGATAACATGTAATATTTCCACTGCAATCAGTGCAACAGTAGGGAAAGTGTTGGATAGCTGAGGGGTAAAAAATAATATTCCTACTTTAGGCAGTACAAAAGTAGGAAAAGTGTTGGATAGAGGAAGGGTGAAAACTTCATATTCCCACTCCAGTCAGTGCAGCAGTAGGGAAAGTGTTGGATAGTGGAGGGGTAAAAAACTAATATGCCTACTCTAATCAGTGCAACAGTAAGGAAAGTGTTGGATAGTGGAGGGGTAATAATGAAGAGTCCCACTCCAGTGAGTGGAACAGTTAGGAAAGTGATGGATAGCGGTGGGGTATAAATTAATATTCCTACTCTAGTCAAAACAAGAGTAGGGAAACTGTTGGATAGCGGAGGGGTAAAAATTACTATTTCCACTCCAGTGAGTGCAACAGTAGGGAAAGTGTTGGATAGCGGAGGGATAAAATGTAATATCCCCACTCCAGTCAGTGCAACAGTAGGGAAAGGGTTGGTTAGCGGAGGGGTAAACATTATTATTCCCACTCTAGTCAGTGCAACGGTAGGGAAAGTGTTGGATTGTGGAGGGGTAAAAATTACTATTCCCACTCCAATGAGTGCAACAGTAGGCAAAGTGTTGGATAGCAGAGGGACAACATTTAATATTCCCACTCCAATGAGTGCAACAGTAGGGAAAGTGTTGGATAGCTGAGGGGTAAAAATGTATATTCCTACTCTAGGCAGTTCAACAGTAGGGAAAGTGTTGGATAGAGGAGGGGTAAAAACTTCATATTCCCACTCCACTGAGTGCAACAGTAGGGAAAGTGTTGGATAGGGGAGGGTTAAAAATTATTATGCATACTCTAGTCAGTGCAACAGTAAGGAAAGTGTTGGATAGTGGAGAGGTAAAAATGAAGAGTCCCACTCCAGTGAGTGCAACAGTTAGAAAAGTGTTGGATATCAGTGGGGTATAAATTAATATTCCTACTCTAGTCAGTATAAGAGTAGGGAAACTGTTGGGTAGTGGAAGGGTAAAAATGACTGTTCCCACTCCAGTGAGTGCAACAGTAGGGAAAGTGTTGGATAGTGGAGTGGTAAAAATGACTATTCCCACTCCAATCAGTGCAACAGTAGGGAAAGGGTTGGATAGCGAAGGGATAACATTTAATATTCCCACTCCAGTGAGTGCAACAGTAGGGAAAGTGCCTGATAGCGAAAGAGTAAAAATTGATACACCTACTCCAGTCAGTGCAACAGTAGAACAAATGTTGGATTGCGGGGGGTGGGGGGAGGGCGGGGGTAAAAATTACTCTACCCACTCCAACAAGTGCTACAGTAGGAAAAGAGTTGGATAGCGGAGGCGAAAAATTATTATTCCCACTCCAGTCAGTGCAACAGTAGGGAAAGTGTTGGATAGCAGAGGGGTAAAAGTGACTATTCCCACTTCAGTCAGTGCAACAGTAGGTAAAGTGTTGGATAGCGGAGGGGTAAAAATTACTATTCCTACTCCAATGAGTGCAGCAGCAGGGAAAGTGTTGGATTGCGGAGGGATTAAATAAGCTCTTCCCATTACAGTCAATTCAAAATTAAAAACAAACAAATTATCAGCAACAAAAAATATTTTGAAAACAAAATAATGTTAAAAAATGTATAAATATGTAAAAAATTATAATACAAATATAATTGGTATTCAAATTTAAAAAAAATAAAAAAAATAACATATGTTAAATACATACCACAAATACCTACAAATATTAAATGTAATATAAAAATATGAAATATTTTTAGTTACAAATTTTTTTATAAAAAAACATTAAAACATACATTTATCTTATTTACATCTTACCCTATAATACTACACAATTCACAACCCACATCTAAATTAAAAATAACATGTACTTCCATGATCAACAAAATGAATTATCAATTAACTAAATATTAATTAAAAAACAAATCAAAACACATAAAAAAAATTAACTTCCCATCCTTTACCCCTATAAATCTCACAACCCACTTCTAAAATTAATGACACAATTCCCATATTTAATTTTCAATTAATTAATATTCATTAACAACTAATTATTAATTAATTAAAAATAAATTCTTGATGTCGATATTTCCCACTGACGATATTTAGGACTCGATATTCCTGTACTTTGAGAACTGCAACGCGATATTTTGTCTGCACACCTTTTTAAACTATTCCACTTTATAGCTAGACCTGGCCTCTGACATTTACCAGCATGTTATTATTTACCCTCTCCCCTCCAGGTTTCTATTTCCACTCTGAAAGTTCACCAAAAACAGGCATCCTGGCACCGGTTTCAGGGTAACACCCATCATCAGCCAGGCTTGGCAGTTTGAGCTGGGCTGTTCCCATGAGGCACAGGGTCAAGACTGATTTGCATATAGCTGGGTCTGAACTGGGGTGGCGCAGTGAGCTCAAGAACAATGATGGATTCAACTTGATCTGTGACTGGGGGTGAGTGTCTGAAAAGTTTCAGCGCTCCGTCCATCATCTCCTTGTGTTTGCTTTATATTTGTAAATTGGCCATCGTGACAAAAGTCAAGATGAAAACGTCACAGATGTCCCTTTTCTCCACTGAGTTTCAATATCTTTTTATTTTAACAGATATTTTCTAGAAAAAAGTTGGAGGGATCTACAAAGGGCACCTTGCTGAATTCAGAATTCTGTCTACTTTTCAGAAATTGTTTGGCTGAGAGCAAGAAAATAGGAAAAATGGGCTACCTCTTTAAAAAATACCAAACCTTTGGTACAAAACTAGCTTTTTCGATTTAACTCTGCATGTTCCTAAAAGCTTGGAAGATAGGGACTTTATCACAGCAAACTTGATATCAAATTTAGGGGAAAAAAGCAGGCACTTTTATTCGGAGCTCGTTTTTCCTATTTTCCTCAAAAACTTTGCTATATTTTGCCTAATTTCTCTGTCCGCTACAGGGAAGTCCACAAACCTGGGGTACTTTTAGAATCCCCAGGATGTTGGAAAAAAGGACACTAAACTGGCGAGGATAAGTTATGTGGGCAAATAGTTATGGGCCTATCAGTTAAGAGGTTAACAGACCTCTAGGAAACGTTTGTCTGTTTGTGTGTTAGGATATATCTTTCTCATATTAATGTTTTAAGAAGAGGTTTGATGATCAAACTAATTGTCTACATTTCTGTACTCAAGGCAATGTATATGTATTTATGTCTTCTCTCCCAAATCCATATATCCACCCAAGACTTCTTTGTACTCAACCATTAAATGTGCTATCCTTTGTCAGTTTATCTAAGACTCTGACATGCCACTGCAATATGAGCATAATCATGACATCTTCATTCCAGTTGATAACACACAGGTTATATGATTTTTTTTATAACAATTTTTATTAAAGGTAGAACACAGAGTCATCATTGCAATATCATAATACATGTCAAATATAGTGAGTTACAATGCATCAATATTCACATGCTACATAAATTGGGCGGTTGGAAGTTTACTGTTCTGTTCTTCTGCGCATCACCATATCCTCTGTTGGTGATGTACAGATATCTCCCCTAAAGGCCCTCCATCCCCCACTTCCTATTCCACTTCTTGGGGCAACCTCGCAGTTTGTAGACCTCCTTCTCTGCTATCATGCACCTATCCATCTCCGCCACCCATACAATCATTAAAGGCCATTTATTGGAACCCCAAAGCATTGCTATAGCTTTCATTAGTAGGTACCCCAATGCCACCCATTGGCATTGGAGTACCTACCGGTGGCTCCCCATATTTTCAAGATTCCCAGCTGTGGTGTCAATTGGAGCTGCTTGCCCAGTGTGCCCCTCATTTTTTTGGTTGCGTTGTTCCATAAAGGACGTATCTCGGGACAATCCCATAAGATATGATAAAAGGTGCTATCTTGACCACATCGTCTAAGGCATAGTGCGTTCGCCCCGACTGCCTATCTTGGCCAGGAGTACCCCAGAGAGGTAGGATCTATGTAGGATTTTTAGTTGGATAAGGCGAAAGCGATTATTTATCGCCGTTTCCCTGGGGACATTAAGGCAGTCTGCCAGTCGTCGTCGCATAGCGGCCCTATGTCTGTCTGCCACTGATCCGGAAGGGTCTGAAAGGAGTAAGATAAGTTGTTACAGAGCTTATGATATGTGCAGGAGACAGCCTTTGTCAGGAGCGGTTCTGAGAGTAGGCGGTTTTCCAGAGGGGAAGAATCTGGTAATGAGGGTATGTCTGGAATATTAGTGAGAAGTGCATGTCTAATCTGCAAATATCGAAAGACTTTGCCCGGTGCGAGGGCGTGTTTAGTTTGCAGCTCTTTGAAGGTGAGAGGTTTGCCCCTGTGTATTAGGTCTCCAATGTTAGTTATGCCAATAGTATCCCATTTATCGAAACCTGTATGGTGGCAAAAGTAGCCCCAACCGCTGAGAGGACCAGAGCGGTGTGGCTTTCGTACGTTTATCCCCCCATTTCACAGGCGCTTGGTGGCCTGGTGCCACATAGCCACCGTTTGCGACATAGGTCCTAGGTAACGGTCCCCTCGTACCCTGCTAAAGAGGGTGCCTAAATAACTGTTATTATTATTATTATTATTTTTTTTAAATAACCCTCCCGCCCAGTTTGATAGCACTCTAGATGAAAGTCTGGATTCGACAGGGAGCCATGAATCCAGTGGTTAGTGGCTACTAGTTCTGTGGCCCAATAATATAGACGCAAGTCAGGAAGGGCAATTCCCCTATTGCACCACCCCTTTGTCAGTTTTCGGAGGCAAGGCGCCCCTCCATCCCATAACAAAGTGCAGAGCTCTCCTTCGATAGTAGTAAAATAGGTGTTGGCAATTGGGAATGGGCAGTTTTGGAGCATGTATGAAAATCTAGGGAGTGCAAGCATTTTAAACAGGGCTGCCCTTCCCAGGAGGGACACGGGCAGTGATATCCAGTGTTTAACGTCATCGTGTAGCTGTCGGAGGAGGCCCAAAAGATTCCGATCATAAAATGTTTTGGGGTCAGGTGTAATGTAGATTCCTAAGTATTTAAAACCTCCAGTGGCTATTTCAATTGCATAACCACACGGCAATTTATGTGGGGGGCCGTGTAATATGTATAGTACCGACTTGGACCAGTTGATGGTGTACCCTGCATTTTTACCAAAGTTAGTAATGACGTTAAGCAGGCTATTAATTGAGGCCCGTGGGGACGCCAAATAGATCAAAATATCGTCGGCATATAATGAGATTGTATCTTCCTTATCCTCACTTCATCGCAGTCCACGTATCGAGACATCACCTCTTATCCAATGTGCCAGTGGCTCAAGAGTCAACGCGAATAGTAGGGGGACAGGGGACATCCCTGTCTTGTCCCTCTCTGTAACGCAAATATACGTGATGTATGATTGTTTACTCTAACGACCCAGCAGTGCAGTGTATAGTAGTGCCACCCACTGTTGGAATCGATGACGAAATCAAACCTCACAAAAACCTCAAGGAGGTAAGGCCATTCTATTGAATCAAACAGCATGGCGGCATCTAATGACAATATAACTGCGTCTTCCTGTAGGTATGGCTGCCTGCCAAAGACGTTGTGAACTTGACGAATATTATGATTGTGTTGTCAATGTTATGTGTGACTAACACTTCACTGTAACTTCAAAATGTTGTTTTGATGTTTCATTACAGTACATTTACCTCTTTTCAGCTAAGGTGAGACAAAAGCACCTGGTCTCCACATTATGGCAAACACCACAGGTGACATTTGGGGACATCCTGATAGCAGCAATACACTCCTCTACTATTCTTTGATCAGGTAAAACTCTACTCTGTGCCAGTTGTTTTCCATTTCTCAACATCAGTTGAAATCTCATGCTGGTGCAATTCTTGTTTTACTTTTTATTACTTTTAAATAGAAAATGATACATCTCAGATATCTACATGTACATCATACATGTCAACTATCACTGTTCTCCTCTGCTTCTTACATTTTCATTACTCATCTATGTAGCTACTAGGTCAGGGGAGACATTACCACAATTTTCTTCAAGAACACTTCAAGTTCAAGTTCGTGTATTTATAAAGCGCACTACTCACCCAGAGGGTCTCAAGGCGCTGGAGGGAGGGGTTTACTTTTTATCGAATAGCCATGTTTTCAGTTCTTTTCTGAAGGAGATGTGATTCTGAGTAAGGCGGAGGTGGGTGGGGAGTGAGTTCCAGGTCTTGGCAGCCAGGAAGGAGAAGGATCTGCCACCCATGGTGATTTTTCGGATGCGCGGGACTGCGGCGAGGGCTTGATTGGATGATCTTAGTTGGCGGGAGGGATAGTAGAAGGACAGTCGGGTGTTGAGGCATTCGGGTCCTAGATTATAAAGGGACTTGTGTGCGTGGGTAAGAAGGCGGAAAGTAATTCTTTTGTTGACGGGAAGCCAGTGGAGGTTTTTTAAGTGACCGGTGATGTGCTCTTGGCGCGGGATGTCTAATATGAGTCTCGCTGATGCGTTTTGGATGCGCTGGAGTTTTTTCTGCAGTTTTGTTGTAATTCCGGCGTAGAGTGTGTTGCCATAGTCCAGTCGACTCGTGACCAGTGAATGGGTGACAGTTTTTCTTGTTTCGAGGGGGATCCAGCGGAAGATCTTTTTGAGAATGCGAAGGACGTTGAAGCAGGAGGACGATACGGCGTTGACTTGTCTGGACATTGAGAGGGAGGAGTCTAGAATGAAGCCAAGGTTACGTGCATGGTCTGTGGGTGTGGGCGCAGAACCCAGAGCGGAAGGCCACCAGGAGTCGTCCCAAGCTGAGGGGGAGGATCCTAGGATGAGCACCTCCGTTTTGTCTGAGTTGAGTTTTAAGCGGCTCTGTTTCATCCATTCGGCTACTTCTTTCATACCTTCGTGAAGGTTGTTTTTGGCGGTGTTGGGGTCTTTGGTGAGGGAAAGGATTAGCTGGGTGTCGTCGGCGTAGGAGATGATGTTGAGGTTGTGTTGGCGTGCGATGGAGGCGAGGGGACTCATGTAGACGTTGAAGAGGGTGGGACTGAGTGAGGAGCCTTGAGGTACGCCGCAGATGACTTCGGTGGGCTCTGAGTAGAATGGGGGGAGTCGGACTCTCTGTGTTCTCCCGGCTAGGAACGAGATGATCCAGTCCAAGGCTTTTCCTTGTATGCCGATGTTGTTGAGGCGTTGTATGAGGGTGTTGTGACAGACAGTGTCGAAGGCGGCGGAGAGGTCGAGTAGAATGAGGGCCACTGTTTCACCGTTGTCCAGGAGTGCTCGGATGTCGTCGGTCGCCGCAATGAGGGCGGTTTCGGTGCTGTGTTTGGCTCGAAAGCCGTTCTGTGAGGGATCCAGAGAGTTGTTGCATTCAAGGAAGGCTGCTAGTTGGCTATTGACGGCTTTTTCAATGACTTTGGCCGGGAAAGGGAGTAGGGAAATGGGTCGGTAGTTTTTCAGATCTGAGGGGTCTGCTGTTGGTTTTTTCAGAAGGGCGCTGAGTTCGGCGTGTTTCCATATTTCTGGAAAGGTGGCGGAGTCGAAGGAGCAGTTGATGACATCGCGGAGTTGGGGAGCGATGATGGAGTCAGCTTTGTTGAAGATGAAGTGGGGGCAGGGGTCGGAAAGTGAGCCAGAGTGGATTGAGTTCATGAGGCGGATGGTGTCTTCAATGGTGATTGGGTTCCAGGAGTTGAGGTAGTTAGTTGGAGGGGTGGGATCTGAAGTGGGTGGGGTGAGTTGGTCATTGGGGGTATTCTTGAAGCTGTTGTGTATGTCGGTAATTTTGTTGTAGAAGAAGGAGGATAGCACATCGCAGAGGTCTTGGGAGTTAGTGATGTCGTTGGATGCTGCGGGAGGGTTGGTGAATTCTTTGACGATATTGAAGAGTTCCTTGCTGTTATGAGAATTGTTGTCGAGACGGTTCTTAAGTGCCGATTTCTTGGCGGATCGGATCAGTTGGTGGTGTTTGCGGGTGGCTGTCTTGAGGGAGTCCATGTTGTCTGAAGTTGGTTATTTTCTCCAATTCTTCTCCAGGGTGCGGCATGTCTTCTTGGATTTTTTGAGGTCATCATTGAACCAGGGAGCTTTTTTGCTGGATGATTTCGACTGGTGTTTTTTCAGGGGTGCTAGTTCGTCCGCACTGTGGGTAATCCATTGCCTGAGGTTGGTGGCCGCTAGGTCTGGGTCCGTTGCCGGGGTGGGAGTGTTTTGGCTGAGTGATGTGAGGAGTTGTTCGGTGGTGATTTTGTTCCATTTTCTTCGGGGAATGGGTTGTGGACGGTTGTGGGTCAGGGTTGTTTTGTAGCTGAAGTGAACACAGCCATGATCCGACCAGTGGAGAGCTGTAGTGTGATCGAAGGAGATGTGCTTGCTGGAAGTGAAGATAGGGTCGAGCGTGTGTCCGGCTATGTGAGTGGGGGTGTCAACGAGTTGTTTGAGTCCGAGATTGGACAGGTTGTCCAGAAGGGTGGTGGTGTTGTTGTCGAGAATGTTGTCAAGGTGGTAGTTGAGGTCTCCTAGAAGAATGTAGTTCTCGGAGGCGAGGGCGTGCGGGCTGACGAAGTCCGTGATGTCGTCACTGAATTGAGATCGGGTGCCTGGGGGCCTGTAAATGAGTGTTCCTCTAAGTGTGGTCCTGGAGTCGGTGTGGATCTGAAAGTGGAGGTGTTCGGCGGTTGCAAGATTTACGTCGGAGCTGGTTGTAATTTTGATGGTGTTTCTATGGACGATGGCGATGCCTCCTCCAGTTTTTTTATTGGTGCGGTCTTTTCGAATGATCTTGTAAGTGTCCGGTATGGCTATGGCGATGTCGGGGGCAGAAGATGCATTCATCCATGTTTCAGTAAGGAAGGCGATGTCAGGTGACGCAGTGTCGATTAGGTCCCAGAGTTCGGTTGCATGTCTGTGGACCGAGCGGGTGTTCAGTAGGATGCATTTCAAGTCTTTGGGTTCGGAGCTGTGTGTGGAGGAAGTGTGTTTGGTGAGGGTCCTGACGCAGTTGAACTTGCAGGAGAGGCAGGAGAATGGGCCGTGTGTGCGTCCTGGGGTAGCTTCGCAGCAAAGTGGGGTGCGACCGGCGTTGAGGGCGAGGAGAGTAGCGGCATCATAAGTTATTCTGGGGTGTTGGGAGCGGCATTGAGCAGGGGGACGGGCGCTGGGCGCGGTCCAGGCGCGGACGGGCGAAGAAGGGCTTACCTTTGGCGCACCTTCGGCGCGACTGGGGCGCGGACGCTGCGCGTGGACGCTGCGCGGAAGCTCAACTGTCATATATGGATGCTGGGAAGGTGGAGGGGCGAGGGCGGGTCAGCTGGGAAGGCGGGAGCGGGATGGAGACTAGGGCAGGGTGACCACCAACAACAACAACAAAATGGCCGGCGGCCTTACAGGATCGATCAGGTGCACTGTAATTGCAGAAATAGAAGGTATCCTCAGTGACACACAGCGCAAAGCGGCAAATATAATGTGATGTCAGGCAGGCAGCAGTGCGATTGGATAAATATGGTCAGGGCAAGCAGCGGAGCGGCGCTGAATAATTAAATCTAGGCAAAGCAATGATACACAGTACAGCGCGATGCAGTCAGATCAATGCAGTGTCAAGCAGCAATGCAGTGGCAGCCAGAGCAAGCAGCGGAGCTGCGTAACGATACCCAGCAGAGAGGCGAGGCGAGTCAGGGAGCAGCGTGGGGAGCGGCCGTGTCTGCAGGAAGCAGGACGGTCACAGCGCGTTAGGGTCAGAGTGCGGAGGTAGTGCTTAGTGGGAGGGCGGGTCAGCTGGGAAGGCGGGAGCGGGGTGGAGACTAGGGCAGGGCGACCACCAACAACAACAACAAAATGGCCGGCGGCCTTACAGGATCGATCAGCTGCACTGTAATTGCAGAAATCGAAGGTATCCTCAGTGACACACAGCGCAAAGCGGCAAATATAATGTGATGCCAGGCAGGCAGCAGTGCGATTGGATAAATATGGTCAGGGCAAGCAGCGGAACGGCGCTGAATAATTGAATCTAGGCAAAGCAATGATACACAGTACAGCGCGATGCAGTCAGATCAATGCAGTGTCAAGCAGCAATGCAGTGGCAGCCAGAGCAAGCAGCGGAGCTGCGTAACGATACCCAGCAGAGAGGCGAGGCGGGTCAGGGAGCAGCGTGGGGAGCGGCCGTGTCTGCAGGAAGCAGGACGGTCACAGCGCGTTAGGGTCAGAGTGCGGAGGTAGTGCTTAGTGGGAGGGCGGGTCAGCTGGGAAGGCGGGAGCGGGGTGGAGACTAGGGCAGGGCGACCACCAACAACAACAACAAAATGGCCGGCGGCCTTACAGGATCGATTGGCTGCACTGTAATTGCAGAAATCGAAGGTATCCTCAGTGACACACAGCGCAAAGCGGCAAATATAATGTGATGCCAGGCAGGCAGCAGTGCGATTGGATAAATATGGTCAGGGCAAGCAGCGGAGCGGCGCTGAATAATTAAATCTAGGCAAAGCAATGATACACAGTACAGCGCGATGCAGTCAGATCAATGCAGTGTCAAGCAGCAATGCAGTGGCAGCCAGAGCAAGCAGCGGAGCTGCGTAACGATACCCAGCAGAGAGGCGAGGCGGGTCAGGGAGCAGCGTGGGGAGCGGCCGTGTCTGCAGGAAGCAGGACGGTCACTTCAAGGGCTCAATCCAAAAAAACAAGGATCAGTGGCAGTAGCAGGTAAGGTGCCTTTGCATAAAAGTAATAATTCCACTTATGGATCCACCATTACCTTCATGTGTTTCATTATGCTGTCCTATGATGAATTTAAAGTATGACTTCCTTTAGAAATATTTTGTGAAAGAAGCCTGGTGAATTAATTAGCACAAAGGTCATTGTTTGACTTATACCAATTTTGATCTTCCTCTTGAAGGACCTGGGGACAATGAGCCTGACAAAGATGCTGCAGAGGAAGGAAGACAATCCCAGTAGAAAATCATATATCCTCTAAGCCGCTTACTCAGTGGCCACCATGCAGAAGAGGAGGAGGAGAAAGAGGACAAGGACATGGAGAAGGACATTGTTAGCCCCACCTAAAATCTTTTTCATCAAAGACCACCTCGGACCTCCCAGCAGTTTTCGTCCAGGGATTGCTAATTTTCCACCCACTAGCTAAGCAGCCACAGATGTTTGCCCCAGCTACACAGAACACATCTCCTCAGAGCCTTCAAGCCTACATGTACCTCAGGTCACTCACCTACACGTTCCTTCCATGCAAGTACAACTATGGTCTTCTCTCAATCATCTGAGGGAGAAAAGAATCCTGTGAATCTCCCCCATTCATTAATCCCCCCCCCCACATGCATACCATCTTACTCAGAAAAGTCAGTCTGCACATCCGATGAAATTTCAAAGTTTTGGGAAGAGTCCATGGAACTGGGGAAACTTAACTAACATATTACTTTTCAACAAATGGGTATATTGAATTTGGAAAGGTTTAGCAAGTAATTAAAACATGCCAGGAACACTGGGCAAATGTCTATGGGTAAAATGACTAAAAACATGATTAACAAAGTGCAACTTTAACAGTCTTAACGTATACTACAAAAGTCCTAAAACCAGTCAACTGAATAAAACAAAATCAGTTGTTCAAATAATAAAGAAAGTCAGTTTTCCAATCCAGTTCTCGGTGCTGGAGTACATGGGATGGGGGCAACTGTCCCTCTCCATCCTCAGGTTCACATTTCAAGACAACATTGATGGCTTCCTCAGACACGTGCCTGGAAAGGACGCCTCATCAGAAACTTCTTATTCTTGAAAGGATTTTGGATTGAAAAACTGGTAGACATGACAACAGCATGTAGGGACAGATGTGTAAGCAGAAGAGACATAATGGGTGAAATTAAGGTGGTCAGGAGTGAACATAGGACCAGATGACTAATGGTTTTGGCATCTGCACACCCTCATAATCTGTAAAATATAGGATTTGTGACATCAAAAACATGTAACATATGTACGGGGCCCATTTAGCAATTTGCACACATTTTCTGAATCAATAAGTAGGTTTAGAAATCATTGCCAAATTTTATTGTAAGGGTGATGTTAGAGGCGCCTCTTGTAAAATTGTTATTCAATAACCTATAGATATCAATGGTTTGCATCCATAATTCCATTCACAAACCCTTGATCAGTTACAGATTCACAAATTGGGTTGGTAACTGATTCATAAAGGAGAAGATATCCTAGTCGGGCACCTTACCATTTGGGAATTGCATTTGCAGCTTTGGGGATGGGAGGGGGGGGCGATGGGTAGTTAATGAAGCTGAGGACCACTGTCTGCTGTCACTGACGTTTTCCAAAATGAATGAAGCCCTACTTAGAAAAAAAATCAGTTTTGAAATACAATCAAAGAAAGGGTAGTTTGCTCTCCCTTGCATGCCACCATCCCTGTGAGTATATCCATTCTCATCGGTAACAAATTGTGACCTGCACAATTAACCCCTTCGCTGCTAGGCCTTTTTCCCACCCTGTGCTAAGCCATTTATTGGCTATTTGGGGAGGTTCGCGCTTAGGCCCCTGTAACATTTTGACCACATAATGTTTCCACACCAAATTTGCGTCCTTTTCTTCCAACATCATGGGGATTCTAACGGTACCCAGGGTTTGTGAATTACCCCAAAGAGGACCCAAAATTTAGCTACATTTTTTGGTGGGGATGGGCAAAAAGGGCTAAAGGAAAGAACGCGTCTGTTTGTTCCTTGCAAATGGTATCAACAAAGGGGTTGTCATGCTGAAATCACCATATTCCCAGCTTTCAGGGACAAGCAGACTTTTGTCAGAAGACCAACATTTTTTTCACAGTTTTGGCATTTTTCCGGGACACAGTCTATTCCTGCTATTTTTTGTGCTTTCAACCTCCTTCCAGTTAATGGTAGAAATGGGTATGAAAGCAAAAATGGATCCTGGAAAGCTATACATTTTAGAAATGCGGACAACATTCTGAATTCAGCAAGGGGTCATTTGTGTAGATCCTTCAAGGTTTCTTTATTGAAACTAACAGTTGAACATTGGAAAAATTGAAAATTAGTTAAAAAAACAGCCATTTGTGGCATCGTTTTCACCTGTAACTTCTTTTAATTATGACAGCTGTTTGAAAGCAATATACCGTTACATCCGCTGGACCTTTATAGGACTTGTAGGTTCACCAAGAACCCGACGAACTCTGAGCCAAAAACTGGGCAGTGTCTTGCATTTTTTTTATTATGTACCGGTTATATAGTAATACATTTGGGAAAATATATACATGGAAAAATCGGTATGAAAGACACCTTTGTATTTCTGAAATTGTAACAAAATATAGAGTTTAGAAACAGTAGAAATTTGCACATTTCCAAAATTGAGAGTACCCATACTAGCATGAGAATGATAGTAAATTTTTCTAAATGACTTTTTTTACACGTCTTTCATTTGGAAGGCAGAAATGCATTGAAAGTCAATAGGTAATAACAGTTGCTCTACAATTCTGTGTTACCCTAAGTCTCTTGATAAAAATGGTACCTCACTTGTGTTGGTAGGCCTCGTGCCCACGTCAGGAAATGGCTCAAACCGCAACGTGAACACACTTTATTTTTACTGTGAAAACCCTGACCCTTTTTTTGCACAGTGCCTAGCTGCAGATTTTGAACCCTAGCTGTGCCGGCACCTAGGGAAACATAGCAAACCTATACATTTTTGGAAAATAGACACCCAGGGAAATCAAGGATGGAGTGACTTGTCTGGCTCTCACCAGGTTCTGTTACCCAGAATCCCTTGCAAACCTCAACATTTGTCAAAAAAACAAATTTTCCTCACATTTCTGTGGTGGAAAGTTCTGGGATCTGTGTGGACTTCCAAATTCCACCTACCCCAGATTCCCCAAAGTCTTCAGAGAAAAATGGTACCTCACTTGTATGGGTAGGTCTAGTGCCCCCGGCAGGAAACGGCCCAAAACACAATGTAAACACACCACATGTTCACAGTGAAAACTGACCCTTTTTTGGGAAAATGCCTAGCTGTAAATTTTGAATCCTAGCTCTGCCGGCACCTAGGGAAACCTAGCAATCTCTAAATTTTTGAAAACTACCCACCCAGGGGAATCCCGGATGGGGTGACTTGTTGGCTCTCACCAGGTTCTGTTACCCAGAATCCCATGCAAACCTCAAAATTTGTCAAAAAAACACATTTTCCTCACATTTCTGTGGTGAAAAGTTCTGGAACCTGCATGGGTCCACAAAATTCTACCCACCCCGCATTCCCCAAAGTCTTACGAGAAAAATGATACCTCACTTGTATGGGTAGGTCCAGTGCCCGTGACAGGAAATGGCCCAAAATGCAACGTGGACACACCACATTTTCACTGTGAAAACTGACCCTTTTTTTGCAAAGTGCCTAGCAGTAGATTTTGAACCCTAGCTCTGCCGGCACATAGGGAAACCTAGCAGACCTATACATTTTTTTAAACTAGGCATCCTGGGGAATAAAGGATGCAGTGACTTGTCTGGCTCTCACCAGGTTCTGTTACCCAGAATCCCTTGCAGACTTCAAAATTTGTCAAAAAAAACACATTTCCCTCACATTTCGGCGGTGGAAACTTCTGGAATCTGCGTGGGTCCACAAAATGCCCTCCACCCCGCATTCCCCAAAGTCTTCCGAGAAAAATGGTACCTCACTGTTCTGTGCACAGAAACCCTCTTTTTTTTATAAAAGAGTCTTATTTCCTGTTTCTAGTAAAAATACAACTTCTTGGTTGATTGTTGGTTTCATTACATGATTATTATAAACAGGAATCAAATCGCATTTGTATTATGAAGATTTACATTGTTATTTATTAAAAGAAATGTCCCTCATCAATATTATTCATTACACAATGGCGCTCATGAATTGCGTCCTGTGTAGCCCTTTTCTATGTCTATGCACATTACCCTACGTATACTGAAGTGTGACATGACTTTCCCTACCGTGAACAAGCCGTAAAGGTAAAATGCGTCCGTAGAAGACCATCTGTTATGGAATAAACAGATAAAGCATCCCTGGGTGTCCGTGGCTTCTTTTTCTAAACAAGAGAAAGTATTTTGATGTGACTTTGGGATTCCGGATTCCAGTCATTGTCCGCCGCGCTGCTAAGCCCCACATTACAGGAGGTTCGTGTTAAATTAAAATTGCAAGTTTGGTGCTTCCCTCAAATTCATCTCCATTGCAACTGACAAGTTTTGGATATATCATAATTGCAAAGCAGCGGAGTGAACAGTGAACCGGTACTTAATCCATTGCCAGACAGAGGATTACCAGGAGTCGACGGCACGCCATATTGAAGACTCTGTAAAATGTAAGTGACGCAGATGGGAATCGGCAGAGCCATATGGCTCATCGAACCCCATGACAACGCTTACTGTTTTCGAGTCAGTACACAGCGGAAAGTACCGAGACAAATATGAGGTAGCAGTGATTGGGATTAATACATTTGCACTCTCCACACAAGGGAGCTAACACGCGCACGAAGGCGCGTGGAACAAAAACTTTATTTATTCCAATGGTTAACAAATGGCGCTTCTAATGGAGGCAAAAAGGAAGAAGACATCCAACAAACTATTCTCACAAGGAGGGGATGGAGATTCCATAACAAACCTAATCAACAAAGAAAATTAATTATTGCAAAACAAAGTACAAATACAAGGATTATATGACAAATTGGAGAAGCTCTACAAAAGAGAGATGGGAAAATGATGGGAAGGAGAATCACTGCAGAAGCATATAGATGTGGGACGAGTCCCAAGGGGCTTTGTATATATACCATCCCAACATATGAAAACCCTGACCCCGAAATGTTAAATGAGTTGGTGGGAAATTCCAAAGACTGCTCCTTCACGATGATGCTCATCTTAATAAAATATGCTCTAAAAGATAAGGCTAAGACACTAGACAAAATAGAGGCAGTTACTGCAGAGCTGATAAACTTGGTTTCTAAAGAGACTTTTGATGATTTTATTTCAAAACTGCAAAATCGTTTGACAAAATTGGAAGAGGAGATTACCATCAAAAACAAAGAAAGTTTATAAGAGACTTTGAGGACTACCAATCTGGTAGAACTCTTACATTCCACCATAAATATGATCATTTGTTTGTAGAAGGAACAGAGCAATCCACCAAAGCAAGTGGGAATAATACATGAAGCTTGGGCAATAAGAACATCACGGTAGAGGAGAGCAATGTATCCGACAGCAATGCTTCAGACGGCTCGGTTGAGAGACTAAGTCAACAAACAGTAACCAATGTTCAAGGCAGGAGTAACTTTCGAAAGCAATTCCAATTGATCAATAGGTCTAAACAAAACCAATTCAATGCGCAGTCGTCGGAACAGGATTTTTGTTGCGGCCGGGGACGAGGCTCACGTGGAAGATCCAGAGGAACTAAGAGGAACAAGAAAGCAAGGCGGCGAAGAAAAGGGTGATTCCAACAAAACTACACCAATGGTAACCCGTGCCAAGAGAGGAATGAAATGACTGTCGTGAACCTCTCCAACGGTGAGTTGACATCCATTGACATTAATTGATTATCCTTAGGCCTATCATTTTGTCCTACCAAAAGCATGGACTATGCACAAACACGTATTGACATGTTTTATTTTTTTGCGTAATTGAAGCTAAAAAAATGGTTTTCTCTACATGCACCAACAGAGAGGATGCGCTTTGAGACAACACAGAAAGCATTATGTATATCATATATAGAGACATTACACACACTTGCGGAATTGAATATTGATGTGGAAATTCATGACAATCCAAATATCAACTTGGACAACATGGATGTAATTGTAGATAACACGTGCACTAGTGGTTTTAAACCAAAATCCAAATTAATACCCATGGTACACTGTGATGCTATTGAGGTTTTCAAAAGAAGCGTCGTAAAGGAATTGAAAAAGATTAGATACTCTGGTAAAAATGTATAAAAACGCAATATTACGAAAGCTCAGATGCAAGCATTAGAGAGCCTCAGCAAAGACCCTTCCATCGTTATAAGGCAATTTGATAAGGGTGGAAATGTTATGGTGCGGGCAAAGGAGGATTACTTAAGGGAGGGTAAACTTCAACTAATTGACTCAGAGTTTTATCAGTTGTCTTCAAGGAGTGAAGTATTGTCTTCTCAAAATTTGTACAATGAAATGCTAAAGGAATGGAGAGATCAAGGTTTACTGGAATGGGAGGAGAACTGTAGTTTATCTTGCAAGCATGCTAACATTCTGATATTATATATTTTACCCAAACTACATAAAAATCCTTGTACCCCCGGGCAGACCAATCGTCTCCTCCATAGGCTCCCAATTGGATGACGTCCAAGTATATAGACTTTTCTTTAAGACCTTTTTTTGTTTGTATACCTGCTTACTTGCGTGACACAATGCATTTTTTAAAAATGATTGATGGCCTATTGTGGGAGAGTGATTTTCTACTTGTAACACTAGATGTTACAAGTTTATATACATCAATAAAACATGAATCAGGGATTGAAATTGTTCGCTATTTTTTAAGAGCAAGATCAGTTTCACTCTTTTTAAATGTAAATGTAAATGTATAGGCATTTATATAGCGCACTACTTACCCGTAGGGTCCCAAGGCGCTTCGACCGCTGCGAAACCCTTCCTGGCTTCCCTGAGAGATGGTCCCTTAATGGGTATCTCCAGGGTGAGACCAGGCATCCCCGGCGGTCTGGTGGGGCCGTTAGTGAAGATGAGGCAAGCTAATGCCCAGAGTTGCCGAGTGTGATCGCTGATCAGAGTGGGCACCGAGGCGAGAGAATTATCGAGTCCGCTGACCCTGGTCCAGAAACCTGCCGCGCCGGGAATCGAACCCTGGTCCCGGGCCGTCCTCTGCTCTCGGGTCTGACGCCTCTAACCAGTGAGCCACACTACATACTGAGATGCTGATTGACATGATTAAGTATTGCCTGTCTAACAACTTTTTTCATTATGATGATAAGCTGTACCGACAAACACAGGGAACAGCGATGGGCACCTGCTTCTCCCCCAGCTATCCTGTTGGGAAGAGCAGGTGTCCAATCAATGTGAAATGTACAGGGATCAAATTGTACTTTGGACCCATTTTATTGACAATATCTTTCTCATTTGGAGACGGGAGGAGTTTAGTGCCATTGAATTTGTAAAATCACTGAATGTTAATACTTTGAATATACAGCTGATATCACACAAGAGTCAGAAAAATATCATTTTCCTTGATGTGGAAGTTGCTGTAGAGGGTAACTTTTTGGTAACAAAGCTGCATAGGAAAGAAACAGTGGGCAATAGTCTGCTAATTGCTACGAGTGCCCATCCTTACAGCTTAATCCAGAGCATTCCTTACGGAGAATAAATTCATGCAAAAAGAAATTGCAGCACGGAAAACGAATTCTTAATAGAAAAATCATTAATGTGTCAAAGATTTAAGGCTAGAGGGTAACTAACAAAGTGATTCCATTGGTGGTAGACAAAGTCAATAAACTACAGCGAACAACCTTGCTTAACCCCAAAGTAAGGGATGAGAGTCAAAATAATGATCAGGTCAGATTCATAAAAACATATTCCAGTCAGTCATACAAAATCAGAAAAATATTACAACGTAACTTTTGAAAACTGATGCCATTTTGGATCGTTAACTCCATGAATCGCCACAAATAACTTTCAGGAAGGGTAGATCATTGAAGGAGGAACTGAGTCACAGTTTGGTCACAACCCATACCAAATCTAAAATGAATCAAGAAGATACAGGGTTTTCCTGTTGCATGAGATGTAAAGCATGTTTTAACAGTAAAAACTGCAGAAAGATCAGAGTACCTAGAGGGAATAGAGAATATACGATTAAAGGTAACTTTGATTGCAATACAGAGTTCTGTATGTATTGTCTCATTTGTCCATGTAAAAAATACTACATAAGCAACACAATACACTGTGCTAGAAAACGCATTCAGGAACACAATAGAGCAATTCGCCGGAACAATGAACAATACCCAATAGCTGGACATTTTAATGCCTGTCATGGCCAAAATGAAAATCTTCTGTCCTTTGTTGTCTTGGATACAGTGAGACCACAAGAACGAGGGGGAGACTGAGAGCGACAACTATGGATTATGGAATTCAAGTTTATTATTGATTTTGAGACTCTGTTTCCCATAGGTCTAAATTCAAGTGAGGAGCTAGCCATCCACCTAGGTTAGAAGTCAACAGTATTAGGAATGTCTAGAATAGCCAGTTGAAGAAGTAGAGAGAATGTTGACTTGAACAATAAATGCAATACATGAATTTTATAATGAATAAGCAACTAATTTGATTTAGAGAGGACAATAGAGATTTGAGTTAACTGTGTCATTGAATCCTGAATTTGGTACAGTAAGCCCACTTGGGCGGGACTTTGTCAAGAATGTTGTTTTTTTATTATAGGTCTCGTAATGAGATTGTTACCGGCACTAGGAAGGGTATTTGAACAAAATGTGACAATTATATATTTGTCTTGGATTTAGGCATTTCTCAAACAAAGGCCCACTGGGGCTTAATGCATATGGGAATAATGATAATTGGTAATGTGAAACCCTTTGTATCTTTAATTGCAATATTGAGAAGTATGTAATGAAACTAACAATCAACCAAGAAGTTATATTTTTACTAGAAACAGGAAATAAGATGTATTAGCATTATATGAATTAAGACTCTTTTATAAAAAAGAGGGTTTCTGTGCACAGAACAGTGAAACTTGATTATTATAAACAGGAATCAAATCGAATTTGTATTATTAAGATGTACATTGTTGTTCATTAAAAGAAATGCCCCTTGTCAATATTATCCATTACAAAATAGCGCTCATGAATTGCGACCTGTGTAGCCCATTACTATGTCTATGCATATTACTCTATGTATACTGAAGTGTGACATGACTTGCCGTACCGTGAACAAGACGTGAAGGTGAAACGCGTAGGTAGAAGACCATCTGTTATGGAATAAACAGGTAAAGCATCCCTGGGTGTCAGTGGCTTCTTTTTCTAAGCAATAGAAAGTAATTTAGTGTGATTCTGGGATTCTGGATTCCAGCCACTGACCGCTGTGCTGCTAAGCCCCACATTACCGGAGGTTTGTGTTATATATATAAATAGATAGATAGATAGATAGATAGATATATAGATAGATAGATAGATAGATAGATAGATAGATAGATACTTACCTTTTTTGATGACATTGTTTGATTATAATTAATGAAAAGATAATCATTTGTATGAAACCAACACAATTTAAATATAAATACAAAATATATATTTATATACATTACAAATATAAAAAAAAAATAAGATTTACTATTTTAACTCCCAAGTAAGACACAGTAGGAAAAGTGATGGACTTCAGAGGGGTTAGATTTACTATACCTTCTTGGGAAAGTGTTGGTCTTTGGAGGGGGTTAAACTTACTATTCACACTCCAATCGTAGCAACAGTAGGAAATTATTTGGAGAATATAGGGGTCAAGTTTAATATTCTCACTTGTTATGTTATGTTATATTATGTTAAACAGTTTTCTATAGTGCACAGCTGCCCCAGCAAAGGGGCGTCCCGGCGCTGCAAGAGATTGCAATACACACACAGCAGGTCAAGTCGTAGCGAACGTCACCGGACCAGTACACTACACTGAGGGGAAGAGGAAGGTTTTAATAGCTTTCCTAAAAGCAAGCAAGCAGTCCAAACCCCGAATTTGTACAGGCAGCGAGTTCTATAGCCTGGCGGCCAGACAGCGGAACGAACGACCACCTACACGGCATAGTTTGACCCGAGGGACAACAACTAGGTGTTGCCCCAACGAGCGAAGCTGACGGGGGGGACATAAGAATTCAAAAGGTCGCTCAGTATCTCAGGACTGGCAGTTTTCAAGATCTTGAAGGATAGACATAGCGATTTAAAATGTATCCGCTTCCCCATAGGAATTCAGTGCAGCCCTCGCATAGTGGCACCCACAGGCCAAGAGCGCGGAAGACCAGCCAACATTTTAGCTGCAGAGTTTTGAACACGCTGCAGCCGAAGTATCTCCATGAATTGAGTCAGCACAATATTAACATGTGCATCTGCAATCTTGGCCACCCAAGGGAGAAGAGATATAGGTCTAAAATTCTCGGGTTTAGAGAGAGTCTAACGTGGGCTTCTTATATGTAATGTTGATTCTGCATCCTATTGACCTCCTGGGTGCCGGAGAACTGTGGTTCTTTGTGATGTCCCATTGTTCCCGGGGCTCAGAAGACACCAAATGTAGCCCAGAGAGCTGGAAGAGTTTTTCAACAGGGCCTGTTACTTCTCATTCTCATGGCTGCTGCTCCTTCACTCTTCACCTCCAAAAATGGCAATCACCTGACTGAGGGTGTGCCGATGCCATTCAAGGTGACTCCATAGCTAGTCCACGTCAGATTTTCCTTCTCCTTTCATTCCCCTTTTAACCATGGCTGTTCCTCCCTTGATTTCTTCTGCACTTCCTCAATCATTATATTTCCTATCATATGGTGTTTGATGAAATTTCCTTTTCTTGTTTTTGTTTTATATTTAAAGGCCTCATAATGGATGGAGGATGTGTCACATTAAAGCTGTGCTTCTTCACTTTTTCTTCACTCTGAACTTGCTGATCTTGATTCTTCGCTCTTTGGACTTCCTTATCTGGATACTTGACTCCTGATTATTTCCAAACTTGTGAAGATTTCATCAGCAAGGAGGACTTTAATGTCTTTGGCTTTTTTCTCTTGAGAAGATGCCAATTTCTGGAGGGCATTCGCCTACCACATATTCCAGTGTGTAGCAGCATCATGGCCTCCGGATATTCTCGCCTTTACCTTGGACAGTAAAAGACCTGGATCTGGATTGCAGGTAATCGTCCAACCCTGTACACATAAACAAAAACAGGGAAGTTGCTGGACTTTGGAGTGTTTCGATTTACTATTCCCACTGCAATGTAAACAATAGTAGGGAAAGTTTTGGACTTTGGAGGAGTTAGATTTTCTATTCCTGCTCCAGGCCAACCTGAAAAACACTAGGGAGAGTAATGGACTTTGAAGGAGTTAGATTTACTATTCCCAATCTTGTCTGTAAAACAGTAGGGAAAGTTTTGGACTTTTGGAGGGGTTAGATATACTATTCCCACACCAGTCTTAGCAACAGTAAGGAAAGCACTGGACTTTGGAGGGGTTAAATAACTATTTGCACTCCAATCTGAACACTAAGGAAAGTGCAGGGTTTTGAAGAGCCCAACTCTTAAATTAGTTTTTATGTAAAATGTAAATAAAAATCGAAATAAACATATTTAAATTTATTGAAAAATAAACATATATTCATTATCAAGAAATACAATTCAATCAAATTTAAAAAATAAAAAATGTATATTATCAAATAAATATTTAATTTAAAAAGATAAAATATATAAAATGAACACACTCCCCCACAATCCAAAAATAAAACAATAGAAAAATGATTCAATCTCAATTTTAAATTAATTATTTAAATAAAAATTAAAATAAATAATAATTATTGACCAGTTTTTTAAAATGCCTCTATTAAATAAACTTATCAACCAATTAACTATTTGTTAAAAAAACAAATCTTTAAACGAAGAATTAATCAATTAAATAATTTACTTAATTAATTATCAATTCATAATTTTTTTAACAGAAAAAGCAATTAAAAATAATAAAAACTATAATTTATACTTAAACACCTTCTCACTCGAAAACCCGTATAAACCCAACAATGCGCTACTGAATTAAAATTACTAATTACATTGTTTAGTAATTACATTATCTACTATAATAAATAAAATAAAAATCATAATATTCACATCTTATAATAGTACTTTAGCTAATATATATTAAATATTTAACATTGTTTTATACAGCTATATCAAAGAATATTATTATACAGTGATATTTAAAAATATATATTCTTACGTTCTATATCCTGTCCCACAATATTTTTGAGTTGACAATATTTTTGACACAATATTCTTGTATCATGTTAGTGTTTTATACAATATTTCAGTGGCATACCATAAGGATTATTAGACCAGAGGAAAAGTGAAAGACTCCCAGAGGGTTTACTTTTGAAGAAAGTGACAGAGACCCAGAAAGCA
Organism: Lissotriton helveticus; assembly: GCF_964261635.1. Classification (NCBI taxonomy): domain Eukaryota; kingdom Metazoa; phylum Chordata; class Amphibia; order Caudata; family Salamandridae; genus Lissotriton; species Lissotriton helveticus. The sequence goes on along the minus strand of NC_136061.1, from coordinate 739,074,221 downwards.
GTCTCTCAATGAGTAACTGCAAGTGAACCCTGTATGAAGAATACTACCGGTGGAAAGTGAAAGACTGGTGACATGGCTATTACTCTCCAAGGACAATGAATTGAAATGGATTGGAAGTGTTAATGAAGTCTTACACCCTTCCTTGATATACTATTATGATTGGCACCACCCACATCCAATTATATAGGCACATCTATGGTGTGCTGCTGAGTTTTACAATTGTGAAAGGATTGTTTTCAAATGTGAATATATGTTCTCTTTTTGGCTGGGCAATCAGTGCACGAGGGTGGAAAAGCCGTGGAAGTTTGGAGGCACATAAATGATTAGTAGTAATCAAAACTATTCTTTGAACCTTTCCTTTCAAGGAAATAGTTAGAAATGTACAACTGTCGAGCTTTTTTGGCACAAACAGTAATTTTAGCTTCTCCCTCCACTGGGTTAAGTTTGCCTACGTTTCATTAGAGTCATAGTGCCACCCAGTGGCCAAGAGAGCAAACACTCCATTTAGTAATTATTTAAAAGCGTTCTGCTTAGAAACCAAGAGAATACGACCCTTTATAGAGCTTACTTTAAGTGTATGTGGAAAAATTCTTAATAAAATACGTGGGAGAAATTAGTCTAAGGAAGCATTGTCGATTGCACTACAAACGTTAGCACGTCAATGTCAACAAACAGCCAGTTGGAAAATAATAAAAATCCTGTCCTTAAGTCCACAAAACACAAACCCTCAGTAAGAACAATTCCGTACATGCCAGAACTCACACTGCGCTACTGCACTACGTACACATCTAAATGCTAGTACTTGGAACTCGGTCTGTTCCAGCACGTAGGGCGGAAGGACCATAACTTCCAGGGGAGCCCATATATCAATCAATCAATCAAATCAAATCAGCTTTATTCGCTTTCAAATTTGATAATCATAAAATCAAACATAGTTAAATACATTCATACATATTTCTTTTGACATGAGTAAAATCCAGCGATAAAAGACGTAATAAAAAGAAGGTATTCACATTTAACATCAAAAAGATAAAATAGTATATTCTAATAAACTAATCATATTCATATACCAGTTTATCATTCAAGAAAAGTGTTTTCCTTTCTATTATAGCATCCCCAATGATTAGTGAAACAGCAAAGCAAATAGGGTCAGACTCAAGGCTACATAAAAACGTATAAGCTTCCTGCTGTACTATAAAATTCTTAGATTGTATGACTGGACGCAGTAAACTTTTCCTGAGTGTGCCATAAAATCTACAAAATAGGATAAAGTGCACTGATGTTTGGGCTGAAACTCTGTCACAGAGGCCATCTTGGGAGTCGATTGAACCACACATCTCTTTTCAGAATGGCTAAAAGATGATGTACAATGCCTAGGTGGAGCCTGATCAAATAAAATCTTTTTGGGACTTCAGAAACCATCACATGGTATCCCTGCAACCCAGGCAGTATAGGCCCTTCAAAATATTAGGTTACTGAAACTCTCTGTATTTCCTTGATTTCTCTCTTGGGTACTTATTTGTTCATGATGATACCTTTAATTTACTTCTTTCCAAACCGTAAAATATTTACTGGGTTCTTAATTTTAAGGTCAACATCCATTTCCTGCCTTAATCTATCAACATGGGCTAGCCAGGAAATTGTGTTATAGTGCTCAAGAAGAGCAAGACTAATTTGCTCCAAATGTTGTGCCAGCCAGTTATCACACTAAAGTCAATTATATTCCCCACGAAAGCTATACCTAAATTCCCTATGGGTAATTATGGAAGTTATAGTATACGGTACAGCATGAAGCCTAACCAAGAAAGTTTTCCTGGGTTTGCAGCATGGTATGGCCCCTCCATATGTGGCTGTTGAGATACATTTGCACCAGTAGAGTTGGAGCATTTCTCTGTTGGGCTTCTTCCCAACTGTTATTTCCAAACTAAACAAGGCCTCGATAGATCTTGCAAACTTTAATTTAGCTAAATCTAAGTGAGAGTTCCAGGAGTCAGAACGTGAAAAAAGTATACCTAAATAGGATTTTTTTTAACCTCTAGTAGTTTATGACCTCTGACTAAGTGTGTTTTCTTTTTGGCTCTACCACTTCCACACACCATAGTATAAGTCTTGGATAGATTTAATTTTAAATGATTTCGGGCCATATGTATCAAGCCTTTTTCCCATTTGCAAACGGGCCGATTCTCAGAATCGTCCCGTTTGCGAATTGGAAAAGCCTTTTTGGAGGTATCATCCCAAAAGGCCATCGCAAAATAGAGAAATGCAAAATTTCCGATTCTCTATTTTACAAATGCAATTAAGGAATTGCAAATTGCGATTCCTTAAAGGCAATTCTGGAAGCACCAGAAATTTGCTATTTGGCCTTAAGGAATTGCAAATTACCACTAACTTCAAGTTGGTGGTAATTTGCATTATTTTTTTTTTTTTAAAGTTATGTCGCACATACATGCCCTCAGAGCATGTATGTGCGCAAAATGTGCACACATGCATATTTCAGGGGTGAAACAGAGTTTCCTTTTGGCACCCTTGCAACCTTGAAATTGTATTCTCAATTTGCGATTCTCTAATTGGTAATCGCAAATTGAGAATGTCTTCCCATTCATTCCTATGGGCCTCCTAGCCGAAAGAATGAATGGGAAGGTATTCCTTATTTGCGAATCTCAATTTGCGATTCGCAAATAAGGAATATGTAGGATTCTCACATTTTTTAGCAAATCCTTCGTACATTGCATCTTGCAATTCTCTAATTGCAATTCACTCAAAATCATTTTTGATACATATGGCCCTTCGCTCCGTAAATGCGACGAAACCATTGATTAGTTTTTGAATACCTTTTACGGTTGTAGACATTAACACTGCATCACTGGCATATAGGAGCACCGGACTAACATGGGATCCAATTCTTGGTGTATCTGCATCTAATACTTGAAGCTCTAAATCAAATCTGTTTGCATAGAGATATATATCATCATATTATGTCATCAGAGAGGTCATAAATGAAGTCATGGAACATGCCATGAGTGATGGGGTGATGTAATATGTGAAGTCACAAGTAGTGCCTGGCGGGGCACAAAGTTATAAATAGTTTTGCTAACTATAACTGATACATTTTGGTGTTTTTTTTAGTTCACAATGTTAATGTTGGCACTGAAATATTCACCTAAGTATAAGGTCACTTTAAGCTTTGTTTTTTTCAGTGGATTTCTAGTTTTTTTTTTACGTTAGTTAATATTTTATTGCCATATATGAAGCCAATCCCCTGTCACGCATAGCCTTTAGCTGTGTGAAGTACGGGTTTTTCCGCCGGGCCATCTGAGGCCAGGCCCTGTGGCAAACTCCTCACAGGCAGCCAACCCCACACTGAGCACAGCCTCTGCTCATGCCCAGCAGGGATTGGAAACAGTGGCTAACCCAACTGGAGGCAAGCAAACCCCCACAGGCAGCCAACCTCATGCTGCACACTGCCTTTTGTTGTGCACAGCATGGGGTTGGCCACAGGACCTGTGTTGCAGCTCAATTGTTTCCAGCTCCCCACAGGCAGCTCGCCAAATGCTCTGCACAGCATTTGGCCATGAGTAGCAGGGGGATGACCACCGGGCTTGATCTGCTGCTAGGCCCTTTGGCCAATCCCCTACCAGGTTGCCAACCGCACACCATGCACAGCATTTGGCATGCGCAGTGTAGAGTTTGCCTTCTGGCCCGGGTCCCATCCCCTGGGGCCTACACATATATACTAATGGAGATGGGCTTGCAGCCCCCTACCCAACCCTTAATTGTCCCTGTGGACCCCATCTCCCAGGGACAATTCCAATAAAAATCAGAGAGGGGTGTGTGGCTTCCCTCTCCATACCTTAAAAGGCCTGGGACAAATACAATTAAACAGACAAGGAAGGCATGCAGCCCCGCTCATCAAGCCTTAATAGGCCCTGGATGCAAAATACAATTAAAAAGGGGAAGGGAGACACACTGCCTCCCTCCCAAAGCCTTCTTGGGCCCCGGGCCTCCATCCCCTAGAGCCAGAATTTATGGGGAGGAGGGCATGTAGCATGCCCTTTAACCTTATTAGGCCCGGGTACCTTGTTATGATTTGCAAAGTACCCCAATATAGGCCTAGGTAGTCTCCTAACCTTTTACCTACATTTACCTTGCCATTGTATTATAACAGCTTTTAGTGCTGACCTTTTACCTAGTTAGGTGCTGCATAAAATGTTGTGTGGTTTTCCCCAAACAAATGACCTCATTTGTCATGCATGAGGATTCTCAGAATCACAGCAGGATTACCATTTTCTGCATAATAAATGTGGATAAGGTTCATCACCATCATACTCCTCGGCCGACATGACACAACAAGGTAGAACCCCAGAGGGTACCTTTTGTGTATGTAAGCACCATATCTTTGCTGGGGCAGACAGAGGAGAAAAGATCTTCCATGCTGACACACTGGTGCAAGATGCTGAGGTTCCTGCACACAGACACTACAGCACGCAGTGGTCTGACATCCCTAGCGATGTATATGTTATATCCTCATATTGTTTAGGCATGTTACCCAGCATAGCTTTCTTCTAGCTGCTCAGCCTGAGTGAGAGATGGTATCGGAATGTTGATGTGACTGTGATAAATGGAATGCCTGGGTGCCTGTGTGGATGAGTGGTGACAGTTGGAGATGGGCTGAGTGGGGCTAGAGGGAAGGCTGGCAACTGGAAAGTGGACTTATGTACTTATTTACCCAGAACCAATAAAGAAGTCTACAAAACTCTACCTGGCTACCTGTGTCAACCTGTGTAAGGGCACAACATATTTTGGTGACGACTGGACTTGGACTCAAGCTTTTAAGGTTTTTAAAGCTGTCTACAACTGGACAAGAAACCAAGGGACATATCACCAGGCGGCAGCGATAATTATCGCTGGCCGCGTGTACCGTGTGAAATCCTAACGCCGTCTAGTGCTGGATTCTATCGGCCGATTAGCACACTATTAGCAACGCGCATCACTGAGGCGATAGAAATCCAGGCAATAGCGCCGATAAGCGGCAACATCGCAGGATTACCTGCGATAAAAAACAGAGTAAAATAAAAACATTGCTGATAGAGAGATGTGGACTCAGCATAATGATTCCACCTCCCATGAGAAACATGGCCAAGTCAGAAAATTAGCAGGCGTAAGAAACCTGCCATATAGCCGGTTAGCGCTAGTTTTAATATCGCTAGGCCGGTTAGCGATTCCCTTGCTGATAGGGAGAACCTCTGTTAGTGATTAATTTCGCTGTATTTCACACGGGAACACCTACCTCGCATCTCATTAGCGATGCAAGGAGATAATGGCACTACAGCATGCTGATAGGGTGTTAAAATTATCACCGCTTTTCGCCCGAAAACAGATGGAAAAGCGGCGATAATTTTAACGCCGGCCCTTAATGATATACCCCCAAGAAACTACAGAAACCAAGAATACTGAATGATCAAACAGTAACTTCTGAAACTAGGAGAACCAAGAAAATTTAAATCAAGTGTAACAAAGTTAAGAGCGTCTTGTTTGGAGCTACAGGCAAGCCAGCCCTACCAGTGTCCTTGTCAACGGACGGCCCCAACCACCATTGCCCTGCCTGGCCATGCTCCATAGGACATCAAAATTACTCTAATCCTACTGAGTAGGTTGTGTGAGGTTCTTACACATGGTTCTGCTCAACTCTCTCTGCTTACTACAGAATTGCTCCTTCATTGTCTTTGTGACTGCCCTGGATCAAGAAGTCCCTTCAAAGTGCAAGGAGTGGTTGCACAAAAGGAGAATTCTTGTGTGTCTGACTTTCATTAGTGGCATGTTGGAATCAATGCCAACGTGAGTTCGTACTAGGGGCTACACCGGAGTGAAGTGGCTAGACTCATTTTGTGATTTGGAGGAACATGGGGTGTCCCAATTGTGACTGATTTTGTATTGGAGCTGGTTTACTCTTCACATTGTTTGGCGACAGCATGCGATCTAATGATCAACTTTCTTGCTACCAGCTTAAATGGTACAGTGTGCGTCACTCTGAATTCATTATCTTTTTCGCTATACCTTTTTATATTTCTGTTTATGTAAGGCACATCACGCATTACTGTCTGGCTAGCCTTTGCTCTGGAGGAGGAAGAGTGCTACCGTAATGGCCAGTGGACTAGTATGGAGTTTTTTTGGGTGAAATTATTGTGTGCTCCATGATACCGTGTGTCTCAGATTTGGCTCTTTTAACCGCTACCCAGTGGTTTGAAAGTTTAAAATATGCACGAGCTACTCACCATCGTTGGAGCCGCGCTTGGCTCCTCACGTGCCTTCTGTGACGTCTCTGGCTCTTCGCAGATTTGTGCTGCTGAGGGACGCTTAGTAGCACCAAAGCTCCTTGAGCCACCCAGCGCACAAACTTATGCGTGCTGCCATTTTGGATTTTATAGTAAGAGCGCAAGCAGGCAGGTTTTGATTTCTTTTGTTTTGGCTACCCGCTGCTGCACCAAGCATGAGCCACATTCTTTTCTTCTCTGGTGTTCTTGAAGGGACATAACACATGCACACAGTCGAGTAGCAAGGGAGAAAGTCTGTTGGATGTATGGTGAGTTACCACAGCTTTTATCGACGGATATGGTTTGTCATGCGGTGTCGGTCATCGCTGTCTGTGAGCCAGGAAGTTACATCTCTGGACTATTCCACAGTGTGGTTCAGACTATCTTTATGTGAGCATATTGCAGCAGCGCTGTATGTGAGCCGGCAAGCTACATCTCTGCACTATTCCACAGTGTGGGACAGACTATCTTTATGTGGGCATATTGCAGCAATTTTACTTTAACTGTTTGTGATCTGACTCATGTGGAACTTGGTCATGTCTGTTCACATCAACACGTTACTGGCAATATTACACGCTAGTATGTCAAAAAACAGGAAAAGAATGCATCTGATTAATGCTGTGTATTGTTACTCACCTGGAACTTTTGGTGGTCATAGTTACTACTGGCATGTGTTTTTGTGTTATGCCTTAGTATTACATATGTCTACAACATATTTACATGTTTCTCGAGGGGGGCACTTTACAAGTGTGTGCCCAGAGTCTTTCTTCTCAGGTGAGCGGTTGCTCACCGGTAAGGGTCATTTGTTTTTAAAAAAAATTACAAGAAGTATGCAAGAAAAGTTTCAGTGTTTCAAAGTTGATTTCTTGTAAAGGTTTGTGATGCCACAGTTTATGCCTCTTACATTTAGGCGGGATTAGAATTAGAGTGGGTGGTAGTCCCTATCTCTTACTTGTAGGATGGTTTCGTTCTTACTTTCCACCTTACATTACACTCCTTTACGTGAGGGTGGTTCTGGTCTTGGTGGGTGGTTTCCCACCTCTATGTGTTGTGGTTACGTTACGTTTGAGGTATTGCATCGTGATCAATGTGTGTAAGTCGTCTTGCGCTGCACGTTTGGTCTGATGAGTTTGTAAGTCCCCTTGTGCTGCACATCTTGTGTTGTGTATAATTTGCCCTGCGCCTCACATGTTGTTCTGTGGAAGGCGCCCTGCGCTTCATGTGTTGTTGTTCTGTGTATGTCGCCCTGTGCTTCAGGTGTTGTTGTGTGTAAGTCGCCCTGCGCCTCACCGTGTGTCCCCTCTGTGATGTTCACCTTGTGGTACACGTGTTTCTTTCGTGTTGGTTTCACCCTTTTTGCCTGGTTTTGGTTTGGGTGTTTCTCTTGGGGTCTGGTCCACCCTTCACTACATTTTTTCATTTTGTTTATTGGGAAGGATGGGGATATTGTTTGCTATTGATTTATTCTTGTTTGTCAATATTTTTCCTTCCTTCATGGTACCCTGTGTGCCTACTCTTGTGAAGTTGTTTTTAGTTTTGCCTCCTGAGTTTGAACCTTTTCTCTGTCTGTATATTTTCTTGCATTCTTTATAGTTATTCCAATGTTTTCCCAAACTTTCATTTTTCTTTTAAAAGGAAGGGGATAATGTTATATCCACATATTGTTTATGTATGTTACCCAGCCTAGATTTCTCCTAACTGCTCAGCCAGAGTGAGAGATGGTATTGGAATGTTGGTGTGACTGTGATGAATGGAATGCCTGGGTGCCTGTGTGGATGAGTGGTGAGTCGTGACAGTTGGAGAAGGGCTGAGCAGAAGGGAGACTGCTCCTGGTGGGGCTGGAGTGAAGGCTGGCAACTCGAAAATGGACTTATGTAGGGGCATAATAACAAGGGCAGTCTCGCCGCTTTAGCTGCATTTTTTGTCGCTAAAGCGCCAATATTTTTATCGCCCTATTTTCAAGGTGGTGCTAACATGCATTAGCGCATGTTAGCACCCGTTTTCCCGATGCCTCGCTTTGCATCTCTTATGAGATGCAAAGTAGGCCTCACTGGGTGTACCCCTGATGGACTACCTTGTGAAATATCGCTAAATGTACATTACAATATTTACAAGGAGGCCCACGCATTGTAGCAGACGTTAGTCTGCTAAAATGCTGACTTACCTATACCTGACAATGGGGGTGGATTATGCTGATACGACCACAGGGTTGTATCAGCAAGGTTATCACCGATTTCCATGGAACATCGCTGGAAAACCAGCGATGTTCCATGGAAAACACCGCTATCACTGGAAAATTATCGCCTTTGCTTACTAAAGCGATAGCATGGCGATAATTGCCAGTGATAGCCAGCGATAAATAAGTTGTTGCTAAGAGCGGCCAGCGATAATTATCGTTGCCGCTTGATAACATGCCCCAAACTTATTTACCTGGAACCAATAAAGAAGTCTACAATACTCTACCTGGCTACCTGTGTAAGGGCACAACAGTATCCATCTGGAGACCAAGACGGGGTGCTTCGTTCTCTCATACCAGGTAATGGGGTTGGCTTTATCCTAGGCTGATTCTTGGCTACACACCTACATACATGCTACATTTAGGTACATCTAGTTAGGGTTAGCATAATCGGAGTACGCATTACTATTGACATGTATCTATACGCATGTATATATCTCTTGTTTTAGCACTAAGCTAGAATTCTACCACCTCTACTCTATTTGTTCCTACAAATGTTTATATATGTTTCTGTCTTGTGGTTGTAACAACACACATATTTTACACTAGAATGACGCAGGTTCAATAAATGCTTATTGAAAACGTCCCTACCGTTTATTTTGTGTACTAATCTGAGATAAAGTGAGCTTGTGTGACTGAGCGAAAAGTACTGTACTGTTTCCACTATCCCTGGGGGTCAGGGTTTTCATGTTCGATAGTTGCCGGTAACTATTCTCTTCTTGGTTAGAGGGGTTCATAGTGGCACTGTGAGCTAGCTGGTATACAGGCAAACATATCCGGTGGGGGTGTCAGGAATCAGTCTGGATACCAATCCCACAGTTTATGTTGTCTAAACGTGCACATCCTATATAGATTTATAGGAACTACACAACAACCTCAACCCCCAAGACTAAATATAACAAAAAAAGGGAGGGGGTTGCGTGGTTTCAACTCCTCAAACCTTACTAGGACCCAGAGATCCCATCCCCTGGGGACAAAGCAATAAAAAAGGGGAGGTGGGCTGTGTGGCTCCCACTCTCCAAGCTTCATAGGCCATCAGGATCCCATACCCCAGGGCCACTTTTCGTTTGAAACTGAAAGTGGCCATAGGGCCCCCTTCCTGAGACTTAACATGGCACAGGGACCCCACTACTCAGGATCAAATCCAATTAAAAAGGGGAGGGGGCATGTGGCCACCATCTCTGAGGTTTATGAGGGTCAGAGGACCCTACAGCCAAGGTATGAGTAATTAATTAAGGAAGGGGGCATGGAGCTCCCCTCCCTGAGTCTAATTGGGCACTGGAGGCCCAATCCCCCAGGGCCAAAATGTAAATAAAAGGGGAGGCGGCAGCACGTCTCCCTTCCTCAAGCCTTTATAGGACCCAGTGACCCTCACATCCCAGGGCGATGCTTAATTTGAAAGGGGAGGGGCTATATGGCCTACTCCCCAAGCCTTATAAGGCCTGTGACCCTATCCCCTGTGGTTAAATTTAATTTAAAAAGTCAGAGCTGGCACACAGTCCCCCTCCCAAAGCCTTATTGGGACAGGGGACCCCAACCCTAGTGGCCTCCATTATTTAAAGCTGGGTGCCCCAGGGGCCAGTGCCCACCTGGGGCAAGCACCAAATAGAATGTTGGAGGGTATGGTGGGAGCCCGTGGCCCTGGTGGCACCAGCCAGCTCCATGTATGCTGAGAGAGCCTATATTGCTCCCAACGGGAGGAAGCAGCTATTTATACTGCTCCCTCTGAGTAGAAGCAATATGTTCTTCTTTTTCCCTGTCTACATCAGTGCAAGCAGGGAAACAGATCCCAAGTCTGCTCCCAGCCGGTGGGTGCATTTTTAAAGCTCCCAACGGCTGGCAGTACAATTTGTGTTTGCTCCTGTTTGGTGGGAGATTTGAAATGCTCCCACCAGACAAAAGCAAGCATATGTTTCCGGGCTGTGCAGGTGTGGGCACAAAAACCACTGTGTCCTGGAGGTGGGCTCCCTGGGACACAGCAAGTGAGATGGCCCTAGGAGAGGGAGTCCCCCCGAGCCATTGATTGCTCAGATAGGGGGAACACTTGGCCCTCCTCCCCTTAATAGTTACATTAAGCCACACACACCCCTCCTCTAAAAAATGTATTTGGGCACTGGGAGAAAAAAATGGCTCGACGGACCGTGCATACCCTCCCCTTAAAAAATAGATTTGGGCCTGGGGCTCAAAATGGCTTGGGGAGTGGGGGCCTCCTGCCTCTCCCCCTTATATATACACAGCCCTGGGGGGTTGGGTTCCCAGGGGGCCTAATTGGGCTGGGGAGGGGTGCCCTACTGATATCCACCCCACTTATATAAATTATAAAATTGCGCCACCATTTTATTTCCCCACGATACAAGGGACTCCTGCAGGAGCACAGCAAAATGTGCAGTTATTTTTATTGACCCGAGTGGGGAGTCCTGTTGGGTCTCCCCCATAGGGCCTAGGGGGAAAGGGTATCTGGTTCACTACACCGCCCCATTATATTATTATTATTATTTGTTAAAGTTCAGGAGAGAGGACTAAAACCCTGAGTCCTGTAATGGCTGCTGGCAACATTTCTCTCATGTTGCTGGCACCCAATCAGAGTGCTTGCTCCCGCGGGAGTCTGATTCTAGTTAGAGCAAGATGGCTTAAGGGAAAAAAAGTAGGGGCAGGCGATGAATTTCATTCTGCTGCGGGAGTTCGCAGAGTTTTGCCCGATCCACGCTCTGTGCGGACTTCTTAAAAACTCAGCAAAGCAGCGTGAAGCTGAATTTTTCCTCTCTCGTGGCACAACAACATTAGGTTAGCACGAGCAAGAAAAATCATATACTAGACCGCTCCCAGTGAGATTTTTCACTGCAGGCAGTACCGGCAGGCCACTACTGCTTGCGTTGAGAAACATGGCTCTTGCGTTGAGGAAGCTGCCGCCCAGGTAGAACATCTGCTCGAGGGGCAAGAAGAAGCAGTGCCACTTTGTGTAGCGAGTTGTGACCTTCGTGCTACTTTTACAGTGCAGGCCAAACTTCCGGCTCTAAAATTCAGCACGAGCATCACGACTTTCGGCACTTCGCAGAGTTCCGCACAGCAGAACTCTACAAATTCCACCTAGGCCTAAAGAAAAGCTCCCTGGGCCAGTTAGAATGCTCTATGTTTAAATTGGTACTGCCGTGAGACTCTCGTGAGCCTCTCGCGGACCCAACTGTCCAGATTGACAAATATTTTTCTACCTTAATTTTTCAAAAACTACTGAACCAACTTTCACCAAATCCCAAAAAGCATAATCTGTGTACGTTTCTTGACAAATTTGATATAACTCTGTTCAGCAGATTTTGTGGTAGCGTTTCCTAAAGAAGTATACGGAAAATGCATGTAGGAATTTGCTTTTCCAGAAATTTATTTTTACTTTTTGCTGTGAACATGAAACAAAAAAAAATAAAATATTAGCCGCCACTTTTTTAAATATTACTCTGAGCCCCGGGAGTGGGCCAGGTTCCGGGCTCAATATCATCATAGTATTTGGGGAGAGGGGCGTGCATGTGGGCCCCCTCCATGGATCAGTTACAGTTCAGAGAACCTTATCCCCTGGGACCCAGCATAAAATAAAAGAAAAGCTGTGCACATGGCTCCCTCTCCAAGCCTCATAAGGTACCATGGCCCCTATCCCATTGGGCAGCAGTTAAATTAAAGGGAAGGGAGGTGCACAGCCACCCTCTCCAATTCTGTTACGGCCCTGTGTGCAGCCAGGACCTGCAAGACCAACCGCACACTGCACATGCCAGAAGGCCATGCATGGCGGGGTATTAGCTGCCCACAGGGAGTTGGTTGCAGGACCTGAGGTCAAGTCCTACTGCCAACAACAAAAATACACAGAGGGTCCCTGAGTAACTACATATATTTGGAGAAGAAACCAGGGAATGATACAAGTTGCAAAATAGTAAAATAACATACGACTTCTCCAAAATCTGCATATAACAAAACAAAACATTTATAATATAGAAATACCTTAAGTCAGACCAGTTGTATTTATGGTTTATTCATTTTAGATAAATAGTGCTCCTTAGCCCGCAGTATTTAGTATTATAATGCCATGTGTTTCATATTTCAAACCAGTTGTTGCGAAGATTATTGTGAGCCCTGTATTATGTGCGAAGTTCTATGGAATAAGTCCTGACTGAATGGCAGGTTGCCACCGACCTAAATACACAGACAGCACCCTGATGAAGGTTGTTGTCATCGAGTTGTAACTGTCCAATTATTTCAACAAATATTATAGTAGCATTTTCACTATTGTATTATAATTGTTATTACAATGAGTAATACTTTTTAGAATCTCCTGATGTTGCCTGTTGTACATGTTTGTTTTATGTATATTTTTTCGTTATCCTATGATGTGTTACTTGTCCTCATTGTTATATAGTTGGTTGTTTATGTTTTTGGTTTTCAGTGTATCTACATGAAATATGTGAATTACTTGTCTATTAATGTGTGTGGTGCTCACAAACTTTTAATATAAATATGTTGATTATAAACTATATTAATATATGTTAAAATTAAAAAAAAACTTAATTTTGTATCTAAGATGAATAAACCATGAACTTAACTGGTCTGACTTATGGCATTTGCATGTTATACATGTTTTATTTGTTAAATGCAGACTTTAGAGAAGTTGTTATGCTATTTTCCTGCTACCAACAACCCATCGCGCATTGTTGAAGGCCATGCATGGCGAGGGGTTGGCTTTGCATATGGCAATAACTATTACTTTACGTAGAAACCTTGAAATTCACTGAAAAAAACAAAGGTTAAAGTGGCATTATAGTTAAGAATTGTAATTATATCTTACGTTACATTAAAAAAACCTTAGAAATTCACTGAAAAACCAAAGTTTAAAGGACCATTATAGTTATGTGAAAATTTCACTTAAAACATTCCAAGCAACATTAAAATTCACCAGTTATAGATATCTCAAGTAAATATGACTCGTTCCCTAAAGTAACTATAACACGCACCCTCGCCATAGTCTGCGAATTACCCCACATAATACATCACTCTTGACATGATCTATGACATCATGATAGCATGACTGCAACATCAGAAATTACATAATTGATTAAAAGACTGTGCATGGCTGGCCCGTAAATTGTAGTTACTTTAGTGCACAAGTTGCAGGTTTGTACATGCCTCTTGTGGTGCAGGTAGGGAAATAATACCTTCAACACGTATCACAATAGCTAAAGGTTCTATAAAAAGGCTAAATAAAGTTTGGGGGAGAAGGCAACCTTGTCTTGTACCTCTTTTGCCCTTGAATTTTCCTGCATCAAATGAATTCATTTTCAGCCTTGCTTTTGGATAATACTTATGACCCAGTCAGAAAAAACAAATTCCTGCAAAATTTTAAAAAGAGTGTTCGAGGTCACAAGATCATATGCCGTTTCAGCATTGAGCATATAGATCCTTACCGGTATTTGTTTAGTATTTTAAAAACCCAAGGCTTCATTCATATAATTTGTCGTGGTATGAAGGTGCCTTCCGGACATAAAACAGTTTTTTATCAAAAAGTACCAATTTATGGCTAACCTCATTGAATCTATTAGCAATTACTTTTGTAAAACCTTTATAATCAGAATTCAAAAGAGAAATGTGTCAATATAAGTTTAGTTCCTGCAAATGTTTCCTCTTTTTTAAACAACAAACAATCACCTCATTGTTGTTTTGTAAATTATTTTTATTGCCATTTGTCATTGTAAACAGTACAACACAACAACAATGTCAGCTGAACAAGGGAAGGGAGTCGGAGGGGGAATAAGGGGAGAGAAGGAAATAATGAGGTCATTGAATGTAAGTACAGAGGGCGATGCCATGTTTAAACACTCCAGTACAAAAGAAAATGCGTTGTCATTCAAATAACATGTCACGCTAGAAGACTAGTATTGGACACAGAAATGAAAATGGCAGTATTAAGTTGATATATCACCATAAGAAGCATCTGAGAGGTAGAGTATAGTAATAGTGCCGATGGCCAGGCGATCTTCTCACAGGTCATGGGGGAATAGATAAAGACTCAGCAGGAGCAGGTGCTTATGGCACTGGGAAGGTGCAGGTGAAACCAACTCTCTTTCTCTGAACCAAGACGTGAACAGTTCCCAAATGTATATAGGACAGCACCCTGATGAAGGTTGTTGTCATCGAGTTGTAACTGTCCAATTATTTCAACAAATATTATAGTAGCATTTTCACTATTGTATTATAATTGTTATTACAATGAGTAATACTTTTTAGAATCTCCTGATGTTGCCTGTTGTACATGTTTGTTTTATGTATATTTTTTCGTTATCCTATGATGTGTTACTTGTCCTCATTGTTATATAGTTGGTTGTTTATGTTTTTGGTTTTCAGTGTATCTACATGAAATATGTGAATTACTTGTCTATTAATGTGTGTGGTGCTCACAAACTTTTAATATAAATATGTTGATTATAAACTATATTAATATATGTTAAAATTAAAAAAAAACTTAATTTTGTATCTAAGATGAATAAACCATGAACTTAACTGGTCTGACTTATGGCATTTGCATGTTATACATGTTTTATTTGTTAAATGCAGACTTTAGAGAAGTTGTTATGCTATTTTCCTGCTACCAACAACCCATCGCGCATTGTTGAAGGCCATGCATGGCGAGGGGTTGGCTTTGCATATGGCAATAACTATTACTTTACGTAGAAACCTTGAAATTCACTGAAAAAAACAAAGGTTAAAGTGGCATTATAGTTAAGAATTGTAATTATATCTTACGTTACATTAAAAAAACCTTAGAAATTCACTGAAAAACCAAAGTTTAAAGGACCATTATAGTTATGTGAAAATTTCACTTAAAACATTCCAAGCAACATTAAAATTCACCAGTTATAGATATCTCAAGTAAATATGACTCGTTCCCTAAAGTAACTATAACACGCACCCTCGCCATAGTCTGCGAATTACCCCACATAATACATCACTCTTGACATGATCTATGACATCATGATAGCATGACTGCAACATCAGAAATTACATAATTGATTAAAAGACTGTGCATGGCTGGCCCGTAAATTGTAGTTACTTTAGTGCACAAGTTGCAGGTTTGTACATGCCTCTTGTGGTGCAGGTAGGGAAATAATACCTTCAACACGTATCACAATAGCTAAAGGTTCTATAAAAAGGCTAAATAAAGTTTGGGGGAGAAGGCAACCTTGTCTTGTACCTCTTTTGCCCTTGAATTTTCCTGCATCAAATGAATTCATTTTCAGCCTTGCTTTTGGATAATACTTATGACCCAGTCAGAAAAAACAAATTCCTGCAAAATTTTAAAAAGAGTGTTCGAGGTCACAAGATCATATGCCGTTTCAGCATTGAGCATATAGATCCTTACCGGTATTTGTTTAGTATTTTAAAAACCCAAGGCTTCATTCATATAATTTGTCGTGGTATGAAGGTGCCTTCCGGACATAAAACAGTTTTTTATCAAAAAGTACCAATTTATGGCTAACCTCATTGAATCTATTAGCAATTACTTTTGTAAAACCTTTATAATCAGAATTCAAAAGAGAAATGTGTCAATATAAGTTTAGTTCCTGCAAATGTTTCCTCTTTTTTAAACAACAAACAATCACCTCATTGTTGTTTTGTAAATTATTTTTATTGCCATTTGTCATTGTAAACAGTACAACACAACAACAATGTCAGCTGAACAAGGGAAGGGAGTCGGAGGGGGAATAAGGGGAGAGAAGGAAATAATGAGGTCATTGAATGTAAGTACAGAGGGCGATGCCATGTTTAAACACTCCAGTACAAAAGAAAATGCGTTGTCATTCAAATAACATGTCACGCTAGAAGACTAGTATTGGACACAGAAATGAAAATGGCAGTATTAAGTTGATATATCACCATAAGAAGCATCTGAGAGGTAGAGTATAGTAATAGTGCCGATGGCCAGGCGATCTTCTCACAGGTCATGGGGGAATAGATAAAGACTCAGCAGGAGCAGGTGCTTATGGCACTGGGAAGGTGCAGGTGAAACCAACTCTCTTTCTCTGAACCAAGACGTGAACAGTTCCCAAATGTATATAGGACGGGAACGAAGGGGCATGAGTTCCTAAGTTAGTCATTTGCTCTTGGCAGTATGTGATATCTTGTAACCAAGCCTTGAAGGTGGGAGCGGATTGCCTGCCCCACTGTATGGCCAATGTCTGCTTGGCTAGTAGGAGCAACACAGCAGTAAGATGACGATGCGCCTTAAGGGTATCTTTAACATAGTTCAATAGACCACTCAAGGGATAATGAGGGGCCATGGGATCGGTAATCATTTGTATATGTGCAAACACTTCCCTCCAGAAGGATGGCACATACAGACACTGCCATGCAAGATGGAGGAAGGAAGCCTGCGGTACTCTGAAACAGAAGCAGCATGTGGCAGCAACTAAACATATTGGGAAAAGATGTTGAGGGGTGCAGTAGATGCGATGTAAGAATTTGAAATGAATTCATCTTCATCGGTAGTTCAGGGAAAGAAGTTTTTTTTTTCATTTCAAAGAATTTTATTATTATAAGGCAAATGAAAGTACACAAAACAAGTCAGTGATACAATTGATACATTATAAAAAACATTCAAAATATAGTAGGCAAGCATGTGTTTTAGAATAGATGTTCGTAGGCAATAGAGCCCACCAGAAATAAATAAATAAATTAAGTACGATGAAAATATTTATCATAGAACAGTAAGAAATATCAAGAGTATCACTATCAGGTAGAGTACCACAGAAAAGAAGTAAAGGGAAAAAAGAGAGGAAAGAAAAGAAAAGAGAGAGGATAGGAAAAGAAAGAGAAGGAAAGAAAAAGCAAGAAAAGAGAGAGAGAGGAGGATTTCCACCGGACCAACCCAACAAAGAAAACACCACTCATCCAGACATATCAAAGGGATATTGTGCAATCAACCCTTTGGAAGATAAATCCATATAGGCATCCAGAGCAGTCCAAACACCACTAGCAATAGACGGAGAAAGATGGGCATGGTCAACCGATGTAGGAGCACTACGTAAAAAGGAAACCCAAGCCCACAAGGTATGATAGGAAACTAAAGAAAATGACTTCCATTCCATTAAAATTACTTTAACTGCAATAGTCAATAAAAGGTCTAACAGTTGTAAGTCCATGGGCTCTAAGGGAAGAGGAATTGGGGAGGCTAGAGGGCCTAATAGGATTAAAGGAAAGGATAATTGAAACTGAACACCAAAAATGAGCATAAGGTGTTTGTGAATGAGATCCCAAAAAGGCTGAAGGAGAGAACAGTAAAAGAACATATGAGGAAAATCGCCAGGTAATAAACCACAACTCCAGCAAAGATTGTCCTCTTTAAGATTTAACGCGTGTAAGCGCGTAGGAGTCCAATGAAGAAGGTTAACGGAGAAAAATTTAGATTGCATTAATGATGGAGCGATTTTATTATGAAGAGAGAGTTTACCAATCATCTGCCAGGTGTCTGAAGAAATATGATCCGTAATACAATGGTCAAAATGATGCAGCCACTTCTGCTGAGTTACAGTATGGGTAGGTATGGAAGTAGATTGCAAAAATGTATAAATTTTAGAGGCTACATGACCAGTCCTAATCCATAATTGAAAGAGATTAATCGTAGGGGAAGTAGGATGAAGGCGCACCTTGGCCAATGCCACTTTAATCTTGAGAAATGTATAAAAATCTAAATTAGACAAAGAAAACTGTTGAGGAAAATGGTAATGGAGCATTACCGGAATCATAGAGATGATGAACAAGCGAAATCCCTTTAGACGCCCAATAAGACATTAAAGAAGAAGATATATTAATTTTAATTTTAGAATTTCGCCAAATAGATGACCACCTAGATTTGTGTAATGGAGTCGCCATTCTCTTGTCCAGAATTCTTACCGCAGCAATAGTATCTAGAATAATAGAGCGGGAAAAAGGAATGAACAAAGTGGACGTAGTTAAAAAAGAAGCAGTCGGCAAAGGAGAGACCAGTTCCTGTTCTATTAGCAACCAAGAAGGAACATGAGTAGGAGGGGATGCAAACCAGAGAGCACCTTGAGAAGCTAGAAAGGCGGTTTGATATCTTTCCCAATCAGGAAAATTACAACCTCCCATATAACAAGGTTTTCGTAAGAATTTGTAAGCAATTCTAGCCCTTTTATTATTCCATACAAATCTAGAAGTAATAACATCAATGTCATGAAAAAAGGAAGCAGACATCTTCACCGGAAGCATGGAGGAGACAAAATTAATAATCGGCGTGGTCATCATTTTAAGAGTCTGAAGGCGCCCCCACCATGAAATGTGTTTCGGAGACCATGCGTCTAGCAAACGTCGTACTTTAAGCATAGTCTGATTTTCATTGTAAGCTACTGTATCATATAATGTGGAACAAAAGTAAATACCCAAATACTTCAATTGCTTGGACTGCCATTTAAAGCCAGCAGAGCCCATATGTGTAGAGAAACAATAAGCATTCAGTGGGAACATCTCGGTCTTGTCCTTATTTAAGGTGTATCCTGAAACCTTTGAGAAACGAGAGATGATATCAGAAATAGCAGGAATGGCCAAAGCAATATCATCAGAGAAAATAAGGACATCATCCGCGTAAGCCGCAGTTTTAATCCGATGAGGGCCAAAAGAAAAACCCTTAATATCTGGATGCATGTCAATTAATCGAAGGAGAGGATCAATGGATAATAAAAACAAAAGAGGAGATAAAGGGCATCACTGTCTAGTACCCTGGCGAAGGTTAAAAAAAGACGACGTAGCACCATTTATCCTTATGTTGGCTCGGGGTTGTGAATAGAGGGACATAATCATATGAATAAATGAATCACCAAGATTATGTGCACATAATATAGCACAAAGGAATGGCCAGGACACCTCATCGAAGGCCTTTTCTGCATCAAGAGCCAAAGCAGCGGCCGGTAGCTTAGAGCGTTTAGCTGAACCGAGAATATGACAAAAGGTTCTGATATTATATCGCGCGAGACGCCCCTTTACAAAACCTGTTTGGGATGGATGTACCAATTGAGGAATGAAGGATTCTAAACGTTTAGCCAAGATTTTAGCAAAGATCTTAGCTTCCATATTAAGAAGGGAAATAGGTCGGACATTTTTGGGGTCAGAGTGATCCTTCCCCTCTTTCGGAATCACTACAATAGTGGCATCAGCAGCAGAACCAGAAACAGATCCATTCTTATTAAAGGTATCAAAAACAGATTGAAGCTTGGGAACAATTAAAGGAAGAAAGGTTTTGTAAAATAAAATAGGGTAACCATCAGGTCCTGGAACTTTTCCAGAACGAGTGGCTTTAATTGCAGCAACAATTTCGTCAGAAGTAATTGGGCTATTTAAAGAACTACTATCCTCTACAGAGATAGTTTTAATTGGGACAGATTTTAAGAACTCCTGGCATTGCTCAAAAGAGGATTGGTTAGAAGGAGTATATAGGTTATTATAAAAACCACGAAAAACCTCAAGAATTTCCTCAGTCTGAAATTTTTTAGTGCCAAGGCGATCAGTAATAGAAGAAATCAGAGAAGAGTTATAAGAGGATTCCTGAAATTTCAAGGTAGCCGCAAGAAGCTTACCAGCCCGGTTTTTTAATAATAGCCTTTTGGATTTCTGAGCTTGGACCCCAATATGAGCTCTCTTGGTGACTATGGTATTATAAGTATATTTTAAGTGCTTAATTGATTGCAGGCAGGATTTATCTTTAGAATGTCGAAAGAGAGCTTCTAAATCTTTAATCTGAGTAGCCAAGTCGGAAAGTTCCTTTTTAATAGTAGAATTCCTCTTTGACATACACTTAATAACCTGACCACGGAAAGTACACTTAAACGAATCCCAAAGTACAATTGGGGAAGAAACTGAGCCTTCATTTTCAAGAAAAAAAGAATTAATGTCATTGGAAAATTCACGAATTTGGGAATCATCCTGTAAAATTTCAGTATTTAATCTCCAGGATCGAGGTCTTGTCTGAGGAACAAAGGACAACAACGTAAAAGTAACCGCGGCATGATCAAAAATCAGAATATGGTGGATAAGCGGCGAGGAAGAAGAAGAAACCAAAGAAGAGTGTACTAACAAGTAATCAATACGTGAAAAGGTAGAATGAGGGGGAGAAAAGAAAGAAAAATCACTACCAGTAGGATTATGCAAACGCCATAGATCCTCAAGATGAGATATAGAACACATATTAAGTAGTTGTTTATGTGATTTAGAAGGGCAAAACTGAAAAGCTGAATTCCTGTCTAGAATGGGATCCATTGGTAAATTGAAATCCCCACCAACAATAAGATTACCCGAGTGAGGTGTACCATTCAATTTCTTGGTAATTGCCTTCCAAAAGGACGGATCATCTTTGTTCGGGGCGTAAATATTCATAACATAGAGCTCAGCATTGCCATCAGTCAACTTAGTTAAGAGCCATCTACCCTCAGAATCGTGCTCAGAAGAGATTATAGACAAGCACGACTTTTTAGAGACCAAGGTGATAACCCCGTTCTTTTTACCAAAAGCATCGGAGCAGGCAACATCAGAAACCCACTCTTTCTTTAGGAAGAGTGCCTCTATGGTAGAAACCTTTGTTTCCTGAAAAAGAACCAGATCCGAAGAAAGAGATTTGCAATAGTCTAAGATCTTGGACCTCTTGACTGGATGATTCAAGCCCTTAACATTAAGGGACAGCACATTCAGACCCGACATAATCTTACAGAGACAAACAAAGATAATTCATGACTGAGAAAGAGCAAACAAACAACACCAAAACCAGCAGCCAACCCCAAAAACTTGAAACCAAAAAGGGAGAATCCTATGAGGAAATCCAAAGAGCGAAAAGAAAAAAGAGAGAGAGAGAAATATGAAAATGAGAGAATATAGAGACAGATGTTGAAGAAAAGGCCATAGAAGAAGGAAAAAGAAAGGAATAAGAAAGGTCTGAAAAAGACCAAATTCATACTAGGGGGAACGTGGTAAGATGAGCAAGGAAAACATTGTGAGGTATAATAACAATCAGTTCGAACAACCCCAATGTAATATATAACTTGGTATAAATAATCAGGAAGAGGAAAACATTTGAAATGAGGATTGATAAGAAGAGGGAGCGTGCCATAAGAACAAGCCAACCGGTGAGTTTATAAAAGAAAAATATGCATGTAGTAAGAAACTATATAGGAAGAAAAAGAGAGCACTATGCAAAAGTGGAGAAAATCAAAGAAAGAAAAACAATAAATAAGTGTGAAACATGCCAATCAATGAAGTACAGAAATAGCTAGAATAGGAGGAAATGTATTATCTAAAAAGAGTATAAAATACAAGATAAATACATAGATTACAATAAACTAGCACCAATATAGGGAGATAGTAAATAATTGAGAAGCAGAACAAGCAATGAAAAACAATGGAAAGATATATCAAAACTAATTATGCAATAAATATTCAGAGGCACTTGTAAGCAATTAATTACCATGCATAAGGTATATAAACAGTGTTATAATTAGCTAATGAAAACAGGAAGGAATATCAAAAAGATATGAAGTTCATATATGATACTTAGACAAGCTAGTAAGAAAGTATAAATAGATCCAATAATTTAGACCTAAAGGAAAAAAAAACATGTAATAGCGGTAAAGCACCTTAAGCAATAAAGCATTAATTCAGTAATCATATAAAGAAATGCAAAATATAGGAGCTGTAACATGGTGAACAGAGCTTGATGCTAACCATAATAAATTGATAATAATAACCCTATGACCAAGTCTTGTACCAGAACACGAAACAGTACAAGAAATATTGAAGTCAATTAGCACAAAAGACATACAAGTAGAACGACCACACCAAACGGAAGAACCAAATACAAAGCAAGAGAGAACTTAGACTACGCACAAAACAAAAACGAAAGGAAATCTAAGGCCGTGGATAGAGAAATGACCAGAAATGAACACATACTGTACAAAAAGAGCCAAAAATAGATAGACGCGAAAAAGCTAGACCATCACTACAAAGAGGAGCACGGGAACATAAATGAGATATATCCAAAAGAACAATGAGGTATGAGACAACGAAGAGAAAAAGAACAAACCATGGGGGAAAAGAAAAAACCATACCAAAGTGAAAAGTGTTCAAAGTGTTGGGCTTTCAGGGAAACTGCGTGTCAAAAAGAGCTGGAAGCCCCACTCATGAAGAAGAAGCACGTCGCCGCCACAGCCACTGTTGTCGCATCGCCGTACAAGAGGATCAACGTCGCCTCAGATGCTGCCGCTTCACCGGGAAGCGGGTCGCAGGGCCTATCGTGCCTCAGATGCATCGTTGAGTCGCCGCACGGCTGTCGGGCGTGCACACATCGTGTTGCATCCAAGACAAGACGCCATTTTTGTTTCATTGCACCAGGTCTTAATCTCAACACGGCGTTGCGAGCCGCATCACCACGGAAGCGCAGTAAGAAACTGACGCAGCACCTCCCCTCGCAGAGAAGAACCGCCACATCCCCTCCACAGTAGTAGGGACCCAACGCATCACTGTTCTTGCGTGTAAGGACCGATGCATCACCTTCCCTGCAACACTTTCGTTGTATAGCGTTACGCATCTTAAGGTACATTGACTCAAGGTGTCGCATTTTTCATTCAAAAGAGAACTAAGCCAATTCTACCATTTTTAAGTACAGTATTGTGGATATTTGTCATTTGTGGTCTTGTATTAAGCCTATATAAAATGCTTATTTTCATACTACAACTTGTGTAGTGTCCATCTGTAGTGTTGTCACTAGGTTACTGTATGTGTTCACAAATGCTTTACACACTGCCTCTGAGATAAGCCTGTCTGCTCGTGCCAAGCTACCAAGGGGGTTTGCAGGGGTTATTTTAGGATCGTACCTCCTTACCCTGACTAGACGCAGGGGTCCCTATTTGTCACTGGTACGTACCTATGCCAACTAGAGACCCCCAAATCTAACAGAGGCCATGACCAGATCTTTGCTTCTTGCCTAACATGTAATCGAACAAACTGAATATGTTCCAAAGGTTGGCTAAGTTATGTGGATTAAATAATTCCATCATCCAAAAATGTGTTTTCTGTTTATTGCACTATGCTTGCTGTTTATATAAAATGGAAAATAAAATGCATGTTACTCCAGGTCAAAGTTGGGACTAAAATTGAAATAAATCAGGAAAACGGTGACAAAGTTATAAACAGTGATTAAAAGATAGAGGTATATGAAGAGACAGAAGTGTAGTGCCATGGAAGAAAGAGTCCTGAGGTGGAATTAAGGCTAGTCAGCATTGATATTTGGCAACCCAATCATTTGTCAGTGCCTCAATGAGTTCCTATGAAAAGCTTTGACCTCATGCAATTCTTTTTTAAGAAATTGACACTGGTGTTCGCACCTAAAGGATTGGCAAAAATAGGGTATTAAAGCAACTCCCCCAGTTTACAGCTTGGACCCTAGAAATCCAACTGCCGCTTGCCAGCTGAATGGACCCTAGCCACTGTGTTGCAAATAGAGCAAGGAACAAAAGAACATGCCATAAATATCATCAACTGTCAGGTCAATATTTTCCAGTTAATGAGTAGAAGTTGTAGAAGTAAAAAAAAAAAGTTATTTATCTTAAAGGATTAGTACAGGTGAGGTTCTGTAAATTACGAATTCGTTCGTGCTCAGCCTCCATTTTGTAATCGCCGCCATTTTGTGTTGCCCTCACTCAGGCAGCGCGGCGAACGCGATGTTTTTGTCATTTCTGCATTCACGTGTCAGGTGGCTTCTTTGCTCATGTTTACCGGCGAGTGTCAGGGTCTGGCTGAGTACACTAATTCCTGTCTGAGCTGATTAATCCCCGTCCGGACTATTTGTTGGCTCACACCCTTCTTTCCTCCAGGTTATCTTATCTGCTGTCCTTCGCTACATGTCTCATGTATTCTCCTGTTTCACGACTATTCTTCTAACACATACAGCTGTGTTTTCTCTGCTTGTAAACCAGATTGTGTGGATTCACTCGATGTTTTACTTAAGGGGTCGAGTAACAAACGCAACCGGGAAACTTTTTAAGGCATTGTTTATAACATTTGTTTATGTCTCCTGCTCTTGTGTGATTGCATTTTGCATTGTATTGTACCATATATAAACCTGTGCGCCACGGAGTTAAGTGGCAGTCTCTTTTGAACCTCGTTGTACTGACGACTTCTAAGACCACTGTACTAGCTGCAGCTAATAAATACCATCTTCTACGCCAGACCAAGAGTCCGTGTCTCTGTATTTGACAAGGCAGGTGAATCCCGGGGATTTCAGGCGTACCCTGTGCCACAGGCCTTAAGGCTACGGTTCTCCAACTGGCGCCCAATGTGGGGCGACTTCAGAGGAAGCGGTTAAGCCTGAGGGTCGTGAGGAGCCCCGCAAGAAACTTCTGGAGGACGCACACCACGTGATCGACCCCTGTATGTCGAAGTGGACCGAAGGTCTTTGACAGCGCGGCTACTCCTTTCCGACGGCTACTGAAGACTGCTGCCCTGACTGTCGCCCTGCCTTGGACTCTTCTGATGAGGTTTGGTAAAGCGAGACGATAGACGGACCTTCGCTGGTGTAGGACGATTCTTAGTTAAGTATTTGGTGAGTCGCTCCCACGATTCTTTGTTTTGTTTTGTTTTTGGGTTTTTATTCAGGTATTGCAATACCCGAAGCCAAGGGGTAAGTACGATTGTACTGTTTCAGTGATTTATACCCCTTGTTGTTTGTGAACAGTCTAGAGAAGTAACGATGCCTGGACTGAGTAAGTTCAAAAGGATTTGTTGTTTAGGTTGTACAAGGGACTCCCAGTTGGAGGATTCATGTCCGATTCCACCAGTTGGAACTCCCACTTATGAGCTCTATTCTAAGCATGGTATTGGTCCCATTACCTTTAACGAGACATGGGTCCGATACACGAAAAATAGTGGAGTTTTGAGTTGACCCCAAAATGGTAGTTTTGATCCTGCCATACTAGATAATTTGGAAACGATTTTGTTTAGAAGAAAAGCCCGGCTGGCAATGTTTGACTCTTTTCGCCTTTGGCGTAAGGAAGCCAAACAGAGAGAGATTAAGCAAGCAAAAAAAGATAAGAAAGCACAAAATATGTCAATTATAGAGGCTGCTCAACAATTTAAAAATAATGAAGCAGATGGTGCAAATGAGGTATTAGAAAGACAACATCGCATGGCTATAGATAGATGCTATCCGGTGTTGCCTACTTCCTCTTCCGATAAAAATAGGGAATTAGAAGAAGATTCCCTAATGTCTTGTTTATTGAATTCACCTCCGCCCTATGCCCAAAATGCTAACGCACCTCCGTTACCTTCTCCTATCGCTCAACCACTGGTTGCTCAATTGCCGATTATTCAGCAACCGGCTCAGCCCGTTAATGTTTCCTTGCCTGTTTCTGCTCCGTCTTTACAGCCTGCAATTCAGCCCCCACCTCTACCAATTCCCACTCTCGTTCCTCAGTCGGCTACATTTCAGTCTCCGTTACCTTCTGCATCTGTATTGCCTCCCATTCTCTCGAGGGATTCCCCTACATCACATAGGAGACTGGCTGAGGCTGTCTCGAATTACTTTTCTCCTCTTCTCGGGTCTTTGAATCTGTCTCCAGCTTTCTCTAGACGACAATCCCGTTGTCAGCTTCCTCTTACGGACGAGAAGGTAGTTTTGGGTTCCCTCGCTCGTGATTGGATGGAGAGAGGACTAGATTATAGTACAGAAGATACTTTCTTTTCGTCAATGGGTAGAGCCCACACAGAGATATGTTTTTAATGTCATGTGTCAAACTCTCATCAAAGGTTGGGAAGATATGGGGTTGGATACAATTCCTTCAGAGCTGTTGAAATTACAAGCTGATTTTGATAAAGGTTTTATTGTAGGGCCACGAGTCGAAGACGCAGTCTCTAAACTTATTGCGTTTCGAACAATGTTCTTGTCTTTATCCCTTTCCGAGGCTGATCCTGCCAAACACACAGGCGTTAAGAATTATCCGATGCGTGAAGTTCCTCCTGTATGGAGAGACGCAATAGTTGGTCCACCTGCTGTTCCTGCTCATTTCCAGCGTATATGGGTCCATGAACCCTGGAAAAGGTCTGAAGTGTTGGCGCTTAAGCAAACTCTTCCGGACCCTCGTAAAAATCCGGCTGGATATTATAAAGAATTGTCTCAAACAGTTGTTGCTTGTATTATGAATTTGGCCGATATAGATATGTTGTTTGGGAATGTTGTTCCACAAGCCTTGTGGGCACGGATTTGTAGGGAAAATCATGATGCTGAATTAGGTGGTGATTGGGCTGCTATTAGAGCCACTGATTCAGGTCAAGTGGGTGGTGCAAAACCCGATGATCTGATTAAGGCCCTACCAGGCAGAATAATAGAATTAATGAAAACTATGATGCCCGCGGTACGAGTTAATTGGGATAAGCTGGCCGCATGCAAGCAAAGGAAAGACGAAAGTGTTTCGGATTTCTTCACCCGTTTTGAAGAGACGTTTATTGATCACAGTGGTCAGGATTTGAGTGTAGAGGGTGGACAACGGTTGTTTGTGGATAAGTTTGTATACAATTTGCTTCCTGAATTATCGAATAAACTAAAAAGTTCTGAAAGTGCGTGGGCTGTTTCTTCCCCAGCTAAAATACTGGCTACTGCACAGTATTATGAGAATAGAGATAAGGAGGAGAAAGAGAAACAAGAAAAGAAAAATAAAGATTTGAAAACAAAGGTGCTTTTGCAGCAAGCTTATCCTCTGCGATCTACGCAGCCTCAGTTTTCTCAACCCCAACAGTTCCAGAAAGTGTTTCAGAAACCTGAGTATTTCGCACAACGTCTTCCGTTGGGTCCTAATCAATGTGCGTATTGCAGAGAAGAGTGACATTTTAAGAATAGTTGTCCGGTCCTATTACAGCGTAATAATGGGATGTCTGCTCCACGAGGTCGTGGTAATTCTCAGTCAGGATCTAGAGGTAGAGGACGAGGTGTGTCCTCTCAGGAGCAGCGTTCTATTCCTCCATCTACTACGAACTATTTTGATCAGCAGAGAGTTCAGTCCACACAGTATTATAATGACGATTATTGTGAAGAAAGGGCTGACGATTTTCAGATCGAATAGGACAGCAGTGGACGAAGTGAGGGAGTTGTGTCGATTCCAGTAGTATCGTATATCTAGTGATGGAGAGAGAGCACTTTTGGCTATTGTCGATGATTTTATACAGAAAGGCGTAGTTGAGGAAACAAGAGGTAATGTTTGTAACAGTCCTGTTCTTCCGATTCTTAAGAGAACTGATCCTTCACAACCTCCTGTTTACAGATTTGTTATTGACCTTAGAGAGGTCAATAAAATTGTGGTGCCACCGTTTCCTGTTGTCCCGGACATTACAGCTTTGTTGACAATGATTCCTGCCTCGGCAGCTTGGTTTTCAGTTATAGACCTCAAGAATGCTTTCTTTAGTATTCCTATTGCTGAAGAAAGTAGGGATATCTTTGGTTTCTCTCTCGGAGGCCGAAGTTTTAGGTTTAAGAGCGCTCCTCAAGGCTATTGTGAAAGTCCATCTATTTATAGCAAGGCTCTTAAGTCACAACTAGATGCTTTTTCTTTGCCTCCTGGCGCCACACTTATTCAGTATGTGGATGATTTGTTGGTGGCTGCTGATACGGAAGATGTGTGTAAGGAAGTGACTGTTGCGTTGTTACACCATTTGTCTATACTACAGCATAAGGTGTCCCCCTCTAAGTTGCAATATGCCCGCCAAGAGGTTACCTATTTAGGTCATCTCTTGTCGAAGGAGGGAAGGCGATTGACCCCAGAATGTATTCATGCTATTTCACAGATGTCTGTACCCACTACACAGTGGAGAAGTGTGGCTCACTGGTTAGAGGAGGCAGACCTGGAAGCAGAGGTCAGCCCGGGATCAGGGTTCAATTCCCGGCTCGGCGGGGTCTTGAGTCCTAAAATGTCCATGGACTCGACAATTCTCGCTCCGGTGCCTACTCGATTCACGGGTTCACACTCTGCAACTCTGGGCAATAGCTTGCTTAATCTCCACAACGGCCCCTCGCGGCGGGATGCCTGGCTTTCACCTTGCAGATACCCTGCCGGGGTTATCTCACAGGGGAATACCAGGACGGGTTCCCTAAGCAAGCGCTTAGAAACCGCTTGGTGATTTGCGCTATATAAATTCCTGTACATTTACATTTACATTTTTGGGTATCACTTCCTACTGTAGACAATGGATTCCCAATTTTTCACTTTTGGCTAGACCTCTGTTGGACTTAACGTTGAAAGATACGCCACTTCCGCTCCCTTGGACCGATGAATGTCAGAAAAGCTTTGTTGACCTACGTGCTGCTCTGTGTTCTGCTCCAGTGTTGGGTACCCCAGATTACAGTAAGCCTTTTACACTGTATGTTCACGAGAGAGAGGGTTGCGCATTGTCAGTTCTGACGCAGAAATTTGGAGATAAGCAGAGGCCATGTGCCTATTTCTCCGATACATTAGACCCAGTAGCTAAAGCTTTGCCCAGTTGTCTTAGAGCCACAGCAGCTGCGGCAATTTCTATTAGACAATCGGCTGGATTAGTGTTGGATAACACACTCATTGTTATGGATCCACATGCAGTGGATACTTTGTTGAATAGAACCAGAACACAGCATCTTACGAGTGCTCGTATGTCTGGATACGAGCTGACACTTTTGGCGAGCCATGTGCACATCAAGAGATGTAACACGTTAAATCCAGCTACACTGTTGCCATTACCAGACGAGAAAGATGTTCAGGAGAAACATGATTGTTTTCTTCGAACGGAAGAAGAAACGAAGGGTAGAATTGATTTGAAGGACACTCCGCTCAAGGGGGAAACTACTTCTGCTTATGCTGTTACCTCCTTATGTACAATTGTCGAGGCGGCACGTATTGGACATAATTCAGCCCAAGCAGCTGAATTGATAGCCTTGACTAGAGCGTGTGTGTTGTCAAAAGGAAAGAGAGTGAATGTGTACACCGACAGCTAGTTAGTTACTGATCGTCTTGAGTCACTTACCTTACCTGCACAGATAGAAATCATAAAGTGCAGCGTACATAAGAAAGTCACAGATGATGTGGGTCGTGGAAATGCATTTGCAGACGAGGTAGCGAAAACTACAGCTAGAAACACAGCTAGCCGAATGTATGTGGCAGGTCCTGCAAATTGGGTTAGGGAAATTGGAATGTGTGAAGATACGATTGAGAGTGTGAAAACGATTCAGGGAGAAGTGACTGAGAAGGAATTAAGAATGTGGAACGAAAGTACGAGATGTTAGACTCGACGGGTTTTTGGACGGAATTGTCGGAACATCAGCGATGGTTATTACCGGACGCTTATGTATTGCCGGTTATAACTATGGCTCATTGTCCAGCACACATTAGTTCAAAAGGCATTTGCAAGCTTTTGGCTCCTGTGTGGCTGAATGATGGAATTCCGAAATGTGCAGGGAACTTGGTTAAGCATTGTATTGTTTGTCTAATGCATAACCCAGGAAAGGGTAACCCAACTCCGGCAGGTCATTTTGCTCCCCGTCATATCCTTTTGAGGTGTTGCAGATCGATTACATTCATATGGATCGATGTAACAACCTTAATTAAGTTCTGGTGGTGGTATGTGCCTTTTCCTGTTGGTTAGAGGCCTACCCCATGAAAGATAACACTGCTCTGTCAATTGCTAAAGTGTTACTTAAAGAGTTCTTCCATAGATTTGGTTTGCCGCGGATTGTCTGGAGTGACAATGGCAGTGAAGTCGTGGGTCAAATTATGCAGAAAGTATGTTCTGGTCTTGGGATCAGACAGAAATTTCATGCGGCAAACCACCCACAGTCAGCAGGTTTGGTTGAGTGCTATAATGGTACACTCAAACTTAAACTAGCCAAAAAGTATTCTGATATACCATATCCTTTGCTAATTGACTATTTGCACGATTTGACTACTAAATTAAGTATCATTCGTCAACAGGTACAAAGTGCTTTGCCAGAGGCCTCCACGGACCCAGGTCACACCATCCTGCCCAGTGACTGGGTCTGCATCAAGAATTTCCAATGGACTAAAAACTTGGAGCCTCGTTGGTCTACACCTACGCAAGTTTTGCTCTTCACCCGCACGGTTCTGAAAGTGGCCGTCAAGCGAAACTGGGTGCATGGTGTGCACAGTAAAAAAGTGCCATTACCATTACCCTTTGACCAGTGGATTCACAGTGGTGTAAGAGAATCAGATACTGCAGCAGTCCCTTGTTTTGTGCCCTTCAGTGATGCTCAAATTTGTGGAACTCAGTCCGAAAAAGCAGACGACGACATTCTTCAAGCTGCTGTGCCTGCGCACCTTCGAATAGACACTACGAATCCAGAGACATTGTTTAAGGACCAGACAGTGCCGAGCAAAACTCGCTATAACTTGAGGTCGAGAGTTGATCAGAAGAACTGAATACTTTGAACACATTTTTTTCTCCTTCTTTCTCATACCATTTAAAGACACTTTTTGGTTGCTTTGTCTTCTTGTTGTCCTTTTGTTTTAGTGAAGTATTAGTATTAGAAGTGCCATCCGTCTCCGTCGCAGGGTCACGGTAGGAGACTCAGGATATACAGAAGTACATAGCTGAGTGATTTAAGAAGATTGCAGTGAGCGACATTTTTTTTAGATAAAGATGGATGGTACAACAACTATAGGTATGGAAAATAGGAAACAAGAAATGAGATTGAAATATTGAAAATTATTGCGTAGTCGATTTGGCGTAACCTTGTGTATTTTTATGTTTTTGTGTATTTTATTAGCTTGCATCGGTTGAGTTGTCCATGTTCTACAACCAAAGAATGATGTTAACTCTACAACTTTTTTGCCCTCTCGTCTTTCTGTCCTGTCACATAAAATGCATGTTTTACCCCCTCATGAACAGATAAGGAGAGCTGAATACATGAATAATACATTCATTCAGTTGTTGCACCAACATCAGTTGGCCGTCAATATGACTGATTGTTGGGTGTGCGGTCTCATGCCACATAATACGCAGAAGGGAATGCCTTATTTGGTCCTCCCTTTCTCATATGAAGGTTCAGCTTGGGCCTATCTGACTATGTTTTCGGCCGCATACCACAACAAGCTTAGAAATCCTGTAAAAACGTCCAGAACTGGATTGGATTTCAGCCACAGCTCCTTAATAAAAGGTATAGTTGTGATGGCTAAGATTGTAGAAAAGGGAAAAATTCCGGTAGATGAGAAGAAAGCTTATGATGGATGGAATGTCACGCACTATGTTTCGAGTCTTGGTGACAAAACTAAACAGGGTGAGTCCTCTCCTGTATGGACTATTCCCCATCAAGGTAATTTTTGTCTCCAAGTAAACAGTAAGAAAGCTGACAATAAGCAGAGTTGTTTACACACTTACATTTTCTCGTCTTCTGATTTCCCTCCATTGGTTCCATCTCAGGGAGCATATTTTGTCTGTAAGGACAGGGCTTACACCTGGCTCCCTTCTAACTTTTCTGGAACCTGTTATGTAGCTTTCCTTCTTCCCCCTACTTATTCGGCTCCGTCGGACCACCATAGAAGCAGATATAGCCGAAGTATATTTGACACCAAGGACACAACAGCCCAAGAAGGAGGGGATTTCCTTAAAGGATTCCTTCCCTTTTGGGGTCCGATGATTGACAGCAGACACATCAGACAATTGGTTTGAGTGGTCGAGACCACTATTAATGTTACTGTAGGCGCAAAAGGCAACATTACAGCAGAGCTTCAAGTTGATCGTCTTATGACGTTGCAAAATCGAATTGCGTTAGATGTGATCCTAGCAGACCGAGGAGGTGTCTGTCAATTGATCGGATCTAGTTGCTGCATTTATATTCCAGATGATGCTCCGGCAGTATATCAAGCCATTTCCAAATTGCATACCATCTCCGAATCAATTCATCAGGATGAAGGGGATTGGTCTTTTATGGGATGGTTTTGGAGAATATTGTCAACATGGGGATGGAAGATCCTGACGCTCCTAGGAGCAATTTTGGCCATCATTATTCTCTTGTTGCCTGTGCATTCAATGTGGTCCCGCAGTGTGTGGCCTGTTGGCTACTCTATGCGTCCCGCGTCCTGCAACACAGAGGACAGAGAATATTAGGATGATGGTGCAGCAACAGCTCGAAGACTTTATGAACATCGATGCTGAGTCTGACTCAGATTAGCATGAGTTGGCTTGTTCTTGCCTGAGTAATGGCAAAAAGAGGGTCTGAGGTTCTGTAAATTACGAATTTGTTCGTGCTCAGCCTCCATTTTGTAATCGCCGCCATTTTGTGTTGCCCTCACTCAGGCAGCGCGGCGAACGCAATGTTTTTGTCATTTCTGCATTCACGTGTCAGGTGGCTTCTTTGCTCATGTTTACCGGCGAGTGTCAGGGTCTGGCCGAGTACACTAATTCCTGTCTGAGCTGATTAATCCCCGTCCGGACTATTTGTTGGCTCACACCCTTCTTTCCTCCAGGTTATCTTATCTGCTGTCCTTCGCTACATGTCTCATGTATTCTCCTGTTTCACGACTATTCTTCTAACACATACAGCTGTGTTTTCTCTGCTTGTAAACCAGATTGTGTGGATTCACTCGATGTTTTACTTAAAGGGTCAAGTAACAAACGCAACCGGGAAACTTGAGTTACTTTGGGTTTAAGGCATTGTTTATAACATTTGTTTATGTCTCCTGCTCTTGTGTGATTGCATTTTGCATTGTATTGTACCATATATAAACCTGTGCGCCACGGAGTTAAGTGGCAGTCTCTTTTGAACCTCGTTGTACTGACGACTTCTAAGACCACTGTACTAGCTGCAGCTAATAAATACCATCTTCTACGCCAGACGAAGAGTCCGTGTCTCTGTATTTGACAAGGCAGGTGAATCCCGGGGATTTCAGGTGTTCCCTGCGCCACCGGACCTTAAGGCTACGGTTCTCCACAGGTTTGTCATCTTTATTCCAGTTAGTCTAGATTACAGAAATGTTGAATAAAAGATTAATTAGTGACAGCATAAATCAAACAAAGTATTCCATAAAGGAGACACCTTCAACATTTTTATGAACCTCTCCACTTGTGCACACCACTGCACTGGATGTCTCTCAACTTTGTAAAATAGTTTTTAAATGCCTTCAAGTGACCTCTATTCCATGGCGCATGTACATTAGGCCTTTTCGCCAGTTCCCTCAGAGGATAGACTGTTTTTCGTCCTCATTCGGCTCATCCTGTTTTCCCTCTATAGGTACTTCCCTATTTTTCTTTTCATGTAATCTTGCCCACCTATGTTCTAGCTTTTCCACATCCTTTCATCTACATATGCATTTTTTTTTTCAGAACAAAATTTTATTGTTGTTTCAAATAAGATTGCAAGACATCCACAGTACTCCGAGCACCGGAGGAGCTGTGAGCATATGATTAAGAACGCAAATAATAGCAATCCATACTGTAATCAGGATAATACATTGATATCAAACAGCCTTTACCCCCCCAACCCCGTAAAACTACCCCCACCCGGGTCCCACCCTAGCCCCTGTTCACGATGTCCACCTAAGTCCAAGCGAATCAGTCTGTACAAAATTGGTAATACACTCTTACCCTCGCCCCAGTCCTCAGAACAATTGGTCACCAGTTACATCTTGCTGTATCGGCGGCTCCAGCCACAACCCCCTGTAATCCGCCCACCTCTTCCATATTTTGTAATGCTTTCTGGGGCAGCCGCGGGCCTCAAACACTGGACGTTCCAGTCCCATATAATAATCCAAACCCCGTTTCCATACCTCTATCGGGGGTGCCCTAGGGTCTTTCCAGGCACGGGCCACGTCCCTCTTGGCCACCGTAAGGCCCAGAAGTAGTAAGTGTCGTTTGTAGAGGTTACCACCCACTTGTTCCAAGACATGTAGAAGGCCCAACTGCGATGTGCGTGGGAGCTGCCAGCCCAGTACCTCATCCAAGCAATCCCATACACGCCTCCAGTATCCCTCCAATGCCCCGCAGGACCACACCGTGTGAAAGAAGGTGCCCATCTCTCTGCCACATCTCAGACATTCAGGGGTGGCAATCAACCCGGACCCGCCACAGTTTCTCTCTCGTGTAGTAAGCCCTATGCAGGTACTTAAATTGGATAAAGCGCAATCGCACAGCGATGGCCGCCTCCCTCGGAGCCGCGAGGGCCTCCCTCCACCCCTCCTCATCCAGTTCTCCGACGTCTCTCTCCCAAGTGGACCGCAAGCCGTCCAGAGAGG
The DNA here is from genome assembly GCF_964261635.1 of Lissotriton helveticus. Lineage (NCBI taxonomy): Eukaryota > Metazoa > Chordata > Amphibia > Caudata > Salamandridae > Lissotriton > Lissotriton helveticus. The sequence goes on along the minus strand of NC_136061.1, from coordinate 739,039,386 downwards.
GGGAACAATGAATAACCAGTGTTTGATAAATGCGGGATATTTTCTTTTCCACCAGTTCCCCCATAAATAATTTAGCTTCTAGTGGACTGAACTCCAGTAGGGAATCTAGTCCCTCCAGGGCAGGGGAGATGGCATGTCGAAACTGCAAGTATTTAAAAAATTGGGTATTTGGCATATCGTATTCATCCCTCAGCTCCTGAAATGATTTAAGGGTTGTGCCCTTCATGACATGTCCCAGTGCCAAGATCCCTATCATATCCCAGCCGCGAAACCCTTGCAAGGTCGCCAGAGCCGGTAGACGGCCATTTCGCCACAGCGGGGTCTCTTCAGTCAGCCTGTTCCACCATCCCATACGGCTAAGCGCTCGACGCCAGACCTGGAAGACTACCTGCGTAACCACCGGGAGCCTCTTCCTCTTCCCCGCCGAGTACAGTAACGTATGTAGAGTATCTGGTTCCATCAAGAATCTCTCTAGGGCATAAGCCGGATTGCTCCGATCTCCATACCACCACTCGTTTAGCACCAATAAATGGGACGCTTGATAATAGGATAGGATATCCGACGACGCCAGGCCACCACAGTACGTAGAGAGGAAACAGGTGCGGAGAGCCACACGTACAGCACCTCCTGCCCAAAGGAAGCGGCCTAGTGCCGAGTTAACCTGGTGTAACCACTGCGGCGAGACCGAATAGGGGTAGTTCTGTAACTGATAGAGCAGTCGTGGAAGGGCTACCATCTTAAAAATGGCCATACAGGTTCAAGGGCATGCGGGACCATGTTTTCAAGTCTGATCTGACCCTGTCCCAGACTGGAACGATGTTGCGTTCCCACGAGACTCCAGGTATGTCCGTTAGAAACACCCCAAGATACTTAATACCTCCTGTCGCCTCCTGTAGAACCGACGCCCAATTGCCAAGTGCCACACCGTTTCCCAGGGTCCATAAAGTGGATTTCCTCGCATTGAGATGAAGCCCTGAAACCTCTCCAAACACCCTCATAATTTCAAGGATTCTCGGGCCCGACCTATTGAGGTCTGTGAGAAAGAACAGCACGTCGTCTGCATAGAGCGCAATTCTGTCGGACGGCCCAGCCTCCCATTCAAATCCCCTCATCTGTGCATCAATGCGCACCCACGCCGCAAGAGGTTCCATCGCGAGGGCGAACAGGTACGGCGAGAGAGGGCACCCCTGTCGGGTGCCCCGTCCAGTAGGGAAGACGTCGAGATCGCGCCGGCCACTCGCACCGACACCGTCAAATCGGTATACAGCAGCCGTACATACGAGAGAAAGTGGGGTCCGGGATTCAGGCGAGGCAGGAAAGATTGTAGGTAAACCCAGCTCAGCGAGTCAAAGGCTCTATCAATGTCAGCCATCAAGAGCGCCGCCTAGGTTCCGGTAGCTCGCATCATTTCCAAAGCCACTTGGGCCCGCCTAATGTTGTGTCTGGTGGCCCTATGCGGCATAAAACCGTCCTGGTCCGGGTGGACCAGGGTGGTGATCAACGGGAGGAGGCGGTTAGCGAGTGCTTTGGCCAGTATCTTCGCCTCAGTATTCAGGAGGGAGATAGGGCGATATGATTCATGACGGTCCGGAGGTCTCCCTGGCTTGCAGAAAACCACTATCTCGGCATGCCTCCAATCATTCGGTAGGCGACTAGACTTTCTAGCAGTATCTAACGCCTTCTTGAAAGGTGTCCCCAATTGGAGATGATATTTCCGGAAAAATTTGCACGGGAACACGTTGGGCCCTGGGGCCTTCCCAGCGTTTAATTCTCCAAGAGCCCTCCCCAATTCTCTGCGGACAGAGGAAGCTCAAGATGACTACGCTCTTCATCAGAGATCCCCCGTAGTGGGAGATCCGCAAGAAATTTATCTACAGCCTCTGCTGGGAGGGATTCCCTAGGGGCATATTGTGCCGCGTAATAGCGCGTGAAGCTAACAGCAATGACCCTTGGATCGGACAGAGAGTTCCCGGTCTCATCCCGTAGTGCCGGCAACTGCTGAGTCTGGAAGGTGCCCTGGCAGAGTCTGTACAGCATCGTGCTGGACTTGTCCCCCCACTGGTAAATTCTACTCTGCGTTGCGAGCCACACCTGACGTAACTCTACAAGGTGTAGGGATGCAGCATCTCGCTGCGCCTGCAGCAGCCGTCTTATGTCCTCCTCCACCCCGGTCTCCGTGCATCGTCCCTCCAGGGTGCGGACACGATCTGCCGCCTTCTCTAGATCCTCCCCTCGCGCCCTACGGGCCTTCGCGCACCAGGCTATATGCACTCCTCGGAGTGTGGGCTTCAGGGCCTCCCAGAGGGTCACATCATCCAACCCTGACCTCCCATTATCATCCCAGTAATGGGCTATGGCCTCTCGCATATGAGACTGGTAGTCGTCCTGTTGTAGGTGCCAGGTAGAGAGGCACCATCGAAATGGCTGCCGCCTCCTATCAAGAAGGATATTGATCGCAATGGGGGAGTGGTCAGAGAGCCCACGAGGTAATATAGCCATTGATTCTACTCTCCCTATCTTGGCGCAGGGAACGAATAGGTAATCTAACTGTGAAAAAGAGTGATGGACTGCCGAGACATGAGTGTATTCCCGACTAAGTGTGTGCTGATAGCGCCATGCATCCGTCCATCCCATGCCCTTCACCATGTCATGCAATCTCGTAGGGGTAGTTACCGTCTGCCCACCACCCGGCCTAAAACGATCCACATTGCCATCCATGACATCATTCCAGTCACCCCCAATCACAGCCAGCACATCCGGAATGTTGGCCCAGACAGTGAACAGTTTCCCCACCAGGGACCCTTGCAACGGGGGGGGAGCATACACACTACCAAAGACTACTGGCTCACCACCAATAGTTCCCTTGACAAACACATACCTGCCCTGAGCGTCTACCCACTGTGTAGAGTGGACATATGACACCCTATGGTGAATCATTACCGCCACTCCCCGGGATCCCCTGGCAAAACCAGCGTGGAACACCTGCTGATACCCATAGCGCTGCAAACTAAGGGTCTTGGTACCAAGGAGATGAGTCTCTTGCAACAGTAGGACATCTGCCTTTTCTTTTTTCCCCTGTCGCAGCACAGCACCCCTTTTGATTTTGTCCAGCACGCCCCTTACATTCCAGCTCACTATTCGCAGCACCGCCCTGGGGAGCTCCGAAGCAGGGCCTCTAGCCGCCATCAACCGGGAAAATCTGCAGTCGCCTGGGCGCAAGGGAGTGTAGCTGCCTATATGATAGAAAACGAACCCGGCGGACCATCGTGCTTGAACGGGCTGCCCCTATTGTCCCCAAACTTACATGTCCCACCACCCCCAAGCCCCAAACCAAACCCCAACTCAACTCCCCAATAACTGGCCTCCCCCTCCCTTATACCTCAACAACATTGAAGTATCTGTCGCGGTGCAGGAGCGCCCCAACCCCCAACGGGAGGTCGGCGGCCACCCACTCCAATGGATTCCCATAAACCTCACCCTCAACCCCCAACTAGCCCCACCAGGGGGCAATCAACGCCTGTGGAAGACCGGACTTCTGCTACCCTGGGGCAAGTGTCCGCCTTGCAGTCCGCCCCCCCACCCTTTCCCATCCCGCATCCCATAACTAATAGTCTAAGTCTGCAACACAGGATGGCGGTGCTTCCAGCAATAGTTCATCATCTCTGGCTGGGTCACTTGTACCCGCCTGCGGAGCTCATCTCGCAACACAACTCAATTAGGTGGCTCATGTCCCATCGCCTTTCACGGATCCGCCGTCTGAGTGTCTGGAGGAGCGATCTCCTCCGCAGCGCCCTTCTTGGCGGGGGACCTTTTGGCGGAGCGGGACCGCCAGTTGCTCCTACTACGAGAGCGTCGGTGGGTCTGCCGTGGCGCCGTCGAGGAGGATGAGTCAGAATCTCGAGCCGGTGGAGTGTGCGGCCGGACCCGAACTGTCTCATCAGTCCATGCGAACACTTCTTCCGGAAGACGGGCCGGATAAAGTAGAGCATACTGAATTTTGAGGCCCCTTAGGCGAGCCTTGGCCTCTGTGAAGGATTGTCGTTGTACCAGCTTTGTGTAGTCCGGGAATATCATAATCCGGTGATTATCGCACATGAGGGGTTCCTTCAACCAGGCTTGTCTCAGGATAGTGTCCCGATCATGATAGTTACGCAGTTTAGCTATCACTGGCCGCGGGCGCTCTCCAACTGGTGGCTTCGGAGCAAGCGCCCTGTGTGCCCGCTCTATAACAAAGCAGCGAGAGAGGGACTCCGGCGGCAGCCATCCCTCCAGCCATTGAGTGAGAAAGGCCTCCATATTTCCTTTTTCGCAATCCTCCGGAAATCCAACAAACCGTAGATTATTGCGCCGAGCCCGCACTTTGGCGTCTTCCGCCCGGAGCGTCAGGCCCTTCTGAATCCCTTCCATGGTAGCAACTTTCTTCTTTAATATTGCCACGTCGTTCTCCATTCCAGTGATCCTTGTTTCGGCTTCAGTGATGCGGGCCACCGCATTTCGTAAGTCCTGGCGCAATAGAGTTACATCAGCCCCAACTGCCCCTATCTTGGCATCTAAGGTGTCTCTAGAGTGGGTGATAGCCGCCAAGAGCGCAGCATTATCCGGCCCCTGGGGCGGGGGACCCCCGGAGGCCCTGGTCGTCCCACCCGTGCCGGTGAATTTGTCGAGGGTACCTTGTTTCGAGGCACCGCTGCCGCCCCCACCTCTGGTCATGGCCGGTAGCCGGTGTGGACAGGCAGGCAGAGAGCTCCACTTGTAACCCACGAGGTTTCGCTGTCTCGGTCTTGGGGGCCCCCCGCTGGCCACCCGTCGGCAGGCCCACCAGCTATTCTCCCCGCAGGGCCAGGGCCCAGGCGGCAAGGCAATCCACAGCACAGTCCGCCAGACCGGGCAGCCGACCTCAGCGTCTATTTCGTGAGCCCCCAATGCCTCCTCAGCGAGCTCCAAGCTACCATGCAGCTCCACCAACTCGTGGTTAGGGTAGATCCGTGCAGTCTCTAGGCCCCGCGCCTCCCGTGACCGCTCAGCGTGGTCTGTCTGTGGCCGATGGGACGGCCAAGGGGGCCCCACACCGTGGGCCGTGCACTGCCCTGCGTTCCCGGTGCCTGGGGTCACTGTCCCCAGGGGCGCACGCCGCGGCCCGACTTGACCGCCAAGCTCTAGGCCACTTCAATTCAAATTGGGCGCCAACTAGTGCACCCCGTCTCAAGTGCGGCCCACTCGCATCTCAGGGACCCGGGCCCTCCGCGTTCTCCCCTCCACTCCTCCGCCTCTCGAGACTGTCGCCGTGCACCCCGGTGCACACTCACCGCAGGGGGTCACGTCTCCAGGCCCAGGCCTCTCTCAGGGTCCCCGCCGTCTCCACCGGCCGGTCGATCGACGCCTCGCCGGCCGCAACCACACAGCGGTCTTCTAGGCTCCCCGGTGCAGCATCGGGGCCGATGATCCACTCCACCAATGGCCGCCCGCCCGCCAGTATCTGTGCCTCGTTCGGTGCCGGGCTGCTTCGCGGCCCCGCTCTGCCACCAGCCGTCCGCCTGCGCGCTCCCCGGGTACCTCCAAAATCGAGGTCCCGGCGCCCCTCCTCAGCGTAGGCCACTCCGCCTGCGGGGCCGATGGCACCGGCTCCGTGTCTCCGATGGGGCCCAAAATCACACCGCACCTGCCGGACACCTTCCGCTACTCCTCACTGCCGCGGGACATGCACGGGTGAGGGGGAGGCAGGATAAATGAAGAAAGGATCAAACGGCGGGACGGAGCTCTTCTAAGCTGCGTCCGCCATGTCAGCCGCCTTAGCCACGCCCATCTACATATGCATTTTGACCGTTTGATAAGGTGCAAATGCATACCTGTAACCCTCATATTTTCATAGTTTGATCATCCAACTTAACCCTATAGCTCTGATGCAAGTTCACATTGTTGGAAAGATCTGCACCATACTTCCCTGCCAATCTGTCATGTACTATAGCAGCTCTTCGCGTTATCTCCTTGCACAGGTAGATTAACTCATTTCTCTGGTATTGATCTACGTGATCAAACTCCAGGCATCCTTTGATTATTTCCTCGAATTTCACCTTCAATTTTGGAATGTCCAATGGTCTACCTTTCCTAGTTTCTAATTCCTTTGGGGGTTGTATGACTTCTATCTTCTTCTCTCTTGTGATTCCCTCAAGCCATGCTGGTAAATAAACCTCATCATTTACATGCAAGTCTCTGGATGCTAAGGGAGTCATAAAGACTAGTGTCACTCCTCTATCTACCAAAGCCTGCAAAGTTTCTGGAAGTCTCCACAAAACCAATTGTGAGTTCTGGGTTGCTGGTACATATCGAAGCACAGATGTTGTTAAGACATCCTGTCATCTCTCAACCAGGAGTGAGGTGCTTGCATCCACTTAAGGTGCAACTGGAACATTCTCATTTGGAACTAAAGCAGGTGGTCATCTCACAACTGATGGAGCAATCTGTAGAACCTGTAAAGGTTGTTCAATAGGAAGTGGACCTGGATCAACTGGTGCAGCAGCTATGGTCTGAGTAGCACTTGCACTTATCTCTCCTTGGTCAGAGAAACCAGTAGGTGATGGTGGTCGAGAAGATAACATCTGTTCTAATATGTCATCTCTCGAATCTGTATCTGACTCATCCCCCTCTTGTCTATCTGAAGCTTTATTCTTTTTTGTACCTTCTGATGTAAGGACCGAAAATATTCAGGCTCCTTCAATAATGCCCATCCTCCATCTACGCTGTTCTTCGGCCCATTGAGCGCCTGCATAATTTTGCGGTGCTCTTCCAGCCCTTCTCTGATATTTTTCCTTTTCTCTTTCTTGTGCACCTCTTTCCCATGCATTAAAAGCCTCATACTGCATTGGTCGAGGTGGTGGCTGCATCTAGTACAATTTTCCCTTCAACTGATCTAGGATTCTGTAATTAAATGTCAAATACCTAGGAAAACTTAAAGTACCCTTGTTTTCAGTATTCCTACTCCATTGTCGAAGCAACAACCACGACCTCAAACCATGCTCAGTAGTCATAATGTATGCCGGAGTACGCCCAGGAGGTGACTCTTCACCTCTGCGTACAGGAATAGTTTAATCTCCTCTTACTAATTTAGTAGTGACAATTTGGTAAAACAATTTCACGTCAAATCAACATGTTTTAATTCTGTTCCATATTCGTCAAATTGTAATTCTCCAATCAAAAATCAGCTTTTAATTCCATGCAACTCCAAATCCAAAGACAGCACTTATTTTGTAAGACCCAATCACAGTGCAGCATTGAAAATTCACTAGCCAATGGCAGTGTGAAAGCACACTAACCATCTAATACCAACGTGAAACACTATGACGTACAATCTCATTCCCCCTCGCAGCAGTCACCCTCCTTCACAATTTTCCTTGCATTCACACACCACTTTCAAATAACTTCTTTAAACAACTTATTTTTTGCTTTATTAAAAGAAATAAAGTATTACAACCACTCAGGAGTTTACAAAACTTTCAAGTGAATTCTTGACCAGCGAAAAATCACTCAGATCAATGTAGTTTCCCCCATTTGCTCAATAAGGTTCCACTAACATTAGCCAAGATTAATCAACCACAACAGCTTGTCCCTATTGTTACCGATGGAAGTGATGGCACCTCACAATCCACATCTAAAATCTCTGCAAACAAGCTTAAAACTTTGTTACTATCACGGGATCTTTCAACTTCAACAAGCCTGAAATCAAATTCTTCTTCTTAAACTTCTCAACTCCGCTACCACTCACTCAAGATCCCAAATAAAATTCAGTGGCAACTACAATCGCACACTACCAGCAAATTTTTACTCTATTAATACTCACTCCTTCCAAATTGCACCCGCCAATACCGCAGCCGCCTTTGAATTCTGCTTCACCACATCGTCAGGATCCGGACACTAGAAACTGGAGTCTGGGATTATTTTCATATAGATCGGATACTCATCTTATTGCTCCAATCGGGGTGTAAACCATATCCTCTGCTACCATTAACTGTTAGTGCCTAAAGTGTTAGCAAAAATAGGGTATTAAGCCAAACGTCTCAACTTACAGTTTGGAACCTCGAAATCCAGATGACGCTTGATAGGACATATGAACCTTTGCCACTCTGTTGCGAATGGATCAAGGAACAAAAGAACATGCCATAAATATCATCAACTGTCAGATTCAATATTTGCAGTCAATGGCGTGATGTTGTAGAAGTTTCTAAAACCTTTATGCCCACACTCCGGGGGCATGCTACATTGCAACATTTTCCATTCCGGGACAGGTGGCACCGACACTACAACAGACACACATGCATTAGTTACTTCCTTGGCAAGGTCTAAACTTAACCACGCCCAGAGCCCCAGGTTGATTAACCACAACCCTACGCTGGAATGTCGTATGCAAGTCCACTCCGCTTACGCTCACAGGGGGGGGTACGACACAGCTACATGGCCCAGGTCTACCCCACTGCCTAAGGTGACATGTTTGCCTCCGCTGTACACAGCACAATGTAATGTGGCAGGGCCCGGGGCCCTCATGCATACATACTGACCACACGGACACACTTAGATAGTTTGTGGGACTGGCTACAGGCACGTGGGCCCGGCCCCTTTTATTGCCAGGGTCACATGTTCAGTGACGCCTGTGCTGGATGGGAAACATCGTTACACCGCAGTGTTCACACCGCAATACTTTACAATGCGGGCATTACAATGCAAAATGCGGGCATTACAATGCAAGTCATTACAATGACTTGCGCTGGATGGTGCTCTAAGCTAAGGAATAGTATGATTTAGTATTCCAACACTTTCCCTACTGTAACGTAGGCTGGAGTTGGAATAGCAAATTCTACTATTCCTAAATCCGGGGCCCTACAGCACAAGTTATTGTAATGGTACGGGGGAAGGTCCGGGGGGTGGTGGGCATGGGGGTGGTGGCGGTGGGTGCTGTGGCCCTCTTGGGTCTCCGAGCTGCATGATCAGTAGCTCAATGGCATTTGTTGTTCTTCTGGTGTGGCTCTGGGTGGGATCCCTTTTATGGTGCAGGTTGTCAACCGACTTTACACCAGAGCAGTCTTGGTAGCGTTCGATCACCTCCGTAACAATGATTCTTTTATCCTCCAGACTTAAATGGGTCTTCCTCTTACACCTCTCCTTGCGTGCAATCACATGTACTCTGCCATTGAGAAATCAAGACTCAGTTCAAAATGTGTGATCTACTGGACCACAGTGTGGGCCGAAGGCAGTAGTCAGCAAGGGACCAAAGACACGTGTGGTTGGAATGCTATACACAGAGTTGGTGGCACCACATCGAAAGAGTACAGTGATATCAAATGTCCCATGAACATATGAACTCGGCCATCAGGATATCAAGAAGACTCAGTTCCAAAGGTGTGACCTGCTTGACCGTAATGTAGGCCGGAGGCAACGGTGGAGTACTTCAATGAGAAAGGAGTACTGCGGGGCTGTGTCACGGAGGCCGTGATGGTCTGAGGAGGCTGCGAGGTTGCGGGCCTTGGGCTAGGAGCTTGAGCCGGCATGTGGTGGCCCCTCTTTGACACACGCTGGTGTCGTCAGGTGAGCAGTGAGGCCTAGGTGTGCAGGGGAAGGCAAGATGAGTTTGGGGGCCAGCGGCCCGGGGTGCAGCAGGTGAACAGGATCGCAGGCAACACCGCTCATGGCAACTGTGTCGGCCTCGTGGCAGGGTGAGAGGCGTAGCCCTGGCAGACACGTTGGGCATTCCAGAAGAGAACCACGCCCAGAGCTATGTGCTTTTTATTCACACCCCTACGCTGGCCTCGCGTACGCCGGGCCAGCCCACTCTGCTCACGCTTACAAGGGGGAAGTAACAAGCTACATTTCCACGATCTTCCCACTGGCTGGGGTGACATGGTTGCGTCCACTGTCCACTACACTCCAAACACCAGCAGTGTATGTCGACATGGATATGTCTGTGGTAGGCATACTGCAGTCTGGCCAGCACATCCATGCCACACTTGGCATTGTGTACATTCTAATTCATGGGTCACTTGCCTCCTTCGCACATGCTTAGTTCCCACCTCTCCCCACACTCTGCTATTGTGTGGCTGAGGTACCATGCCGTTAATGGCTCATGTGCATGGCTAGCCCAGGTTACCACAGTAAATTGTGCTGTCATGTTTGGTGGGTGGGCATGTTGTTTGGCATGTTATATGTGAGTTTGTAATGTGTGCATTACCAGAGTTGTGAGTTGCATGGTTGTGGAGTTGGGGTGTGTGGTGTGTTCATTTGGTACTTACCGACGAGCAGAGCATTTCCGTAGGTGCAATCCTGAAAGCGCCGGTTGATGATGGACTGTCAGAAGATGTAGGAATCATGCACACTGCCTGTGTAGTAGGCGACGACATTGGTGAAGAGTCCCCGGTGGTCCACTATTGCCTGCACATCGATGGAATGCGTGTGCTTTCTGTTGCAGTTATTGTGTGCAGTGTCAGCAGGGGGCACAAGAACACGTGCGAGAAGCCAGCTATTCCATAGTAGCCTTGCTTGGTCTCCAGCTGTTCCTGAGCAGTGTGGGGGAAGTGAAGGTACTGGGGTACCAAGCTGATGATGGCATGCAAGACAGTGTGTGAGGAACTTTGATATGGCTGGCTGTGAGACTCCTCCGACTCTGGCAGTTATTGGTTGGAAGGTACCAGAGGCCAACAGATGCAGCACAGACAGTAGCTTTGTCTGCGGAGGTATGTTGGTTGTCTGCTATGTTGGTACCGTCAGCCTGTGGGCTATGATGTTCAGGATGCGGAGGATGGTTGTCCTTTTGAGCCTGTAGTGGGCAATGACAGCCTCTGGTTTTAGGTCTTTGACGCTGGTGCATTTTCTGAAGGTCCACTATCTTTGTCTGCGCTGCCTCTGTGGTGCTACGGGGGAAGGTCCGGGGGGTGGCGGTCCTGGGGGTGGTGGCGGTGGGTGTTGTGGCCCTCTTGGGTCTCCGAGCTGCATGATAAGTAGCTCCATGGCATTTGTTGTTCTTCTGGTGTGCCTCTGGGTGGGATCCCTTTTATGGTGCAGGTTGTCAACCGACTTTACACCAGGTAGGAGCAGGTGTTAAATCCCTGCTTCTAATGCACCTTATTGCATGTTTTGTGATTTTATCGCCGATCTGGCTGGTCGTTGAGAATGTTGCGGAGTGGTGTTTTCACTGCTTTTTGCACGGGAACGCCTACTCTGCATATCATTAGCGTTAGTTGCCGGGGTCATCTGCGGCAATGTATTGTGTGGCTCCTATCCAGGTAAACTGGTGATATGGGCTGTTAGCACCAGCTTGTGAATGGGGCGATACATTTATCGCCACGTTGGCTGTGGTTAAGTGCCAATAATTTGGCGATAAGTCCTTGAGAATATGCCCCTTGGAATTTTACAAAATTTAGTTAGTGCATACAATACAGTGAAAGTAACTGATTTTGCCACAATTTTGCTCGACGTCTGGACAATTGTCCCCACCTGTCTCTACTGGTAGAGAAAGTAGAGCGGTTAATGTCCACTTAAACAATGGACAGGATTTTATCTAGTATTGCTATGTCTTGGTCCCTGCTGTCTGGGTTCAAGGGAGGGCAAGCTTTTGCATCCGGCACTGATTGGTTGGTGCTACACAAAATGAATTCATAAGTTACTTCTTTACAAGACTTAAGTTAGAGAGCATTGTTTCATTCTAGGGCATTTTCCTTGGACCATCATGCTTGAGAGTAAAGGCATCCTGCGGGGCACGCTCGACTTCTCGTCTCCACATGGACCTGCTCATATGAACGGAGCCCCAACAATAATCTGGTGAACTTGGCTCCCATGATATTGTGCTGCTTCCGTGTCTCAATATGCGTTCTCTCATCTTGCTGTAGAGCAATAAGGAACTATTGGTCGCTTACTGTAGAATAATACCAAGTATAAACCATAGAAGTAAAATGAATTCTATGCTGATAAATCCACATGTATTTATTCAACCGTATAACACAAAAAATAATAAAGTGGGGAACAACGGAACAAGGCAGAAGAATTTGCAAAACTCTGATATTTTTTACTAACTATAGAAAAATTAATTAGGCCATGTCACAAATCAGTTTAGAGTACCAATGCTATCACATCTTATTCGCATAACAGTTTGAGTAGGCATGGTTCTATTTGTCAACGACATTTTGATCCCTACATAAAATATGGGGATCAAATATTCAGGGCATATTTATGCCTGAGATAAAAATGTTCATAAATAGCACAATTCAGGGAATTATATTTCCCAAATTGGGCAGTAGCCCTGTCTGTTTCAGCAGGGTACCATATAATCTGTTGAGAAGGTGAGTGTTCAGGCTGATTTGAATTTAGCGGAGAAAGGAGCGGTGAATTGAAGGGGCTGCCAATCGTGAGGCTGGAAGTAAAACCAGGAACAATCGCCAAAAGAAAGTGATGGGCACCAAGCGTGCACCATTTAGAAATAAGAGACTATTGCATTCCAAGATGAGCAGTTAAGTCATCAAAAATCGTTGCCAACAGGAGCAACGCCTCTGTTAAGGCGAAGGCCCCACTAATTAAAATGCCCCAGATAGAAAATAAAATGGTAATAAACATAATTAGCTTTCAATTTTTCATTACCTCTGCAAACCTGCCTCTGACTCCCGAGCTGAGTGTCAGTGGTGAGTGGCAGCAGCAGAGAGGAGTGATGGACTGGGGACTTTGGGGCAGATTCATGATAACTGGTGCATCCCCAGGGATGCGCCAGTTATGTTGCGCCGCTGCTCCGCCACACATGGTGCACCGCGTTTACAATGCGGCGCACCATGGGGCAAAAACGGCACAGATACGTGACGCATCTGTGCCGTAAAGGTGGCGCATTGCTGGAGTTGCGTCGCAAGCACGACGCAGCTCCAGCAAGGCTCAGTGGTGCCCCATCTTTACAATGCTGCATCAAGACCTACGCCTGCTTCAAGCAGGCGTAGGGTTTTGACGCAGCATTGGCCTGAAAGTGACTGAGTGAAATCTTATAGATTTCACTCAGCCACTTTTGCGAGGCGCACCTGCCCCGGAACGCCCACCCTGCGCTGGAACGCCCACAAGTGGTGCAGGGCTTTACAACGTGACGCATCTGCCTAGATGCGTCACGTTGTAAATGGGTCGTAGGGATGCGCCACGTTTACGCCGCAGTTGCGTGACGCAAACGTGGCGCATTCCCAACATAAATCTGCCCCATTAAGTTTAAAACTGGTGTACTGTTGACAGCCATGAACCAAAGCAAACACCCTTGCAAGCTTATGTTTTGTTCTAAATGGAGTCCCTCCCAGTACCAAAATATGCGTTAAGGCTTTTCCCACTTTCTATGTGTGTTGTACAATGCAGCGCACATAAAAAGTAGGAAAAACAAAGAGAAATTAAAGCATTTTTCCTTGTTGGCCTATCTTGAGGAGAAATAGGATTTTGGTGCAAATCCCTGTCTATAATGTGTGTATTGAATTTGCTACAAAACACATGAATGGTTCACTGGGAATGCACATGCACCACCTATGGAAGGCCCTCTTGATGAAGAGTAATACAAGGCAGTGCATTGTACAGCTTTTCAATACTTCGGGATACTTTGGATAAATCCAGATTTTTGTAGGATAGTAAATCCCATCTTAACACCTTGCATCAGGTTTGTGCTACAAAAGTAACAAAAACCTGATGTAAAGCATTAGTATAGCTGCCCATAGATTTTAACTCTGAAGAGTTAGGTTTGAATCCTGAAGCAACAAAGGGTCATGTGTTTGTTTTAGTGGCAATTTATGCACACAGTAATTGTTTAACCCGTTGACCATTGAGCGAATTCCGCTGCAGTGCAGGTGAATTAATGAGTGGGCGTGTTTCGGACAGCCAGGGGCCGTTCTCCGCACACGCCCACTGTGACGCCGGATGTCAGGGGCCGTCCGACGCACCGAACGGGTTAATAATTTAATTGTTCAATAATTAATTTATGATGCCCCTTAAAATAAGTCAGCTAGCCTCATCTGGTTGACATGCTCAGTTTCCTGAAACCAGAGTCTGCCTGCTGATGGAGGAAGGTAGTGTGCTGTGTAGCACAGGTTACTAGGGAGCCTAAGAAAAGTACAAAAAAAGAAACCACCAGGACCCAGCTAGTGAAGCAGAGCTAGAGGAGGTGGTGCTCATTACAAGATCAGAATTAGAGTTTCTGTTGAAGTATGTGTTAAACACAGTGTTAGGAGAACAACACAACAAAAGTAGAGGCTGGACTCCCATGAGGACTTGGATGAGGTCCCTCAGTAACAACCTAGGTGAAGATGACTGCACATATTGTGGATTAATTAAAGTTCTGAGAGAAGCCCCAGCAGGATGATGAGCGTTTTTGCCCATTATACAGCCATTTAGGCTGATGAGTTACCCTTTCATGAGGTAGGTGTGAGGATTTGTGTATATGATATGATGTGGCAGTGGGGCCTTTTCGTGTAATACACATGCAAAAACTGTCTTGGGTCTAATTAGGCTCGTTTGTAAACCTTAAGCTCAACCCTGGGTAGTTGTGGCTTCGATCAGCAAGGCTTAGCAAAGGAGCAATGTGTAAAGCATTTACCAGCACCAAATAAAAAAATAAGAAAGTCATACAACAAAAAAGAAACACAACAACAATGTATAAGACTACAACATACTTTTATACAATTTTAGAGATCTGGAGGATCAACATCCATCAGAGGGTTCAGGAGATACAGATTTTAGAACTTTTAAATACAAAACAAGCATTGGTCCCAAAAAATGTTTGGAAACTTTTGAAAAGTTTGAAACAGTTAGTTTGGCATCTCTGGCCCGGCTTGGGCTACTAAATACAAAAGGATGGAGGTCTAGTGGGACAGAAAGGATACTCTGAACAGTTACCTAGCCACTAGAGCAGTTTTAGAGTGAGTCCCAAGCTCTACAGAATGACTGCCATATACTGCAAAGGAGTGGTCCCAATGCTGGGGATACAGGCTAAAGATGGTCAAAGAATGCTCCAGTTGTGGTGAAGTCGACAGGGATGAAGAGATGAAGGGCAACCCTGGCCATTGCAATTGAAACCCCTCGAAGTCCTCTATGTTGCAGTAGCTGGCCATGCCAATACTGGGCTGCTGGTCTTGTTGCACAGCGGTTGGGAAAAAATCCTTAGATGGGGCTAGTTTCCCTTGAGTACAACAAATCCGGTCTCTGATAGCACTCTCGTATCTGGCATACATGGGTGCAGACTTTGGCTATCTCGGATTTGTCCTTTCATGGGACTGGTAGCGGCAAAACGTCTCTGGTGGCTTCCAACTTGTTGGTTTGGGCTCTTTCAGCTCTTGTGTCCCTGGAGTTGGTTCCATGGCATCAAATGGAGTTGGTTACAAGTCATCAACCACATGCTCCTTGGAGTCACAGAAGTGAGATGAAGCTGGGAATAAACTTTCCCCTGGTCAGGAGCCAAAAGCACAGTCCAAACTTCACTAGCCCAAAGTACAGCAGGTGCAGTCCTTCCAACGGTGCAGTCTCTCGTTGCAGTTCCAAGGCCAGAAGGGCAGTCTTTCTTCGGTCCTCTCTTCATACATACATTGGGGCATTTACAGTTACACAGAAGTAGAGGTCTTCCTCCCAGGAAACAGGATTCAATCTTTACAAACACAAGTTGCTCAGTTGGTGTCCGAACAGGGGGCAACAACCAGGCATTGGCTGACAATTCAGAGTCTGATTACAGCAACAACTCAGTTCCTTTAACAGCATCCTAGGCCTCGATGACGCAAGGGAGCTGCAAACCAGCAGCTGAAGAAGCAAGTCAAAGAGACAGGAGTTGGAGCTACCCGCCGACGTGCTGACAGTCCCAGCCACGCTCTTTGGAGGTGTGTGGCTGTCACAGGTGCGTGCACAGCTCTGGGCTTGGGCTTGGAGGGAGGTAAAAGGCACAGGGCACTAGAGAAGGCTCTGGAAGAAGGGGCCTGGAGTTTCTGTGTTCAATGATCCAACCTCCTTTGACCCTGGCACCCTCTTTAAAATATATTTCTAGGGGCAAAGCATTGGAGGCAACTAGACCTCTTGCTTTCACAAATGAAAATGGATACAGTGAGGAAAGAACAAGGAGAGCCGTGCCAATGAATGCAGTAAGGCAAAGTGGGTAACAGCATCAATAATTAGATCTTCCTCCAGCCACCTTGCCTTATGAATTAGTTTTGGAAAATGTCCCGGAGCTGAGAGGGGGTCAGAGAGGAACAACGGATCATCTACAGGCCAAAACATTACATTGATTGACGAGACATGAGAGAAGGGTTGGTGGTCTGGACCGACACATTATCATGGCAAGGAGAGTTGAATGGGTGGGTCCTTCTTCTTAAGAACTATTGGCAGACCGTGTAATAGTCAATTTTAATGATCCAAGGGTGACCAGCAGCCTGTTAAGGGAACTTCTCAGTGCCCCGTCATTGGGCATCTTTGCTCTCCCATTAGAATATTTTTATACACCCTCCATCCCATCGTCGCTTGAGTTCACGGGTGGGTATACTAATATGCTCTGCACTTCCATCTCAGGAAATGCAGGCCTTGACACATCTGGTATAAGGGTCTAAAATAGTCTCAGGCCTCTGACAGACTCGGAGTCTTGTGATTGACTGACCCCTGAATTAAATTGTAAAATGGCCAAATCGTACTTAACAATAAATCAGAAAGAGATTATGTCTTTGGGGGCGAGCAATGCATACATGTAACTAGCAACCTGGAATGTAGCGGGCCTTTGGTCAAAGCTGGGTAATGCAGAATGGAAGACTATTGTGTAGAATCAGAACATATTATGTTTCCAGGAGACCTGGGAAGTTGACCCTATATTCTTGGACGGGTATCGATCATCCCAAACGGCTGCACTCCCTTCCCTGTCAGGTATAGCGAGAGGCGGCTTAGTGACCTTAATATCAAGTATGTTGTCTATTAAAATAAAAAGTTTGAGAGCCTCTGTCCCCATTTCCATATTTTGTTACGTGAAGTCCAAGGAGATTGAGATTGGCTATTGATACATTTTTATTATAATAATTTTGGTGGGAACATGGCTTCTGTGGTGGATATACTGGAAAAGGAGTTTGATAGAATTTGCTGAGTACAGTCCCAAAAATATACCAATATCTTGTGGGTAGGAGATTTTCACGTCCACTCTCGCAAGTACTCGATGGATACTGTTTGTGTTCTAGTGGATGCTGAGGGCGATGCAATCCCCAATTTTATGCATCACGGTTATTGTACTTGCTTGAATAGGATGTTCGCCATTAAAAATGTGAAAATAATTAATAAGGTGGACCCAAATATAAGACACTTTGCGAAGATATTTGCACACAATGAGTATGAGTCCATGTGAGAAGTTAGCCTGGCATTTGATGTTCACTAGTTCTAGTGGGCACCTTGCACCAGTCTAATCGACCCTTATTGATGGTGGTTGTAAAGTCAACCTTATAGAAAGCTATCCTAGTGGTAGCATGGACCAACAGTCATCAGGCTAAGACTTCCGAGAGCATGTGAAGCAAGTTGTTTTACCAATTATAATCCCTTGAGTACCAAATGAAAGGACACCACACAAGGTATATATCAAATATGTATTTAATCTAAACACAACCCCTCTGCACTCTTTATGAGGTCAGAGGTAAAAATACAATACAAGTCACTGAGTTAATATACACAGTATACGTTATGCCCTAGTGGCCTCACAAACATATACTAAAATAGTGGTATAAGAACCACGTGTGAAGTAGAAAGCAGGCCTGGAGCCTGTGGAATCGCTGGGGCTACTCTAAACAACTAAAGGTTAGGGAGTAGGAGGCCCACAGGAGACGCGTGCAGTGTCTAAACACAGACACGGGTTACCATTGACTTTCTATGGGAAACGTAAAAGTTACAAATATACAATTTAAGGACACTTCCGGATGGACTAGGATAGAACCCTTTTAAACTAGGACACTTCGAGAGACAAGACCCACCTGAGCACCGGAGTTCTCGTGTTATCTCACCCAGGGAAGCCGGGTGCATAAGTGTCTTTTGGGCCGGGTTTCGTTGTCGTTTTCAATGAAGAGCTGCAAAGAAGTGCTGCAGGTGACCAGAGGAAAAGTGTCTGGGTGGATCCAAGGGTGGATCGAAGATCTGAAGAACCTGAAAGCAGAAGGGACAGAGTCTGGGTCACTAGTCAGTGACCAGGAAGGTACCAGGAAGGAAAGAGGCGATGTTGGGTGATTCTTGGTGAAGAAGGGAAGTTTGTCTCTTCAGCCACGAGGACCAGGAGGTGTCAACGACAACCAGGCACTGGATTCGAGCCGTCCCATGAAGGATCTAGTTGACTGCGGTGTCGGTATCTGGATTGGACTCAACAAGCCTTGGTAAACGCAACCCACGCAGGGTGTCGAGAATGGCTTCGGTGCAGACCAGTAAGGTCTGTGGAACTTCTCCTTTACAGGGAAGTTGGAGCAAGCCTGGAGCAACCAGGAAAGCAAGTTAGTTTAAAAATGGAGTCTTCAGGGGGCTCACTAGCCAACAGGCCAGGAATCGGGAAGATGCGTGAAGCTGAAATGCAGGAGCAGGCCCCACGGGACACTCGTGGAGTGTGGAGGCCTGAGCTTCAGTGCAAATGGTGCTTGGGTCTGGGGCTTTTGGCACCCCAATGCACAACTTTAAGCTACCTCGAGAAAGGAGTTCAGCTTGCAAAATGCAGGATGTCCAGGAGTTCCGGTCCCACGTCTCTCGTGTCCGCCACGGGTCTAAGCTTTGCTGTGGTTGTGGGTCGGGGTCAGAGATGTCTAGAAGTCTGTGTCCTGTGTCGCAGCTTCATCGGGATGTGGTGGTGGACGAACTGTACGTCGAACAAGAAATAATTGTGCAAAAGACTCCAAACAGTCTAAAATAGACTTGCCCCTTCCTTTAACAGTCAAACCAATAACTGAAAATGTGTGGTAGCATTTAGAATCGCCTTCACTGATATATGAAGACAGGCACAATGGTTGCATGAGACCAAGAAGGAGGTGAGCTCGAACCACCAATGGCCTTCAATACATTTGTCAAAAGCGGGGCACAGAGGTCGATGTTTTCACAGAGGATCACCGTGGATTCCATCATGGCCCACTGCCTTTCTTTATGGGCACCTTTTTACGGCAGTCCTAACATCTTGTAGATCTACCTCAAGGCCTTTAAACTGCCCTACCACATTATCCTTTGTATCAAAACAGTAGGCATCTGCTGGATAGGACCAGTCATACACTCCAATGAAATGATTTATCTAATCAACAAGGTGGATAACGACATCCAAACCGAACTCCATTGAGTCATTTTGTCATTTAAATAGGGTTGGTTAACCACCTTTCAAAATGTGCAAGTATTTTTCTGAGCAATGGCAACCAAAAGCGACTCACACGCTTCATCTCGAACAGCATCCTTTCTAGCAGCAATAGCCTCTTGATATGCCAATGCCATCCTGCACACCTGCGCGTTATCAGTGTTCTTAGGCTCTGATTTAAGCAGAAATTGTCAAACCTTCTAGCCAACGTGGCCTTGTGCAGTTTAATGGGGGCAGATTGAAACTCTCTAACTGAGCTGCATACCTTAGTATAAC
Source organism: Lissotriton helveticus (assembly GCF_964261635.1). NCBI lineage: Eukaryota > Metazoa > Chordata > Amphibia > Caudata > Salamandridae > Lissotriton > Lissotriton helveticus. Next base: position 739,019,807 of record NC_136061.1, on the reverse strand, counting down.
ACTGAATCATCTCGTCTGCATTGACTTCCTCATCCAGGCACCTTTGAAACTCCATTTTGTTGCCAGAGATATGATGGAGCAGCAGTCTCATCTTGTCAGCTCCGTCCCATCCAAGCAAAGCCCCCTTGTTCTTGTCCTTAGCTAGTGAAGGGGGTTTAGGTGCACGCTCCAGTACAATATGTCTCCCACAATAGGAGACTGACGGCAGATTGTGATCACGAGGCACGTAATCAATAACCCTGTAATCAGAGTAGCACCCCAACATATCACGTGAGATCAAAATGCAGTCATTTCATTTTCATGAAGCTTTATTCGGTTCATAACAATTAATGACCATAAAAGCACATAGCAAAATGCATCAAGATAAAATACAGGTAAATTACCATCATGTTTAAAAGATCATACTTTTCCTAAAAACCATAGATTTACAAATAAAACTCGCAGTATAAAAACATATATAGCGGCAGTCCATATTATATAATAAACACATTGCATCCTCCACAGTAAGAATACCATACTTAAGAAATATTGGTTTTAGATATGTGATCCTTCCATTCTGGAACAACGTACAAATGAGCATAAAGTGCAAGGTGCTTTGTTTAGAGTGCCCGTCGCAGGGACAAGGGCCAACCGGGTGCTTTTTTTGATCTGGGAAGGCCACCAATGCATGAGCAATTCCAGCCCTTAATCTAGTCAATACAAATCTGTGTGCAGGCCTAGTTACCACGCTCAGGTGATTCTGGAATCCCTCGGTAACAATATACTTATTATAAAGATTAACAGTGACGAGAGAATTAATCACATCTGAGCGTTTTCGAACTCTATATAACTTAAAAGAATTTTTCATGTCCTGCTTGGCAAGACCTCTAGGAGGGCAGTGATCTAACAACAGGTTGATATCATAAATACTCTGGTAGCAATCCACAACATATTTAAGCCATGGTATCATCAAACAGTTGTCTAAACCAAGGCAGTCCCTAATTACAAGTTGATTAAACTCGGTCTCTTCCTTGAGCCAAATTGCTTGATAGAGTAGTAGAGGCCTAAGTAAAGCAAGGTCGCCCAAATAAGCAAGCCCTACCTCTTTGTGAATCAACTCCGTTGAAGCAGATTTAGGGAGGCACAGTAATTTCTTTAGGAAGTTATTTTCTTCCCTCTGCAGACACTCAATATTGCAGTTGCCCCAAAGCCCCGCCCCATAAAGGGCGATGGATACACTACGTGCCTTGTAGATCTCCGTCATATCTTTGATTCACCTATCCCCCAGCTTAGAGGCAAATTTGAAAATGCCATAGGTGCTTTTGCTCATTTTGCTCCTAACATTGGTTAATTCTTGCCCCCAACTGCCATCACTGGAAAAGGTAACCCCCCAGGTAGCAAAAACTATTGACATGCTGCACTTTTACCCCTTCTATAAAAAAGGCACGATTGTTCCCCGTCTTTGTACCGCAGGTCATAGTGTGGGTTTTATTTTTATTAATCAGCAGTCTCCTACTCCCAATAAAATCAGTGAACCTGTCCATCAAGCGCTGCAGGCCAACAGGTGTTCAGGACAGGAGCACCGCGTCATCTGCATAGAGCAGAACTGGAACACTATTCCCAGCAACCTGTGGGGCATAAGCTTTGACAGTTTTCAGGGCAGATTCAACCTCATTAATAAAAAGAGTAAACAACAGGGGGGCAAGAACACACTCCTGTCTAATTCCCCGTTTGATATTAAAATTTGGGGTGCCCTCCCCACTAACCCCATAGTGGACACATGTTTGCATCTTATTATACAATCTAGCAAGGAAAAAGATAATTTCTTTAGGGGCACCCATATCAAGCAAAACAGATCAAAAGGAGTGAATGGTTTACTAAATCAAAGGCACTGCTAAGGTCGGCAAACCAAAGATAAATATTACCGGGCTTAGCTCTAGTGTACTTGCCAATCAATAATTCTAGATTCAGGCACTGATCTAAGGTCCCTCGTCCCTTCCTGAATCCGTATTGGGAATTGGCAAGAATCCCGTTCTCATCCGCCCACTCTTCCAATCTATACAGCAATACTCGACTCATGATTTTAACCGATGAGTCGAGCAGACTAATCGGCCGGTAATTACAGGCTGATGCCTTATCCCCCTTTTTATAAATGGGGACAATGAGGGAGTCACCCCAAGAAGGTGGGATCAAGGTGGTTACTGCCGCATTGAGTGCCAAGGTGAGTATTGGCCCCCAAAGCTTCGGTTGAGCCCTAAACACATTTATTTATTTAATTGCTTATATCGCGCCAGAATCGACCTATGAGGTATCTCCGCGCTTTGCTCGCATCGGTACTGAGGAAATGTTGACTACGTGTGGTACCACAGGGTGGGTTATGCTTCCTGAAACAGAAGAGTTTTTAATGTTTTCCTGAAACACAGATGATTATCATTGTGTCTCAGGTTGGGTGGAAGCTTGTTCCAGATGGTAGGGCCTATAAAGGAAAGAGCACGTCCACCTTGTCTGACTTTTTTTATGGTGGGGATTTCCAGTAGACATTGGTTGCTGGAACGTAAAAGGCGTTCAGGTTTGTATATCTGAAGTTTTTGTGCCAGATATCTGGGGCCTTGCCCATAAAGGCATTTGTGCACTAAGCAACAGATTTTAAATTTAACACGTTGTTGTATTGGCAGCCAGTGGAGATGTCTTAGCAGAGGTTTGGACGGGGTTCTTGCAGGAGCATTTAGAATCAATCTGGCGGCCGTATTTTGGACTCCCTGCAAACGATTAAGCGCCTCCTCATTTGCTGATATGAGGAGGCCGTTGCAGTAGTCCAAACGGCTTATCACCAGGGTTTGCACAAGAGTCTTCCTGTGGATGTCAGGCAGCAGAGGGAAGACTCGCCTTAACTGGCCAATTGTTCTAAAACAAGCTCCTGTGACGAAGTTAGCATGTTCCTTTAAACTCAGATTCTGATCAAGTTTCACCCCCAAGTTCTTAACAACTAGCTTTGGGCATGGGACAGGGCCTAGTTCTAAAGGCCACCAGTCGGGTGACCAGAGCATGCTGGCTTTCCCAAAAAGCATTAGTTCGGTCTTCCCGACATTACACTGGAGGCAATTAGTAGCCATCCAGTTGGATACTGCTCTCATGCCCTCGGCAAAATTGTTCTTCACTTCAGGTGTAAGAGAGTTGAAAGGAAAAAGCAGCTGGGTGTCATCAGCGTATGACACTGGAGTGAACCTAAACCTTCTCACAATCTCTGCAAGGGGGGCCACATACACATTAAACAATGTGGGGCTTAGGCATGAGCCCTGTGGCACCCCCTTAGTGAGTACCCTCGAGATGGAACGATAGGGTCCCACACTGACAGATTGTGAGCGGCCGGAGAGAAAACTCTCCAACCAGGATAGTGCCAATCCTCCAATACCCACTCTCTGTAATCGGCCGAGAAGAATCTCATGAGACACAGTATCAAAAGCGGCCGACAGGTCTAACAGCACCAGAATCATCGATCCTCCTCTATCCTGTGACATTTTGATGTTATCGGTCACGGAGAGGAGTGCCGACTCTGTGCTGTAGTTGGGTCTGAACCCAGATTGTGATGGGTCCAGGCCCCCTGTCGCCTCTATGAACCTGGAAACATGGATGTTTACATGCTTCTCGGCTAATTTACTTAAGAAGGGCAAGAGAGAGATGGGGCGGAGGTTGGAGAGTTCTGTCCATGGTAAGGCCGTGTTCTTCCGTATTGGGTTCACAACTGCTTCCTTCCACTGCTGAGGGAGCTGACCTTCTTTAAAGGAGAGGTTTAGAATCTTTTGGATTGTAGTACAAAATATATTATTCAAAGTGACAATTAGCTTAGCTGGTATCAGATCAAGAGGGGATCCTGTTTTCATATTATTTATTAGTGTCTGGGTATCACTATAACTAATGTCAGGGAACATCAATTGGGACTCCATCTGGCCCCTGGGCCTTACCACCCTTACTGCTTTTAATACTACTTTCCACTTCCTTCAGGGCGATATCTAAAGGCACCACGGGCCAATGCCTTTGCTCTACGGATATCTGGGTATTGTCCTGGAAAATTGCGGTGAAGTGTTTCACCCAGTCCTCGCTGCCAACGTTGGAGGAGAGCTGTGGGTTTTTGTCATCTTGGAGGAAAGGGGGGTTAACGGTGGACCAACACAGGCAACTATCAGCGGTTTCTACTGCCTTGGATAGGTGATCCCAGGCTTCCTGCTGTAATTCCTTCTTCCTTTTGGATAGCGCCTTTTTATATTCAATTCTTAAAAGTCTGACTCTATTCTTATCTCTTGGGGTAAGGGCTAAAGTGTGTTTAAGTTGCGAGAGAAGGGTCGTGCAGGTATGGTCAAACCATCCGATCCCTTTTCCGCTTCTGCCCAATTTAGTCCCCGTAAAGATGTTATTAATAACGTTGTTAATGTTAAGAAAATGAGTCATAACAGAATCGGGCGGACATCCTGGAGTCAAGATAATATCGATGTCCGCCAAGCATTTATTTACAATTATTGGTTCCACAATGGCTGCTTTTTCCCCTTTCCACCTAAGCCTAGTCCCATTAGCCCTGTGTGGCTCAATGTCATCCAAGATTCTTGTAGGCAGTTCTACTCTGCACTTCCACATAGTTATATGCATTGTGATATAATTATGGTCGCTCAGGGCGGAAGCATCCTTTACCTTGGTCAGGCAGTGAGGTACCAAGCTAGATGAAACCATAATATGGTCGATAATGGATCCGCTATTCCGCCCAGTAAAGGTTGGAATTGAACTCTCACTACCCCCCAGGTCAGTACTCACTAGCTCTAAATCATAGGAAGCCATGACGTTATTGATAGCTTCCCCATAGGCATGATGTGGGAAATGCAACATGCTCTCCCCACTATTGGTTTGAATCCCACATGCCCTGGAGGAGGACAAACTACAGACAGTTAAATTAAAATCCCCTAACCAAATATAAGTAAAAGTGCATTTTGCCTCAGATGTCAGCTTCATGAGGGCACAGTGTAACTCCTCTATTACTTTGTGCCGTAAGTTGTTAAAAATATTGTTATAAAAATGTATTAAAAGCACATTAGTACCATCCTGTGCACGTACCCAAAGAATTTGTGAGTGAGGTTCGACTAGCAAATGTTTAATAATTGTCAACCTTAAATCTACTGAAATGAGAAAAAGTAGTCCTCCCTTCGCTCTGCCATGCCTTGATTCAATTGCTTCTAGACTATAGCATGTGTACCCTTCGAAACTAGGTTTAACAGCACACCATGTCTCCTGTAGGCATAGGATGTCATAAGACCTAACAATGCCCTCCCACTCCAATTTGTGTACCTTAGAGGCCCAACCGGCAATATTCCAGCTAACAATAGAAATCCCCATGGTACAGTCACTATTTGGAATGCCAAGTGCATTCGTACGGTAATTGCCTTTACTACTTTGTTCAGTCACAGACCCCCCTATGTGACTACCTTCATCCTTCCCTAGGTCCTCGTAGATCTCAGTCACACAGTTCTCGATTGAACCACTACTCGTATTACCCATGATATCATTAGTATGTTGGCTCTCAGCGACCACCTTTTCTTCACTAGGATTATTCAGAGTAACATCCCCGGTGACGTCCCTCCAAAGCCCAGGTCCCTTATGAAGTCAATCATTCTGGTCCAGAGAGCGTAGGAGTTGATACCTGTTCTGGACCGGGACTTCATAGACCATCCCATGAGTTGGTTGAAAAAATCTGTCACCAATAGGTACAAAGTTAGGGTTAGATGTAAAAAATCTATCACCAGTGGGTGTAAAGTTTGTTGTAGGTAGGGAAAATCTATCACCATTAGGTACATAATTAGGAGTGGGTTGAAAAAATCTCTCACTATTGGGTACAGAGTTAGGAGTAGGTTAAAAAAATCTCTCACTATTGGGTACAGAGTTAGGGGTGAATGCCCTATCTCTGCTAATGGCAGATGGAATCTTATTAAGATGGTTATAAAAATAGCACAAAGGACGTGCAGTTACATCGGTCTCATACTGTGTAATAGCAGCAGCTCTTAGTAGGACCGTCGCAACATGCTGGGGGTATTTAAAATTGACAATCACACAGTCTCCCCTGCAGTTCTTTCTAGTATTGCCGATCCAGTTAACCCTTCTGGTAGATAGAATTTGATCCGAAAAATTAACTGGAAACCCACAATGACTATGTAGCCAGGAGACCGTTTTGTTCTTTAACGAGTCCCGCGGCTCTTGGGAGGACAAGGCCTGGCTAGGTGCTAAGGGGGGAACATTGGTTAAAACCACTACGTAGGGTACACACTCGGGTGGGAGATCTACCGAGCGATTATTACCAACAGATGCCCCTACAGCCGGCATTGCTGGTATTTGCACTGCCCCACCTGTCTTAGGAGTTGGTAAAGTTTTTTTACGAAGAGGTCCCACTACAGACCCCACAGCTGCAGCCGCAGCCGTCGCAGGTGGTGCCTGCCCTACCCTATCCGGATAGCATGCTGGTAGCATACTCGTACTTGGCAAGGCAGATGGGACCTGCAAACTATCCTTGTTGGAACCAGATGTAGCATTATTCGTGGAGCAAGGCATCCCCTTAGCAGGTTTTGGGACAGATTGAATACTAGGGGCATCCTTACTAGCCGGTCCAGTGTTAACTATCTTGGCTGTATACACATCTAGCTGAGACCCCAATCTAGATACTTCAGCTGATAGGGCATCAATTTTAGAAAGTAACAGTTCAACAGTCAATTTCAATTTACCATCTATACAACCCACTAACGAATCAAATTGGTCAGCATTAATAGTAACACAATTGTCTTTAGTTAAAGTCCCTTTGTCACAAACATTTTTCTTAGGTGTGGATTCCCTTTTCCTCCTGGTCATATGGCCTCCCCGCTTGGTAGTTAATTTCCTACATGCTCTCATAGAACGTGTAGCCCTTGTGCAGGGTTGTAGAGTACCATCAGGGTTATCAGATTGGTCTTCCACATGGATAGAATCATCTAACACCTCAACGGGGGGAGTTCCGATGTTACAACTGGTGTCATTAGGCTCGACTGTCATAGTGGGCGGAGTGGGAGAAGTGTTATCCTCGATAGTGGGATCCAGTGAAAAATCCGGTGGTGGGTCAGGTAGATTGCCTTGACCTAAGGATTTTCTTCTGTCACTGTTAATCCTACTAACAACTTTAACCAGATAGTTATCCATTAGAGAGGTTTGTTTTGTCATTGTTGGCAGCTATTTAAGGATATAGGGCACAAGTTGCAGGAAAGAATGGCGTTCAGAAATGTCAAACCACACAACACTCAAAATACTTCTAGTTGTCCAACATATATAGTTAATGAAAGTCGGGGCACTTACTCCAAAAAACAGCCAAGGGGGGTGGCCCAGCCCTGCCTACTCCTGCCTCGGACGGCCACAGACGGCCCGCCCTCTGCCCGGGCTCAGCCCGCCGCCGCCCGCGCGCATCCCACGACGCAGCAGGAGCGCCGCGTCTAAATGCGCCTCCGGGCGCGGGAAAGTGGCGCTGCTGTGGGCGTCTCGTCCTCCCAGCAAGGTGCGGCGGGAAATGTAGTTTGTTGCTTGCTTGCTCGCTCCCCCCTCTCGGCGGCCGCGTGTGACAGCTGCGGCGGCGGGGGAGAGCGGTAGGATGCTGGCGCGGGTCCGAGGTTCACCAGGGCTGCCTGGTGGGGTTAGTCACAGCCACAGCCCCCAGTTAGAAAAATCCCCCGCTCCTCAGCAGGAGCGCCGCGTCTAAATGCGCCTCCGGGCGCGGGAAAGTGGCGCTGCTGTGGGCGTCTCGTCCTCCCAGCAAGGTGCGGCGGGAAATGTAGTTTGTTGCTTGCTTGCTCGCTCCCCCCTCTCGGCGGCCGCGTGTGACAGCTGCGGCGGCGGGGGAGAGCGGTAGGATGCTGGCGCCGGTCTGAGGTTCAACAGGGCTGCCTGGTGGGGTAAGTCACAGCCACAGCCCCCAGTTAGAAAAATCCCCAAAATGCAGTCAAATAGACTACTATGGTTCAGATGAAAGTAGATTTTAATACCTGCATGCTGGAAATGGAACCAAAGGGTAAGCTATATATACATAATAGCAGGTTAATTGACTCCCCATAGTTTGTATGACGGAGAAGAGTTAAAAACTAGCCTGTTGGATCAAATATCCTACACGCAGCAGGGGTTTATGGCCTTCTTGTTTTCCATATATAGCAGGCGAAAGCAGGTCGTTTAAATTCCTAGATTCATGCCATGATCTGTTTTCTCTTGATGCAATTTTTTTTCACCCAGTTAAAATAGACAATAATAAACCCTAATTTCGCAGCATGTGTAACGTGTAAATGCAACTGTACTTTACATGATGAACCTTTGGCGAATGTCAGCAGGTTAATCAGAAGGAAATACATCTAATAATTCACAAGGTGGCAGAAGGGTCTTTGTGCAAGTCAGAATCAACGGCAATTATTAAAACAAACCATGGCAGTTTATATTCTTAAACGTTGTTATTGCTTGAATCTAGAGAAGCGACAGACTGGAATGGCAACATCATTGATATTTTACAAAACAAGCGAAAGACGAGATTGGTTGAAAATCCACATTCTTGTTTTTCAGCTTCAGGGCAGATATCCACGCCTCTACCAGAACAGAGGCATTATTATGTCAAAAATAAAAAGAGGGGCCTGATTTCATCCATCACAACTGGGTCAGATTTACAATCCCCCTGCACCACTTATGCGTCACTTTTCCCATGCTAAAAATGACGCACACGTGGCGCAAGGGCCTTGTAAATCTGCCCCTCTGTCCGTGCAACACAGACGTCACAAAGAATAAAAGGTCTTGACTTCGAAATAGGTAATGTGCTAAAATATTTGAGCTTTTCAATGCAGGGTCAAGTTTGGTAACGGTTGGTTAAAAGTGTGTCATTAACTATGGAGCTGCAGGGCGAAGCATTTTTCACAATGTCCCCTGTTATTATGAGAAGTCTTCCATTTCGACGTTATTATTAGCGTTTCAGAACACATTTTTCAGTGACTATGACATAATAATACCCTTGAGTTGCGTCAATGTGCCCCTCCTTTGCAGTCATGCTAACTACTTCATCAGCACCATGCCCCCAGCGGTCTCTGCATCCACACAACATGGGTCGCTGCAGCTCAGCCAATGAGGAGACGCCACGCACAGTGTATGTCCTCAGTACTCGGACTCTGACGATTCAGTAATCAGGGGCTGACTGACAGTGCCACATAATATGGACTGTTTTTTGGGTCTGTAGAGAGACATAGCCGCTTGGACTGTTGTTCTTTTTAGTACACACAGTCTAAAAGTATATTCCAGTATTCTACTTACCCTTTTCAATAAACATTAATATAATTGATAAATAACCCGTTTTCAAGCAAATTCCCCACCGCCTCCAAAATATGCAACATAAAACTGTATACATGGTGACTATTGTTAAGGTGCGAACAAAGATGGACGCCCTGATTGGAGGCTCTTTTGGTGCCTTCTATTAAAGGCCAAAACAAAGCAAGATTAAATAGCTCTAAACAGCTGAAACCTCAGGAGAGTGCTCCTGTGCAGGGAGGATTTATAGAGGGGCCCCTTAAGAGGTAAAAAAGGAGGGCAGAGATACGAGAGTGTTTAGTGCCATTATTGGCAACACATCCCACCCACACAACAAGAGCATGCTGAATAAATAAAAACACACCACTTTTGTTTGGGAAAATATTGCTGCAGGTTTATTCCATAAAGAAGTATGCAATATGGTGGGTTATCTTACGGGCGATCCAAGGGCAGGCAGCTGTAACCAACCTAAGCTGCCCTGTCCGCCTGATGAGTCAAGCACGATGGGGACGAACCCAATCAATCAGTGCTACACCTTATGGGGTGATCCACTTTCCGGATCACATGACTCATTGGTCCCTTATTTACTCATGCCCCTTTCAGGGCGGAGAGTAGCAAGGCAAGCCCCAGGTTGTTCAGGCCTACAACCGCCCCACGGACTAACGGGGCGCCGACGCGGTTTTCCAGGAACCTGCCCTGAGGCTCCTGGTATTTGGCTCTTGTACCCCTATTGTGCTGCGCAGAGGTACCCTTCTGTACCCGTCTGCTTCCAGATCGCACTGTAACTCCGCCACAGCTCTGGAGGCGACCCCGTCATAGCCAAAGCCCCCCACCAAAACAGCTGATTTCTCACCTGCAACCTGCATTCCAGGGCCTCTTGCATGTCCAGCGGAACGTGTCCATGCCCACCTGTGACAAACGCGCCCCATGTTTGTTGCCTTAGGCGTACGCCTGGATGGCCCGTGCCACCAAAACAGCTGTCTTCTCACTTGCAAACTCTAATTTCCAGGGCCCCCTGCAAGTCCAAAGGGAACAAATCCATTCCCAATGGTGACAATGGACCCCATCTTTATCAAGTTAGCCTTTAACATTGGCTTGGTTCCCTCTTTTGGGAATGTTCAACAGCCTCCTCTGACTTAGCCCCGTGCCACACTCTGCGGGGATCATCTCAGACCACCAGAGCTCACATCGACCCATGTCTTTACTGATCTCACCTAAGTCAGCCTTCATTGCTTGCAACAATTTATTTATTTATTTATTTATTTATTTATTTATTTATTTATTTAATTTGTATGGCGCGTTATAACCACAGGGGTCTCTAAGCGCTGTCTGACCATATTTACGTGATAGATGTTATATTCACTTGAAACCAGCTGTACACCTAAGGTCTACTCCATGCTTGTTTGAATAGTGCGGTTTTTAATTTTTTCTGAAGGGAAGTAAATTACTCTCCTTCCTGAGCTCTGGCTCCAACTTGTTCCATAGGGCTGGGATTGTGTTGGAGAAAGCACGGCCCCCCACCGTGGTCAATTTAAAGCGGGGCTGAGACAGGAGAGTGGCGTCCGACGAACGCAAAGTCCTACCCGGTATGTAAGGGGATAGTCGGGATTTTAGGTATTTTGGTGCTTTGCCATGCAAAGCCTTGTGAGCAATGCACATCCCTTTGAAGACAATTCTCTGGCGAACTGGTAGCCAGTGTAACTCCTGCATCAGGGGAGAGGCATGGGCATTTCTAGGTTTTTTAAATATCAACCGAGCTGCATCGTTCGTGACTCCCTGTAGTTTGTCCAGCAGCCGCTGTGGCAGACCTAAATAGTTTGCCCTTACTTAGATGATCCCCAGTTCCAGGGTACAGACTGAGTGAAAGGGTTTTCAATGCTGTCCTTTCTAGGAATGGAGGTACTCAATGTTTTTAGCTAACTGTGACCCCATGTGATGTCACCCAGCTATGGAAACACATGCCCGTAGAGTAGCACACTTACGCAAGCCAACTGTCTGCAAGGGTGATAATGGGAGCAAAACAGCTTTGAACTGAAGTACCACTAATATGAGCTGGTCTGGGGGTCCCAATTTCAGCTAGGAGATCAGATCTTTGCCCAACGCAATGGTACTCATTTTATCGACCTCAGAAGGATGAAATGGCAAGTGGACCTACAAGGATATGAACCTTTGACCATGAGGTCGAACACAAGCCCCTTACAGTGGACACATTAGTCCCGTAAGCTACCATACCCAGTGTTCATGAGATTGCAAGCCCCAATCCCCCCTAACTGCAATTAGACATCTTCTATCAGGGGCCATTGCCTTGTCTTTGCCCTCTGTGGTGGGATACAAACTGCTAAGACAATCAACAGTGAGGCCTGACATTCACCTGTACCCGTTCATCTTGTGCTACCCAACATCTGTGAGACTACTCTGCACTGGCAAGGAGAGAAGGAGGTCTAGGTGTGTATCGCCTGCCAGATGCTGTTGCTCTGTGCTGTTATGCTACTCAGTATGTTGTGGAGTGCTCTACTCTGAGTTGCCCTACTCTCTCCTGTCTCTGCCCCCAGGCTGTACAGTATGCCCGGTGTGCGAGGGGCCCTCTAATGTAGTGGCAGATGCATCGCAAAGTAGTAAAACATGTTACGCAAGAAATTTGTGACTGTCTTGTACTAACTTCCGGAAGCAACATCTGTAAAACTCTTGTGCGCTGTAATGCAAGGAGGAATTGTCACATTACCGGATGCCAACTTTTGTGTTCGAGGTTAATAGGTAATACTCTTGTGCAAACCCTGCATGAATTCCGTGGCTAACATACTCCCTAGAAATCATGGCACGTGTTAGCCAACAGCCCAGGCTAATGGCTGCCAATAAATTAGGGTGGGGAAATGGGAGCAATTGCCAGCATGTCCTAGTGGTTTGTCCATCAGGGCCACTGACATGGTTCAACTGTGAGCGCAACACACAGCATTCTAGAATGCCCAGGAAAGGTGATAAAGCTTGTGTTGGGTCAGGGACTTCAACACCCAGAAACCTTAGCGCCTTATTGTACCGATCCGGACCGCCCATATAATCACATGAGCAACCAGGAAGAACGTCGGATATTCTTCCTGCTGATTCCTAGGTTCTTGGCGCTGCTTCTTGTTACCTCGGCTGAGGTAAACAAGTTTATTCGATCCCTGATCTGCCCTGCTACGACGGTTGCCGCATGAAGTGCGGCAGTTTTGGAATTCCTGATCTTGATTATCTTGAGTCCTCCGTTGGCTGAGCTGCAAGTCTGCGTTCGTTCGGAGGACGTTACAGGAGTCAGTTACGGCTGGCTATTTCGTTCCCTCCTTACCTTGAGTCCTCCGTTGGCTGAGCTGCTAGTCTGCGCTTGTGCGGAGGACGTTACTGGAGTCAGTTGAAGCTGGCTATTTTTGTTTCCTACTTCTCTTGTGTCCTCCATTGGCTGAGCAGCAGTCTGCGCTCGTGCGTAGGACGTTTTGACAGGATCACAAATCTTTAGTTATCGGGCGGCATTGTCGGCTGTCATTTAGCACTGGGTTCTCTGTTGGAGTACTCTGAGCCCAGAGTACATGCAGAGGACGGTTCAGATAGTACCGATGTGCTTGAAACTTGGCAACTGATCCACATCCTCAGGTACCGAACGGAACGATTACAAGTACTATTATTTGATTGAACACTCTTATTTTGATCTCTCACGAGTTATTTACGGACACTAACTATCTGAGGTGGGGATTGTGTTTACCACCCTTTGGATGCCATATACTAGGGGTTCATTAATGCGGAAAAAGGAACGACGAAAGGTACATAGTGCTACGATCTAATGTTATTCCTATGCTAATCTCCAACCATCTCAGTGGTAACAATACATGATCTACTGTCTCTCCCTTTGCAGTTAACGTCAGTGTTCCATGCATCGCTAGGGTACAACAACTCCACATCCAGAGTAGAGTAAAGGGTCCCTGTTCTTTTGTTTTACTGGTAGGGAAGAAGGGCACGATAAAACATAGATGCTAGATACAGGGAGAGTGTTAAACGTATTGATCTTTGTGCTTTATCGTTACAGAGCTCCCTCCTTGCTGTTCCCTACCTTTCCCTCCCTCGCTTGATCCTCCTAATGTCCTGTGCCTTAACGGTATATCAGGCTGTGGTAGATCAAGAGGTGGAACCCTTTATACATCAATCGATCCCGAGGACATACGAAGTAACAGCCACTTAGCGCGCCCTAGGCCATGACCTTGGCATCTATTCCAGCCACCCCATGAGCACCACCATTTGCTCAGTACTACGAAGAGCCCCACCGATCTGCCCTTCATTGCCTACCTACCCATGCCAGCTACCCCCTGCACATTTCAGAACAAGGTAGTCGAAAGAACACTTTGAAGGGGTATTCAGTGATGAAATGTGTTGTGGAGTTCATCAACACTATCGAAAACTTTATTTGAATATAATGTCTATTCAAGATAGCAAGACGGAGGGAAGGCTTGCCAGATTGTAGCCATCAACGAAAATTGTATTTCTGATCACACTATGAAACGGTCTTGGGTGCTTAATACCGGCATCACACTGCCAGCAACAAGCCGATCAAACGTTGCTTCCGGAGTCACCGCACCTCCGCCGGAAGTGCTTCCCGAACCATGGGTGGAACCATTTTAGCGAACAAAACAGGAGATGCCCAGACTGCTAACCAATCCTACGTGCTTGTATTATACTGGTGGATTTCCATGTATGTTGGCCCCTCTATCAACAATCGTGTAAAAGCAAACAATTTGCAACATTTGAATCAAATATAAATATGATCAAATTACGTTCGTAATTCGGCGTAAGATGGTGTGCCTGGCGCAACGAGGACGCTAGGGTGGCCGGGGGAGGGATAAATACCCTTCCCAGCTCCTTGTCATTGCAGGAAGTGACGCGCCTCATGCGCCACTGGCAAAGGGGACTCCTCCTTGAGTCCCGACATCGAGGGGGTGGTTAGTGCCCAAATTGCACTAAAGGGCTGCCCTTTTAGGGTAGCCCCCTGCGTGGGCCATGGGCAACCGCATAGTCTCGACTTCAGATGCGAGAGCAAGCTGGAGTCTGAGGATCATGGAAGCCGAGTGCATGAACAAAAGAGGGTAAAGACAAGTATGAAGTAAGGCTACATTATGTTGGTGAGGAGAAGGAGTAAAGAGGAAGATCCGGAGAACTAAAGCTTCTCCCCTTGAGTGTGGATGGCTCCTGAAGGACAATCTAGGTGAAGTGTGCCCTGCCTGTGGCCCAGCAATGTTAAAGGAGACAGCTAACGAACAACACAGGTAGGGAGCGATAAGACAGCTTGCACCCAGAACTCAACTGAATTAGCCATCAAAAAGTAGAGATGTTGAAAATAAAGACCCACCAAGAAATCATCCAAGCGTTGTAACACCACTCTTGACACGCTACATTAATAAGTTATGAGAGCATTTAAGTGAATATATGAAATAATTATACCTGCAGTACCACTGGATGAGGCTGAATGATTGGACAGCGGTAAGCAACCAGTGATACTTTTCAAATTGCCTTCCACTGTGCAGCAATATGTATTGCTTCATTTTAAGTAACTTTCGAACCATTGGAGCTAGAATCCATTTTGTTTGTTAAAATCTGCAGATTATACGCCTGATGATGGATTATGTGGCAAATGCAGAAAATCTATAACTATGCAAAAATCGCCACCACTGTAAGATTACATAATTACACTGGCGATGCTTAAGAGCAAGAGGCCTACAGGAAGGAGAGGAGGTAACAAATTTAGAGTCCTTTATAGTGGGCTTCTTCTCTGAGGTATTAGGCGATGACCATATGTGAATTCAACTAGACAGGATTCAGAGTTCATATACTTGGCCAGCAAAGAATAAGAGACACAAGAGGTCCATGTGACATCTTAGCAAAGTTTCATAACTTTCAGATAAAAGAGAAAATAGTGAGAACAGCATGATGAAAAGAGGAAATCATTCACCAATTCAGATATATTACTGAAAAAAATTAGAAAAGTGAATGTTCGTTATTGCTGGCTGTATCCTTAATGTATTGCCTTAAAACATTCAAAAGAAATTTCTTCAAATTCCCAGCAGTATAGTTGCTGCACAGATCTTAGGTATTCATCTAGAGGATAGTCCAAGGGAAAACATCTACTCTTGTTTGGAAAGCAGTGAACCAATAGCTCTACAGTTAACAGATGTTTGGTCTAGAGGCCAACATAAACTTTGAAGGGGGGGATGGGTGGGATACCACGCTACAGAAGGGATCATATCCATAACAACACAAAACATAAACTGATTTGAGAGAATCCCACATAGATCCAGGAGAATCACTGCTTCTTAAATGAGTGAATAAGAAGACGAAATGCTACAATTGAGATAAGAAATATTTAACTGAGACCTTTGTAATGTCTAACATTGAGGTTATATAAAAGGGCCTGAGAAGGTCTCCAGAGAGGGGATCCACAAGGAACCTCAGTTACAAGATTCCAATGTTGACTATAGATATTATATGTAGTATAGGAGAGACCCTTGAAGGATTAAGTTCAGCCCTTACAATGTAACGATGTTTACGATGTTCAAAAGTTGAAAATGTTCGATTATGATAGTAATCAGAAAATCAATACAGTGGGCACAATAAGGTAATGAAACTTTACCAAATTGTTTTTGATTTTCCTGATCCTAGTGTATGGGTGGGGAAATGGGAGCATGCACACACAAACCACTAAATACATATCCAGTCAGAGAAGATCAGGAACCACTACTAGCATTGCTCGTATATCGTTAATGTGCATCACTAAATGCGAATGGGTTGAACTCCCCCAGTACAAGAATAAAAATTGGGGAGCTTATTTACAAGCCCATTGCGCCGCTGGTGCGTCACTTTTTTTGATGAACTGGCAGTGCAATGGGCTTGCTTATATTTACAAGGCCACATAAACTCACTGTGCACAACTTTTCATGGCCTTGTAAATATGGGCCCCTTTCATGTACTGCTCTGCGTGAAAGGCGCAATCCATGGGTGTTGCTGTGGGTGCTCCCATGCAACATCCATGGAACTTGGCGCATTTCCAGATTTGCAACATTTTGTAAATTAATGATTGTTTTTCTGCAGGAAGGTGTCCCTTCCCGCACAAAAACAATCATCCCCACACTGCAGGCACCCTTGCAAAATTACGTAAGAGTGCCTGCACTGGCGCATTGCAGCCAATGTGTGCCAGTGCACTGGAAAGCACAGGTGTGTGTTGTATTGTTGCGACACATCCCTGTGCTCTGAAACTGATGCAGCACGGCGCTGCTAAATGACTTGTGGCACAATGCCATTTTCTGTAGATGAGGCACATGGTGTTTATCCAGGAGGAACGGTTAGATATAAAAGTGCACCTCGAATGCCAGTTTAAGAGGCTAGAAGAGACTATGCAAACAGTATGCTCATGGCTACTGCTCAGCTTGCTTGCACTAAGCACAACAGTGTTGCTTTATTCTTCCACAGAACATAACATTTCACATACACTGCCAACAAAAAAAGGAAAGAGGGGAGATAAGTAATGTTAAAGGTTAAAGGGCAACTTGATGGCAAAAAGCTCACAATAGCTATGATATATAATCTAAATACAGATTACGATGTCTTCCTAGTCACTTTCCTAGCATTCTAGCAGAATTTACAGAAGGTAATATCAGCGGCGGCTCATCCACCATTGCGGAGGAGTGACGCCCCCACGCCAGTAGCAAAAAAAAGAATATTAAAACAATAATAAACCTGGGTTTATTATTATTGTATTTTCTTTCCTAGCTGAGCCTTGGGGGTGGGGCCAGGGGGGTGACGGTACCCAGATGGGAGTGGTATGTACTGCTATGCTATCAGTGCACATGTTGGTTTGGCTGGCCATCTCACTGAAGCTGCGCACTGAAGCTGTCTCCAAACTGAGCTGCGTTGATGGGTTGGAGACACCAAGCACAGGCTCCCAGTCTCCCTCGGTATGTATCTAAAAGTGAGGCTTTTCGGATAAAAAATATACTCTTTTGTATATTTACATTTAGAGCCCGACTGCAACAACTCAGTTAGAAAGACAAGTATGATGCAGGATGACATATAATGATTTTTATGCAATTGTTTTATTAATTGCAGCATATTATCTTGTTTTTAACGATGATTATCATTAAGCATTAAAATATGCATATTTCCTTTAAAGACATAACACTAAGCTCCTTTTGCTAATTTTATATAATGAAATAAGGAGTTAGGTAGGTCGATGGGGTTTCGATTTCATTCAGTTGATATCATCAGTATTTATTTATTTATTTAGAAGTTTTCTATAGCGCTGGCCAGACCCGAGGGTATCGGAGCGCTTTACAGAGGAAGAGGAAAAGACAGGAATAAAACAATTCATCAAAAGAGAGTCATACAAGTGTCAGGATTAAAATAGTCTGGCACCTGAGAGGCGACTTTGAGGTAGTTATGTAGCGGTAGTCAGAGTTTCAGGATGTGCTTGAGTTCGGGAATGCACGGTTGAGGTAGAGTATTTTTAGTCAAGCCTTAAATTCTGGAAAGGAAGGGATAGTTCTGATGTCCACAGGGATGGAGTTCCAGATTTTTGGAGCGTTGCCTGCAAAAGAGCGGGCTGCAGTTTTTTGTTTCCGTGTTTTCATTGGGATGAGTAGTAAGGAGTTTGAGCTTCTGAGACTTCTGGATTGACCAGCATTCTGGAGTTTAGAGGCTAAGTATTCTGGTTTCCCTGTGTGTAAGGCTTTGTGTGTAAGGAAGGCTGTTCTGAAGCTAGCTCGCATTTCCACTAGTAACCATTTAAGATCTCTGAGTGCGGGGGATATGTGGTCGAATTTCTTTGCACCGGAGACCATTCTGGCAGCTGCATTGAGGGTAGTTTTGAGTGCTAGGTGGGATACAGCTGTTCCGGATAGGGTTGCGATCCCATAGTCGATTCTGGACAGCACCAGTGATTGGGTGGCTTGTTTGAGATCTTTCTGTGGAATGTGCGGTTTGATTTTGTTGAGGAGTTTCAGATTGAGGAAGGCGCTCTTAGCGGAGTTCTTGATGTGGTTCGTCATTGATAGTTTTTGGTCGAGGGTGATTCCCAGTGACTTCACCGAGTTAGTTAGGGTGAGGTTTCCGTTGAGGGCATCGATGGCTTTTACCCATTCAAGGATTTGCGGGTTGTCCTCCTTGTTAGAGATGAGGAGGATCTCGGTTTTTCCTTGATTGAGTTTAGGGTGGCTCGTTGCTAGCCAGTCTTGGACTTCTTTAAGAGTGTTGTTGAGCCTCAGAATGTCATTATAGCAGGAGGTTTCAATGTAGATCTGCGTGTCGTCTGCATAGAGGTGGAAAGGGATGTTGGCTTTTTTCAGTATGGTGGTGAGGGGTGCCATATAGATGTTGAACAGTTGTGGAGAGAGAACAGATCCTTGTGGGACACCTCTAGTCACGTAGAGAGGGTCGGATGTGAAGGATTTGATTTTAACTCTTTGGAAGCGATTCTGAAAGAAGGAGGAGAACCATTGAAGGACCACATCGTTCGCACCTACTCGTTCTTTGAGGGCCTTGATGAGCAGCTTGTGGTCTACCGTGTCGAAGGCCGCTGACAGGTCTAGGAGGATGAGTAGGCACAGTGGTCTGAGTCAAGTGAGTTGCGGATGTCATCCACTATGTTCAGGATTGCGGTTTCAGTGCTATTGCCTTTTCTGAAGCCTGATTGGTTATGGTCTAGAAGATTGATGTTGTCTATCTGGTTGTTTAGTTGACGTAGCACACATTTTTCTAGGATTTTGGCTAGGAAGGGCAGACTGGAGACTGGTCTAAAGTTGTTCAGGTCGTTCGTGTCCAGGCCTGGTTTCTTCAGAAGAGGTGTAACCTGGCCGACTTTGAGGCAGTCACGGATGGTGCCAGTTTTTAAGGAGCTGTTGATGATTTCGCACCAGAGTGGAGCAAGGGTGAACTTCAGGTCTTTGGCCATTTGGGAGGGGATTGGATCAAGGTTGTGTGATGAGGGTTTGGAGGATGAGATTAGATTGAGGATCTAGGCTTCGTGGATGTGGTCGAAGGAGGACCAAGCGGATGTGGTAGGATCGCTAGAGGTGGTTTCGGTTGTTATTAGGTCGAAATTGCCATGCGGATGGGCGTTGATGTCGAGAGATAGTTCGATCTTGGCGATTTTATCGTTAAAGAAGGTGGCGAAGCTGTCACATAGGGTTTTGGAGGGTTGGGGATGGATAGTAGATGGTTTGGATGTTTTGTTTTTTGATGATATCAAAGAGTTCTCTTGGTCTGTTCTTAGCTTTGTCCAGTTCCTTGCAAAAGAAGTTTGTTTTTTCGTTATTGATGTGCTTCTTGTAATATATTCTTACTGCTCTGAGTTCCTCGCAGCGGCTGGAGGAGGTGTTCTTTCTCCATTGCCGTTCTGTAGCTCTGAGATGTCTTCTTTCTTCATTGATGTCCTTGTTAAACCAGGTTCTAGACGTGATGTTCCTAGGTATTTTCTGTCTTCGTGGAGCCAATTGATCTAGGATGGCGGACTTGGTAGTGTTGTAGTGTGAGGTGAGTTCAGTATTGGAGAGCCCTTCCGAGGAGATTGGTAGGGAGGAGGCTATTCTTTCTTCTAGTATGGCTGTGTTGATCTGGGAAAGGTTCCTGGACCATGTGGGGGGGATTGCGATGGGTGGTTGGCTCCGGATCCGTTGCGTGGGGTGGAATAGGATTAGGTGACGGTCTGACCAATCTACTGGTAGGATGTGGTCTATATAGATTGCATCATGTTGGGCGATGATGGCGTCCAGGGTTTCCCCTTTGTTGTGGGTCTCTTTAGAGCAGTGTTGGGTAAGGTTGTTAGAATGTAGAAGTTTGTTTAGGGATTGTATTGTGGCACTGTTCTCATTGTTCCAGTGGAGGTTGAGATCGCCTAGAATGAGGGTGTTGGTCTCTTTGAGAGAGCAGTGGGCGATCAGGTCTGATAGTTGTTCAGTGAACATGGAGTTGTTACCAGGGGGATGATATAGTAAGTGGCATTGTAGTAGCTTGTTGTTGGTGGTCTTAATGTTGGTAGTAAGGCATTCGAAGGAGTTGTAGTTAAAGGTAGTGGTTTCGACCACTGATAAGTTGTTGTTGTGGATGATTGCCACTCCTCCGACTTTTTGGACCTTCCTGTCTTTATTAATGATGGAGAAGCCTGGAGGGACGAGCGTGTCTAGGATAGGTGGGGAGGAGTCATTTAGCCAGGTCTCGGTGATGAAGGCTACATCTATGTTGTGGTTGAGGATGGATTCTGCTAGTTCTGTAGAGTGTTTTGTGGCCGATCTGCAGTTTATGAGCATGCAGTTGGTCTGGGAGGAGTCTTTTTCTAGTGGTACGGTAGGGATGGTGATGCGGGAGGCTGGGGGTCTCGGAGGTTTTGGGAGGAGATGGTCATTTCTGAAACCGGTGATTACCTGGATGTTGGATTGGGAGGAGCGGGTGATGGGGGTTGTGTAAGAGGCGGCCAGCTCGAGCGCCTCTTTCGCGGGCATAGCTTTCTCAGCTCTGTTAGGTCTCCGGGCCTGGGACGAGGAAGGTGAGTGTGAGTTAGTTGGGAGTGATGATTTGGTAGTCCTGGGGTGAGTGGGGGTGTAGGAGAAGGTGGTAGGGACAGGTGAGTGAACACCTAGTATGTCTGGAAAAAAGATAGAGAAAGACAAAGGGGTCAGACAGAGTTGCCTGCTCAGTTATCTATTATTTAGGGGCCAATTAAGATGACAATGGGACCACCACCGATAGCCCATCAGTGGCAGTCTCACCGCCATCGGAACCATCGTATCTGCCCACCATATTTCAATGGCGGGCGGATGGTTGGCAAGACCGATCGCCACACATTCAACGGGCTCCTTGAGTCCGTTGAAGTGCGGCGGAGGGGGTTGTACTCCCTACCATGGTGGCGGTGCCTGCTAGGCAGCGTAGTAGGGATTACAATGTCCCTTTCTGCCCGCCTTTTCATGGCGGTCAACCCGCCATGAAAAGGCCTGCAGAAAGGGACTTTGGGGGCCGGTAGCGGGCCCCTCCCTCCCTGGCCCTCCGATATGGGCACTGGGGGGGCACCTATGGTGCCCCCTACATATCCCTGCACCATGTGGCAGGCACTGCATGGTGCCTGCCACATAGTGCAGAGATATGTATGGTGTCACTATTTTGCATTGCAGTGGATGCTGCAGCCAGCAGCACCCGCCGCAATGCAAAGTATAGGCAATCTCGACCTCCATGGTGGCAGTCGCATTATAAAGCCTATGTCAGGACTGCTGACAGCCTGTCGGGTGGTCCCATTTCTGTTACGTCCGCCCGCCATCCTAATCAGCCCCTGAGTCTTCTTGCCAAGTAGAGGTTAATTTCAATGAGTGTCACACATCTGATATGTACATATAGAATCCCTACTAATATAGAAAGAGGGACAATAGGATCCCTGGTGTGAAAGAGACGCAATCTTGTCAGTCCCATACGAGAATGCAAATATTTGAGGATGGACTGGGTTCATTAATAAAGCAGGGGAACTTCAATATCGACATATCAAGGTTGTACAGCACTTACTCGAGAAGGGCCAGAGCAGCAGCCTATCTGAGTCATGTAGATGGGGGTGTGGAAATCTCTCATGTGTAGAGTGCACCCGTAGTGAAAAGCCTAATGATTTAAGAAACTGTATGGAATTATGAGCAAGGCATACTGTTAGTTGGCATGCATATTGACGGGAATTAAGGACACATACGCCATGGTCAGCTCGATATTCATATATAGTGGTTAGTGAGCTAAAACAATCTCAATCACTGAATTATCAGACAGTAGAAGAGAGAGAGAAGGTAAAATTAGACCCCATTTCTAAGAAGTGAGGCAAGGCTACATGCGGAATGGAGTGCTAGTCCACTTACATAGTAGTTCACCGTTTGAAATTAGGCACCCTCAACATAAATCGTTCAAGTTGCAGATTAAAGCTCTTAGGTGCCGATTATGATGTTGTTCTGATAGGCTCCGAATGGGATTCGGTTTTGCAGAGTCCGATTCTGAACCTTTGTTTCCGAACAAATCGTACACATTTCCCAACAACCAATTATGATGCCCGGAAACCATTCGAGCAGTTTGAATCAGTTCCGAAATTCATTCAGACAACTTGTGTCTTTCAGAGCCGATTCGTACAGCGCTATGGACACAATCTCCAGATGAATGATTACGATGACCAATTCAGACAGCCGGTCCGATTCAGTCTGGCTGACACGAAACGGCTGTCGGAATCTGCATTTAGGGCCCATTGAAAGCCCCCTTCACCCTCAGGTGCACAAATGAGGCCCGTGGGGGTACCCAAGGCACCCCTCTTCCCAACCATGCACAATGTGGCAGGCACCATGCGGTGCCCACCACAGGGTGCAAGGTTTTCCCCAACCACCCCATTTTTCAATGGGAGCCTGTGTTCTCGTTCGGAACACAGACTCCCATTGAAGTCAATGCGAGTTCGACAGAACGATGTTGGGAAGCATCATAATCGGTCATCTGGACTTGCAGGACTCGATTCGTTCAGAAACAAGTCCAAGACTGATTCATTCAGAACAGTTTCCTAACGAAGGCGTTATCGGCCCCTAGGTCTGTAATTAATAAGATGATATTCAGTAAGGGAGAGGGTTATGTAGAGACTCTATGCATGAAGTGGAGAGTCTATGGGAACTTACTTGGATTAGGCGGAGCGGTTTCCTTAATCCAGCCAGGCAGTTGCTCCGACGGCTGGGAACTGAATCAACCTTAAGGGCTATTTCTCGGAATGCGTTGTTTTAACCCCAAAAGTTAAAAGGCTCTTGTGCCGCTAGGTGCAAACTAGAACGCTGACTGTTCTAGTCACTGAGCAGGCGCTGTGAGTGGTGAGGTATATGCGCTCGTTTGTTTTCTCATCATGGGCAGGAAATAAATTCTCTACTGAACGTGGCAATGAATAGAGAAAGAGAGCTGAATTAGTGAGGAGGAAACCCTCAGATGAGGGGAGAGAAAGAGACTATACATTGCTGTATCAAACAATAAAAACCTTTGAACGTCTGGTGTTGCAATATTTTGTAAAACTTGGAGAAGACTACCACTTCACAGCCTATAACATTAGCTTTGAAGAAAGAAAGACCCTTTGGTACCTTAAGTCCATGGATGATATAGTGATCAACCCAGGTGATAAAGGGGGTGGGATAGTGATACAAGATGCTTTTGGCTATAATAATGAGCTATTTTGCCAACTGAAGAAACCAAATCACTATGCACCTCTTATGTGCAACTCTTTACTGGAACTTAGAAGTCTGATCAACACAATCACAAAAGAAGCTGAAGAAGCGGGCTTCATTAGCCATGATGAATATATTTTTCTGAATAATAATAACTCTCTCACACCTGTGCTGTACACCTTACATAAAAATCACAAAGATCCTATTAAACCACCTGGCAGACCCATAATTTCAGGCTGTGGTTCCATTTTGGATACACGATTAATTTATTCTGGATGTGGTTCAGACCAGTGCCACCTATGTGAAGGACACAACCCACTTCATCAACTTAACTGAACTTGAACAATTTGACTCGTCTTCCAAACTCTTGGTAACAATGGATAAAGCATCTCTATTTACAAATATACCACAGGAAAATATATTGAAGTCATAAAAACACATCTTAGCCTGAGACCCACTCCCCACCAAGTCCCTACTGAATTCATCATTTGCCTTCTAGAACTGGCACTCACCAAGAACTATTTTCTATTTGATGAGAAGTGCTGCAAGCAGGCACTTCAATTGGGGCTTTTTTTACCCTGAATTTTGCTATACAGTTTGTGAAATAGAAACCACCTATATCCTAAACCAACAGTAACCCTTTTTGTGACAAAATCCAGACTTGGAAAAGATACATGGATAATGTTTTCATAATTTGGTGTGGCAATAGTAATGAATTGCTCACATTCTGCAATTGGCTTAACAACTGCCAACCAGATCTCAAATTTACCCATAACATTAGCAACACAGAGATTGATTTTCTGGATGTCACAGTAAAAGTCTCAGAAGGCCAACCCTATTCCACACTATACAGGAAACCCACAGAAATAAACATACTACTTCAATATTTCAGTTCTCACCCAAAGCTTTAAAGATGGACTCTCCTCTGGCAATTTTTTGCACGTCCATTGCAATAGTAAACTCAAGGAAGATTTCTTCAGAGAAGCTGAAGTGCTTTCCAAGAAGCTTCAGGATAGAGGATACCTTAAACGATTGGTTCAACATTCTCTCAAAAGGGCCTGGTACTGTCACAGGGTCATACTTTCAGAACCTAAACAAAAAACCCCACTTTCCAGAATCACTGTGTAACAACCTTCTGTCCCATCAGCAACAAGCTGACTAAAAGTATATACAAACACTGGAATGTGTTAAGCACTTCAGCTATGTAACCTGAACTACCCATATTTTCCTACGAAAGAGGACGTGATATCAGAGACCATCTAGTGAAAGCACATAAACCTAAACAGACTAACTATACTATTCACTCTGCTCTAAGACTTCCCTCAGTATTGGGACACTTTAAATGTGGCTATTGCCAGGCTTGTAACTCCATCAAACACCAAAATGTTTGAACATGGCAATATGAAACAGATCCTTGGCTTTTTTTATTGCTATTCTAGTAATGTCATGTATTGTATATGTTGTCCCTGTGACTTAGTCTACATAGGTCAAACAATGCAAGAAGTAAAGTCTAGAATCTCACAACATAAAAGCAGAATACGCTGTAAGGTTCTACAGCTCCACTGGTTGAATGCTTTAGGGAAAAAGGCCACTCAGAGAATAATTTTACTTGGCAGATTATCGACATTCTGGAACCTCTACCAAGAGGAGGCAGCAGCCAAATATTACTGAATAGATTAGAATGCAAGTGGATTTTTAAATGTCAGTCTATCAGCAAAAGACTGAATACAAACCAAGACGCCTCTGCAGTAATGCGCTCTATAAATACCTTCAGTTAGTCAGTCACACAGAATGTAATGTAATTATGTAACTCTAGTGCTCTTACCATACTTTCTGTGGATTAATTATATCATATGTCTGTATTGAATCTAAGATTATCCAGTACATTAGATCCAAATGTACCTGTAACCCAGTCGACACATGAGAGATGGGCATCATTGTCACATGTTCCTGTAATCCCCTTTATATTGTATATGTCCAGTATGAATGTAATGTTATTGCAAAAGTTTTTATTGTTTGCTGCAGAAATGAATAGTCTCTTTCTCTCCTCTCATCTGAGGGTGTCCTCCTCTCTAATTCAGCTCTCTCTCCATTCATTACCACGTTTAGCAGAGAATATATTTTTAGCTCATGATGAAAAAACAGACAAGCGCGTATACCTCACCGCTCACACAGAACATGCTTAATGACTAGCACAGCCAGTGCTCTAATTTGCACCTAGCGGTGCATGCACCTTTTAACCTCCGGGGTTAAAAAAACCCTTTCGCGTTTAGCCCTTAATGTTGATTCAGTTCCCAGTCGTTGGAGTGACTGCCAGTGACGGCCGCTCCACCTAATCCAAGTAAGTCCCTATAGACTCTCCACTTCATGCATAGAGTCTCTCGGAAACCCCCTCCCTTACTGAACATCTTATTAATTACAGACTAAGAGATTTCATCTGCAAATCGAACGTTTTAAGCGAGGGTCCCTAATTTCATACGGGGACCTACTGCGTAAGTGGAGTAGCCCTCGCTGCTGCATGTAGCCTTGCCGCACTTCTTAGTAATAGGTTTAACTTCTGCCTCTCTCCCCATAGGCAATTAAAAGACCACGATCCATAATTCAGTGATTCAAATCATTTCAGCTCACTAATCATTATATGTGAATGTTGTGTTGGCGTATGTGTCCTAACAGAATGCCTTGCCCTTATTTCAATTCTATTTCTTAAATCTTAGGCTTTTCACTATGGGTGCACTCTACTCATGGGTGATTTCCATACCCCTATGTACGTGATTCAGATAGACTGCTGCTCTGGCCCTTTGCGAGTAAGTGGTGTACAAGCTTGATATATCCATATTGAAGTTCCCCGGCTTTAATAATGAACCCAGTCTATCCTAAAACTATTACATCCTCGCATGGAGCTATCAAAATTGCGCTTCTTTGGCACCAGGGATCATATTGTCCCTCTTTCTATATTAGTAGTGATTCCATATGTACACATCAGATGTGTGACACTCATTAAAGTTCACCTCTACTTGGCAAGTATACTAAATGTAGATAATGGAGGAGGCAACTCTGGGTCCCTCTGTCTGACCCCTCTCTCTTTCTCTTTCTTTTTTTCAGAGATACTAGGTGCTCACTCACCTGTCCTGATGATGATCTCAACTGAGTGAGATCGCAACGCTGTTGAATTACCTAAATCTTTATTTCATCATTTAAAATCAGCAAAAGGAGCTTAGTGTTATGTTTTTAAAGAAAAGATGCATGTTTTAATGGTTTTCACCCACTAGGGCACTTTCATTATGTAGCACTCGGTTGTGATAATCATCGTTAAAAAAGAGACAAAAACAAAAACGAGATTGTATGCTGCAGTGAATAAATCAACTGCAAAAACACATTATATATTGTTCTGCATCATACTTGCCTTAGCAACTAAATTGTTGCATTCGTGCTCCAAATGTAAATATACGAAAAAGTATATTTTTTTGCAAAAAGCCTTGCTTTTTAGATACATATATAGGACGAACTGCCCTTATGAACCATTGTTTCTGTAACACCCAGTCGCCATGGGAGCTCAAATCGAGGGTGCTCAGGCCAATCCTGAAGCTGCTCTCATGTATAAGAGCAGATTCAGGATTGGCCACAGGGGAATCTGGAAGCCTGTGCATGCAGTGGAACCACAAGAGCAGCAGAAGACTGGCGATGCAGAGGGCTGCATGCAAGTTCTTTTTTCCCCCCATGTTTTTCATTGTCATCTCTCCCCACTGCCACTCTCCTCAGACACCAGCCCCTACTGGGTAATATACTACTACTGAGAGACATGAAGTTAGTCTCGAACCCAGGAAAAGAAATGGGGCAATCTGATCATGAGCTTTTTCTAGAATCATAAAACATACACTTTGACAAAATGTCGAGAGCAGCATAAAGACCAATTGGATTATACATTCTTTTCACCTGTGCATAGAACATTTTCTAGAATTGACTATGCACTTGTGAGCAGTCTTTTACCACCTCTTCTCATTACATCTGAGATCTTAACAAAATCTATTTTGGATCATTTCCAGTAACACTCAGATTAGCCTGAAAAGATAGACCAACTAGCCGACCACACCTCTGCAGTCTTCTATGGGTAAATTAGGGGAAGGAATATTTGGGGGAAATGCAATCCGCTGAAGGCACAATAATATTAACAGAGGAAACCAACTCACCTTTATGAAGACCTGATCAACTTTTAGATATAGAAGGCTATTTAGATAGATATCCCCTTTCCAAAGTTACTACTAGATCAGCACAAACACTTAAAAACTTCTATCTCTAAAGAGAAAGTCAAAGCTTCCATGACATCTCTGAAACTACATAAGGCCTAAGACCCAGATGAATTTACAGAACATGCCTCGTTAGTTTGCATGCGTTTACAATGCATGCCATTACAACGCAAGTCTGAGCAACGACTTGCTGTAGGGAGGGGCTCTGGATTTTGGAATAGTATAATTTACTATTCCAACTTCAGTCTGTGCAACAGTAAGGAAGTTATTGATTTTTAAATCCAACATATTCTGCCTCCTACAGCAAGTCGTTGTTCCGATTTGTGTTGTAATGGCATCGATTGTAACAATGCTGTCTTTATAATGACTGTGTTGTAATGGCATGCGTGGTTTCACTATTATGGTAAACGATGTTTATCGAATTTACAGGGTGTTATTAGCACTTTACCTAACTAAATTAGTAAACCTGTTCTCACAAGGGGCAGGAGTGACTTCCAGGATGACAGAAACTAGTATCTCTGTAATACTCAAACAATGTAGTTATGTTTCTGTTGAGGCCAATGCTGCTACTAAACGTAGATGCTAAAATATACATGAAAATACTGCCTAAAAGAATAAAATCTGTGCTACTAGACTTCTTTCACCCTGCTCAGTCAGGGCTCATTAAACATAGGCAAATTTATGATTAAGCTAGTAGTGTAGTGTACCTTATCCAAATGTAATGTCTAGGAAGAAAGAAATGAAGACTTCCATAGATGTTCTCTCACACTCTCCCCATCTCTTGGCATGGCAAAGGCCACACTTTTTAAAAAAAAGAAAAGTGCCTTAACGTATCACAATTTATAAGGTTTTAAAGCATAATTGAATGCAGCGGTTAGCCTAGCATACACAAAACAATATTTTTTCTCAACCCAGCACATCATTTCCCCCTTCCTATCTCCCAATGCTAGATTTTACGTCTTCTTATACAACTATTCGTATTTCTATTTTATTCTTTACATCTGGATTATGAGCACATTTTCAATTCTGTTAAAGCGGCACTGCTAAACTCCATGCATAGCAAAGAAGAGATGAATAACCTATTGAAATACAAATAAGTATATCTACTTCAACAGTATTCCTTCATCAACAGACATTCCTAAACAAGACCCATTATCTGATTTATACTAAAGTGACAGTGCTTATTCCTGTACAACTCTTAACTCTGTTAACTCTACGAATTAAAAACTAATGGTGCACACACTGTAAACCTTTACCCATAAGTATTAAATCAGAAAAGACAGCTCAATCATTCCAAGTAGATACAGTAAAAGTAAAACATCTATCCGGCTAAATGTAATCATGTGTCTGTGGCTAATAAAGCGACAGTGCTCTGTAATGTAAACAAGTATTCACGTGCCATTCATGTAAACTATTCATTCCTTTACTTTCATTTTAGTAAAACACATTAGCATCAATGTTTTTCCTAGCTGGTCCATCATTCCCTTATTGTAATAAATGTAACACTTGGTCCTGGTGAGCCCAGCCACTCCATTTTTAAAAACAAGTGATGAAAAGTAGTTCATCCCAGCAGGATACCAAAGTTCTCGTCTAATAACTTTATGTATCCTAATTTCCCGTTCATCATATCTACAGCTAGCTGTGATTTCCAACAGGTTGAAAGTAATGACCGGGTTAACAACGGAGCTGTAAAAATGTTTTAATCTTCCAAAATAAGTGTATCTATCGAACCGGCTGTTTTCGGAGAGACTAGGATGTCCCTCATAGCCCTCTTGCTCACTATTTATTTTTTTTTTAATACTGTACTTTATTTAGACATTTGAGTCTATTAAAGTGCATATCAATAAAGCGTTTAAACTTAGTTCATTAAGACCAACTATAAAAACGCAATCATGATAAAACACTTAAAATACTTAATTAAAAAACACATGAGACTGAAACACACTAGAATAGTTCACGCATGCGAGTTCAAATACATCAACTATAAAAGGAGTAGGTTAAAAGTTTATAAAACCCAGAAAAAGCTGCCAATAACTGCCAGAGACTGTTCGCACGAATAAGTGAAACAAGCAAATCTCGGGGGGGGGGGGGTGATATGGTAATGTGCGCCTAAGGTATAGTGCAAGTGGGTCTTAGTGTAGAGGGGCCACAAACAGATATTAGTTAGCAGCTATGAATTAAAAGCAGCTGAGTGTAGAAACTTGATAAACAGGGAAAAGGAACTACAATTCTCATAGATCTAGTTTTACTGTCGCAAGTTTGACAAATTTAATAAAGTTAGTGTTCAAGGTGGGATCCGATGCTGTAAAGCAGGCAATTACCGTCTGCCTGCATGTTCGTATGCCATTGGTTAAACAAAGTCTCCTTCTTTCAAGCAGTAGGCTAGGGCACAGACACGTTACAGCAAATATTGTTAGTAATCCTGAGCCGAGGGACAGTGTGGCAAAGGTCCGAAAGGGAGCCAAAACGATTTCTTTAAAAGAGCCCTTTTAACTGCGTTGGCCACCCATCTTGCAGGTAAGGCTGAGGCTTAAGAACCTTATATTCTCCTAAAATGGTACATGCATGGAATCTGGATGTGAAGGGCTCCTTATCTCTTATCATGAATGTTTTTCAGAATGTTGTTGACCACTTTTTTGAATGATTCTTGAGATAAGGTACTTTTCCACAATGGTTGCACAGCCAGAAAATCTACTGTTTGGTCCAGGTAGTGCCAGGCAGGCAAATGTTTTCCTTGTTTGCACTTTGTGTCAGAGAGCTTAAGATAATTGGTTATGCACCAATGAATTGATTCTCTTCCAGACATTGGCGTAGGCCCCTTTTCTTGCAATTGTTTGGTTTAATAAACCAAACTGTAGTCTTACCTGGGCCGGTGAAGCATTGCTCCAGAGTCGAAAGAGAGACCTACATTTTTTTGCGGTGATCAAGTTTAAGGCAAATGCATCTCTGACATATAGAGCCTTGCTTCCATATGAGATAGTAAGCCGGAGATTTTCTGCAATTACTTTTAGCAGAGGAATATAATTAGGACCTCCCAAGGATCTCTGTAAGGTGCGGAATGCAAGAAGTAGAGTATTACCCTTCCTATGTTGGTCCTGCTTGTGTTGGTGAAAGGAGGCCTTATCGTCAAAAAGGACCCCAAGGTATGTATAAGTTTGAACCTTTCCCAATTGACGGCCTTGTAAATACCAGTTATAGCCGTTTTCGAGTTCTATTGCTCACTCTCATCACCTTTGTTTTTTTCTTTTTTCTTGTCATTCCATTAGCAGATGAGAAAAAGGATAGTGTATCGATACGTCATTGCAAGCCAATTTTTGTTTGACTTAATAGTATTACATCATCTGCATATTAGGGATTCGAGATGTTGATGTCTCCTAGTCTTGGGTGAAGTGCATTGACTTTTTTCAAAACTCCTGAGAGCTTGGCCAGGAAGAGGTTCAACAAATACGGTGCCAGCAAACATCCTTGTTATAAGCCCTGGGTAGTGTTGATTTTCCTGGACAAGGCAGAGCCATCGCCTATTCTCACCCCGGTCCAGGTTCCTGAATACAGCATCTATATTGCTTTCAGTAGATTAACTAGAATACCCCAGTGGGCCAGCTTTTGGCAAAGGAGATCGCGCTGCACACAGTCGAATCCAGATTTGAAATTTACAAAACAAAAATAAATTGGTTGCTTGTTCAACTTCTGTTTGTCTATAATGACCAATAGAGATAAATGGTTGTTGCCGCGCCTGCCCCCTGCACAAGCCCAGATTGATCAAGGGGTACAATTTGCTCTTCTTCCACCCAGAGCTGTAGTTCTGATAGAAGAACAACTGCAAAATGTTTGGCTTCGGTGTCTTATAATTTTCTGAGATGATCGTTCTCCGGGCAGTGGTGGTCACCCCCTTTAAAAATGGGATTGATGCTGGAACCTTTCCATGATTCTGGAATCATCTCAAATTGAAGGGCACTGTTAAAGACAATCAACAGATTGGACGCCCAAAAGCAGAGTTTGTCTTATACAGCGCATGCAGGATTTTGCTTGGTACTGGAGCTCCATCTTGTCTACTTTTGTTTATTACGATATGGATTGGCTTGATGTAAAGTATAACGAAGAGGTGGTTAGTCTTGAAGGCTGCAGAGCAACAGGGCCATTTTCCTTATATTGAGTAAATAACTATACTTTTCTGGAGACTGAGTGAAAAGCTTAGTTAGAAAATTGACTCAGTTTGCTTCTATCAAGTTTGAGCTCGGGCCATCGCAGCCCTGTTTAGATTGTTAACCAGCCTCCAGAAGTCTTTTAAATTCTTCTTGCTGAGATACAGGACTTTTGCCCGAGGTTTTGATTGACTTTTGTTTCCTGCTCCCAAACTGTTCTCCAGTGTGTTTTCTTTATTTCTTTTAGGTTCGCTTAATATTTGGAGTTATTTGGGTGCTTGTTGGCCAGTTTTAAGGCTCTGTTTCAGCTTCTCCTTATAATACGACTGGAGGCAATTACGGTAATCTTTATTATATCTTTCAGTCACACTTTGACTTGATTAATGCTTGGGCTGGTTTTTGATGAACAGACGTTCAGTAGTTTATTGATGAAAATGGCCACTTTACTACTGGAGTGAGCGTATAGTTGTTAAAGCACTGATTGAGAAGGTCTGAGCAATAGCTGCAATTAACTCTATGGCTCCAGGTGTACAGCGTAATTTTTTATAATTAGGGCTCCTAGTTTTATGGTATTTTTTTTGCCATTTCTGTCTGTATTTATCCATATTTATTTTTTGCTAATTTTATCTGTATTTATCCATATTTATTTTAGGTTTTGTGGAAAAAATAAGCTGAAATTAGTATATTTCCACATTTATATTACCAATAAATATACACTCATGGTTGAATATCTGCCAGGTTTCAGTGCTGTGAACACCCACATAAAATAAATCAGTGCACTTATATGAAAATATACAAATCTCAGTATTGACCATGTGTATATCTACTACTGTTAAAGCCTTTTTACTAAAATTCCTTTTTTAACCCTTTTATCTATCAATCTATACATCTATTGGCCTGGCAGTCATGGCACGCATTATTTAGTTACTCAAAAAGCAAGCCAATTTCAGTTTTTTTCCACATTTTAAAATAAATACAAGATAATGAATGTTTTCTGTCTTTATTTATCTGTAAAAATCTGTAAAAACAGAAAACAGGGAGCATTTCTTTAGTAGTCACAAGATCCTCCGTCAAGGAAATAGCCTCTCGATGTAGCTAGCAATGAACCATGATGGCTGTTATTTGTTGACCATGGTCACTATCGTCTGTTTGTTTGATCTGATATGCCGAAGTCAAACAGAATAAAGGGTGAGCTACAGTATAACCGATGATGGAGTGTGAGCCTCCTGCATAGAAGGAACATGCTGATGGCGTATCTTCCTGGTACCTGCCATTCAGCACTCTCAGACCAAGGGATTGCAGATCTTGTATCAGTGAGATAGTCATAGGTTCTCTAGGTCCGTAGGCTGCAAGATCGTTGGACGATGTGAGGACAGCACAGATGGAGTCCTGTTGGAGCATATTTTCTTCTTGGGTGAGGAACCTCAGCAGGTTCATAATGAAATCCTGTGTAATGAAAAAATCCAGGGGACTTACATTTTTTGGATCCTTTCTGATATAATGTTTACCAATCTAGAATACATTGATTTCCTGAAGCATGAAACAGGATGAATGCAAAGGTTAATAAGCAGCAAAGGTCATGTGGACATGGCATGCCATTTCTGGAGCTCAACTATCAAAATGTTGTTATCATCTTAATCCACTAGTTCCCTTTCCATCTTTAATGCTGCAGCTATAAAGATAGCCAGCCCCCCCCCCCTTTGGACGGCCAAACGTATTTATTTTCTGTGCTGGGTTAAAGTAACCACTGAATACTTCGATTGCAAATGGACATGTGTCCTAAGTTTGAAATTCCTTTACAAGGTTTTTAAATTGCTTGTAATGACTTCTAGTATGCACCCCATTCATATTCCAGGAGCAGACTTTCATAACTTCTTTTGGTTTGTATACTGGTATTACAGTAAGCACAAGGGTAGTTGGGCCAACTGTGTTGCTGGGTGTTAAGGGCGACTGTCTCTGTGTAAGGCTGCCGCTAATCAGACTTTATTTAGTTTAACAGAGCTAAAGCTTCCCTTATATAAAGATGTTTCTTGTCCTAACACGAGGGGGGGAGATGAAGATGTTGCTCTGCCAGTGGGTTCCTTAGGACTACCGGTCACATGCATCATTGTAGGATTTTGCGATTCCTAAATTGCGAAAATTAAGAAATCGCAATTTAGGAATTGCAAAATCCGATGCATCAAGAAATCTTAAAAGTTTTTAGGATTTCCTAATTTTCTGTATTTGCGATTCCTTAATTGCTAATCGCAATTAAGGAATGGCATTACATTGATTCATATGGGCCTAGAGGCCCATAGGAATCAATGGAAAGGCATTAGCTTTTTGCGAATTTGATTTTGCGAATGACAATTTGTTGATGCATTGCAAGGGTGCTGAGGGGGGTCCAAAGGACCCCCCCCTGCACCCTTGAAATGTTTTTTTAAGTGCAAGTTTTACACACACATGTCCAAAGGACATGTGTGTGTGTAACATGACACTTTCAAAAATGCTTTTTTGAGCATTTTTGATAGATTTCGCAAATTAACACGAGGGTCAACCTCGTGTTAATTTGCACCTCCTACTTCCGAATTCGCATTTTTTTAAAAATACATGCATTGCATTTAAGGAATCGCACAAATGCGATTCCTTAAATGCAATCGCATTTTTAGGAATGGCAAAAAATTGCGAGTTTTGTCAAATTGTTTCATGCATCCCAAAAAATGATTTTGGAATCGCAAACGGCCGATTTTTCCGAATCGCACCGTTTGCGACTCCAAAATCACTTGATGCATGTGGCCGTACGTGATTGTTTTGTTGCTCTCAGAAGCCCTATTCCACACGGGCTCCTTCTGGCAGACAAGAGGTGCTGGATGGACTGGTGGAAGTGGCTTACTTGTCTTTATTCCCCAGCCCGAAAAATATTATTTCTGCTGAAGAACTTCATCAGTTAACCGGTTGGAGGACCACGTTACAAGGGTGGACTCTTAAACATTGTCCTCCCTAGAGGGAAGCAATTCGATTGAGTCAATGTCTATGGATGTTATCTTCGTAAGAGATGAAATTGCCTGCAAAAGTTTCAGAATGTTACCCCGGTTGAGGAAATCGTGTCTTCCCCCAGACTGAAATTCTGGAGTGTTTTTCGTCAAGGTTGATGTACGCTTGGCACGAGGTGAACAACAGGAGTTGCATCTACTCGGTCTTGGAGCTGGATCGAGTTGAGTGACTTTCTCCGTAGGTTAATTCTTCTTGAGGTGCACTGAAAGGGCAGCTCAGATTATCTAGTCTTATGTTTGGCTTCTAGACTGTCCTAGCTGATAGTCAAATGGTCATGCGGTGGACGTACATCCTCTCTATTAGATACGGCCGGAGTGATGGGGCCAGAGGCAGGGCTTGTTGTTGTAGATCCAAAGTCAGACCTGGGACAGGGTGCTCTTGCAGCTCAAGAGAGCCGTTGTTCTGAGTTGAAATGCCTCAGTATTGGCAAAACCAGGATAGACCTTCATTTTTGTGCCCATGCTACTTACACCTAGCTCTTGCATAGCGTAGTCTTTAATTGGTATTACATCCTGAGTTGTGCTGCTTGAGCTAGTGCAAGAGATTGTTATTAGACTGTTCCTTAATTTATCTCTAGCCTTCCGTTGCTTTTTCCTCTGCTTTTTTTGTCATTGCCTTTACTGGTTGCCCAACTAAGGAGGTTTGGGAAGTATAAATGATGTCCTCGCTTGGAGTATTGTTGCTTTCATTTGTGATCGAGGTACCTGCCACTTTTATTGGCATTGTGTACTTAGAACCCACTTTTCCCTCTACTTTCGCATAAGTCACACTAGTAGAGGCTCAGATGATGTTGCGGGCCTGAGGCGGGTGCACTGATGTGCGTAGGGCATTATTAGCACAGGAAACTTCCTTGTTTACTTTGTAATCATATATTAAAGTGAACAAAACTTCAGGAATTGTTGAGAATTTTTTGATCAAGGGAGCACTGGTACAGTCTACATGAGTTGTGGCTGCATAGTTAAGGTTGTTTAATTCTGACAGTTTTTGATCGATGACTGTAACCACATTTGCAATATAATTCAACTGGACATCCATTTTATTTGACTGATACGACAGAGCTTCTAGTTTCAATTGAGAGGTTCTGAATAGGAGATCCAAAAGAGCACCAGCTTCTGCAGTGCCATAGTATAGAGATGTTCCTGAGCAGTTGCCTCCTGTGGGTGATCCTGCCTGGCTGTCTATGCTTCCTTTGGATTGTTTCTTATGGGCTTCAGGTACCGGATTAGTGGAAAAGCCCAGCAAACCCCTGTTACAGATGTTGACTCCCTTTTGGGGTCCCAGATCATTAACTCACTGAACCAACCTGGGTTGCAGTGTCCTAAGGGTGCTTAAGTCATCCCAAAGTTGGATAGGTTGCGTTTTGAAGGTAAATTGAGGTGAACCTGGGGCAAAACCACAGCTCAGCTTCTTCAACTCTGACCCTGCCTCCCCAGCCAATGTGCAGTAAGGTTGCATCTGGCTTAAGGGTTGCTGGAGAGTTTGATAGTTTACAGTTGTTAATTTTTACACTGACCTCCATTAGGATTGGAGCCCTGTTTCGCAAACGTGGACTGGGCAGCAGATGCAATGAAGGTGGAGGAAGAGTGAGTTCAATGATGACGACCCTAATGAAAGTAACTCCAAGTCGGATATCGGTCCCCACAGAGGCTCTTTAATGTCTGCCAGTGCTGGTCTCACTTCAACCCTGTTGCTTAGCCCAGTAATGGAGCTTAAGTCCTGATCAGCGCTCTTAATACTTATGGCCATGGAAATGAATGCTAGGTGGATGTTAGGATCGTCTGTGATGGTGAGAATAGCCCCAACTGGACTTTATGAGGAATTTTTGAGGATTTTTCAAACATATGAGTGATGGTAGAAATTAAAGGCTGGTTTTCCCAGAAAGATGTGGCTTTAATGTTTTTTTGCTGCTGAACAAGATTGCAGTTTTTTCTTCATCCTTATACCCTGATTCTTCCTGACCACATGTTAGCTGCCTCCCACACTCCCAAGGGGGAAAAGAGCAGAAACCACAAGAAAGGGGAGGGCAGAAAGCAGGCCCGAAGGCATGTACAATCGCACTGACCTAATGCCTGCCACCTCCATGCAGTTTCTACACTCAATGGGCCTGATTCACAAAGGTAATTGGGGACAAAAGCCAAACCTTATGACTTTGGTATTCACAGAGGTCATTTACGAGTTGTATTTTTACGTCCGCAGTCGGGCCAGAATCTCTGCCCTGGCGTCATACTCTCTGGCTCAAGCAGTATTCTCCGGCTCGGGCCAGATGAAGTGTAATCAATGGGCCGGAATGCAATTTTTTCTAAAAGGAACATTAGGAACGTGTGATAAATTGTAGACGAGGTCATGAAAATCAGTTTGGGTAGGGAAAGGGGTGGTGCAGAAAAGTTTGCTCCTTTGTAAGCGCAGGCGGAGAACTCCGCTCCGTCAGCGGAGTGTGCAGAGATTTGCCTACTCCGCGTTCTCTGCGAAATGCGGAGTAGGCAAATCTCCGCACACTCCGCAGCGGAGTGGAGTTGGCCAGCCCCAGCCTCCACCCCCTATTAAAATGTAATTAGATATTAATTAAAACACAAAAACCCCACTTACATGTACTGCGTCCCTGGGTTGCCCTCCTCCTCTTCGTTGCCATCTCTCTCTCAAAACTTGGGTGATCATTGCGAAAACTGTGCACGCACGCATGCGCATTCATCACAAGAAATGTGCATGCACGGGTGCAATTTTCGCAGTGATCCCCCAAGTTTAGAGAGATATGGCGAGAAAGAGGAGGGAAGCCCAGGGATGCTGCAGTTCAGGTAAGGATTTTTTGTTTTGTTTTAATTAGTGTCTAAATAATTAGGATTAGGTAAAATCTGTCAACAATTTGCGCTCGCCTCAGTGTTGACTACTGTCAGTCAACACTGATGGGAGTGCATATTGTGGATTGCATGTACCATTATGCAGAGTAGCAAACTTTTCTGCACACCCTTTACACTGCCCAAAATGATTTTCCTGAAGTCCTCTACCATTTATCATACATTAATATTGTTACTTTTTTTAACTAATTGCATTCTGGCCTGTTGATCACACTTGTCCTGGCCCAAGCCAGAGAGTACAATCCAATCCATAGAGTATGACCCGGGTGTGGAGAGGACAGCCTGGGTGCGGAGATTCCGGCCCAACTGCAGAAGTAAAGTTGATTCATAAATGACCTCTGGGAATACCAAAAGTCATACATTTAGACTTTTGTATCAGATTATCTTTGGTGAATCAGGCCCATTGATTGTAGAAACTGCATTCATTCAGTCTTTGGTAGGTGAGTAGTGCTTCTGCTCTCAACCTTGCAAATATCAGTCCAAAACATTGTCAATGCCCTGCATGACCAGAACATACGTAGCCAGTCACCTTCGAACTTGCATTTAGAACATTCATTTGCCACAGAGGGGAATATTTTGATTTAAACTTCTGAGTATAAGATATAACACACATCCATTTAAAAGAGCCATATGGTGGAAATTTGCCCCCGTCAAACTGGAGTCGTTAACTCTAAAATACATTTCCCATGGGGGTTTCTCTAAATGAATTTGAATAAATGTTTTTACTAGAATCCTAAGGAGCAAATACTTCTGCATGCCAATTCAAACAAAATTGAGTACATCTGTACATACAGAAAATTATGATAATGACTAAAATTCTGAGAAAAAAGTTTTTGATAAGTTTTCATTCTAGAATTGTCAAAAAATCCCTTATTTTCGTATTTGTTTCTGGATGAATCAAAGGGATTTTATACTTATCAAGGATTTTACGACTCATAGTCCAGATGTACCTTTATGGGTTTTAATATAGTAAACAGGGTTTTGAATGTCATAAACATTTAGCGTTATTGTTAGAATAGTGTAGTCAAAATTAGAGTTAGTCAATTAGAGGCAGCACAGATGTAGTCTGAAGGATGCCAAATAATATATGTGTAAGTTCGTAAGGTCCCATCCACCTTCGTCCTTATCAGTTTGAAGAATGTTAATTTCAATCTTGGTCGTTTCTGGAGCCAAACAAAGAACACGAAGGTCTGCCCAAATTTCTCAAAAAAGGTTACAGGGATGTTGCAAGAGATGGTCAAAAAGAAAAAAAGGTCTACGACCAATAATTGAAAGCAAATGGGTCTTCCATATTTCAAGAAGACTAAAGGTTTTATTTAACACAGGGAAACAATTTTTAAAAAATAGACCCACTAGCTATTCTGAAAAATCCACAATCCGAGAAATGTTTGGACACTTCCCATAATTCTCTTTTAAGATTGGCAGGAGACACTGGCAAGGTTGTGTTAAATAGTAAACACAACGCCTACGTTTTATTTAATATCTGTTTTAACGGAAATTATATTGTTTAAACTTGGAGTTAAAAATAAGTCAATATCATACGAATAAAGGTGAATCTTGGAATTTCCTAGAAGGACAGCTGAGATGGATCTGTTCTACAGTATGTAGTAGCCCATGACCTGATAAAAAAAGGACATAGTAAAGGAGATACAGGTAGATTCATGAAAGGAAATTGCGCTCGCAAAGGGCCAGATTCTCAGAATCTGGCCCTTTGCGAGCGCAATTTTTGCATTTGGGATTCATCATCCCAAATGCAAAAATCGGTAATAGCGACATCGCATATTTGCGAGGAATTGCATTTAAGGAATATCTATTTGAGATTCCTTAAATGCAATTCATTAACCAATTTTAAATTGCGAATTCGCAATTTTTGGTCGCTATTTACCACGAAGTCAGACTTCGTGGTAAATAGCGGAAAAAATAGAAAAAAGCACTTTAGTGCATTTTTTTCAGTTGCATGTTACACACACACATGTCCTTTGGACATGTGTGTGCGCAACACCTCTGTAAATTTGCATTTCAGGGGTGCTAGCACCCTTGAAATCGCATCCTTATTTGCGATTAGCAAATTGCTAATCGCAAATAAGGAATAACTTCCCATTCATTCCTATGGGAATGAATGTAAAGTTATTCCTTATTTGCGATTAGCAATTTGCTAATTGCAAATAAGGAATGTGTAGGAATCGCAATTTATTTTGCGATTCCTACATGAATCCCGTTTTGCAAGTCCTTAATAGCGATTCCTTATGAATCGCTATTAAAGACTCGCAAAACGGGTCTTTGATGAATCTACCTGATAAATGTAAATGTAAATGTACAGGAATTTATATAGCGCAAATCACCAAGCGGTTTCTAAGCGCTTGCTTAGGGAACCCGTCCTGGTATTCCCCTGTGAGATAACCCCGGCAGGGTATCCGCAAGGTGAAAGCAGGGTGGTGGCAGCTCTCTGTCTTGTTTGCTGTGTTAGCACAGATTGCGAGGGGATCCTCCTCTGGACGCTACCGGCCACTGTGAAACGCTTGACTGCATTTGATTTTAAAAATGTATCTGTCACCCATGCAATTGAATCACTAATTGTATTTTTTAAAAATCCACTCGCTTAATTCACCTTTGTGTTGTACTATTCCCACCCTTAGCCCCGTTCCATCGCGGCTCTGTGCCGTTTGCGTGGAGGGCAGGGTCAGCTCCATTGCGCCTCAGCGCTGGCTCTCCAATCACAACGGAGCTAGTGTCTCAGCTGGGGGCGGGGCTCAGGATGTAAAATGGCCACCCGGAAGCGCAGCGGTAGAGCGCAGCGGGAGCGCCGTCTCCGTGCCGAAGCCGCGCCAAAGGGGTGCCAGTCTGCGCCAGTCCGCGCTGGGTCCGTGCTGCGTGTCACCTCCTCTGCCCACCACTCACCCCAACAAACATCTAAGGTAATTACCTACCCCCGGTTACAGCTCCTGGCCATAGGCAATAGATTTCAGGACAAGAAATGCACCCACTTTGATTTTGGTTCATTGTATAATTCCTTACACACCGTCTGTTCCAATTGCGCTTTCACAACTACATCATCCATCTCCCAGCACCCCTTGGCTGCACCCTCAGGAGATGACAGCGCTACATATATAAGCTGCATTTTGATAAACACACGCTCTCTCATAAAACACAGGAATGACGTCGCAGAACTAATAACCAGCCAAAATATCGACATCATGTTTATTACTGAGACCTGGGCAGACCTTGCATCTGGCCCGGATTTCAACATCGCCACTCCAGCTGGCTATCAAGTAACAAGACTAGATAGGTCATCAGGGAAAAGAGGGGGGGGGGGGGCTGGCTATTATACATCGAGCTAAACTAGCCTTAAAAACCGAACCGCTTGATTACAGCTGTGCGGAAGCCCTTGCCTTTACGATTTCTCTCTCTCCCATACAAACTTTTAAAGGAACCCTCCTCTATCGACCACCCACCTCACGTACGCTCTTCCTAAAATCTCTCAATCCTTTATTAGAACCAGTAGCCGCTAATCAGGACTACACCATAATGGGAGACTTTAACTTCCATTTGGAGAATGCGAACGATAAGGACTCACGTACGTTGATCTCTGACTTTCTGGCCGCTGGGTTAGAACAGCAGATCATTACAGCCACCCATCAAGCGGGGCACACTTTAGATGCCTTATTTACCAACAATGCCCACATTACTATTTCTACAGTGCTCCCTCTTACCTGGACAGATCACCTAGCTGTCAAATTCACAATTTTAGTTAAATCTCATAAGAACCTCTCCACTAGCACCTGCCCTCCGATCCTGTGTCGCGACTGGAAAAACATTGATGTCACTGCCCTACATAACATCTTGGAATCTTCGATACCCGAAGATCGACCCGATCCTCACGAAGCCTCTCAGAACTATCAACGCTGGCTACTTAAGGCATTAGATCACCTAGCTCCCCCCCAAAAAATGCAGCCAAACCGCATCAAACCTTCTGCGGCCTGGTTCTCGGAGTCATTACGGCTCGAGAGACAACGCTGCAGAAACTTGGAGCGGCGTTGGCGCAGGAACTATGCCAACCCCGACCGAGAGACCTACAAGAACGCGTTGACTAGCTATAGAAAGCTGATCACTGCGGAAAAATGCGCCTTTTACAGTACACAAATAGAAAACGCTCTCAACTCCAACAGACAACTCTATCAGGTGGTAAAAGACCTAGCCAATCCTCCTGCCCCACCCTCCGTCGAACCATCCCAATCATTCTGCAATAAGGTGGCAGACTTCTTTCAGGCCAAGGTTAACGATATTTTCGATAAATTTACCACAACATCGACCGCAGATGTAGTCTCTCTGGAGACTCTTCCTCGGCCACTAAAACCAATCTTAGAGGCTTTCACACCACCCGCATCTATGATGGAATTCATAAATACTGTTAAGTCAGGATCCCCACTGGACCCCTGCCCCCCACGTATCATCAAATCAGTATCTGACTTAATCGCCCCAGTACTTACCAACATCTGCCAAGCCATAAATCAGACAGGTGTATTTCCCGCAATCTGGAAAAAGGCAACTGTAACACCGCTTCTGAAAAAACCCGCATTAAACCCCTCAGAGCCCAAAAACTACCGTCCAATTGCCTCTCTCCCCTATCCCTCAAAAATAATCGAAAAGGTAATAAACCAACAGCTGTCGACCTTTATTGACCAGAACGATCTGCTTGACAACACGCAGTTCGGGTTTAGGAAGGGCCATGGGACGGAGACAGCTCTAATAAAAGCGGCAGAAGAGGTCAGGATCATCATGGACAGGGGCGGCGCTGCTATCCTAATACTCCTGGACCTATCCGCGGCCTTCGACACGGTCGATCATTCCATCCTGATCGACCGTGTCGCCGCCCTCGGCATTCAGGGCAGGGCCAGAGCAACGCTAGCATCCTTTCTGGCCAACAGGATACAGTCCGTGAAGATGGGAAATTTCAGCTCCCCTGATTTCTCTCTCCCTTGTGGTGTCCCCCAGGGCTCCTCGCTAAGTCCGACACTTTTCAACATCTACGTGTCGGACTTGGCGAGGGTAATTAAGTCATTTGGCATAGGGCTAACATCGTACGCCGATGACACACAGTTGGTCCTGGAGATACACAAAAACGGAGAAGCGGTGGCAGCGAATTTTCAGGCAGGCATGAAGGCCATCAGTACATGGATGAACCGGAATTGCTTAAAGCTAAATTCCGACAAGACGGAGGTATTGGTTTTTGGTGAACTGACTCCGTCTTGGTCTCCGGTCTGGTGGCCTTCGGAACTGGGTATGCCTCCATTGCCAGTAGCCAAGGTGAAAAACTTGGGCGTGCTTTTTGACAGCAAGCTTACGTTCCTTAGTCACGCCAATGCCGTGGTTTCGGCCTCTTTTTTCACTTTGAGAATGGTGAAGAAACTGCTCCCTTTTCTTCCTCCCACTGCTGGCAAAACTTTAATGTCCTCCTTGGTACTATCCAAGGTGGACTATTGCAATGGCCTACTGCTCAATGCACAGGAACAAGTGGTGAGCAAGCTACAGCTTGTTCAAAATGCCGCTGCAAGGATCCTCATGGGGATTCCAAAATATGCTTCTATCTCTCCTACAATTCGAGAGCTTCACTGGCTACCTATAAGAAGTAGGATAAAGTTCAAGGCCATGTGTATCACTTACAAGGCGTTGAAAAATAATGGTCCCGACTTTTTTAAAAGCGATTTTAAAATCTACAAACCCAGTCGAACATTGCGGTCATCTACGGCCCAACAGCTCCAAATTCCTCCAACAAAAAAGGTAACATGGGGAGACAGACGTTTTGTAGTGGCTGCATCAAAACTATGGAACCAGGTTCCTTCTCAGATCAAGGAACACACCTCGCTGTTTTCCTTTCGAAAACATCTTAAAACATGGCTCTTCAACCAGTAACATCTTCATAACCCTCACAATCTGCAAACACTAGCGCCGAGACACCGTAAGGTATTTGTGCGCTTTAGAAATTTTAAAAATAAAAATAAATAAATAAAAATAAAGCCAGGTATCCCGCCGCGAGGGGCCGTTGTGGAGATTAAGCAAGCTATTGCCCAGAGTCGCAGAGTGTGAACCCGTGAATCGAGTAGGCACCGGAGTGAGAATTGTCGAGTCCATGGACATTTTAGGACTCAAGACCCTGCCGAGCGGGGAATTGAACCCTGGTCCCAGGCTGACCTCTGCTTCCAGGTCTGCCTCCTCTAACCAGTGAGCCACACTTCTCCACCTGATAGAGAACAGAACTGGTGAGTGACTCTTTCAAGGGTTAAGCAACCCCCCAGTTAATTGTTAATAATAAGCAGAGCTGTGATCCCTTGGTATAAAGCGAATATTGTCCATGTGAGCTGGGAAGGTAATTGAAACATTTCCGTGAATTTAAATATCTATCTTAAACTCACACAGTCTAAAGCCTTATCAGGACCCAGCAAGATAATAACTGCTGGGATTGAGGCAGTCATA
The DNA here is from genome assembly GCF_964261635.1 of Lissotriton helveticus. NCBI lineage: Eukaryota > Metazoa > Chordata > Amphibia > Caudata > Salamandridae > Lissotriton > Lissotriton helveticus. Next base: position 738,975,549 of record NC_136061.1, on the reverse strand, counting down.
ACTATGTCAATAAATTCTGACATAAATTCAGTGTTAACATAAAGGTTCAGACACTTGATGAAACCATTCTGATCTTTGAAAATAAGAAGAGGGACAACAATGTTCAGCGCAGATCTTATCATTAGAATTTAGTAGAGTTATCAGCCTATGTGATGTTTGAGAAAATTTATCAATATGCCTTTATTAAAAGAATCGAGTAGCCACTCTCCTAGTGTGAAATTAAAGAGTGGTCAGTGGTTCAATCAAAAGGGAGGTGAATAACTTATAAAATTAAGATCCCACACCGTCCTTTCTGGGAGTCTCACAACTTGGCAGCTTTCCGATAGCTTCATGCACTTCCATTCAGTTATGGGTGTAAATTAAACAGCTGCCGATTTGGGTGTCAGACAAGGAAGTTTAAAGAGTTTCAGAAATTCATCTGTACAAGATTCTGACATAAATCACCTCGCTGTGACTTTTGATATAGTGTAGTGTAATAATCTAAAAGGATTATTGTGATTTCCCCAGCATCTTTAGTCAATTGGGTGGAGTTAGGATCTTTAATTTGGAAATCATATTCAGATTTTTTGTAGCCTTTGAACGCCAGGCAAGCTCTCATCCGACTCTCTTCCCCTTCTCATAAACCCATTGATGAAATGTCTGATTATAAACAATTTCCCTTTGCAGATAAAAATCCCTCATCTTTCCCTCATCTCCAACCATTTTTTTATTGAAATATCGGATCATTCTGTTACCATAGCATGATAGGCCAAGTCAAGCCCCACCTGCAGGGAGTATATTTCTTTTCTGAACTCTTTTAAATAGTTACACTCTTAGGAATTTCAAAACTCCTTTAATATTGCTTTTAAAAGCTTCCCAGACTATGGCTTCATCTGCCATTGACTCATTATCCACATAATAGTTTTGAATTTCTATTATAATTAATTTTACATTGTCCTCACCTAAAAAGAGAGTCTTGTCCATATACCATCCTGGGAGGTTAACCAATATAGACACAATGCAAGTTAAAACTACAGCTCAGTGGTCCGAGAAACTACTAGTTGTATGCTGTAGGTCTATACCAGAAAGGGTGGGCAGTCCTAGAAACATATCAGTTCTAGTGGCGCAGCCCAAATATTTAGAATACAAGTTATAGAATCTGATTGCTGGGGGTTTTCACTCTCCAAATATCACAGTTCCCTAAACGGAAGCATACATCTTTAAAACATTTTCATTGTTTCTCTTATGCTGGGTTTGATGTTGATTAGAATAATCTAAAGAGACATCCAATACAATGTCTCTTTAGATGCTACACTGAGGTTCCGTGACGATTTTACTCGTGTTTGTAAACATTGTCATAAATACATAATTTTGGTATCAGTGAACCGCAAATGATCCATTTAGTATATCCTGGTGTTTTCGCTATGCTACGAGCAAGAGCACTCCAGTTACAAACACAATTCTGTTCTACCCATGGCATCCATCTTAGAACACGGAAGCCATTTTGTATTCCTTGCCCTCACATAGTCAATGGACACGCAATGATCTCTCTTCATTAGAGGACACGTAGGCTTTAGCCGGCGATTCACCTTGCGAGTGACACGTGCACCTTAGGCCAGCAACGCTGTAGCAGCATGACTCGGCAAGAGCTGCCTCCCCAGCCTGAGGCCAGTCCTGCTATACTGGTTCTTGTGTCCGTTGGCCTGATCATGATTAGGCGGCCGAAGCTGGTAACCGTGCCCATTTACGATCCACAAACATCTCTTATCCTGTCTTTCTATCTTCTACACCTGGCTCTGCTCCTTTCCTTCTGGGCCTTTATTAGGGGGAGGTGACGAAATTTACGATGAGGCGGTCCGGGTCTTGAATGAGAAATTGACATGGGATTATGATGGAATAGTGGGAACCCCTCATTCGTAATATTTTGACATCAGATACTGTTGACGATTCCTGTGCAACGCCAAATATTTATTGTTTAAGACACGAATGTTTAGAACTGTGGTAACTTGTAAAGAATTTGCCCCGAGCAGAATATTTAGTATATAAGGAACAACCCTCTTTGTACAAATTGAACAGGCTCCTAGACACTGCCCGTGTGCAGTTTCTGTGACTTCTGTGTCCCTGCAGTAATAAACCTTTGGTCTTTGACGCCACCATCGAGAAGCCCGTGTTTCTGTTTGTTTGTGCACCGAGACAGGTTGAACTCCGGGGTCTTCGGGTGTTTTCCCTGACACCTCTGGACGGAACCAAAAAAGTCCAGAACTCCAATTGGCGCCTAACGTGGGGCGACGTCATTCGGTACCGGTCCAAAAGCCTGAAGAGTTCGAGGAGCTTCGTGTGAAGATTTCAGAGGGAGGCGCCCCACTTCATCGATCCCGGCATATCGCAAAAGTGGCCCCGACGTTCTCTTCCACGAGGGTTCCCGTTCAGACGGCTGCAGTGGTCCGTTGCCTTGACCGTCGCCCTGTCTTGGACCCGAGGTGCAGTCCTCAGTACGGCGAGACGTGACGGGTTTCTCCTTGGTGACGTCTTCAGTGCCTCAGTTAAGTATTCAGTGGTAGCTAGTTGGTTATTTTGTGAGGGTTGCTCCTGTTTGGATAATCCTTTTAGTTCTCAGTTCAGTTCAGTTCTGTAAGATTATCACTGGTTATTCTGGTTACGATAATCATTCTATTCAGTTCAGGTATCGATACATTTGTCAGTTCTGGTAGGCCTAAGTTCTTGGTTCGAGTGCGCATCTCTTCTGTTTTTGTTTTGTTTGTGTTGTGTTCCGGATTATAAAATGGTAAGTCGGAAAAATTGTATGTTGTCTTGTTTCAGTTGCAACAGTGATTCCCAGTTGGAGGACTCGTGTTTGGTTCCTCCGATTGGAACTCCCCTTTATGATCTATATTGCAAGTTTGGTGTGGGCCCTATCTCTTATAACGAGGTATGGATCCGCTTCACAGAGAAAGATGGTGTCCTTAGTTGGCCACTACATGGTAGTTTTGAACCTGAAGTTCTCGATAATCTAGAAAGAAGGTTGTTTAAGAAGAAAGCCCGGCCGGCAATGTTTGATTCTTTCCGTTATTGGCGAAAAGAATCTAAACAGAGAGAAATTAAAAAGTTGAAGAAAGAACAGAAAGAGCAAGAGTTGACTTTAGAACAGTCTGCTAAGCAGCTGCAACTCAACGAGTCTGAAAAAGCGATGGAGGTGGCCAATAGAGAGCGTAATTTAGCGATAGATAAGTGCTATCCTGCTTTGCCATCGAATACGGCTAAGATAGTAGAGGACCCTGAAAAGGATCCCCTGTTGTCTTACTTGTTACGATCACCCCCACCGTATGCACAGGGTGCTACGGCTCCACCTATACCAAATGTTCAATTACCGGTTGCTGGACAACCTGGTGTTCCCGCTCCCCTGAATCAAGTTCCTGTACCTCCTGTGGTCAATATTAATGTTCCTTCGACAACCCCTCTTCCAGGGTTGCCGGCTTCTTTACCTATGCCTGGGTCGCTCACACCTGCTAGTTCACAAGCTATTTTGCCTGCTACTCCTACTGTTCCTGATCTATCGGTTCCAACTGTTACTCTATTTACTGCCTCTGCTAATATTATGACTCCACTTTCTGTTCGTCGGAGAATCACTGATTCTGTCTCTAATATTCTATCTCCCTTCTATAAAACTCTGATTAAGACTCCTACCTCTGACTCTGTGCAGAGGCGTAGCCAGTTTCCCAGTACTGAAGAAAGAGGAATATTAGATTCCACTGCTCTTAGATGGGTTTCAAAAGTTGGAAGATATAATGTACAAGATGTATTAGATACATTTATGCAATGGAATGAACCGACACAACGATATGTGTTCGATGAAATGTGTTTCCTTCTACGTGAGGAATTGGAAGAGGATGACCCTGAATCAAATCTAGGAGAATTAATTAATGTACAGAAAGAGTTTGCTGCAGGTATGATAGTTGGACAAAATATAAAAGAAGCGATGGAACTGGTTCTAAGTTATAGGACCGACTCATCCCTTCGTTCACCGAGAGAGTTAGAGAAACGTAGTACGAAACAAAATCGTCAATACCCAATGAGAGAGGTTCCACCAATTTGGCGAGAAGCTGTGCAAGCTAATGTAAACCTTGGTATCGCAGCCGCTCCGGCCCAATTCCAGAGAGTCTGGATACATATTCCATGGAAGCGAGCTGAAGTATTAGCAGTAAAACAGGCCTTGCCAGATCCGCGTAAAAATCCTGCAGGGTACTACAAAGAGTTGGCTCAAACAGTTGACGCTTGTGTATTGAATCTTGCTGACATAGATCTGCTATTTGGTAATGTAGTACCGCAACCAATTTGGGCTAAAATTCGTAAAGAGAATCATCCAGTTGCCCTAGGTGGTGACTGGGCAGCTATAATTGCAGCGGATGGTCAACAAATAGGTGGTTCCAAACCAGAACCCTTAATTGCTAATTTGCCTGGTAGAATAATCGATTTAATGAAAACCTTGATGCCAGCATTGCGCGTTAACTGGGACAAATTGTCCGCGTGCAAACAGAAGAAAGACGAAAGCGTCTCCGACTTTTTCACAAGATTCGAGGAAACTTTCGTGGATCATAGTGGTCAGGATATGAGCACAGAAGGAGGCCAGAGATTATTTGTTGATAAATTTGTGCACAATCTGTTGCCAGAACTTAGTGGTAAATTAAAGAATTCTGAAAGTGCGTGGGCTGTCTCTACGACTGCGCAAATACTTGCGACTGCCCAGTACTATGAAAATAGGGATAAAGAAGAGAAGGAAAAATCAGATAAAAAGACGAAAGATTTAAAAACTAAAGTACTTTTACAGCAAGCTTATCCGCCTCGCACGAATCAGACTAATATGCAGCAAGGGTCATATCAAAGAACGGAATATAATTTTCAAAGGCCACAATACCAATGGAATCAATGTGCTTATTGCAAAGTGGAAGGTCATTACAAAAATGAGTGTCCAGTTCGGGCACAAAATAATGCTGCGGCAGCTCAGAGAGGTCGTGGTAGTTCCATGCAAAACTCTAGAGGTCGAGGACGAGGTGCTATGCCTCCGCAGACGAGTGATCGCCCTTCTAATTATTTCGACCAGCGAAATGGACAATCTGCCCAACAGAATAGGTCTCCACAGTATCATGTTGAAGACTATTATGAAGCTAGTGAGGAAGGTCAGCAAAGTGAGTACTAGGACAGCCATGGACAAAGAGAGGGAGTAGTATCAGTTCCAGTAGATCAGAGTGGGCCTTATGTCGCAGTAGCAACATCAGGTATAGTCGAACCGTTTCTGTTGGATACTGGTGCAGCAAAAAGTTCTATCATACATGCGAAACTCCCTGGCGCACCTTTGTCTGGCTCAACAAACGTTTCAGTAGGTTTTTCGGGCGCCCCTGTTCATAACCCTGTTTCTGGTCCTTTGTCGATTTCTGTTGGACCCTGTCAATTGAAAGCACCCCTGATTTTGACGACAGGTTGTAACGAAAATCTGCTTGGTTTAGACTTGTTAAAACGCCTATATGCGACATTGTACTGTTCTCCAGAAGGAGTACAGCTTACGGTGGGTAAAAGAATAATCTCTCCGATGTACTTGTCGATGGATGCGCTCCCACCAGAGCTGCGTTCTCTCCCTGATACTCTTTGGGCGACTGGTCCTAATGATGTAGGTCTATTGGAAATTCCACCCTATGTAGTAACTTTGAAAGCAAATGTCAAACTTCCACGAATTCCACAATACAGAATCTCTAGTGAAGGTGAGCGTGCGCTCCTACTGATAGTGCATGATCTGATTGAGAAAGACGTAATAGAAGAAACTAGAGGTAATGTCTGTAACAGTCCTGTACTGCCTATTTTGAAACGAACTGACCCTACAAAACCTCCAATATATAGGTTTGTAATTGATCTTAGAGAGGTTAATAAAATTGTGATTCCACAGTTTCCTGTGGTTCCAGACATTACTGCATTGTTAACGTTGATTCCTGCTACAGCAGCATGGTTTTCGGTTGTCGACTTGAAAAATGCCTTTTTCAGCATTCCGATAGCCGAAGAAAGCAGAGATATCTTCGGTTTCTCTCTAGGAGGACGAAGCTTCAGGTTTAAACGCGCTCCACAAGGCTATTGTGAAAGCCCATCCATTTACAGTCAAGCATTAAAAAGCCAGTTAGATTCCTTCGTACTTCCTCCTGGTTCTGCTTTAGTACAATATGTCGACGATCTTCTAGTGGCTGCTGATGACAAGGAAACTTGCAAAACAGCCACGATTTCTTTATTGCATCATTTATCAAATTTGAATCACAAGGTGTCACCTTCAAAAATGCAATACTGCTGCCAAGAAGTGACCTACCTAGGTCATCTCTTGTCAAAGGAGGGAAGGAAGTTGACCCCAGAGAGAATAAAAGCAATTACACAGATGAATGTTCCTAGCACGCAGAGAGAAGTACGTGCCTTTTTAGGTATTACCTCATATTGTAGGCAATGGATCCCAAATTTTTCTCTTTTAGCAAAACCATTGGTAGCCTTGACTGGGAAAAATGTTCCGAGTCCGGTACCATGGTCTGCTGAATGTCAGCAGAGTTTTTCTGAGTTACGAAATGCACTGTGTTCAGCACCTGTATTGGGTACACCCGACTACAGTAAGCCATTCACGCTCTATGTCCACGAGAGAGAAGGTTGTGCATTGAGTGTTTTGACGCAGAAATTTGGTGATAAACAACGCCCTTGTGCGTATTTTTCATCAACGTTAGATCCGGTAGCCAGAGCATTGCCTAGTTGCTTGAGAGCTACAGCCGCAGCTGCAGCTTCCATTCGACAATCTGCTGGTTTAGTAATGAACAACATGCTAGTAGTTATGGTTCCTCATGCTGTGGATACACTCATGAACCGAACCAAGACGCAACACCTTACCAGTGCTAGATTATCAGGTTATGAACTGACACTGTTAGCTAGTCATATTCAGATCAAAAGATGCAATGTATTGAATCCAGCAACATTGTTGCCGACTAGCCAAGAGTCGAGTGATTCCGAACCACACGACTGTTGTTTCAAAACTGAGGAAGAAACAAAAGGACGAATTGATCTAAAAAACACTCCGTTATCAGATCCAGATGGCACGCTGTATGTTGATGGGTCTTGCTTCAAATTGGAGAATGGTGATGTGACTGCTGCTTATGCAGTAACGACCTTGAGTACGATTGTGGAGACTGCAAGAGTGAGTCAGAATTCTGCCCAGGCTGCAGAATTGATCGCGCTAACAAGAGCGTGCGTTTTATCTAAGGGAAAGAGAGTGAATGTGTTCACAGATAGTCAGTACGCGTTCGGCGTGGCCCATAGTTTTGGCCGCTTGTGGAAAGAGAGAGGTTTCATTACGTCCCATGGGACTAAGATTCAACATGGTCAGCTAGTTAATGACTTGTTGGAATCTCTAACCTTGCCGACTGAAGTTGCGATTGTGAAATGCAGTGCCCATAAAGCAATCACGGATGATGTTGGTCGTGGGAATGCTTTTGCTGATGAGACTGCAAAACAGACAGCTAGAAATATGATGAGTAGAATGTATGTTTCAACGTCTGCAAGATGGATTTCTGAGTCTGGAATGTGTGAAGACACAGTGGAAAGCGTGAAAGAAATTCAGAAAGAGGCGACTGAGGAGGAAAAACTTGCATGGAGAGAGAGCACGGGTAAATTGGACTCGAGTGGGTGTTGGATTGACTTGTCGGAACAACAGCGTTGGATGTTGCCTGATGCGTATGTGCTTGCAGTAGTAACGATGGCACATGGAACAGCGCACATCAGTTCAAAAGGGATTTGTAAGATGTTGGCTCCGGTCTGGAAGAATGATGGGATTAGTAAGTGTGCAGAGAGAGTAGTGAGAAATTGTATGGTATGTTTGATGCATAATCCTGGCAAGGGAATCCCCACACCTGCAGGTCACTTCGCTCCTCCTTCCTGCCCCTTCGAAGTGATCCAGCTAGACTTCATTCACATGGATCGTTGTAATAACCTGAAATACGTCCTAGTGGTAGTTTGTGCTTTCTCCAGATGGATCGAAGCATACCCGCTAAAGGACAATACTGCCTTATCCACTGCCAAAATTCTTCTTAAAGAATACTTCCCCAGATACGGAATGCCACGGATTGTATGGTCAGATAACGGAAGTGAGTTCGTAGGGAAAGTTATGCAGAGTGTGTGTGCCGGCCTAGGGATTAGACAGAAGTTTCATAGTGCGAATCATCCCCAGTCCGCGGGTTTAGTCGAGGGTTACAATGGTACCCTTAAACTGAAACTTGCTAAGATACAAGCATCCACGGGTTTGTCCTGGCCAGACGCATTGCCTTTGGCTTTGCTATCAACAAGAGCAACTGTACATTCTAGAGTAGGGCTTAGTCCTTATGAAATAGTTTTTGGTCGTCCTGCAAATGTTTGGGGGGTACCTAGACCAAAAGAATTCAAGCAGCTGGAATACCCAATGTTAATTGATTACCTTTTCGACTTGACTGCTAAATTGAGTCTTATTCACCAACAGGTTTTCGATGCATTGCCAAAGCCACCGGAGAGTCCAGGCCATCAGCTGAAACCAGGTGACCAGGTGGTCATTAGAAATTTTGCAAGAACGAAAAATCTTCAGCCCAGATTCATTGGCCCTTTCCAAGTCCTACTAGCAACGAGAACTGCTATTCGTGTGGCCGAAAGGAAGAACTGGATCCATACGACACATGTCAAACGTGTGCCTCTGCCACTTCCTTACGACAACTGGGTAAAGAAAGGAATCGGTGCCTCTGAAACGGAACAAGTCCCCAGGTTCATACCTTTCAGCGATGCAGAACTGATCACGGATTCACCAAATTCTGACTCTCCTCCTGAAACTGCTCTTTTGAACCCTGAACATTTGCCATCTGCACCAAAAGAACATTTGCCATCTGCGAACGTGAACATTGCAACGTCAGCTGAAAATACATTGTTTCCAGATCAGACAGCTCCTGCAAAACTGAGATACAACTTACGTTCTCACAATATGGACAAATAAAGCAGGAAACTGCCTATTTTCACATTTGAATTTTCTGATACATTGCCTCCAGCCAGGAAGTTTGCTATTATTTTGTTGTTTTAAATTTTGCCTTGCCGTCTGGGTAGCCGTAGGGTCGTGGCTGTGTGCCTAGTTGAATCTGCGGGGGTCAGACACAAGGTCGATCTTTCTGTTAGTTCTGGGAACTCCCAGGGCTGATAGAGGCATTTTCATCTACGTACACATCATCAGTGGTCGCGAACGGTCGTAGAAGATGGAGCTTCCTGAGCTGCAACGAGAAAATGTAATTTATATTCGCAGAAATAGACTGTACAGAATACTTCACAGCAAATGCTTTCTAATGCAATGTGCAGTTACATTTTTAATTGTTTTGATAACGTTGGTGGGTGGAATCATCTTTGGTGTACATTTGATTTTTATGCCAGTAACTACAGTACCTCCCCTTGATCCTACTACTACTACGGTTTCTTCTATGCATTCTTTTCACTCATTTCCTGAACACGAACAAGCTCGACGCTCAGAATTTATTAACAATACATTTGTACAGCTCTTGCATCAACACCAACTGGTAGTTAATACTACAGACTGCTGGGTGTGTGGCTTGATACCTCACACTATGGATAAAGGCATTCCCTATCTAGTCTTGCCTTTTAGCTACAATGGATCATTTCAGGCCTTTCAGACCATTTTTTCATATGCCCTTGAGACCTATCCTCCGCGTCCACCACGGTCCATTAAATACAACTCAGCCAACAAAGCTTTAGTCCAGGGAATTATTGACATGATTAAAGACGTCAATAATACTCCATCTTACCCTAGAGATGAATTACGGGTGTATTTGAGTTGGAACTCTACCGAGTATCGCCTTAGTTTGGGAGAAAGCAAGCGTAAAAGCTCCACTTCAGTTTGGGTTGTGCCTCACCGAGGTCAGGTCTGTTTGCAAGGAAATGGGAGAAATCTGAGAGCTCAGCTAGGGAAGAGTGAGTGCGTTGAGACTTACGTATTTCCGTCTAACTCCTCCCCTGCCTTCCTTACTGCTAGGGGTACTTACTTCATCTGTCAGGACAGAGCATATACATGGCTGCCTGCTGACTTTTCAGGTTCATGTTATATTGCTCGATTGTTACCTCCGACATACACTGCTTCTTCAGATTATCACAAGACCAGAGTAGCAAGAGGTGTCTTCAGCAAGGAAGATACCGCTGGTCAGGAAGCTGGAGACTTCTTCAAAGGTTTTCTTCCGTTTTGGGGGCCTATGGCCAATAGTAGAAATCTACGTCAACTAACACGGGTAGTTGAATCTACTATTACAGAAACTGCTGGTGCCCTTAGTAACTTAACAGCTGAGCTTCAGGCGGATCGTCTCATGACGTTGCAGAACCGTATGGTTCTAGACGTAATACTTGCAGATCGACGTGGGGTATGCAGAATGATCAAATCGAGCTGCTGTGTCTTTATTCCAAATAATGCTCCAACAGTCTATGAAGCGATCTCTAAGCTACACAAGATTTCCGACTCTATACACGTAGATAAGGGAAACTGGTCCTTCATGGAGTGGTTTTGGACTCTGGTATCAGCGTGGGGATGGAAGGTTCTGATGGTCATTGGTGTCATCCTAGTATTTCTGTTCTCGTGCTGTCTTATTATCCAATGTGGTCCCGCTCTGTGTAGTCTCTGTGCTGCAACCTGTTTCAGAAAACCACCTGCATTAGGAGAAAAGGCACGAGACAGGATGATGATACAACAACATGTCACTGACCTAATGAGCATAGAATTAGACTCTGACTCTGATATAGACTGAGTAATTGCCTATGTAAGGGCAAAAGGAGGGTCTGAGGTTCCGTGACGATTTTACTCGTGTTTGTAAACATTGTCATAAATACATAATTTTGGTATCAGTGAACCGCAAATGATCCATTTAGTATATCCTGGTGTTTTCGCTATGCTACGAGCAAGAGCACTCCAGTTACAAACACAATTCTGTTCTACCCATGGCATCCATCTTAGAACACGGAAGCCATTTTGTATTCCTTGCCCTCACATAGTCAATGGACACGCAATGATCTCTCTTCATTAAAGGACACGTAGGCTTTAGCCGGCGATTCACCTTGCGAGTGACACGTGCACCTTAGGCCAGCAACGCTGTAGCAGCATGACTCGGCAAGAGCTGCCTCCCCAGCCTGAGGCCAGTCCTGCTATACTGGTTCTTGTGTCCGTTGGCCTGATCATGATTAGGCGGCCGAAGCTGGTAACCGTGCCCATTTACGATCCACAAACATCTCTTATCCTGTCTTTCTATCTTCTACACCTGGCTCTGCTCCTTTCCTTCTGGGCCTTTATTAGGGGGAGGTGACGAAATTTACGATGAGGCGGTCCGGGTCTTGAATGAGAAATTGACATGGGATTATGATGGAATAGTGGGAACCCCCCATTCGTAATATTTTGACATCAGATACTGTTGACGATTCCTGTGCAACGCCAAATATTTATTGTTTAAGACACGAATGTTTAGAACTGTGGTAACTTGTAAAGAATTTGCCCCGAGCAGAATATTTAGTATATAAGGAACAACCCTCTTTGTACAAATTGAACAGGCTCCTAGACACTGCCCGTGTGCAGTTTCTGTGACTTCTGTGTCCCTGCAGTAATAAACCTTTGGTCTTTGACGCCACCATCGAGAAGCCCGTGTTTCTGTTTGTTTGTGCACCGAGACAGGTTGAACTCCGGGGTCTTCGGGTGTTTTCCCTGACACCTCTGGACGGAACCAAAAAAGTCCAGAACTCCAACACCCATCCTAACTTGTGAAGAGGCTTCTCATTTTCATGTGCTGGACCATAATAATAAATTAAATGAAGCATTAGTTACCACTCGCAGAATAAGCCAATGACATTCCTCATTCCTAATAGGGGACAAGCACTTCAGCAGCAGACTTTGCTTTAGCAATATTGCAACCCTTCTTTGAGTAACCTTAGCAGAGGAGACATAAATATCGACATTCCATGAATATGTTATCTTGTCTTTTTCCTTCTACTTACCAAACTGTGTTTCTTGCAAAAGGTTTATACTCAGGCTTTTATTTAGCCAGCGAAAAAACGCATAAGTGCAGACTTTTTCAGCAAGTTATTTTAACTTCCATTGGTGTCTAGAGGTTTTAAAGGGGACACCAGGAAATATCTTAAACAAAAAGTTCTCAGTATTTACAGTTTTCAACTCAATCACCTTCTACAGGATTTTTTCCTTCACCCTAACGTCTCGAAAATATTCAACTATATATACAGGGTATGGCACCATCATTAGGCTTATTAAAAGGTACTCTATGAACCCTAGCATTATAAGATCAGAATAAGGTTCCTTCAACACATAGGACTAGAGGTGTTATGTGACTTCATCAATGGATTCTTGTTTATCTTCGAAACCCTCAGAAAGGCCAATCAATCTTACATTTGACCAACTGGAGCAGTTCTCAGAATCTGTTTTTTTTTCAAACTCTATTCCTTTTGCAGCTGAGCAAGAAGACTTTGTTGTGAGCTTTGTGTGTTCTCTATGATGGAGATTTGCTCTTCTATCTCCACCAATCTTTCATTCAGACCACTCAGCTGCACTTCAATTGCCTCTAACTTAATCTCAATGTTCTGCGCTGTAACCATTTGAGTGCTCTTTAGGTCCTTTACTTCTGACACCAGCTGTTGGGATAGTAGACAAACTTGCTTTAAGGTTGGTGTAGGGGCATATAAAGAGGCAGACATAAAAGCCTCTCTTTCCAGAGTGTAATTCCTTCACCAATGCCACCTTCTCTTCATTTCTAGCTTGGCCCTCTTCCAAGACTCCAAAGGTTTGCTTCAGTCTGTTATAGGTGCTATTTGTAACTCTGCTTTAGCTTCTCTTACTTTTGTTGCCTCCCCCTGTCTAAGTCATCATATTGAGCCATGTTGTTGCTACTGCAGCATTTGCTGACACTGTTGTTTTTGTCTGTATTGTGAGTTTTGATCACTGCGGTTAGTAATTGAAGAGCTCAACACGTTTTCCTGTATCATTTGTGGATTAAATATGCCTGCTGTGTGAAATATTGGGTGCAGATCTATCAAGAGTCAGGGTAGTATGAGAAGGCATTGCACAGAAATATGCCACATTATGGATGTGCTATGCTTACCGTTCAGCGCACCATGACGCAGGTCCGAGAGATGGGTTACGCAGTGTGACACAAAGTTGTAGTTACAGAGCAATGCGTTGGACCTTGGTCAGCGGACTCGATAATTCTCGCTTCAGTGCTTACTCTAATCAGGGGTTCCACTCGGCAACTCTGGGCATTAGCTTGCCTAATCTCCACAACGGCCCCACCAATTCCGGGGATGCCTGGCTCCACCTTGGGGACTCCCAGCAAGGGACCATCCCACAGGGAAAGCCAGGACGGGTTCCCCAGAGTTATACAGCGCCGGGACGCCCCGTTGCTGGGGCAGCTGTGCGCTTTACAAGTATACTACATTTACATTTACATTTACATAATGCAACTACCACTTCTGTGGCGTAAGGCTGAATTGTGTGCTGCAAGATACATTTAAATGCTGCAAGTCAGCAGCGCATCACACAGGAGTGCAATGCATGGTACAAACATTTTAAAAAGTCATGCAGTGTGACAAAATTGTTCCTACTAACACTCCAACATGTTGCACCATGGAAGGAGAGTCAGGAAGGCACCAACCCTGATGATGCATCTGAAACTCAGGGCAAAAAGAAGAGGAAACTGAACTTTAAATAGTGGGAAATCTAAATATTGATAAGTGAGGTGACCAAAAATGAACACCTTTTGTTTGTCACCTCTAAAAAGGATACCTTTATGGCAAGCAATAGTGGACAGGATCAACTGTGTGGCACCAACAAGAAGTACTATGGCGGAGTGAAAAAAAAAGTATCTTTCCCACAAATGCAGAACAGAAGAAAAACTGTCCAGAAACCTTTATATTAGGTTGTTTTATTTGTTTTTTCCAGAACACACAAAATTGACATTAACATAGTGACCATAAGTGCGAATGAGATATCAGCAGATTAGCTTTATCTGCACAGTGACACCACCACAATTGTAAAGCTCAGAAAAAAGAGCACATACAGGTGATGAAGTCTTCCCCCACCATCCTTATACATTCCCTCTGAATCAGAAAGTAAAAAAGCAGTGAGGGGCCCAGAATATGTTTTGGATGTGTTGGCCTGGGTAGCTGTTCCTTGCAGTATGCTAAGTCCAAAAGCCATTTCCGCTTGGTGGGTACGGCCTATTTACCCCAGCGGAAAGCAACTCTCCGCTTTGCTAAGAGTAAAGCTACAGCCATAAAGCGTTGATTGGCTGGCTGTAAGTTTTTGGCAGTACCAGCATGCACACTTTGGGCTATAGTCTACCCTTTCCAGCACCATGGTGGTCAAAGCTTCTGTAATTTGTGCCCAGGAGTGCCGGACAGAGGCACAAAGCCAGGCCAAATGCAAAAAATCTTACTCTGGTGCTCCACATTGCACACACCTTGCATCACCCCTCAACCCATATCTGCATATTCTAACAGGTGTATAGTACATTTGGTGTAGATACTTATTACAGCTGGGTGTGACTATATTTAGTTACACACAATAGAAGGCCCGGTCCACTTGCTCCAGTGTCAAGTACCGCAATCCATATCTCCAGCACTGGATCTGGGGATGCCGGTATGTCCGCCTGTGCCAAATTGTACAATTCAGTGATTAGATTCAGAATCCTACATTTGTCACTCCTCAGCAAGGTTTATAAGGCACAGAGTGTGGGGGTGCATTAGGAAATTGGAGCTAGTATGTGCACAAAGCAGCTGTGATGCAATAGTATGTGAAGGTCAATAGCTGGGCGTGGCACTGTATCTGTGAGATGTCATTCACGGCTATGAACTTGCCACTGGGATAGGCATCCCACACTGCCTTCACCTCAGCCTGACCAAGCATTTGCAATGCCTTATTTTCCTGTGTGACCAAAGGGGGAGTTCTGGAGCATATAAAGGGACCTTGCCCACTGCACTGAAGCTAGAGCCCGCCAGGCATGTGGTGGAGTGTAACGTGTTAATTTCAGTGCATATCATGCCCTTGCACTTATGTGGTAGCATGGCTCACAATGGAATGGAAAATGCATCGCCATGTTCTACAGCTAGATGAGGGACACATTCATGGAGAACATACCAGTAGTGAGCAAAATTGGCCATGGTACACAAATAGTATAGATGTAGATCTGGTGCATTAAAGCCTCCTAGTATGTACAGCAAAGTGAGGACATTCCACCAAATGCACTGCAGTGATATTTGTGCAAGAAGTGCAATTCTAGTGTAGCTAGCTCATGAAAGACAGTAATATTTTCCTGAACTGTTGCCAGTG
Source organism: Lissotriton helveticus (assembly GCF_964261635.1). Lineage (NCBI taxonomy): Eukaryota > Metazoa > Chordata > Amphibia > Caudata > Salamandridae > Lissotriton > Lissotriton helveticus. The sequence continues at coordinate 738,960,173 of NC_136061.1, read as the reverse complement.
TGATGGGCAGAGATTTATTTCACAATCTCTTTCTGTGGATCTAAACTTGCTGCCAGTGGTTTGCAGCTGGGTGCAGATTGCCCACAGCACACCGACGTTTGTACTAATGCTCAAACCCCTTATTGTCACCTTAAACGCTTCCCTGGCTTACCCATTTCCTCCACATACCCTACATTTTTTCACAGTATTCGGCTATGGGGGATTGGAGGCCATCGCAGAACACGGACCCTAGGAGGGTTGTCGCTTGGGACCACCACATAAATTGAGTTGGGGTATGTGTAGGGATTGAGAATATGAGTTTCTGATAATGTCCTGGGGAGATGAAGAAAATCTGGCCAGGAACCTTAAAGCTGTAATGAAGACTGGAGGAGGACCAGATATTAAGGATAATTTGTACCTATTGGAGTAGCAGGTGGCATCATTTATTCCCTCTGTGTTGGTTGCTTGAGTCAAGGGCATTGACAGTGCTGATGTAGAGGACCAACTAGGTCTACAGGTTGAGTAATAGCAAAATGCATGCAAAATGTATGTGAAACTTTGCTATATGAACACTTACAAACATAGGGCAACACTTATCAAACTTTCACGCAATGCTGTGTTATGAGAAAGGGTGATAACAAAAATACTCCCTATATGTAGGCAGCATTCAGAAAAAAATTGAAAACAGCGTGGTTCACCAAGGGTAACTCAGTACCTGTTCTCCAGTTGTCACCTTATCAGTCCACTGCTTAATTAGCGCTGGAAAGCCTCTGGGTAGCCATGCGCTCTATAAATCTTTTTAACATTAACATTTACAAAGATATGAGTCATTTCTGATCTGTCCTAGTGGTAGTGCATTGTGCGCTGCCTAGTTCTACCTTCCCAAAAGCCACATGTAGAAAAAAGTCATAGAGACCATGATACTAACATCAAAGAGTTGGCTTGCCTTATGATGACACAGAACACCTCAGTACCTACATATGTGTCACACGTTCAAAATGCCACAAATATATAGATGTGTTTTAAATGTTTATGCTGAAGATGTTATGCGATTTGCATAGATGGTAAGTGAGGCAAAATGGCCTCTCTATTGACCTGAACTACATATACTTTTAGTAGAATTCCTATGCATCTTAAGTTAAGCTGATCTCAATGTTGTTTGAAATGTAACATCTGCTCAAAGTTTTACAACTTCATTCAGAAACCAATGTGAAAAGTTAGCCCGGATTTATCAATATTTCACGCAGCGCAATGTAGTAAGACAACTTGCTGTGCTGCACCAAATGTTGAAAGCAAAAATGTACCAATCATCCTAACACATGGTGCAGTCATGCTCTCACTCTGCGAAGGTACACTGTAGGCTACCTAGTGCCTATGCTTGCAATGTCTGTGTTGCATGCAGGATTATTTTGTGCAGGAAGCGAAAACTTCCTGCACAAACACAATTCTCTGATGTGCTTTCTTCTTCCTAAATGTGCAGCAAAATTCAGCACATTTAGAAAGAGGAAGAAACATTGGAGAAATAAACATATTTCTCCTCATTGCAACCCCATTGAGAAAGCGTACAACTTTGGTGCATTTCCAGGTTTGCTTGTCTTCATAAATGTGGAAAAGTGTTAAAATAAGTTGGTGGGTGCATGGAAACACCCACTCTCCACCCATGTCACGCCTTCCCTGGCGTTGCTTGTCTTGGCAAATCTGGCTTAAGGACTGCGTTTCCTTGTGTCACCTAAAGTGATAAAAGGGCAATGCAATACTTTCTTAAATTTGGCCCTTTTTACTGCAGTGCAGGTAAGTGTGCAGCTTCAATTCAGTTATGCACCATCTCTATCAAAATATAGTGCATTCCTGCTCTCTCCTTGAACTGGCACACTCAGTACAGCCTAGCACCGATGCAGACCCCCTTGCGTCATGGTACAAGGGTGCATGCATTGCAGGCAGGATTGTTTTTGTGCAGGAAGGGGCACCTTCTTGAACAAAAAGAATCCTTACAGAAGTTTTCCTCTTTCTAAGTGTGCTGCAGAATGCAGCACATTTGGAAAGAGGAAACAACCAGGAGAAATAAAGATATTTCTCCACGTTGGGCTCTATTGGGAAGGCGTGCCATTTAGACTCATTCCCAGGTTTACTTGTCATGGTAAATCTGTAAAGCCACAGGACTATTTTACTGAGCTGAGAAAGTTGACCATTGTATTAAATCTAAGGTACATAGCCTTCAGCTAAAACAGTAGGAAAGGCTCCACATCAGGAAAACTGCTGTATTCTTTGGTGGTTTCTATTATCCTACCATAGGTGATGTTATTCCCAGTGTACTTTATAAAATACTTGCTTACAGTGTTTACGTATCTGTGTGAATGGTAACTTTAAACCATTCACTTCTCCCACACCCTTCATTTCTCATTTTCAAAAAACAGCTTTTATTACCTGAGGGTCATACTTCTTTCTTTATGCCGCCACATGGCAGCAGAATGGCTGTAGATGATGGACATTTTAGACACATACATAGAGATAAAAAAAACTGCCTCCTCCTCTACAACCTAGCGGGCACAAGATACTTTTCGTTGCCATTTGCAGCACTCCTGAATGACCAGCTTTTTTTCTTGACAGTCAATCAAGTTGCCTGACTCACAGATGCTGTAAAGACAGGCTCGCTTGTAGACATTGGCTCTAATTTTGTAACACAAAAATCCACCACCACAGAACCACATCACCATCATAGAATTACGTGATCATCAAAAGAGAAGTATAAATAATTCTGTTTGTCATTTACTACGTGGCTATGTGCTCTGTCCATTTCACATGTGTTTGAACATAAAGAATGCTTTCTCTTCTCTACAGTCTTAAACATAAGAAAAACTGGATCTTCGGGCACCACTCACAATAAGCAATATCAGCCAATTATAAACCAGCTGAGAGTGGCTTTTCTTTTATTTGCTGTTTTATACATCACAAAGTCGACACAAAGCTCATCATACCAGCCCCTCAAATGCTGTCCTCAAAAGGCAAAGCGCTCTCATATCTTCAGGCCGGGTTTGCGCTGTATAAAACAGCAAATAAAACAGGCTGAAATTGCTAAGGATTTGAAGGTGTTAATCACGGTACTGAAACTCATCTGTAAGAAGAATAAGGCGCGCCATGAAACCCCCACAATCGAAGACACGCAGACAAGTGATCTCAATAGACCATCCCTGTCAGGATGAAGCCTGTGAGTTTATTGACTACAAATATGGGCACACTGAGAATGAGGCTTGATGTGCAAACCACAGGGGCATGGAGCGGAAGTGTGTTCCAAAACAAGTGAAAGAGAAGAAGTACTAACCAGCTGCTCAAACAGGCAGGATTACAGTATCAGTGCCATAGTATGTCAAAGCTAAGCCGGAGGGCATAATAGAGAAGGCCAATTATAGTAAGACCCCACAAATGAAACCAGAAGGCCGGAAATCATCTGGTTTCAGGTGCAACCCCTACACGTCTGATCTTGTCACTCCTCCGACTTTGCCTGGGGCTCAGATGCAGTCGAGAAGCACGCTTGAAATGCGTGCAGTGGGGAGATTAGGTAAAGGGTGAAGGACAAATAATAAGAAAAATAGTTCTACAAAAGCCGATGAAAACGAGTACTTAGGCCGTATTCCACTGATGAGAAACACACACAAAGAACTAACAGAAAATAACATGCTAAAACCAATAGGAACAGAGAAAAAGTAAGTGGCAAGCACATGAAGATTTATATTATTTACAATAGATTTCACAAGCACAGCGGATGCGCAGTGCAGGCAAAACCTAAAACCATAAAGGTGTGGAGCGGAAGTGTTTTTCAAAAAAGAGAAAGAGAAGACTCACTAACCAGCTGCTCAAATAGGCTGGTTTACAGTATTAGTGCCATATCACGCCAAACCGTGCCAGGAGGGCATAATAGAGAAGGCCAGTTATATTAAGAACCCACAAATAAAACCAATGGACTCCAACAGCATTGGGGCTGAGATGCGACCCCCAACGTGTGTTCTTGGCACTGCTCCGACGTCACCTGGGGCTCAGAAGCAGCTGAGAAGCACACTTAAAATGCATGCAATGGGGAGATTAGTTAAAGGGCAGAGGACAAACATTAAAAAAATAATTCTACAAAAGCGGAGGAAAATGAGTACTTGGGCCACGGCCACTGATAAGGAACACACGCAAACAACGAACGTGAAAAAGCATGCTACAACCAATAGAAAAAAGAAAAAGTAAGTGACAAGCACGTGAACAAATGAAACTTAAGGGCAAGACATAAGCTCCTTTTAAGAATTATATTAATTACAATAGATTTTTGAAACCTAACAAAAACCAGAAAAACAGGGTATGACAATATAACTACCATTTTAGGTGAGTATTCTTTTAAAGATCTATGCATAAGCACATCTAACAACTTTCTATCTAGAGGAAACAAAGATTATGATTTAGGGCCACAGTGCCGCCCACTCCCAGCCCGCCAAAGCCATTAAAGACCGCTCTTAGAGTATGACTTATTTTTACTCTGGCATGTATTTCTTTAGTGGCACCACATGGGAGCATCCAAGGAAGTTCCTACAGGGAGTATTTCCCTGGAGGAATTGGAGGTGCATGCACACAGGAGGGCACAACATTTGCCCCCTGCATGCACCCCAAGCTGCAGAGGCAACTAGTGGCCGAGTAAGGCCCCCTTTATTTCCTTACCACCACTCTTTTCATGGGGGTCTCACACCACACTGCAGCAGCACCACGAGCATAATAGGGTCCTTAGGCAGCTGTGCCACCACCAGAGATCGTGGATCCCTGGTGGCAGCATTGATCTGCAGGTCCAGTGGTGGTCTAAATGCCACAGTCCTAATGTGGAGGATGGACCGCCAGTCTGGCAGTCCGCGGAACACCACCATGGGTTTGGCAGTCCATTGGGCCACCAAACTTGTAATAAGGGCCTAAAATATCACTCATTTTTCACAGTAATAAAGCAAATATTTTTCACAAACAACAGGCAGCTTTCACAAACAGCGTCTCAAATGTTCATGCAAAACTATTTTCCCTTAGCAGGTACACTGATCACAATTAAAAACACACAACAGTTTTAGATTATAACTCTTACAAGACTTTTCTTTTGTCAAATATTTTCACAGAGCACAGATTAGATCTCCTGAAGCTAAGAATCCAGCAGCTACAAAATACGACAAACTATTAACTTTACAACCAAAAAACAGATTAGGAAAGGATAACAACCATTTCAGGTAAATACTTTGTAAAAAAAAAAAAAAACAATGCGTGTCCAAATCTATCAACTTTCTTTCCACAGGATACAAAAATTAACCTTTCATTTTCATTAATTTCTTACAGGAATAAAACCATTATTTTTTGAAAAACAACAGTCTCTCAAATAACCATGCAACCCTTATTCCCCTGTGCAAGTGCATTATAAGCCACCAAAATTAAACACATTCTTAAAACATAACATTTATCAAACATGTATTTTTTCTTGTTTTTCTGTAAATAACTATAAAATGGTTTCAAAAAAGGAAGCAAGCTATGTACAGTCAAAAAGAGGCACAAGGCTGCTCAAGTATAGTGGCTATCTTTATTGTAAGGAGAGGTTGACTGAGTCCTGGACTCATTGGAGGTGTGTGCAGTATTTTTCATCCCATCGCAAAGGCAAGGCGGTTAAGTCTGGGTGACCCTGTGGAAAAGACCACTTTGCATTTGTAATGGATATAGAAGTATATACAAATGTGCAGCACATTAAAATGCTAGCATACACCTCCATTGAACCTTGTGGCTCAGTTTTGAGGGAGGTAGCCCAAAACATCTCCATGCATGTAGCTACTAGTTGCCCACAATGCCCAATCTGAGGAGAATGGTACAGAGGCTAAAAAACAACCAAGTAATGCCCAAAGACTAACTCAATAAATGTATCCACTTATTAACATTCCCCCTGAACTAGCAGTTTCTTTTACTAATGAACCATTCCTCCTGTTTGGCAATGAAAGCCCTCTCAAACATGCACTAATATTTAGCAAAACCCATAACCTGGTCACCCTTGAGAATAGTGAAATTTGTATGATGGATGGGACTGTTAAAACCTTCCCGGAACCGACACCGCAGGTTAGGTCCTCCGCCGAGTGGGCGTGAGTTGTTGACACACATTGAGTGAACGTGTCCACTTGATGCCGCTACCCGATGGGACCACCCATCCGCACCCACGGACTTCACACGCCACTGGTGCGATCCAATTGGTAATTTTTAGGTTACTAAACCCCATTATTAGTCGCTTAGTGTAGATTTTAACTTCCATATTAGGTCCTGAAGAATTCCCGCCAGATCCTTCCTGGGACAACTAGGGCAAGAAACATGTTGACCTCGTTGCTCTTGATATCGGATATCCAATATCAAGAGCAACGAGGTTCCCCCAATGCTAAAAGGGCGCATAGCTGGATGACGGCTAAAGTATGAATACCGCGCTGTAAGACGCTCAAGACACCGGCAACGCACTTTCATTGTATGCGCACGGAATATGATTTAAGTTGGGGGACTAGAACACGCTATTGATTTAAAGCGGGGTGTGGATACAAGAGTGATATTCCCCGAAGTTTAACCATAAGGGACACGGATTAAAACAAACAGATAGGTTCCCAACGGATGATGGTACATTGAGTGAAACACTGTAATATTGAAAACCACGCTTAGTATAAATTCATGAGAAGGAATAAAGACATAACATTGTGGAATATATGAATAAGAGACATAAAGTTTTGGTCTTGATAAAGATGGCATTATAATCTGGAAACCATCGAAACGCGTCGACGCTGTGGTGAACACAATTCAAGGATGAACCCAATCTAGTTGAATGTTGATGGGATCAAACTATTGACTAGGAGGTTTCAGAATCCACTTTGAATATGTATGAGTATTTGACAAAGGGTTATGTCATACTGTTGTTTTGTCTCTTTTCTGTTTATGCTGGCCATAATTAGACTTTGTTACGAAAATTATTGTATATTTCTTTGTGTTGTACTAGGAACATCTGTGGGAAGGGGGAAGTGTGGAACTCGATGTGTGTTTAACTGTTTTATATTATGGAATAAAGACTTCAGAAAAAAATCTTTTTCATCTTTGAATAAAATGTAATGATCATATAGCACATGTATATTGAATATGTTTTATGTGTTTGATTGACTATTGTATTTTGAATTTATTTGGGCCAAGGGAATTGTTTCTTGCCTTTTTAGAAACCAGAACACTACACTTCTACACTTTAGGGCCCCTTACACACACTCACCATATGGCAAGGAATAAAAGGTCCCTGCCAAAGAGCCCCACACTGAGGGTGCCCGTCGGGTATTGCAACGCCAACGCGACGAGGAGCATGCCCAATGATGAAGCATGACACCCAGCGGGCTGGGTGTGTGAGGGCCCTAATTCCAAAAGGAAGGATTCCACATTCTCCCTCTTGGTAGCCAACATCTAGCACTTACTCCAGAGCCACCATCAGCCTTCTGAGGAACTGCATACTCCTCTCTTTGTTACTGTTAAATCAACCCCCCTTTCATTTGTCCAAATTTACACTATTCGTGCTAACATTAGCCACACACAGTCCCATTAGTGTACAGCTTACTCCGTGACAATCAATCCTTAACATACACTGAATTTTTATCAGTAATGAAAACCAAAACTATGAATAAAGGTTCTAGGAAAATTATGATTGACTTCGAATTAACAATGATTAATACAATTACGAAAAATTACCCTGATACCCAAATTCAAGGATTTTTTTTCACTTTTCCCATGCATTTTGGTTGAAAAATTTAAAAAACTCCTTAGTTGAGGATTCCATGTCATACAGTAAGCTAAAGTATGAGTTCAAAAAAGCTAACAGCTTTGTGCTTTGCACCTCCTAAGTGTGTGGATAAATAAGTTCTACACATCAATTACAGAATCTGAATTTTTTACCCGAAGCGAGGAAAACTTAGCCCCACTCATAAATTACTTTGTATCCTCCTGGATTGGCCTTTTAAGCAGGTTGAGTCACAAAAGGAAGCCAAGGTTTCCCATTGACTAGAGGAACTGCCACTCGACCTGCTTAGAGGGAGGTCCAAATACAAGCAATGCTATCGAGTTGTGGCACAATTCTTATAGCAAATGAATTGGCAGACCTCATCTCTAACCTTTATAATTTCTTGGATAGTTTGAAGAAGGAACAATGTTTCCAAGAAATGAGAATGGCACAATCATTGTCAATTAGTCTGAAACCCTGTGTTTAAAATGAAAAGTAAATACGTGTGTGAGAGACTATTGGCTACGATCCATACATTTCCATTGATGGGAGCTTCAGACTACATGGAAAATAATGAGTACATTCTACACTTCCAACACACTAGCTAACTATAAAATCGCTTGCCTATTTTGACAACATTTTCTAATTAAATGTTATACTTTTTTAACAAATGAAAAGAATTTTCGGATTCCAACCTGAGGCTGTCTTCTTTCTTCAACTCTTGGTGATTCTTCAAACCTCCTGGCACCAAGAGTCTTCATTATTCCAATAATCCAAACAGGAAAACCTACATCCATAAAGCAGACCAACTCGCAAAAAGTCTCTTTTTCAAATAAAAAATATCTCCAACAGTCCAATAATTGAAAATCTTTAAAAAAAATTGAAAATTACCAATCCCAAAAACAAAAAAACCAGAACAGCAAAAATGTCATAATGACAATAGTAAAAAAGAAAATCCATTCTCCACAAAAAAATTCCTAGGAAAAAAAACTGTAGCAATCCATCCTCATTTTAAATCAGCAATTTGAAAAATCAAAATCACGAAAAAAATATGTATTAAAAATCACAAAAAAGAAAATCCATTCTCAAAAATTATATTCCCTGGAAAATTCCAGGTGAAATTCATCCATAAATCCCGAGTTTCTCCAGCAACAATGTGATCTTTGTGTAGAAAAGTCACCAAGTGTTTAAAAACACAAGGTCAAAAAATAAACATATTGCTTATAATTCAAATAGGTTTAAAAAAGTAATAAACATTTTTGAAACCTTTTTAAACCTACTGTGAAAAAGAACAACTGTTGCAATGTTGGCATTCAAACACAACCTGATGTAAAAGTGGTCAAAACAGCAAAGAAAATACTAATCTATACAGTACAAAATGTATCTACATTCCTACATTCCTCCACCTCTCCTTACAATAAATTTAGCCACCTATATGTTTTAAAATATAAAGTAAACTTTTCTTACCTGACCTTAGCCCTTCCTTGCATCCGACTTTGACTGTGATGATCCATCGAAAAAAAATAGAAACTGACACACAACCGAGTAAAAATAAAAAAATAAAATCAATTCTCTATTAAAGTCAATGGAAAAGCTTCCCAAAATAATAAAAAATATATATTTGAATATGATATGCAAAGATTTGATATTTTTTATAAATTAGCTTACATTTTGTATGGTTTAATAAAATAATTGAGTTATTGTCAGTTTTAAATAATAAACATGGTGTGATTATTTGTCTCACGCATTCAAAATATAAAAAAATATATATATTTCTTCAAATGTTATTTTAAATTTTGGTGAGGAGGCATCCCCTTTTGAATAAATTAGAGGAGGAAATGAATCAGAAGTGGATGTTAGTTTTGATAGACAAAGGTAAAGATAAAAACAGAGGGGTGTGTAGCCAAACACAGCTAGATCCAGGAGGTAAGGATAATTCCTCTGATAATGAAAACTGGAGTAGGACGCTGTGTAGACTTGGGAGTAATATCAATCGGAGGTGTAAAAGACAAGGAAGGGAGAATGTTGAGGTGTGTAGCAGAAAGAAACATGGTTGGTGCAAGGATTAGTTATAGATTAAGACAATTGGGGGAGATTGGATCTTCAACAGGCCTAGGCGTAGTTCGCAGAGTTTTGCTATGTGGAACTCCGCGAAATTACAGAAAAACTCTGCAGAGTTCTGCAAGTGGCGGAGTGCAGTGCGAAATGCCGTTCGTGCTGGTCTTCCTGATGCTCGTGAACTTACCATTTGCGATTGCGAGCAGGGAAAAAACTCAGCTGCATTACAAGAAGCAGAGTTTTCTGCACTCCGCGAACTGCGCGGAGTGCGGAGTGCAGAAAACTTTGCAAACTCTGTGAACAGAGTGGAGTTAACTGCCCAGGCCTAATCTTCAACACATTTGGACAATTAGTTACAGTTTAGCATTAGTTGCTGATGTTAATTTGTTGTGCTAGGGTACTGTTATTCGGAATGCACATTAATGCCCTGATTCCAATGTCTGGAGTCTGTCCGATATCGGTTTGGAACTGGAACCGAATGACCTCATGTCATCGGTTCCATTCCAGGAAGTAGGATTCGGTCGCAATCCTATACTTTACAATGGGAGCATGCATTCCGAATGGAATGCATGCTCTGATTGTAAAGAGCAGGGTGCAGTTCATCCCTGCACCCTTTGGTAGGCACCTCAAGGTGCTGGGATCAACGGGGTGCCCCATGGGTCGCCATTAGGTGGCCTTGCACAAATGGGGGCCCTGCCGGTGGCCCCCAAAAGATAGATTCCCAATGCCTTTCTGTGTTGGAAAGGCCGGCGCAGAAAGGCATTGTGAATCTGCCATCATAATCCCTCGGCCGGAAAGAGCCGGCTGAGGGATTACTGAAGCTGGTGCACATATCAGAAGGGTTCTCCGAGCCCGTCGGAGGCCATTCAGAAAACCAAGTCGGATTCCTTTCCAACTGAGCCCATCGAAATGGGTCGGTCAGAAAGGAATCTGACCAACCTATTACTATGCGGGCTGGAGGACTCTGACCGATGGTCGGAACCGTTCCAGCCCGCATCGGAACCGGGCAATTAGTGAAAATTATTATGTTGTGGTCATTATCTATGTTTGAATATATATGGAATATAGTTATTACGGAGGGGATGTGTTGCATCTTGACTGGCCACGTTCCATGGAATCTGGAGCATGTGATGCTTGATGACCAGATTCCATGAGACGACAGTTGACCCGGGCTCTTCATGTCGTTCGGACTCATTTGTCTTGTGACAAAAAAATATATGTATACAACTTACCTCGCATGTCCGCATCATCTGTTTGGAAGGAGTTGCTACACTTCTCTATTTTATAAATGATTACGGGACAATATTGAAGACATCCTTTCACAAATACCTGATCCTCCTGAAAATTGTGCTAATTTTATTAATCTGGTTGTAAGACTTGATCACTTTATGGGAAAAAGATAAGGAGAGTGATCTAAAGATGCTTTCTAGAGATGGTGACTCTAGAGTGCCAGAAAATGTAAAACCTTTATGGATAAGGTGGAATCCACAGCTCCCTTGCCCTGGAAAAAAAGAGAAGAGGCACTCTTTAAAATTATTCGTTATTGTATCAAACCTGGGCATTTCACTTAAGATTATCCAGTTAAAACACAAAATGTGAAAAAGGTGGCCAGTACTAGTGGAACAGAACTTAAAGAATTGGAAAACTAGAACACTTGGCTAAGGTGGAGGTCTACTTGCTGAATGCAGAACCAGTCCAGATCTCCTGAAGACGGTGTCAGATGTCCCTAAGTATTTCACAATTAGTGTTACATTGATTCATTCTTATCAACAGCAGAAAGCAATTCCTACCTTATTAGATTTAGGGGCAACAAACATTTTTCTGGGTTTAAGTCTGCCTAAAACATTTGCATTTCCAGAGATTCATAAGAAACTATCAAACCAGATTGTGCCGTAGATAAGGCTTACTATTATTGGCAGGCTTGATAATCTTTCAGGCATAACCAATCGTAATGTTATGTAATAACAGACATACTTAAAGGATGTGGCCTAATGGCTATAGCAGTCAACCTCATAGCGTGGGAACCGGGTTCAAGTCTCAGCAGGGACGCTCAACATCCTGTGATTCTGGGCAGGTCACTTAGGGCCAGATGTAGGTGGCTAAATATTGGTTGGTAACACCGAAATTCAGTAAATTTCAGCATTACCGACCGGTATTTAGCCATTCCTAATTTATGGAAAGGAATCAGTAAATAAGGAATCGGTAAATACCGATTCCTTAATACAGATTTCTTATTGCTCTTGCATTTATGGAATCCGTATTCCGATTCCTTAAATGCAATGTAGGAAGCACATTAAAAAAGTGCTTTTGAGCCTTAAGGAATCGCTAATTACCACCAAATTCAAGTTGGTGGTAAGTAGCGATTTCCTTTCAAAAAGCACTGTTTTGCTTTTTCAAATGTGCCATGAGGCACACATCCATGCCCTTAGGGCATGTATGTGCGCCACATGTGCACACATGCACATTTCAGGGGTGCAACAGGGTGTCCTTTGGACACCCTGGCACCCTTGAAATACCTCCTGGTATTACCGATTCAGTAATACCGAATCGCTAATACTGAATGTCTTCACATTCATTCCTATGGGCCTCCAAGCCCATAGAAATGAATGGGTAGGTATTTTACCGAATCTCAGTTACCGATTCGGTAACAAGGAATATTAAGGATTCGGTATTTTTTACTGAATCTTTACCTACATAGGAAATACCGATTTCTTAATAGCGAATCGGTAGAATTCGCTATTAAGAAATCGGTATTTCTGATTTACGTACATCTGGCCCTCAATCTCTCCATGCCTAATAAAATGAATGTGTCTGTCTGTAACACAATTGGTGCTCATGTAAAGCACTCTGATACCTTCAGGTCAAGTTTGTGCTTTATAAAACTCCCAAAAGAAAGGATATGTTACATGTTTTGGTCTAATAAACATACCAATTTTTAGAGCCACCTTTGGAATATTATGCCTGCAAAGTCTCATTCCCAAGATTTGAAGTTATAACGAAGATTCCCCAGATTTGGGTTCAGCCTTAAGTTGCACTCTAGTTGAGATAGCAACTGTGAAGCAACTACCAGAAAAAATACTTTTTGGACAAACATGACGAGGATAAGGCTCCAACTTTAACCTCTCATAGGAGTTGGGAGTGTCACAGGATATATGCATTGACAGGGCCTGAGAATCAGCACCTAAAACAATACCTGAGTAACTTTTAAGTACATGATTCATTTGCTCATTTGGCATTCTTTATAGGGGTGGGCGATAAGTCCGCTCTACCGGCATGTCACAGATTTTCTTGTGTGCAGCTCGCCAACGGTAAGCTGGTGAGTGCGAATTGGCATCCTCTAGAACTATTTTCTGGTGCTAGAATGGAACCTGGAGAGATTTTCTCAAAGTGGACAGTCGCAACCATTTTTAGTAAGAAAGCTGACACTCAAGTAGAAAATCTACTTGAATGGCAGCAAAGAAGCAGCGTTTTCTGGTGTGCGGCGTGGTGCCATTTGCACTGATTTTTCAGCGTGTAACAAGCTCCTGTTGTTAAAGACAGTGCAAACAGCATGACGTGCTGATTCCACCCATTCACGGAACTCCATGGAATCTTGCAAAGTTTTCATTCAGCTCTGTGTAATTCCGCAGAGGGAAACTCTGAGAGTTCTGTTCACCCCTCATTCTTATCACTAGTATTGTCCCATCTGTTCATTGTTCTAAACAAATGGAGAAATTAGAATGCACATCGATTATCGAGCTCATAATAAGCTTACTATAAAAAAAAAGGTAGGCTCTTCTGTTGATACCAATTCTGTTATATTAATTAAATACTCATCTCTGTGGGCATATCAGAGTCTGGGAGGGCGGCAAATGGAAAAGGGCATTCTGAACCAAGTTTGATCTCATTGAATATTGTGCCAAGCTTTTTAGTCTCTGTAACACCCCAGCAGCATTACAGTTCTTTATCAATGAAGTACTGAGAGAGTTTCTTGACGTATGTGTCATTGTTTATATTGTTACCATTTTGCTTTGCTCCCAGACTCAGGATTAACTTCCAAACTCAGGAAGATCATATGAGGAACATTAGAGAGTCTTACAAATGTTATGAGACTATCGGTTCAATTGAAACAGTTGAATTCCTGGTATTCATCCTCTGCCTCTATCCTGGCAAATTGGAACACATTTCAAGGATGTTCAAATCTTCTTAGGGTTCACCAATTTTGATAGGCACTTTATTCCTCACTTTTCAGAATTAGTGACTTCGATTACTTGATTACTTCAAAAAGATGTTTCATATAATTGTCCCCAGAAGCTGAAGAGTCTTTTTCACCACTGAAAGAAAAATTCACTTTGGGGCATATTTAGCAGCATTCAAATCCAGCAATTTTCCATTACGTCAAAGCAGATTCTTCACAATATAAAGTGGAAGGGGTTCTATGACAAGGTGACTCTAATTCTCGACAACTACATCCAATAGCCTACTTTCACTACACATTTATGCCCACAGAACAGACCTTTACCATTGGCGAGCATGAGCTTTAGGCAATACAATTGGCATTACAAGAACAGTGACATTACTTACTTGGAGCACGTCAAACAGTCACCATCAATTTGGACTGTAGGAATTTACAATCTTTGCATTCTGCCAAAGCCCTAACATGAGGTGGGTGCTACTTTTTAATGAGCTTGATTTTATGATTATGTACAGACCAGGAACAAAACATGCTAAAGCTGATGCAATGTCCAGAATTGTGCACTCAATGAAAATGGGGTGACCAGAAAACAATCTAAGTGTCTTCAACATAGCCAGGATTGTTGCTGTTTGGAGGAAAGAAGGAAAGAAGCAAAAGCAGTAACTGATTTACTAGCACCAGGAGAGTGATTAAAGAATGAGAATCATTGCCTTGGACATAGTGACCATTTTGTAGGAGATTTACTGTATGTTCCAACTCCGAAATTAGGACAAGAAGTGCTTCATTGGTGTCATTCAAGTCCCCCATCTGGGCATCCTGGTGACTCAAACACTATTCAAAAGTGTCCATGTTTTATTTTTGTGGGGAACGTTGTCAAGAGACACCAAAATGTATGTACAAATAAAGATTTTGATCAGGGATATATGGGTTTACTGCAAGCTATGCTAATGATTACCATTCCTTGGCCTCCTCAAACTGATCACTAATTTATTCAGCAATGCAATCCTAGTAGTGGTAGACCTTTGTAGTAAGATGGCCCATTTTAAACCTAACAATAAAGGTCCTTCATCAAGATACTTGGTTAAACCTTCTTCCAAAACATTGTATGATTACATGGACTACCACCAGTATTCGTCTCTGATTGTGATCCACAATTCATATCAAACTTTTTGCAAGAGTTGTGTGCGTCCCTTGCCATTGACTGACATCAATTTATCCACTGTGTATCATTTCCATACAGATGAGCAAACGTAAAGAACATATAAATCCTTGGACCAACTATTACACTGCTGAGTGTCAACTTTCTCTAGACATTGTTTAGTAGAACTTTCATGTGATTACAGTACACAGGTGACCACAGGAATATCACCTGTCTTTTGCTTATTAGCAATACACACTAGATACATCCCTCTGGTAATACCACTACCTGACGCACAGGTTCCTTCAGTTCAAGAACATTATCAGCAGTTATAAGATATTAAAAAAAACTTTTAGTAACCAACAATGAAACAAATTCAAGAACCAATCCGACAAACATTGCAGGCCTGAATCTACTTACTCTTTTGGTGATATGGTTAATCACATAGCTATCAAATTGTAGCTGCCAGATGAGTACAAGATATACCCAGTCTCCCACATGTCACTGGGAAAACCCTTTCTTCCAAATACCTGTCATGCCCCCGCTATCTCCCATTATGGTAGGGGGGGGGGGGCATTTTTAATATGTAGTTAGAAATATCCGCGTCTCCAGTAGGATGCATTACAGTTTGTTATATGTGACTTATTGGGAGGGCTAAAAACCTGTAGACAGGTCCTCGGAACTCACTGGTTAGGTTGAAGATTCACGTTTAATTCAGTGTTTCCACATTTTCCTTTGGAAGAGCCCCACCCACTTGCTCAGCCCTTGGGGTTGACTGTTATGATCACCTATTGTGCTCAATGATCTGAACTGCATGACCTGCAATGCTCTGAAACTAGGTTCAAATTCACTAGTTTTTTCTTCTATGAAACCTTAATTCCAATTTCCCATGCTGGTTCCCCAATAAAAACGCATCTTCAACCTAAAACCCAGTATGCAAGACCCTCATACCAACCTTTGTATTTTTCATAGGTCTCTTTGTAGGTCCCTTCATTGCCAAATGTGATGAGCCCATCATTATTTGTAGTCCTCATCGTTGGAAACAGTTCCACTTGTACCACTGCCTTTAAAATGGTACACTTTCCAAGACTGGTATTATTTCCAATGAAACCATGCCTAGAACAACTCAGTTGTGAGCTTTTTTATCAGGTACACCTAGTGAAGTAGGGAGTACAAGGTACTGCAAGATATCACTAGGGATGTCATGCTTGAGTTCTTAGGAGATCTCGAGCTCCAAATCTTTTAAGCCATCTTGGTTGCAGTAGTATAAATACTGTGCCCAGTTTAAGCAATGCCTGCTTGGCTTTACCTACCGTTGTGAAGAAAACTCTTGATAATAGAACTGACCTGATCCTGGAAGCATAGACGCCTTCACAGTACTTATCAAGAACCCGGTCGACGGCACCTAATAGTTCATGAAGACACCTGTAAATTAGGATGGGCAAGTTTTATAAGGTACAGTATTTTTCAAATCTTCAAACATTTAGCGCCTTATTTCGATCTTGTCAGGAAGGTCATGCCAGAGTTGGACCTGCAAACAGACTGGTATTGGGATCCATTTTTCTCAAACAACGCACTATGATGCCCAAAACCCTTTACTTACCGAACAACTCGGTCACTCCAAATTCGACTGGCTTTTCCCAACGAGAGATCTCTGGAAACGTCGAATGGAGTCATCCGGAGGCATTTCTTAGTCTGAATCCGAACACCCACGTATGATGTGTACTTCCAGTGCGCTGAATCGGTCACCACAAGCAACACGTCAGAGCATCCAGAAGGGGAGTATTTCAGCTCCGAATCGCACCACAACACGATTACTGTGACTGAGACTGTGCAGCCATATATCCCATTGCGCATATCATCATTATATTGTTCATCACGATGAATACTACAACCCCGACCAATGCGGTCATCGCAAAAAATAAAACATTTGGAATCTGCAGATTGTGTCCAGCAGAGTGGTAGGAGTTAAGTCTGGGTGGTGAACGCCCCTCCGCCTGCGGAGTTTGCAGAATTTTCAGCAAGTTTCTTTCCTTGCTCGTTTTCGTCAACATCAAGTTGGCGAGTGCGAGCGAGGGCAATCCACGTCCCGGTGAGATTTTTCTTCATTTCCGATCGTCAACATCAAGTTGGCGAACGCAAGTGTGGAAAATCAACCTCCTGGCTAGATTTCTCAATGCGGACGGTAAGATTTCTCATTGCGAGTGGTCACGTATGCTCGCGACCGTCCTGTTGAGAAACCATCCGTTCATATTGAGAAAGCTGACACTCGAGTAAAAACCTACTCGGGAGGCAGAAAGGAAGCAGCGCCCGCTTGCTTTGTGCATGGTGCCATTCTAGATGATTGCACAGTGCGGCCAATCACCTGGCACTGAAAATCACTGTGAACGGCATTTACCAAACTCAATCCGCTGCTTACGGAGCTCCGCGTAGCACGGCGGAGATTTTTTTGCACTTTGCGGAGTTCCACCCAGGCTTACTAGGAGTACGCATGAGTCTCAGGACATAGGATCCACCAACAGTGTTGGAGGGTCTAGTACACAGCCTATTGTGTAAGATAAGCTGCCAGCACTGGAAAAGATGGCAGGGGGATGGCTAAATCTGTGGATCCCCAACACGATCGACATAGCCATCCTCAAGCAAGGACATATGGGTACTTCTTGTAAGGATGTGGGATGTGTGCAGAATGAAGTCTGCTTCGCACACATTTGGCACTGAAACACTGTCTCCAAATCTATGAAAAAGTCAAGGAGACCTTCCACAAAGACATAATGCCCTCATGCTCTAGGGCAGTGTTTAATGGGAAAAATGGAAGCCCCCATGGACACACGGAAGAATACCCTTGCTAAACCAGATTAGAGGTTGCAAAATATTTTCATGCAAAAAAACTCATTGGAACTGGGTGTAATGTTTCAGTGTCACATATGTGTTTTCATACAGTGCAATGTGTTTTCCTCAGCACAACCAGATATATCATCACAATGTGCCCATCTCCCTTGGTGTCCCCATACCTCTAACATTCAAAGTCAGAATACCAATAATAACCATGTGTGTGTAGTAGTCTACTGTGAAATGTGGGGATGCGTTTCTGGAATACTCAGATCCCAGGTGGCACAACAACATACATCATCAACTTCTCACTTGAGGGGGGCTTTAGTCCACTAAAGAATGGACTTGTATCCAATGTTCCGGGATCTTGGCATTACAATATAAGCAATCACCATCTCCATCGAAGGGCAGTAGGCAAGGGCAAGAATGACCATTCAGTGACTACAACTACCTACAAAGGGTCACACACACAACTCAGACAAGGCAAGGCTAGGTGGAGAAAAATTGTCCTTTGAGGACAATAGGGTTTGCGTAAGCCAGTGTACTCAGAGAGGTCTTTACAACAATCAGTCAGGAACAATCGGTGGCACATAGCAAGCTGTAGAAAACACATACATACATCCTCATATTTCATCTGGTAACTGTTTTTGCCTACTTACATGCACATAATCTACACATATGTACGTTTTAACATTACCTCATGGCCTGTATGAACTTTACTTGTGTGGGTATGACCCTTCTCACATCCACCTCAAAGTACATGCTCATCTCTCAAAACTATCATACACACACACAAGCATGTCAAAAGCACCCCCTGGTGCATCTAGACGGAAAAGCATGTCTGCCCCACAAACTCTTCCAACCTGATTCTTCCAACCTCAGTTTTGCTCTGCCCTTCTTACATCCACACCTACATTCACAGAATCACTCTTCATCACTATGTACACAACACCTCTCACATACATGACATGTACTGTACTCATCACCTCCTCAGCAGAAGTCAAACGTCACATGTAAAATGGACCACTCTCATCACCAGTTGCACCCTCAGTAATATCTAGGACTGCAATCATATCACAATGTGTAGCATCACAACCCACTCTGACATGTTCACTTAGCACATTACCACATCTCACAACAAAACACTTACATTGCTCAATGAATATGTCCTCAGCCATTTGTATATCAACATACGCCCACCATACTCTGCTTAAGTTCTACAGATTGTCAATTCTGCAACAAAGGAATCCAAAGATTAAAAAAACATACATTAACTATACAGCACCTCATATGTCTCCATTCAGCACCCGAAATTACACTGCTGGTGTATACCCTTTACATACACTTACCCACTTTGTTACAAATGACAATTTTAACCTTGTCTCACTGTGGCCTTGTCACATCCACGTATGACTTCCATGCCCCATTTTCCCATTGACTTATGCACATTAACAACTATCCTTACTCATTGAAACTGCCCTGTTACAGTCATCTCTCACCCTAGTGTCACAGACTACAGCTCTCACCTCCTGCCAGAATCCAATCTTGTCTAACTGGTTATACCCCTATTACAACTTCCTATTCATACCATATCATGCATAGGATTTAACCAGTCTAACAAGCTCATATTCACTGATTCCCACCCATGTATGTTTAACCACTCATATTCAGAGAATGTGGATACCTCACATCTCCTACACAAAAAATGCCTATGAACTTACCTCATATTTTACACTTTCTGACAATCACTAAATTTGTCTTGTCACCATGACGTATGAAACTCCACTCCATTTCTCAAAATTGGAAACACTTGCGTCTCTCACCTTTAGCCTTGTTTAAGCAAGCTCAGTACATGCAACATGAACCTTGGATAACACATCTGCAGCTAGGCCTCACATTAAAAAATACACATCCTCCCCTGTGTGACAACTAAGAGCTTGGATGTAACACTGGCTCCTGTAGCATCTGCACAGCAGACAGAACCCTAATATTTCTGTGCACTCACTGGCCACTTGGCTTACCACATGTAGCACCGGACGATCCAACATCCTAGTTCAGCTCTGTGTGTTCTATAACAGCATCAAGCATAGCTATAAATGACCACATTGTCAGTCATGCACAAATGACAAAATACACACAATTCAAATGCTCAGCTGCGACTGGTGTGTGATTGTAAATATGAAATCCAAGCTTAAACAGACAAAACACAACCTACATGTGATGTCCACAAACAAAAGCAGGATGGCTTGACTGACAAATACATTATAAACGTATCAAGGAGAGCCCCTTTCTTGAAAGGTGTATGGAGGGACAGGGAGCCTGATTGGAAGGTCCAAAAGCTTGTGCTTCTATATAGAATCAAATATCAACAAAGGGCTAATGTTCCTGGGAAGGTGAGACAGAGGGGGGTACGTTCTCTCAAATGAGGAAGAGTGCCTATGTCAGTCTACGGGATGGGCCCAGTCAACAGAAATGTTTATGGTGCCCTCACACATCCCCTAGAGGATGTCTTGCTTCATCATAGGGCGGTGCTCCTCCTCGGGCCGGTGCTGCAATGCCCTACGGGTCACTTTGGCGTAGATCTTTTAAAAGGCTGTCATATGATGAATGCAGGTGAGGTGGTACGTGACATGAAGTAGTGGGGTGTGGAGTAAAGAATTAAAACTGGTAAGGGAGATGCGCTATATTTTATTAAGGGGATTGCCCTTCCAAGGATAAAAATACATGCGGCAGGTACGTGCGACCTTAAGGTTTAGAAAGGAACCCAGGTAGTCTGAGTGCTGAGACTGGATAGGGGAAGTCTCCTATTGTCTCAGGAGAAGGACCTAACTGCGATCATTCCTTCGAAAGAAAGAGTCGACATGTCTCACGCCTAAAACTGGTCATAGGGATCCGTAGCGCTTCATTAGGACAAAGAAAAACATATAGTGGACTAGCTACCCCACACAAAGTTCGTGCCCCCAGGTGCTACCTACTGTGTGTGTGTTGTTCCGAGTCCGATCTAAATAAAGTAAAGTTGTGGCAACATCAGGTGGAGCGGAGGAGCCACATTGAAGCATGTTATAGCTTCGGTGCACCTACCTGTCTCCGCGTCCCTGGGACAATGACGGTCGTGTGTGCTGACATACCTGTCTCATCTCATGCAAGGGAGATTAGACCTCACAATGGGAAAAGGCTTCACACACTTGAATTGAGACATGGTATCCATTCTGCAATCCCTAGTCATCAAATTGTGAACCATGGGCTCAAAAGTTACAGGTCAAATGTCTTCCTTGTCAAACATTAATATTGTGTAGTCATTGCATGAGTCATGTCACACAGATAACAGTGATTGTGCTCATTTGTCCTGTAACTGAAGTTCTTTATTGTCAGATCACACATCTGACTCTTATGGTGGAGACACCAAGGTAGTAGGCATAGGGTGAGAGGCATGTGGCACACTGTCTTGTGTGATCTATGCACATTGTCATGAAGAGGAATCAGAATGTTGTGCACATTGTAAACAGTTCTCCATTTTCAGATGTGAAAAATGGTCAACACACTCCCAAGTCTGATGACTGCATCTTCACAATGCATCAGGTGGAACACCATGTCACTGGCACGTCTGGGTGCATTGTCTGTACAGACTATCAGTACTGAACCTATATTCTTCATGAGTCCAGTCAACACTGTGTACCAATCCTGTCTAGACTGCTGAAGTCCCCATTTGTATGGCCCAAATCTGATTGTCCCTCACTTCTATTAGACTTATTGCACACTTTCTACAGCTCTTATTTTCCATCTCAATTTGTTAATTTTTCCCAAAATGATGCACATTTGACATCCTCAATCTGACAGTGATGTATCATACACATGGTTTACAAAACCCTCAAGTATAAATAGTCAAGAGCATTTACACACGTCAACTGTTGTGAATGTGTATCTAACATCATACCTTACAATTTTAGCCATGTTTCTACCAGTGACCACCTGTGTTTGATACTGAATGGCATGTGTTTTGACTGTTACAGGGTCACACATATGGATTCACTCTTTTGAATGGAGAGAATGGAAAATTGTACGGCCAGGTTGACATGTGACCAGAGTTAGCATGGCTGTGATTGTCCCCTGGGACACTTTTGATTACACTGACCAGCACAACTGGGACCAAACGTAAGGTGCAGGCAGCGGCGGTGGTGCTGGGGGCTCTCCACCAGAGTCCACATCCATCCATGTGGCTTGTGCAGATCTTGATGCACTGGATGTTGTGTGCACACAGGGAGGTGTGGGCATTCTGTTAGCAATCTGGCGGAGGCAGGTGACAATGTCCCTGTGCACTGCAGTCATGTCATCAGTTTTGCTCATGAACATGTACAGTTTTTCATTTTGGGCTGCCTGCTGCTGTTCAATGCTCCAAAATCTTCTTGGTAACCCTCATAGGCATGGAGGATTCTGGAGAGGTGTGGGTGCACCTCATAAGCAGCACCAGTTACATGATAGCCCCGGTCCCTACAGACCCATACTCACCCGAACAGGACCAGTGTTGGTGGCACAGTCAACACTGAGCCTCCTTCCTCGTTGACAGGTATGTTGTTTTCCGCCAACTCCAGAGTGCCCTCTGTTGCTGTGCTGTCAGTTCAGTTGTGTTCCAGGCTGCTGTGTCCCTGAGGGTAGGAGTCAGCTGGGTGTTGTCAGCTGAGATGGGAGTGGTCGTAGAGGATCCTGATGTAGCCGCTGCTGGCGCTGTGGGGAGATCCAAACCTGATGTGCCAGGTCGTTCCTCATCTGAAGATGGTTGGGAGATATCTATGCCAGAGAGCTCCAGGTCCACCAGAGTCTGGGACTAGCTGTCCTGGTTGATTCCGGTGATGTTCCCAGCTCACCCTGTGGGTACAGAAATGACACAATGATTGATGTGAATGTCCACTACCCCTCAAATCATGCCCATTACATAGGCTACTGAACCTAATGCTGAGTTTATGTAGGTAGATTGACCTCCTTCATCCGTGCTACTGCCCTATGTTTTTTCAGGACAATGTATTTCGGTCAAGATTTGGACTCATGGACATGTCCACCTATGGGCATAAATGGACATGTTATGTTTAGTTGATATTACTTGCCCAAAGACATTGACTGGTTTGTAACACCATGTAAATGACACAGATAGGTTGGTGTTGTCCACATCTTTCACGGTGACATACGTACTCTTTCTCTCCCAAAGTAGGTATTTTTTAGGTCTGTGTACTGGGTTTAGTGCATGTCTTTAGAAGTCACTTTGGTGTGGCTACCTACACACACACAGTCTGTTAATTTTCCCAGATATCTTTTGGAATGGTATGAGGTACTTCTTTTTCAGATCATATTATACACTTGTGAATGGCTGTGAGTAGCAAAATGTATGACTGTTTAGCTTTGTGCCTACACAGATAATGTATTTTGTACATTGACTCCATAGTCAGTTGTGTTCCGAAACTCTGCTTTCTGCCATTTTGTGGCAAAGAACTTTGATAAACTGAGGGTTGTGTCCTTACGCTCTAATTGTATTGTATTGTAATTGCATTTATATAGTGCTAACTACCCCTGATGAGGTATGGAAGCGCTTTTTCGGTGATTAACACGCTACTCCAGAACCCATAAAGGATTAGTGTTGAATTAATATAGTGAAATATGAAAGTAATTTGAGAGGTAGATACGTTAATTAGTTATTTGGATTAAGAAGGATAGCGGAGGGATAGAAGAGGGAAAAAGGTTTGCATTTATATAGCGCTTGTTACCCCTGATGGGTTGTTGAAACACTTTTTGGGCGAGTAGCACACTACTCCGTAACCCATAAAGGATTAGTGTTGAATTAGTATAGTGAAATATGAAGGTATTTTGGTTGGTAGATATATTAGTAAATTTTTGGGATTGAGAAGGGTATGGGAGGGAAAGAAGAGGGAAATAATTTGAATTTATATAGTGCTAGCTACCCCTGATGAGGTGTTGGAGTGCTTTTTCGGTGAGTAGCACGCTACTCTGGAACCCATAAAGGATTAGTGGTGAATTAGTGTAGTGAAAAATGAAATTTGAGAAGTGGACATGTTAGTCTGCTATTTTGATTGGAAAGTATAGTGGAGGGATAGAAGAGTGAAGGATTTAGACTTTTTTTTGGAGGGCATCGCAGTAGGAGGTGGCTTGAGATCAGTAAAAAGGGATGTGGAGTGGAGAGGGAAGTGTTTAGAAAGGCTTGTTTTGGAGGATTGGTTTAGTAAAAGAGGTGTCAGATGATGCAAGAAGAAGTAGAGTAGGGGATAGTCTAGAAAGGGTTATTTTGGGGATAATAGTAGTAGTATGGTGTTTGGTAATAATAATAATAATCCACATTTGTAAAGCGCACAATCACCCGTAAGGGTCTCTAGGCGCTGGGGGCCGTCGGGAAGATTAAGCAAGCTATTGCTCAGAGTCACATGGTGCTGGGCTAACCTGCCGCCGGAGCCGGGGATCGAACCCTGATCCCCAGATTCCAGCGTCAGTCGCCCTAGCCGCGGCGCCACACCTCTCCCACCATGAATGAGACAGTGAATGTAGAGGATATATTGATAGAGGTTTAGGGTGAGAATAGGGTAGTGCATTGGAAAGAGTAGTAGAAATAGGTTTGAGATGAGTCAGAGAGTTGACGCAGAAGATAAATTGAGAGAAGCAAAGGATGAGAAATAGGGTAATGTATTGGATATGCCGAATTAGAAGAGAGTAATGCATATATCAATCCATAATACATTGAAAGTATATTGGCCCTATTAAGGAAGTACGTATATGTAGATTAAAGCTATTGATGGCGGTATAGGCTGAGAAATAGGGTAGTTAATTGAATATGCTTTTTTTTCGGAGAATAGTCATAAATATATAGATCCAAGTACATGGAAGCTATATGGATGCATGAAGTTAGTAGGTATATGTAGATTAAAGATGCATTAGATGAACTCGGGTTTTCAAGTGTTGTACTTAAAAAGTGTTAACATAATTATTTTACATGTTTATTCAAAGCAATACACATATATAGGTACTTATCTCTAGTACAAATAAATGCTTATATACAGAGGGATATGCTGTATATTTCTGTTTGCTTGTGGTGCTTATGTGGGAAAGTGCCAATTCTTGAGTAGTTTTCTGAGGATAAGGTGGTTGTCCGTGGATCTTATGTTGGGGGGTGAGGAGTTCCATAGTTGGGCTGCTTGAACAGAGAAGGATGTGCCACCCATGTATTTTTCTTGTATCTTGGGATTTTGAGGCGAAGTCCCACTCTAGAGCGGAGGTTCTTTTGTTGAATGTGTTTGGTGATTTTATTCCTGATGAAGAGTGGTTCCATTCCATGTACTGCCTTGTGGGTGATACAAAGCAGCTTGAACGTGGATCTTCTGGCAATCGGTAAGCAACGCAGGGCTGTCATGGCAGGGGAGATGTGATCTCATGGTTTGATATGCAAGAGTAGTATGGCAGCTGACTTCTAAATCCTTTGTAGTCTTTTCATGGAAGTTAAAGCTGATCTGTGGTAGAGGCTATTGACGTAATCAAGTTTGGACAGAACAAGAGAGATGGTAGCTTGGACCTTGTGTGGAAAACCCAAATGGGGGAATATTTGTCGCAGAGTTTTTACAGTAAGAAAGCATGATCTTGCTAGTTTGTCCACTTGGGCATTCATCGATAGCTTGGAGTCCATAGTCATTTCGAGATTTCTTACTTCCTTCTATACTTTAGGCGGTGATCCCAGTTCATCAAGCCAGGCGGTAGGCTGGGCATAATGTTTCCAATCACCACACATGAGTATTTTCATTTTGAAAGAATTCAATTTGAGATGGCTCCAAGTCATCCATTGATCCACAGCTCTGAGACAACTGAAAATTAGCTTCCAATATCTTTGGGGTATTCCAGTTGAAGGAGTATTTGTGTGTCATCTGCATACTTATAGCACGTAAGGTGAAATTGATTGATCAGTACTGGTAATGAATTCATGTAGATGTTGAAAAGCATGGGCGAGATGGCAGTGCCTTGACGGTGCCCTGCTTTTGTGGAGTATGGTTTGGACGAGAAAGGTGGGGTATGGATGTCATTAGTTCTGTTTCAAAAGAAGGATGCGATCCAGTCTAGAGCAGTCCCCTCTATGCCGGTTTCATGGAGTCTTTGTATCAGAGTGTCATGGTCAACTGAGTCAAAGGCAGCCGGGAGGTCCAAGAGGAGTAGTGCGGCAACCCTGTTGCGGTCAACTGTGTTCTTCAGGTCACCTCAGATGGCAAGGAGGGCAGAATCTGTGCCTTTTCCGAGATGAAATCCTGTTTGGAAGTCTGAAAGTATGGCATTCTCTTCAATGAACTGTGACATCAGGGTGAACGCCGCTCTTTCTATCATTTTACTTAGGAAAGGTCCATTTGTAATGGGTCTGTAGGTATCATGGTTCAGCGGTCCTAGTTTGTTTTCTTCCGTAAAGGGTATGTGTATGACTTTTTGAGTTCCTCTGGAAATATTCCAGTAGTTAAGGAATCGTTGATGAGTCTTCGTACTGGAGTGGCAGTAGAGGTTGTTAGAAGAATGGTCTTGAAAGGTTGAGGTGAACACGGTTCAGTAGGGCTGCCGGCAGGCCTGCTTGCTTTGACCAGGTCCATAAATTCATTGTGTGAAATGTGTTTGAAGGAATAGAGAGGTGGGGTTAGAGTATTCTTGGATTGTTGTTTTGTAAAAGGGTTAGTGCTGGTGCTTTGCCTCTGTTTTAAATATGAACCAACGTGTCTGATTTGTCCGTATAATGATTTGCCAGTTTGTCTGTGAAATATTGAGTGACGGGATGATTTTCTTCTAGGCAATTTGGTTTACCTACATTCTTTGAGTATGTTATAGAATTCTTTATTTGCACATTTAGCATTTTGAATTTGTCTGAATAGTAACTTATCTTTGCTTTTTTGATATATAACTTGTATAATCTGTTAATTTTCTGGAGGCATAGTTTGTCTTGTTTGGCATTTGTTTTGAGCCAGGCACGTTGCAGCTTTCTAATTTCTCTGTATTTCTCCAAGGTGCCTGTTTTCTTTTGTTCTGTTGTGTGATTTTGAGTGGTATCAGGATATCAAAGGCTTCCTGTAGCAACTCGTATAATTTTTTAACAGAATTTATTGTTTCCCGATCTGTACTGGATGTTAGTTGTGTTTCTAAGTGTTCCAAATTGAGTTTGTTCCACGGTTGATAGGTGGATGTAAGTAAGGTGGTTTTAGATGAGTCGCTTAGTGTTGTTTTATGTTAGAAACTAAGCAAATGCTGGTCTGACCATGTGGCTGGAGTTATTGTTTGAAAGGTAACTTGTTCGGTATTAGCAGAAATTACATCTAGGATGTGCCCAGCGATGTGTGTGGGTTTGTGGACGATTAGAGACTGGTTCAATGTGTCTAGGCCAGTGATTATTGTTTTTCGATAGGGCATATTGGGTTTGTCAAACAAATGTTGAGGTCATCCAGAACTCATAGGTTGGAGTGTATTGTTACTAGGTTTGAAACTGTGTCTAGAAGTGTGTCTAAGAATGTCACCTTGCTAGGTGGATGTCTGTAAAGGAGCAAGAAGTTACAGGAGGAAGGCAGTGTAGGATTGCATCAGGTGAGAAGAGCCTCACAATTCATTATGGAGATGTTGTCTATTTTAGTGATAGGTCATTTTTGATCGAAAAAAACAACAGCTAGGCCACCTCCTTTTTTGCCTATACGATAGTGGGTGAAAATTTGATAGCCTAGAGGAACGGCTTCATGCGGGACTGGAACGATATTATCACCCAATAATGATTCAGCTATGAATAGTATGTCTGGTTTTGCATCAGTCAGAACGTCACAGATGTGATGTTTGTTTTTGGAGAGCGATTGAGTATTTATTAGTAAACAGTTTAGAGAATGTGCTTTGGTGACAGTGAGACATTGTTTTGTAGAAGAGTGATCAGTATTGTGTGGGTTTGAAGCAAGTGTGTTTTTAGTGCTGGCATTAGCTGTATTAGGACAGCAATTGTGTGTAGTTGTTCTGTAACATGGTCCTCTTCCAGCAGGCTAAGAAGGAATTTTGATGGGTATGTGTGCATAGGTGGTGGAAAGGGTGTTTGAGAGAAAGTTGGTATGCCGTGTTATTTTTGTGCTGTTACCTTGTTGTGCAGTAGACATGAAGAAGCAAAGTTGTGATGTGTGACACATTGCTTATATTGTTTGCGTGTGTTTCGGTCAAAAGGTCTAAGAGATGGGGTGGTGGTGCAGCATGTGGGTCATGTAGTAACGTTCTAAATTATCCAGTGGATGAGAGGCGGTTGGAGGGATTTGCTGTTTTGCTGTATGTGTATCAGGTATGGTGGAAGAGAGAAAGATGGGCATTGTAGTTTGTTTATTTGTGTAGTTTGAAAGGTGGGTGTATGATTGTATTTTGTGACTTAAAGTATTATGAGGTGTTGCGCTTGGGAGATTTTGTCGTGCTGGTGTGCATAATATGTTTTGTTTTTGAGGAGTAGTGAAAAGAGTTGCGGATGTATTTGTTTTATGAGATGGATTTGTTTGTATAGCATTGTTTGTGAGCTGAAGTTATAAGGAAAAGAAGGTGGTTATGTGTTTGTGAGTAGAGTGTATGTTGTGTGTAGGAGGGGATGAACTAGTGTTAGGAGTGTTTGTCTTAGACTTGATTGCTGTAAGAAGTAATATGTGTGGTCCTGTGGAGTGTAAGTGTTGTGATGTTGTACTATTGTGGTAGAAAGAAGAGGTGGGTGTTGGTTGACAAATGATGGAAGGCTGACTATAGGTTTGTTAATAATAAAAGGGGGGTCTGTTCAGAGCAATAGAGTGGGAAGTGTGTGTCTGGATGGGTTGTAGTTAAGTATGGTATGGATTTTGATTGTGTTAGTGATGAGTGGATTGGTTAGTGGTATAGGATAGAGTTGTGTACTGTTTGTAGGTGATGGTGGATATGTGTGGTAGCTGGGATAGAAGGGTATAACTATAAATAGGTGCGGTTTGTGTGGTTTTGTAGTGTGTACTGATATATTGATTTGTGCATCAGGTTGACATGTTGTTAATGTGTAGAGCATACTTGGTGTGAGTGTGTTAGTCTGTGGATGTGGATGGTGTAGGGTGGGTATTACTGAATATGAAAATGGGCAGCATTTTTGGCCCTAGTCCCGACCAGTCTTGAACAGGCTCAAACAGGCACTCACCCTTGTCCTCTCCATCCATAGCCTCGACCCCGGGGTGAAATGACCTAGGGTCGAGTGACCACTTCAGTCAATGGGAACCCTAACCCTATCCAATCACAACACTAGCCCTCAAGTCTAGAGCCAATAGGAGACCAAGACAATACAGCCAATCATAGCCCTAGTCCAAGTACTCAATCAGGCATAAAACCCTAATCCCTACATCCAATAGAAGGCTTAACACTATCCCTAGTCACAACCCTAGTCCCAGCAACAAATCACACAGGAAACCCTAATCCCCACTTCCAGTAAACATTCCTAACCCTAGTCCTAGTCCCACACCTAGTCCAGCAACCAGTCACACAGAGAGCCCTATTCCCTATTTCCAATAGGAAGCCGAGCCCTAGCCCGAACCCTTGTCCCAGCAACCAATCACACAGGAAACCCTAATCCCTACTTCCAATAGAAAGTCTAACCCAAACCCTATTCCCGACCCTATATTAGTTGAATCACTGACCCATAAACCAATCGGAACCCTCAAATAACCAACCAATGAGAACTAAGCATGAGCACAAAATCCGTTCCGCTCGCGGATTTTGCGGATTTTCGGTAAATTCGCAATCCGCGAACTCCCACGAATTTACCGAAAATCCGCAAATCCGCGAGCGTCGGATCCGGGGGGGCAAAAGTTCAAGCCTTCAAGCTTGAAGTTGCTGTAACTATTTTAGGATGGCGCCGGCAAGCTGCCAGCGCCATCCTAAAATAGTTACTAAGTTAGCTTCAACAGGAAGCACTAATAGATAAAATAAAGCTCGAGCACCTGCTTTATTTTATCTATTAGTGCTTCCTGATAAAGCTAATTTAGTAACTATTTTAGGATGGCGCTGGCAGCTTGCCGGCGCCATCCTAAAATAGTTACAGGATGATGGACAGCTCACTCAAGGGACCCCTGCGCACATCGGTGCGATTGCATAGTAACACACACATGGTCGCTGGAACTAGTTGAAGCTCAAATTCAGTGACTCATTCATCAGCCCAAAAACAATTGTGAGCGTCGTCGAGGCTGGGCAGGTGTGCCTTCTTCCCAAATCTACCGTCGAAAATCAGCTGTGATGCTGGATAGAGGCCTTTGTATCCTTGACTTTCACGAGCGCAATCCTCGTGCTGACAGCTCACTCAAGGGACCCCTGCGCACATCGGTGCGATTGCATAGTAACACACACATGGTCGCTGGAACTAGTTGAAGCTCAAATTCAGTGACTCATTCATCAGCCCAAAAACAATCGTGAGCGTCGTCGAGGCTGGGCAGGTGTGCCTTCTCCCCAAATCTACCGTCGAAAATCAGCTGTGATGCTGGATAGAGGCCTTTGTATCCTTGACTTTCAGGAGCGCAATCCTCGTGCTGTTCCTGTGACCAGGAGCTTCTTTCTCTTCATCTGCTGCTCTGATCGGTCTCTGACCATTTATACACACAAGAGGCACTTGAACTCGCACAGAAGACCCCCCCCCCGAGTGGGGCAGAGGGCAGAAGACCACAAAAACTAGTTGGGCAGAGGGCAGAAACGAGTGGGGCAGAGGGCAGAAGACCACAAAAATGAGTTGGGCTGAGGGCAGAAGAGCACAAAAACGAGTGGAGCAGAGGGCAGAAAGGCACAAAAACGAGTGGTACAGAGGGCAGAAGGGCATAAAAAACGAGAGGGTGGCAGTGATGAACTAGAGGGCGCATCACGGTCTCGCCCAAAAAAAGACCCGCGAACACGCAAAGTGCCCCGCGAACACGCAAAAATATAAAAATCCGCAAATTCGCAAATTTTGCGGATCGCGAATTCGCAAATCCACAAATTCGCGAATCGCAAATTCGCAAAATTCGCCCATGCTTAATGAGAACACTAACCCTAATCCAATAGAAACTCCAGATACAACCACCAATCAGTGTGCATATGTACCATCCAATAGCAGACTATATAAGGTCCCAGCAACCTCAGACAAAGTGTGCTGGCCAGGGAGATGGAAGCTGCTCCTCTATTCCGAATCTCCTAGGAGACAGACAGGCTCAATCCACACTGTGGACTTCTGCACGTAAGGGCGAACAAACTTTGTCCTCTAACAAAACTTTACTCAATCTCCTAGCCAAAAGCGAGTGTACAATCCCTATCAAACACAGTTTAACAGCAGATTTCTGTTGTCTCAGAGCACCCTCTGTTTTCTCTCTGATGTAGAATATCTCTGTTGCTAGGGTGGACAAGGGGAGCTGGTTTTACTCACTTACTAACACAAAATAGGAGCTGGGTGAATTGCTTAACATGCAGGTCTGTTATAGTGAACAAAACGGTCCTTAGCTTATTTCAGAATCAACAAAACGATACTGTATAGAAACACAATGGAAAACTATACGTGTTATAAAATTTCCAAACCCAGCCGGGAGAGGAGTTTATTTTATAAAGAAACAATGTTCAATCCAATAATACACATGTAATCACAAGACACAAGCCTGTGTCGTACATGAAAAGAGGGAAACAGAAAGATAGCATAAGGGTGAAAGGGGTGTCTATCAGGCATAGAGCGAGAGCAAAGACAGGGCACTGTTAATAGGTAAAAAATCAATCACAGTATCGCCTGGAGTGGAATATAAACAATCTTATTGGTCAATATTGTAAATATGAACCCACTCATGGGTGTCGACGTTTCGATCCCTATTGCTCAACAAGATACATGGGATCATCATCAGGACATTTGTAATAAACAAGACATGCCTGATTGTAAAAGAAGCCTGTTTAGGAGAAACGAAGAGAAAAAGATATTTCAAAAAACTTAAGAGTAGTTTGCAGACGCATGCCAACTATGTATCGAAATCGCAGTGTGTGGCCAAGTGCACGGTGTATGTGACTTAATCCAGCATCAAGTAACAGCATTTTTAAATTCCTCGGAATCGCAGTGGCGTGCGTGAAGGGCTGCGAGAATCAGAGTGACGTGACGTGATGGTGAACCATTCAATTAGTGATCTCCTGGGTATGAGGATTGTTAATGGGAAGTTTCAGTGATGATCAAAGTGTCGTGATGAGGGCGATAGTGGCCTCTAATCCACGTGCGGTGGGCGGTGTGCTACCCTTTAATGATCTAACCCCGAGACATAATGCTAGGGAGGGAGTCAGGTTAGAAAAACCAAGTTTTCAAAATAACACAACCCCGAGACATAATGCTAGGGAGGGAGTCAGGTCGAAATAACCAAGTTTTCAAAAAAACCAAAAACCACAGTTTCTTAATTAGTAAAGCTGAACACCGGACAACGTACCACGCAGTGAACTGACAAGGAAGTCAATTCGGGGGTCCGGACGAAATTGGTAATGAAGGAAAGTTACACAGTGTTAATCGTTTCCAACCGCGAAGGTGGCGCTGAAAACAAAGAGGCGCATTTAATATCATGCCACGGGGGAGGCTCTGTTAATAAGGGCGGCGCTCGGCCGGAGGGTCTAGCTTACCTTGAGGTGCTCAAATGGCAAGCAATGCGGAGTTTAAAAGTAAGCGTGTAGGTAACAAGGACCGTACACGTGGGATCCCAACAATGTGGATATGGACGCTGTAAGGCAAAGAGTAGGGAATGAATCAGTGCAGGCCAACGGGCGGGTCATAGCCAAACAATTTGGACGCTCCGCATTTACTTACTCAGTCCGATGAGGACTCGTCTTCCCTTGGCTTCTCGGTCGATGCCGAATGCAAGTCACTGGACTGCAAGAGCGCGCCGGAATAGTAAGCAGCCGCGCAGGTTACATGACCTTCACTACGGGTGCCAAGCCTTAGAGGCCTACTGTGGGGGCCATTTTGTAATGGATAGATACGGGGGAAGGAGTGCATGTGCAAACAAGGTGATAGTGACATGGTGACTTTAGAAACAGTGAATTAAAAAATAAAAACACAATAATTAAACAGTCGGTAATTCACTTCCAGGAGGTCACATTTACAGTTTTCCATGTAGACATGGAATATTCATTACGCAGCATTAAACCACAAGGTTAGTCCATTACTGTCTTATCTTATAGATTCATTGTTTACTGTTCAATCAGAGCAACGTAGTCCAGTCCTCACTTCGATTGAGCCCGGTCCGAATAGTATTGAATTGAATGATGGATTTCAATTCCTCACGATTTAGCAACTGCTGTAGGTTACCACCCCTCTGTGGTAGTTTGACGGATTTCAGGACTGTCCATTGGAGGTCATCCGCTGTATGCTTCATACTGGCATAATGTTCAACCAGGGGTGCATTTGGAGTACCACACCTAATGCGGCTTCGATGCTGACTTATTCTGGTCCTTATTTTTTGAGTAGTTTGGCCCACATACATCTGCGGGCACGGACATAGAATCGCATAAATCAAATTGTGACTGTTACAGTTTGTGAAATCTCTTAATTCAACTGTGATGTTATTGTGACTAAACGTGCGCCCCTCAAGTGTCAAATCACAAACAATGCACTGTCCACATTTCACATGGCCTCTAACTGGGGGCATGCCCCAACTAGACTCAATTGTACCTGTCGGCGGTTGCGAAGGTAAGGCTGCTCGTACCAAATGGTCTTTTATATTTCTGCTTTTCTTAAAAGCAAACAGGGGTTTATCAAAGGCCAGCTGCCCTGCATTTAAGGTTGGCCAGTGACGTAGAATTGTTTTACGAATTTTATCAGAGATTGGGGAAAAGGTTGTGACACAGGCAATCCTGTCCGTACTGGGCCTGGTTTTTGGTTGGAGGAGAACCTCTCTGGGACAATACCATGCACGTTTCGAGGCATTCCGCACTATCCTGTTCGGATACCCTCTTGATTTGAGTTTTGAACACAGGATCGCAGCCTCTTTGAAGTAATCGGCTTTAGCAGAGCAATTCCTTCTAATCCGAAGGAACTGTGAATAGGGAAGTGAGTCTTTCAAAGCTTTAGGGTGATTACTATTGTACCTGAGTAATGTATTTCGCTCGGTCCCAACAGATAGCTAAGTACCATGGGTATAACAACGTTATAGTGAACAAAACGGTCCTTAGCTTATTTCAGAATCAACAAAACGATACTGTATAGAAACACAATGGAAAACTATACGTGTTATAAAATTTCCAAACCCAGCCGGGAGAGGAGTTTATTTTATAAAGAAACAATGTTCAATCCAATAATACACATGTAATCACAAGACACAAGCCTGTGTCGTACATGAAAAGAGGGAAACAGAAAGATAGCATAAGGGTGAAAGGGGTGTCTATCAGGCATAGAGCGAGAGCAAAGACAGGGCACTGTTAATAGGTAAAAAATCAATCACAGTATCGCCTGGAGTGGAATATAAACAATCTTATTGGTCAATATTGTAAATATGAACCCACTCATGGGTGTCGACGTTTCGATCCCTATTGCTCAACAAGATACATGGGATCATCATCAGGACATTTGTAATAAACAAGACATGCCTGATTGTAAAAGAAGCCTGTTTAGGAGAAACGAAGAGAAAAAGATATTTCAAAAAACTTAAGAGTAGTTTGCAGACGCATGCCAACTATGTATCGAAATCGCAGTGTGTGGCCAAGTGCACGGTGTATGTGACTTAATCCAGCATCAAGTAACAGCATTTTTAAATTCCTCGGAATCGCAGTGGCGTGCGTGAAGGGCTGCGAGAATCAGAGTGACGTGACGTGATGGTGAACCATTCAATTAGTGATCTCCTGGGTATGAGGATTGTTAATGGGAAGTTTCAGTGATGATCAAAGTGTCGTGATGAGGGCGATAGTGGCCTCTAATCCACGTGCGGTGGGCGGTGTGCTACCCTTTAATGATCTAACCCCGAGACATAATGCTAGGGAGGGAGTCAGGTTAGAAAAACCAAGTTTTCAAAATAACACAACCCCGAGACATAATGCTAGGGAGGGAGTCAGGTCGAAATAACCAAGTTTTCAAAAAAACCAAAAACCACAGTTTCTTAGTTAGTAAAGCTGAACACCGGACAACGTACCACGCAGTGAACTGACAAGGAAGTCAATTCGGGGGTCCGGACGAAATTGGTAATGAAGGAAAGTTACACAGTGTTAATCGTTTCCAACCGCGAAGGTGGCGCTGAAAACAAAGAGGCGCATTTAATATCATGCCACGGGGGAGGCTCTGTTAATAAGGGCGGCGCTCGGCCGGAGGGTCTAGCTTACCTTGAGGTGCTCAAATGGCAAGCAATGCGGAGTTTAAAAGTAAGCGTGTAGGTAACAAGGACCGTACACGTGGGATCCCAACAATGTGGATATGGACGCTGTAAGGCAAAGAGTAGGGAATGAATCAGTGGAGGCCAACGGGCGGGTCATAGCCAAACAATTTGGACGCTCCGCATTTACTTACTCAGTCCGATGAGGACTCGTCTTCCCTTGGCTTCTCGGTCGATGCCGAATGCAAGTCACTGGACTGCAAGAGCGCGCCGGAATAGTAAGCAGCCGCGCAGGTCACATGACCTTCACTACGGGTGCCAAGCCTTAGAGGCCTACTGTGGGGGCCATTTTGTAATGGATAGATACGGGGGAAGGAGTGCATGTGCAAACAAGGTGATAGTGACATGGTGACTTTAGAAACAGTGAATTAAAAAATAAAAACACAATAATTAAACAGTCGGTAATTCACTTCCAGGAGGTCACATTTACAGTTTTCCATGTAGACATGGAATATTCATTACGCAGCATTAAACCACAAGGTTAGTCCATTACTGTCTTATCTTATAGATTCATTGTTTACTGTTCAATCAGAGCAACGTAGTCCAGTCCTCACTTCGATTGAGCCCGGTCCGAATAGTATTGAATTGAATGATGGATTTCAATTCCTCACGATTTAGCAACTGCTGTAGGTTACCACCCCTCTGTGGTAGTTTGACGGATTTCAGGACTGTCCATTGGAGGTCATCCGCTGTATGCTTCATACTGGCATAATGTTCAACCAGGGGTGCATTTGGAGTACCACACCTAATGCGGCTTCGATGCTGACTTATTCTGGTCCATATTTTTTGAGTAGTTTGGCCCACATACATCTGCGGGCACGGACATAGAATCGCATAAATCAAATTGTGACTGTTACAGTTTGTGAAATCTCTTAATTCAACTGTGATGTTATTGTGACTAAACGTGCGCCCCTCAAGTGTCAAATCACAAACAATGCACTGTCCACATTTCACATGGCCTCTAACTGGGGGCATGCCCCAACTAGACTCAATTGTACCTGTCGGCGGTTGCGAAGGTAAGGCTGCTCGTACCAAATGGTCTTTTATATTTCTGCTTTTCTTAAAAGCAAACAGGGGTTTATCAAAGGCCAGCTGCCCTGCATTTAAGGTTGGCCAGTGACGTAGAATTGTTTTACGAATTTTATCAGAGATTGGGGAAAAGGTTGTGACACAGGCAATCCTGTCCGTACTGGGCCTGGTTTTTGGTTGGAGGAGAACCTCTCTGGGACAATACCATGCACGTTTCGAGGCATTCCGCACTATCCTGTTCGGATACCCTCTTGATTTGAGTTTTGAACACAGGATCGCAGCCTCTTTGAAGTAATCGGCTTTAGCAGAGCAATTCCTTCTAATCCGAAGGAACTGTGAATAGGGAAGTGAGTCTTTCAAAGCTTTAGGGTGATTACTATTGTACCTGAGTAATGTATTTCGCTCGGTCGGTTTCCTATAGAGTCGAGTGAGTAGCTCCCCTGCCTCATGATAAATCAGGAGATCCAGGAATGGTATCTCTGTTTTATGACTTGAGAGAGTAAACTGCAAATTGTCACAATTGTTGTTCAACCAGTGCAAGAATGAATTAAGACCTTCTCTCTCTGAATGCCAAATCAGAAAGATATCGTCTATGTACCGGCGCCAAATACCAATGCTGGTTCTAAATGGATTTGTGTCGGCTAGGATTGTACTTGTCTCAAGCGCATCCATGTAAAGAATGGCCAGATGGGGAGCAAAAATCGCTCCCATTGAGCATCCCTTTATCTGTTGGTAGAATGTTCCGTCGAAAATAAAGAAATTTCTGGTAAGACAGAGTTCTAACAATTGCAAGATAAACAATGTCGGTACCCTATGTGGTCTAGGTCTGGAGCCAAGGTTCATAAAAACAGTGTGAACCCACCAGGCCGACCAATAGTGTCGGCCTGCGGCTCTATTTTGGAACCGTTGGGGTCCTATGTGGACTTCTTTATTAAGGACTTTGTGCCGGAAACATGCTGTTATGTCCGTGACAGCATGGAAATGATCAATCTTGTGGAACACCATCCCTATGACCCTGACAATCAAACACTTTGCACGCTAGACGTAGAGTCGCTCTACACTAATATCCCTCAGGGAGCGGCTCTACATGTCATGGAAAAGATACTTGACTCCAGACCTAGACCACATAGGGTACCGACATTGTTTATCTTGCAATTGTTAGAACTCTGTCTTACCAGAAATTTCTTTATTTTCGACGGAACATTCTACCAACAGATAAAGGGATGCTCAATGGGAGCGATTTTTGCTCCCCATCTGGCCATTCTTTACATGGATGCGCTTGAGACAAGTACAATCCTAGCCGACACAAATCCATTTAGAACCAGCATTGGTATTTGGCGCCGGTACATAGACGATATCTTTCTGATTTGGCATTCAGAGAGAGAAGGTCTTAATTCATTCTTGCACTGGTTGAACAACAATTGTGACAATTTGCAGTTTACTCTCTCAAGTCATAAAACAGAGATACCATTCCTGGATCTCCTGATTTATCATGAGGCAGGGGAGCTACTCACTCGACTCTATAGGAAACCGACCGAGCGAAATACATTACTCAGGTACAATAGTAATCACCCTAAAGCTTTGAAAGACTCACTTCCCTATTCACAGTTCCTTCGGATTAGAAGGAATTGCTCTGCTAAAGCCGATTACTTCAAAGAGGCTGCGATCCTGTGTTCAAAACTCAAATCAAGAGGGTATCCGAACAGGATAGTGCGGAATGCCTCGAAACGTGCATGGTATTGTCCCAGAGAGGTTCTCCTCCAACCAAAAACCAGGCCCAGTACGGACAGGATTGCCTGTGTCACAACCTTTTCCCCAATCTCTGATAAAATTCGTAAAACAATTCTACGTCACTGGCCAACCTTAAATGCAGGGCAGCTGGCCTTTGATAAACCCCTGTTTGCTTTTAAGAAAAGCAGAAATATAAAAGACCATTTGGTACGAGCAGCCTTACCTTCGCAACCGCCGACAGGTACAATTGAGTCTAGTTGGGGCATGCCCCCAGTTAGAGGCCATGTGAAATGTGGACAGTGCATTGTTTGTGATTTGACACTTGAGGGGCGCACGTTTAGTCACAATAACATCACAGTTGAATTAAGAGATTTCACAAACTGTAACAGTCACAATTTGATTTATGCGATTCTATGTCCGTGCCCGCAGATGTATGTGGGCCAAACTACTCAAAAAATAAGGACCAGAATAAGTCAGCATCGAAGCCGCATTAGGTGTGGTACTCCAAATGCACCCCTGGTTGAACATTATGCCAGTATGAAGCATACAGCGGATGACCTCCAATGGACAGTCCTGAAATCCGTCAAACTACCACAGAGGGGTGGTAACCTACAGCAGTTGCTAAATCGTGAGGAATTGAAATCCATCATTCAATTCAATACTATTCGGACCGGGCTCAATCGAAGTGAGGACTGGACTACGTTGCTCTGATTGAACAGTAAACAATGAATCTATAAGATAAGACAGTAATGGACTAACCTTGTGGTTTAATGCTGCGTAATGAATATTCCATGTCTACATGGAAAACTGTAAATGTGACCTCCTGGAAGTGAATTACCGACTGTTTAATTATTGTGTTTTTATTTTTTAATTCACTGTTTCTAAAGTCACCATGTCACTATCACCTTGTTTGCACATGCACTCCTTCCCCCGTATCTATCCATTACAAAATGGCCCCCACAGTAGGCCTCTAAGGCTTGGCACCCGTAGTGAAGGTCATGTGACCTGCGCGGCTGCTTACTATTCCGGCGCGCTCTTGCAGTCCAGTGACTTGCATTCGGCATCGACCGAGAAGCCAAGGGAAGACGAGTCCTCATCGGACTGAGTAAGTAAATGCGGAGCGTCCAAATTGTTTGGCTATGACCCGCCCGTTGGCCTGCACTGATTCATTCCCTACTCTTTGCCTTACAGCGTCCATATCCACATTGTTGGGATCCCACGTGTACGGTCCTTGTTACCTACACGCTTACTTTTAAACTCCGCATTGCTTGCCATTTGAGCACCTCAAGGTAAGCTAGACCCTCCGGCCGAGCGCCGCCCTTATTAACAGAGCCTCCCCCGTGGCATGATATTAAATGCGCCTCTTTGTTTTCAGCGCCACCTTCGCGGTTGGAAACGATTAACACTGTGTAACTTTCCTTCATTACCAATTTCGTCCGGACCCCCGAATTGACTTCCTTGTCAGTTCACTGCGTGGTACGTTGTCCGGTGTTCAGCTTTACTAATTAAGAAACTGTGGTTTTTGGTTTTTTTGAAAACTTGGTTATTTCGACCTGACTCCCTCCCTAGCATTATGTCTCGGGGTTGTGTTATTTTGAAAACTTGGTTTTTCTAACCTGACTCCCTCCCTAGCATTATGTCTCGGGGTTAGATCATTAAAGGGTAGCACACCGCCCACCGCACGTGGATTAGAGGCCACTATCGCCCTCATCACGACACTTTGATCATCACTGAAACTTCCCATTAACAATCCTCATACCCAGGAGATCACTAATTGAATGGTTCACCATCACGTCACGTCACTCTGATTCTCGCAGCCCTTCACGCACGCCACTGCGATTCCGAGGAATTAAAAAATGCTGTTACTTGATGCTGGATTAAGTCACATACACCGTGCACTTGGCCACACACTGCGATTTCGATACATAGTTGGCATGCGTCTGCAAACTACTCTTAAGTTTTTTGAAATATCTTTTTCTCTTCGTTTCTCCTAAACAGGCTTCTTTTACAATCAGGCATGTCTTGTTTATTACAAATGTCCTGATGATGATCCCATGTATCTTGTTGAGCAATAGGGATCGAAACGTCGACACCCATGAGTGGGTTCATATTTACAATATTGACCAATAAGATTGTTTATATTCCACTCCAGGCGATACTGTGATTGATTTTTTACCTATTAACAGTGCCCTGTCTTTGCTCTCGCTCTATGCCTGATAGACACCCCTTTCACCCTTATGCTATCTTTCTGTTTCCCTCTTTTCATGTACGACACAGGCTTGTGTCTTGTGATTACATGTGTATTATTGGATTGAACATTGTTTCTTTATAAAATAAACTCCTCTCCCGGCTGGGTTTGGAAATTTTATAACACGTATAGTTTTCCATTGTGTTTCTATACAGTATCGTTTTGTTGATTCTGAAATAAGCTAAGGACCGTTTTGTTCACTATAACGTTGTTATACCCATGGTACTTAGCTATCTGTTGGGTCTCCTTTGTTTCTTAAATAACATGCAGGTCTGAGCACAGAGCAAGGGAGAAATTAGGAGGGAAAAACAGATAGTCACAGAGAGAACAACAGATTTTGGACTGCAAATCCCACAATTCAACAGTCCACCAGGAAGTGTGCTGTCCAGACAATGTTGGTAAGTGTACTTGCAAGATATTTGCCACTAGTGGCTGGTGTTTGTAGCACAGCGGCAAATATGGTAGTTGTGATAGGTTCAGACATCAGTCCCCAGTGTCTGCCATCTTGCTAGTACATATGAAATCACTTGGAGGTAAACAGAGCCCCCAATTAAGTGGCTGTGCTGTTAGGGAAGGTGGAGGGGCCAGATAACTCTGCCCCGCTGCGGAGTCGGAGTTTTGCCTGAACTCTGTGTTCTCAAAGGAGCGCGGAGTAGGCAAAACGCCGTAAACTCCGCTGGCGGAATCGAGTTCTCTTCCAGGCGTTAGTTGTTTGTCAATATGGCATACACATCACATGCTCATTTACTCTAGTTTTTTTAACTTTCAAAACAATCATTTGATTCACTGTATCCTTGACCGTGATGTCTATGGAGGTGTAATTGGTAACTTTGTTTGACTCTGGGGCTTCTATGAGTCCATTGACGCTCTCAAGCGGACAGAAGTGTACAGGTTGAGCAGGAGGGCCACCGCCAGTCTGCTGGATTCTAATGTGGTCCCTGGCCAGCATCTTCTTGACCCTCCTTCGCACATCATAGTACCTACTCCTAATATCATCCATTGTGCACAGGACAGGTCCTTCAGCGTTCAGCTTGTTGACTATCCTTTCCCACATCTTATTTCTCTGGGACAGGGGGGTCTGTTGGACTTGGTTCCCAAATAACGGTGGCTCTACTCTCATTATTTCATCTACAAGGACTTCCAACTCCTTCTCTGTGAACCTTGGTTGCTTCTTAGGGGCCATAGTGTAAAGGTGAAGGTGAGGGTGAGTGTGGATAAGAAAAAGAGTATGTGTTTGTGATAATTGTTTTAACCAAAGAAATCTGTACAAATTGTGTGGTGGGTGAAGTGTGAGTGTATGAGGCAGACAGCAAGGAATGTGTGGCAAATCATGTGACCTCTCAGCAGTTCTGTTAGAGCAAAGGATCATGGTCATGTTTTTTATTCTTTCTATAGGTGTATTGGTGGGTGTGGCTAATATATATTTTTAATGTCTTTGAATTTGGCTTTGCCAATGCTTGTTTTGACTGTTTTTGACAATTTCTAATTGCCGTTAGTAACACAAACTGATATGGTTCAGTAACCGCATCGGATGCATCGTCATCTGTTCATGGGGTAAACAGAGTCTGATTCGTAACTGGAATGCTATTCTTCAACGTTTGCGAACAAGTCGGTCGCATCGGGCTTGTTTATAGACGATTTGGTTGAACGGATTGTGTTCCAGACAACTTGTGGAAGTTTAACATGCATTGCATTGTAATCCATCATTCGGGAAGCTCGTGGTAGAGTTGTTCGGAAAGTATTCCGGAACTGATTCGGTAGGAATGCTTTATTTTTCGGACAGCATCGTAACCGGCCTCTAGCGTGCAACATTCTGACTTATTTTGAACTGGTTTCAACTCAAGTAGAATTGTAAAGCAATCTTGAGGAACTCCTAGAAAGTTTAGAATTGTTCAAAGACTATCTGATTAGCCTACCAAAAGATAGTAAAGAGTTGAGAAAAAGGATAAGCGAAATTTAGTACTGTGGATCAAATCATACGCTCTTGGCTATTAATGGAGGACGGTAGACCTTGAGAAGGGTAGGCTATTTGTGGCCTTTGTAGATCTTCGATATATGTGATGAGCTCTCCCACCTGACCTGTATTTCTTCACTACAGGGCCATGAACATGCTCCCAAATCTGGCCACAATGTAAAGACTCTACACAATTACACTTTTTCTTCTTTGCATCGTGTTAATTTTATTGCAAATTTTAATTTTAATTTTCTTTTTTTTTATATCTACTGTTTCTTTGTATATTATACTTTCATTAAAGTCATAAAAAAGTGAATACAATATATACCGTGCTATACAATAGTGTGTGCATGATCATACAGTGTAGTACAATATTCAATACCAATCCAATTCATAGTATATGCATTATTATACAGTGTAGTACATTGTACAATACCAATTCATTTAATTGGATACACATAAGACTTACTTTCAATTTTTTTAACTCAAGGACTCTAAATTATACATATGCATAATTTCATGAGAGGAATATACTCATAACAATGAGCTACCCCCACATGGGCTAAACCACTCATTCCTCACATACATACGCATATATTCCCTCATATATATCATACATACTTGTTCCCACCTTTATTTCTGCAGTCACCACCTAGAAGCCAACGAGGACGTGTCTACTTTCTCAGCCATTGCTGTGTAGTAGGTAGCAGTTTGGTGAAATTTGATCTACGATTGTTTCGGTGGACAAAAGGTCTAGATTCCACCTTCTCAGGACCAATCATGATGACACCTCATGGATTAGCGGGCCCACCTGGGGGATCTCTTGTGAGGCTTTGTAGATTTAATTGCCATTTTTATTTTTAAATGTGACACCTGCCACGTCCATGAAAATTCTGTGTTTGCGTAACTATAATTCCTTTTTATATGGGCTTTA
Source organism: Lissotriton helveticus (assembly GCF_964261635.1). NCBI lineage: Eukaryota > Metazoa > Chordata > Amphibia > Caudata > Salamandridae > Lissotriton > Lissotriton helveticus. The sequence continues at coordinate 738,916,956 of NC_136061.1, read as the reverse complement.
GTTTTTTAAAAACTTTAGATCTTGCACTCATTTTTCCATAAATATAAAGTCCTTATGAGCAGCTTGATGTTATTTTTTTCATTTTGGAGATTGATATCTAGTCCTGTTAGTGCAGACGTGGGGCTCCTAACGAGGTTGATCCATCGGTCGCGTATTTTTCTGCGTTCAACCTTGTCCCTAGGCGCAAATTGTGGGAGACTCTATGAAGAATAGGGATCCCTAGAGGCATGTTGTCTCTAATTCATAAACTTTATACAGACAACTATGCCAGGGTTAGGTGGGGACCTGCAGGAGAACTGGCTGATGAGATACAACCTCAAAGAGGAGTACAACAAGGGTGCGTATTGGCCCCTACACTCTTTCTATTGTACATCAATGAATGCCTACAGTACCTTTTTAAGTGTCACAATCACTCCCCTAGGATCAATGACATGAAGAACCCGCGCTTATTATTTACTAACGACACATTGTTGTTGTCTAAAAGTCCCCTGGGTCTATCGATATTGCTGAAGAAGTTTTCTCTATATTGTCGAGATTATGGGCTAAAAGTAACAAAAAAATAAAGCATATGGTGTTTGGTGACCATAAGGGCAAAATAAGACGAACTATATCATTAGATGGGGAGGCTTTCAAGACGATTGATTGCTTGGGTGCCCAACTGGAAGATTCACACAGGTGAGCAGCACAATTGAGGAAGAGCACTATGTCTTAAAACAGTGTTCTGGTTAGTGAACACAGTTTCTTCTTTTCCTTTTTCTCCTCCTTTAAAAATGTATAGAAGCCAAGCATGCAGTGCGGCCCTTTATGGAGCCAACATTTAGGGCCATTGCAATTTAGAGGTGTTAAACAGCTCAGAAAATAATGTTCTCAAATCATTATTAAAAATCCCTCAAATTACCCCTACTCTTCCCATCCATATGGACCTACATTTGAGATCCATCACTGATATTGCAGCTTTGAGACTGATCCAATGTTGGCTAAGAGCGTGGGTAACAGAAGAATTCGAGCTCTATAGTGAACGGTTACCTGGTTTGCTAGATGGTGCATCTGCTAAAAAAGTTCCCTTGGTGTGCTTACATACAGGTTTAACTATACAAGTTGGCCCTAGGGTACATCTGACAAACCCTCTTAATCTACCATGCAATGCCATTGAAAAGCTAAAAGAGGCCAATTGGAGTTTTGTGTTGGGAGAGAAATGTTCAAAGTATCATCAGGAAGTTTGACTGATGCTTTTCTTTGTTTAAATTCACTTTTGAGTTCGACATGTACTCAGACATGGTAACTAAACCCTTCACAAGGGAACTCTTCATTTGGTTTAGGTTGGGCACACTACCATTGGCCACTTTCACTTCATGTTGAAAGAAAGAATTAGAGAGATTGAATACATGTCTAATGGGATGTGAGGCTGCAGAGTCTATTAAAACAATGAGTCCGCTGACTCGAACCTCTGTGTAAGCTGTTGAGCATTAGGGCTTAAATTGCAGCATTAGGAGTATGCAGCCCAAATACCAGTGGGCCGGTTGTTTTCTCATTTGGCAAATTTTCACAGCAATATGGTATGTGAGGTCCAAGAAAATCTGTGTTTAAGCAAGGTGGATGTCTTTGCTAACCAGTGCTGTATAAAACGAACAACTTGCTGCAGTTCGCCCCAATAGTTTTTTTTATTGTTTTCAACATTTTTAAATATATTCAGACATAATTGATGTTATGTTTTTATTCATGTATGATTGTATATTGTTGCCTTTTACGGTTTTTATATGGACTGAAATAAAGGAAAATAAGTGAAAAAAAATGAAAAGTTAAATTTGTTATAAAAAAGACATTTGTTAAACCTCTGAAGTTTTCAAGAACAAACAAGGAAGTGCATAGTTAGTCTGTAATAGACCTGTCAGCCTTCGGGTGGTCTTCCCCCAAACTATCTGCCTTCACCCATCTTATTTTTGCTGTTCTTGTTTTTGTTGACCTTAGGGCTCTATAAACTTTACCATTGTGAACCAATGCTAAAGGGCTTGTGCTCTTTCTTCTAAACACAGTAGAATTGGCTTGTACCCATTTGGCACATTTAATTTGCTTGTAAGTCCCTAGTAAAGTGGTACCCCATGAACCCATGGCATGTAATTTAAATGCTACTAGTGGGCCTGGAGCCTTCATTGTACCACCCACTTAAGTAGCCTTTTAACCACTTGGATGCTAAGGCCCTGGAAAGATTTATTAACAATTTCCATTGAAATCAATGGAAACTCCATGACGAGCTGACCTCGTCATGAGCGTCGAAGGGGTTAAAACATGTATTAGGCTTGCCAATGCAGCCTATGTGTGCAGTTTTCAACTGCCATTTAGACCTGGCAAAATATACCCTTTGCTAAGCCCAAACCTTCCTTTTCAATACATAAAAGACACCCCCCAGATTAGGCCCTAAACAGCACATAGGGCAGGGTTTAGTGTATCTAAAAAGTGGACATGTACTTTAAGTCTTGCCTGTCCTGGTAGTGAAATGCTCTTAAATGTGTCTTTCACTGCTGCAAGGCCTACCTGTCCCATAGGATATCATTTGGAATCGTTATTACATTTTATAACTGAAAACTTCCAATTGAAGCAAGTAGACAGGTCTAGTTTGGTGTCTAAATAATTGTCATTTAAAGCCCTTTTAATAAAAAAGTCGGATTTTAAGTCACAATTCTAAAAATGCCACTTTTAGAAAGTTGAAGAACACAAAATGACAGCTGTGTTGTACTCAATTTAACAAAAATATATATACAATGTGTACTGGAGAAACAACTGTAATTGATAACTTGTGCACCCCCTGGGGTGGTTCCGGCCAGCCACCCTATTCGAAATGAGTAATTGCGTTTTATTGTGACCACAGTTGCAGATACTTTTACACGAATGGCGAGTATCTTGCCAGTGCTGTATCTCTGGGTTGTGGTGCTTGGAGACACAAGGTACGCTTATTTTAAGAGACAGGTGACTTGGGAGGGTTGGGCTCACACGCTAGGGAGTGAACAGTATTCAGTGTGGTGGAGATGGTTTTATTGTCTTCACGCAAAACACGTCTGGCTGATACTGTCTTTTCATGTCTCTCAGTTCGCTCGATCTCTTTGGATTCTTTATCATTTTTCCGAGCAGGTCTGTCCTTAGCATGTTTGACTTAAGAATATTCATGAATGTAGCACTACAAAAGTTTTGATGTTTGCCTCAGAGGATGAATTGGCTGTTATTTTGAAGTTGTTATTTTTGAAGAATGAAACGTCTTGTATTTTTATTGTTGCTATGATTTGTTCATAGATTCCCCTGACAAAGGGATATTGTGCATACCCGATATGCTTTGGGACTTGTGCAATTTTCGCAAGAAGTTCTGGAATTCAATTTGAAGTCATATGGAATGGACTTTCTGTGCAGCATCTGCATTTACTTAATACATTGTGAATGAGGAGGAGGACCAAGTTATACAGCAGGGTTGACAAAACTGTGTGCAAAGAATAGAAATATTATGCAGGGTAATACTGCATATTGTGTGATAGTATTGCTTAACTTGTTATTTTTTCACCTGGCAACGCTGTCTAGGAAAAGATGTCACCTTATTGGTACTACTTTAGTACTGAAACACCGCAATAAGAAACTCACATGACCAGTCAACCTTTGTGAAGGTCCTTCAGGTCCGCAGGAATACAAGTCGTCATATTTTTAGTCAGTTTAATCCGGTTGAACGAGAACCACGTTTTTGGGAGCTAAAATCTGCAGATTAAGCAGCAGAGATTGGATTATGTGGCAAATGGTTCCATCATTCATCAATGTATCACTAATGAAAACCATAAATATCCCTTCATTTTTTGGTTGCATTGAGAACTCTTTTGACGTCATTCAATGGAAGGAATCTTTAAAGGAATCCCCCTTCGGATGGGGATTTCACAGCTCGTGCTCAGCTGAGCGGTGTGACTGTCTGAGACAGAACAGGGACAGGAACCCGGCCTCATCTCCTGTGATTCGATGCAGATAGGCCGCTGCTGGTCATCACGTCGGACTCACAAAGCAAGTCTGTGGAATTCCTGGCTGGCTTTGTTGCACTCGCCACACCCAGAAATGAAAGCGTTCTTGGATTGAAACGCTGGCTTCCTTATTCATAGACAGGTGCGTACCGAAGGGACAGACTCATTACAGCGCTCCAGGGACTTATTTACTCTTACTTGAATCCAGGCTGCGTTTTGGGCCGTATTGCTCATTATTTTGGGAAAAACGCCGCACTGGTTCTCCTCCTGCCGCCGCAGCTCCGCTGAACTCGAGTGCGGCCGCAGTGGGGGGGAGACCTAGCAGAAACTACATTCCCCAGCATTCCTAGCGGCAGGGAAGCCGCCCACGCCCTACGCCCGCGCCAGGAGGCGCATATATTCACGGGAGATCCCCGGTGGAGCGGGCAACTTACTCTTACTAGAATCCAGGCTGTGTTGTGGGCCGTATTGCTCATTATTTTGGGAAAACCGCCGCACTGGGTCTCCTCCTGCCGCGGCAGCTCCGCTGAACTCGAGTGCGGCCGCAGTGGGGGGAGACCTAGCAGAAACTACATTCCCCAGCATTCCTAGCGGCAGGGAAGCCGCCCACGCCCTACGCCCGCGCCAGGAGGCACATATATTCACAGGAGATCCCCCGCTGCGCGGGACATGCGCGGGACGAGCAAGGCGAAGCCCGGGCCAAGGGCGGGCCCGTTTAAGCCAGTTAGAGACCGTTTAAGGCCGGGCTGGGCACCCCCTCTAACTTCTGAGCCAGAGTTGGACTGTTGGACTGAACGTATGTGCACTTGTTTTATATTATAAATCTATTGTCATTTGGGTCTTTGCATGTGATATTTCTTGTTACCTGTTAAAGTATGTGTACACGTGGGAGCAGAAGTAAAACGGTTGCGGGGGTGGGCATTAACGGGCACTCTGGATAACTTCATTATAAGGGCAAACACTTTTATAGATCAAGGGATTTCACTAATGGAGCGCAGAGTGTCCCAAGATCTTGCCTTGGCAAAAAGATCATCTATGGGCCATTTTGCAACAGCTAAAACCCCCGACCAATCAAAGGGCGTGGTCCCTATAGAAATCCATGCAGATATTCATGCTGACAGATATAGTTTGCCCAACACGGTAGATCTATCAGTGTCTCATCTTCTATCTGAATCCCAACTAAGCTTGGACTTAGAAAAAAAACCAGACTTAGTTGCTATTACCACAGCTGACGATCTGAGTGCTTGCCAGCTGAGGGGTAAGAAGGAGGGTGCCATCCCTAAAAACTCAAGTCAAAAAAAGTAGGGGGAAGGGGCGAACAATTGAAAAAGACTAGTGGGGATTCTGCCTTAACTCTACATACAGAACATGACCATCTTTGCAACATTGCCACAGAAGAGGCCTTGAGTAGAGTGCATGCAGAGGCTTCGATTAACCTGGTCAGGAAAAGTGTCAGTGGCGATGAGGTTGATATCTCACTCCTATCCAAGATAGGAGAACTTTTCAAACTTTACCTCTCCCCTATTGAGACAAGACTATCCCACATTGAAAAACAGCTAGCCGACCTGTGTGTTGTCCCTAAAAAGCAAAACATTCCGGGGGCTCAAAAAGTAGGGGGAAATAAAACAAATAGTAATAAACTTGCTGACCATGTTTCTAAAAATCCACCAGCACTTGTGACAAACAAAAACCCCAAGCCGGCCTTAGCCCCTGAGAAAAAAGTTGTAGCTACAACTAAAGTCTGTGCCACCCCCCCTCGAGAGGGGAAGACTCCATCCAGGGCACACATTTCGCAACCAAACGAGAATAAGAATGATGGAGGTCCAGTTAGGAGAAGAGCAGTAAATTTGCCCCCCCGAGGCAAGTCCCTACGTGGTGGTTATGACGGGGGTCCCGGAATTGGGTGATGCCAATGAGGAAGCAAATTGGTCATTAAAAAATAAGGTCCAACATTGGCTTAACTCAAATCGGCCTCTACCACCTTACCGGTCGAGTAAGATCTTGACGGTGCGTAGGGTGACGTGGGTGGGACATGAGAGGAAATCCATACAGGGCGATTGCATCCTGATTAATTTTGCGGATCCTCACACGGCTGACCATGTTTGTTCATGGAACACTCAGGATAGACACGAGGGAATTGCAACCAGACGACTTTCCTTCTTTTATCCCTCTAGGAGTGGACCAACACGTGATTGGGATATTGATAGAAATTGGTATAGAGTAGGGCATCGAGATCGGGGTGGAGATTGGGGGATGTGGGGGGTACAGCCCACCACGGAACTAGCTTTCAGGGATAACTGGGGTGGTTTTCCGATCACAAATAGGTTTAGTTGCCTGGAGATGGTCGACTGACGGTCAAAATCCCCCAGTTTATCAAAAAGTGAAAAAATGGATCTTATAGCTTTAAAAAAATAGACAGTGGGTTTATAAATGGTTGCGTTATTTTGTCAGATACTCAAACGGTTAAAAATAAAAATGTAGTCTATACCACTTTTGGTCCAGCATCTGCAGGAACAGACAGTATTGTTGAATTAGTGACTAATCCCATTAGTGATAGCGAAGGAAACAATCTGGCTCTGACTTGTTATACTCACCCAGTTGTAGCAGAAGAGGTTGTTGGAGAAGTAGTAGGGGATGGTATAGTAACTATACCTCAGCTAGATGGTAATCCTGAGATAAATCCATCAATAGTAACAACTGTCCCCCCATTGGTCGACCATAGGGGTAGGCTGGCCTTGTTATCTTGGAACATAGCGGGCCTGTCTAGTAAAGTGAAGGACCCTGACTTCCTGGCATTTATAGATAATTTTGATGTAATTTGCCTTCAGGAATGTTGGGAATTATCTGAGATACATCTAAATGGTTTCCGCACCTTTTTTACCCCAGCTCAGCAGACTAGTAGGGGTAGGTGTTCAGGCGGGCTATGTACCTTTATATCCAACACTGCCAACTTGTCAGTTAAATGCCTACTTGACAAGGGTAACAACCATTATTATCAGACACTAACACTTGTGATGGGAGGAAACCAGTACATCACTCTGATTAACCTTTATAATAAAATCCCTGGGGAAGATCGGAACAGGATAATGGATGACTTAAAAGCAGATTTGCGTAGGGAAACTGGCCCAGAGCAAGAGGGAAGGTGCTCTATAGTGACAGGAGATTTCAATTGTCACCTTTGTCCTCTTAGTAATTTTGATATATGTGGCATGGTCAACCTGAAGGGAGATCCCTGTACTCACTTTGAACACTCCACGTTTGGGAATCTATTGAATAGCTTGCTATTTGAGCATGATTTAGGCTTCGTAAATGAGCTCTGTAACCCCCAAGTTGAGTTTTTACCAACCTTTATTGGGAGGGGTTCGAAGACGGTGATTGATTTCATGCTGATCACCACAAGTTATCATTGCAACGTCCGATCGTTTAATACAGAGGACATTGCTCTCAGTGATCACTTTCCTATCACCGCAACTTTCAGCAGGGGAGTGGGACGAGGCCAAGGATCCAACATTGTAGAAAATCTATATAGTCATAGGATCCACTTAAATAGAACAAATGGCTACTCAATAAAATGGAGTAGGGAATGCCCCCATAGGATTCCTGCAAAGCTTAGTAGTAGATCATTTCTCTGACTTTATGATTTGTCTTGCTGAAAATCCTATTTTTCAAGAGGTTACGGCAGCTTTCCAGAAAATTAGCGCACAAATTAGCAGCAAACTAACAGGGATTGCTCGGGCGGGATAGTTTTAAAGTGAAGGGTTGATTTAACTCTGATTGTAGTAAGGCGCATGCCCTTCTTAAAAGAACCTTAAAATCAGTGCCAAGAATCCCCCTAGAAATAAAGTCTGCTAGAGCAACTTACAAACTTGCTCTGCAGAAACGCAAAAAGGAACTGAAAGAGGCTGCATGGGGAGATCTGCTTAAGGCGTGTGCATTAAGAGATAATACTGCTTTCTGGAGAGCAGTAAATGCTCCTTTTTTTGTGGAAAGAAGTTGCGACGTGATGGAGATTGCCATCGAGGAGACGGTCTGGGTAAACTATTTCACTGAGCTCTATAAAATAGACGGTACTGTCAGATCAGGTGGGACTAATATTAATGAGTATGTAACCCTAGAGTCTATTCCCCATGAATCATTCCCTCTGGGTATAGTTTTCACCTTAGCAGAGGTGGAATTGGCTATTGTAGAAAGTTCTAACAGCAAGGCCCCAGGACCAGATGGGATTCCCATTGATATTTATAAGGAAAACACCGCCCTATGGGCACCGCTCCTGACAAATGTGTTAAACAGTTATAATAAAGTTGGATTTCCGTCCACTTGGCAGGATGCGATAGTAGTGCCAATATTTAAAAAGGGGCGATCGTAATGATCCAAAATGCTACAGGCCCTTTTCACTGCTTGACTACCTCATGAAAGTAGCAGGTCGAGTTATACTAAATAGATTACAGGGATGGGCCAAGGATAAAGGCATTTTGTCTAAATTTCAATATGGGTTTATGTCTGGTTTGGGTACTGTTGAGCAAGGACTTAACCTGGCATTGCTGATAGGTAAATATAAGACTGCCAAAAAGGGAAATTTATTTATGACATTTGTTGATCTCAGTTCAGCATTTGACTGTCTGAGTCACGATGTCTTGTGGGACACTTTGTTACGGCTGGGAGTGGATTCAAATATTCGAAATTTGTTAATGGAACTATACAGAGGGGCAGGGGCAAAAGTGCATCACGGTAAGAAAGGTGAATGCACAGAAAAGTTCCCAATAATGAAGGGTGTTCGCCAGGGATGTATCCTGGCGCCCTTTCTTTTTAATCTTTATATTAATAGTGTAGCAGACTACCTAACACAATTGGCCGTGGACTATCCTCAAACTGATGGCACTGTGGTGCCTATTCTACTCTACGCAGATGATGCGGTTATTATGTCAAGAACCCAAGTAGGCCTCCATAAGGCGTTAACTAGATTCTCAGTATATATGGGATCTAGGGGCCTAAAAATAAATACGGGGAAAACCTTCACTATGTGCTGCTCATCAAAAAATAAGGTTTCATGCTACACTTTTTTAGAGCAGTCAAAGATAGAAATAACAAGTACTTTTTCTTATTTGGGGGTTGTTTTTAATAAAAAAGGTTCATGGAATACAGCCATCACTACCAGGTGCTTAGCTTTTCGAGAGCTATTTGGGCATTAATGCAGTTCGCAAATAAGCTGGGTGGCAGGCCTGTACGCATCTTGCTTGATATTTACAAAGCTAAGTGCGTATCGACTACCATATATGGGGCCGGCATTTGGGGCATCTCAGACTGTCAGGAAATCCAGGTGAAGGAAAATAGCTTTCTTAGATATCTGTTAGCCGTCCCTAGGTCCACCCCAACCTATGCCTGCCATAAGGAACTTGCCTTGGTCTATATCACTGATTTAATTAGGATCAGTCCAGTGCTGCTCTGGCATAAGATCTGGACCTCCACCGAAACTGATCTTAATAGGGCGAATATTGCAGACTGCATGAGGCTTGAGGGGTCAAAAAACATACAGTGGCTTTCTTATGTCAAGGATTTCCTAACAAATATAGGGCACCCAGAATTTTACTATACGCCTTTACTGATAATTTCCATCTCCAAAACAATGCTTAAAGAAAAATGTACCTCTTTTCTGGCTGATCAACGCTGGTCTGTTGAGGGAAAGAAGGCTTCCGTTCTCCACCATCATTCATTACTGCAGGAGCCTGGTCTGCAGCTTTATTTGTGCCCTGAGCTGGGTAGTTATGACAGAATGTTATTAGCACGGCTGAGAATGGGTAATTTCTTTAGGATGGTTACCTTCCCAGCCACAAATGATTGGTGTAAAAACCTAAGTAACTGCCCATGCGATGATCTTTCAATGCAGTCTACCATTCATTGTATTCTCTTTTGTAAATTTTATGGGTGGGGAAGGACAAGATACTTAATCCCCTTGTTAAAGCGCTGGGGCTTAAGGCAGTGCAGACCGGCTCTTTTCAAGATTTTTCTACTTCAGGATGAAATAACTATTATCACTGTATCAAATTTTTTAAAATTCATCATTAGATGTAGAACCTCCATGAGTTAATGAATTTTGGAACTGCATTGGGCACTTTGTGTAAATAGTCTGGAAATGTATTGATGTAGTCGAACTGTATTTGTTTGTATCAAATCATAATTGAATTTATAATGTTTTAATGTTTTTATATGTGCTATTATGGTTTTTATGGAATCGAATAAAGCTATCTTTGACTTGACCTGACTAATAAATTGTGAATGAGGAGGAAGACCAAGTTATACAGCAGGGTTGACAAAATTGTGTGCAAAGAAAAGGAATATTATGCAGGGTAATACTGCATATTGTGTGATAGTATTGCTTAACTTGTTATTTTTTCACCTGGAAACGCTGTCTAGGAAAAGATGTCACCTTATTGGTACTACTTTATTACTGAAACACCGCAATAAGAAACTCACATGACCAGTCAACCTTTGTGAAGGTCCTTCAGGTCCTTCAGGACCGCAGGAATACAAGTCGTCATATTTTTAGTCACTTTAATCCGGTTGAACGAGAACCACGTTTTCGGGAGCTAAAATCTGTAGATTAAGCAGCAGAGATTGGATTATGTGGCAAATGGTTCCATCATTCATCCATGTATCACTAATGAAAACCATACATAAGGGTTAAAGACCCTCCCTTCATTTTTTGGTTGCATTGAGAACTCTTTTGACGTCATTCAATGGAAGGAATCTTTAAAGGAATCCCCCTTCGGATGGGGCTTTCACAGCTCGCGCTCAGCTGAGCGGTGTGACTGTCTGAGACAGAACAGGGACAGGAACCCGGCCTCGTCTCTTGTGACTCGATGCAGATAGGCCGCTGCTGGTCATCACGTCGGACTCACAAAGCAAGTCTGTGGAATTCCTGGCTGGCTTTGTTGCGCTCGCCACACCCAGAAACGAAAGCGTCCTTGGAGTGAAACGCTGGCTTCCTTATTCATAGACAGGTGCGTACCGAAGGGACACACTCGTTACAGCGCTCCAGGGACGCCATTACACCTGCGGAGACTTCCCATAGAACCAACCTAGTCACTGCTGAACTCTCCGGGCACGCATACGCCGTTGTGAAAAACAACACCTGCTTGAAGAGGTAAGCCACAACCTGCAACCACCTTCTTCTCGCGTAAAAATCAGAAGGAAGGGTGGCGTGTGAACGCACGGCAGCTTTTTGTTTCATAAAACGGAGTTCAGTAAATCAGCAGCGAGCTCCTGGGTGGAGCGCCTCTTTTTAGGAAATCGCGGCCTGTTACCATGATGACCGTTTTAAATCCCTGGTGTCTGCGACTGTTCAAACACTTTAACCCTATCGGGTAAGGACACATACAAGAAGCGGAAACGAGGCACTATGAATTAATACATTCCGCCTCGAGGCAATAGGTTAAAGAATTAGAGAGGCTATTGTGTGAAGATCAACTGATTGTGTGCATGTAAGATTTTTTTTTATAGTCGCATTGCCAGTGCTTTAACTGGGAACATATAAGTGAAGGTTACTCATCAAATTGCGCTGGGAGAGTGGCTGGTGGGCGGGGCTACGGGTGGGATTAAAGGTGGGATATTATACAAGGACAATTCTGTAATTTGTCAAGTATCCATTTTGCACTTTCATTGCTCTTGTTTGCAGTCTGAAATGTATTATAAGTGCAGATTCCCTCTGCACATGTGGCATAATGGTGATTAATGGCAAGCTGCTGCTATGAGCCGCTGAAGTATTTATGGAGCAAATGCAAGTAATCTTGACCTATGTTGTGTGGTCTTTGGCCAGAAATGTGTCGACCTGGATCAACACTGTTATTTTAAGCCATCCTTTGTCTGTCTCTAACCATGACTGTGATTCAGGCCAATACTGAGTTATACTTGACCACCAATATACTATCGTGTGCCAGTGATGTAAAGTCTTAGCTCAGTTCTCTCTGATCTTGACTCAGCCATTTCAGATCTTTGCTCAGTACTTTGTTCCCCACAGAAGACAATGAGTATGAAAAGATTAGGGTGAGCTCACAAAGAGCGGCACTTAATTCCTAATGGCATACATGCAAAAACTTGTGAAGTGGGGAAGGCAGGGGGCAGGGGGTTGACTTTTAGCTTAAAACTATTTTTTAACTCTCTTATGCTTTTCTTTAATTCACAGGAAAGTGAATTGGGAAATAAAAATGATTTAAATGTATGTCTCTAAAGCTTAGGTATTCCCAATATGACATATATTCAATAGGATGGGGTCATCGTCCTTCCACCTATCTTAACTACCAGGCAAGGACATTAAAGGGGGCACTCCGGCACAGCATCTTCAATATGCACATAAACGCATTACTTGTTTTCCTTTTTTTTATTTTTAACCAGGTAACACAAATCAGTGCATGTACAGTTCTGTGGAAAATCCCTCTTCAGCACCATAGTTTTCTAATTCTAGATAGATTCTCACTATCTATCACCCTCACTCTATCTATCGCCCTCACCCACTCTATCTATCTATCTATCTATCTATCTATCTATCTATCTATCTATCTATCTATCTATCTATCTATCTATCTATCTATCTATCTATCTATCTATCTATCTATCTATCTATCTATCTATCTATCTATCTATCTATCTAGATATCTAATCCATGCTGTTTTTCAAATTATTGGCAAAAAACAAATCACATGCACTCAAAATGTGGTGGAAACACCAAGGGCCTCATTACAATGGCCATGAGACCACCACTGACAACCCGTCAGTGGCAGTCCCACCGCCACCCATAGAAGTGGTCTGACTGCCGGATTATGATCCAGCAGTCGGACGCATCAGTAGTAGGGACAGACCGCTGCTTTCCGATGGCGGTCGGACCATAATCCCTACAATAGGGGCGGTGCCAGATCAGGCCATTTCCCTTGGCCTGTACTTGGCAGTCTGACTGCTATGTATAGGCAGACGGAAAAGGACTTTAGGGGCCTCTAGCAGGGCCCCGTCCCCCGTTGGCCTCCACTATGTGTCTTGGGGGGGCACATGTGGTGCCCCCCAGACATCCGTGGACTCTGTCGGTGCATGGATATTTAAAACATGCCTATTTCTATGGTGGCTTGTGCTGCAGCCCTTTTCCGAGCCGCTGCACACGCTGCAATAGGAAACGGCATGTTTCTGACTGCCTGCCGGGTGGTCGGTCAGATCATAATTTGGCGGGTAGAACCGCAGACTACATGTCGGCTGGTATCTATCCCGCAATGATGGTGGTCAGGCGCTCGTCCGACTGCCATCAGTCTAGGCCTTTAGAGTTTATTGATTAAAGTCGCCTGACGGCCCAATGCGCTTCAGCTCTTGGCCTTTCCCATGGGTCAAGGAGTCTCACAAACATGCTTGTAAAAATAGTGCACTTAAAGCTATGAACATCAACAAATTACAAAAATATATGTATAGAAGCAGATTGTCAGTTACTTTGGCCGACATGTTGGAACATGCAAGGTTTTTTCCCCTTGCTCATCTAACTTGATTGAGTAGACTTTCATCAATTCAACCGTGAGGGCAACGTCACGTCACGCCATTCCCGCGCCTGGAGGTGCGTTAAAATGACTGGCGGGCTCCAGTCAGGGCAACGGCTTGTGCTGCCGCAACTACAGCCCCCAGGTGTTAGTGGGGTCAATGCCACGCCACACCATTCCCACGTCTAGAGGCGCGTTAAAACGACCGGTGGGCTCCCGCATCACTGGACTTTCATCAATTCAGCCGTGAGGGCAACTACAACCCCCAGGTGTCAGTGGGGTCAACGTCACGCCATGCCATTCCCGCGCCCAGAGGCGCGTTAAGACGACCGGTGGTCTCCCGCAGTGCGGGACGCGCTCGGGCATGCCTGGACCAAGGGCAGACCCGTCCACACCCGTCGGAGCCCGGAGGAGGCTGGGCTGGGCCACCCCTCTGATATCTACTCTTTGGCATTTGATCTCTACTTCAAGCCCCCAGGTAACATGAAGCTTACTGTTATTCCTGGCTTGCCATTTGTGTTGTATCGTACTTTTTGTACCTGGGCCATTTGAGTTTGCTGTTACAACATAAATTAACGTAGAGAAGTACCCGGGACCTTAGATGCATTTATCGTGATGGTGGAGTCTCTGTTGACGCACAAAATTGAAATGACTGAGCAACGGCTTTCTTTGGATCCTGCAACGCTACAGTCTTATTTATCACTAGGTGGCCCCAACTCAGGCAGTGCATCACACTTAACTCCACAAAAACCACTACCTATAATGGACTTGTTCTGCCTCTCCGAATTCCTCTCCACTAAACCTGGACGTACCTAACATGGCTGTTTCAGTTGTGTCTTGCGTTAATACTAGAGCACAGGTTGCTAAATACCAAAGAACTGCCAAGATAAAAGCACCACCAACTAAATAGAAGCGGAGCGTAGGTACTTTTAAAACAAAAAAGCTTAAAGGACCCTCGATCTGTCAATCCTGCAACTGATCACGTAGCCATTCTAACTAACTCTACGGTTACCCAGACAAACGCCGTTTTTGATTTACCAAGACATGACATGGATTCAGATACTGCTGTAGACACTGTTGGGATGTTGCTCTTGTTGCTACTGTAGAGAAAGTTTTGGAAACCACATTAGCCCATATTAAGGAGGTGATCAAGAGGAATTTTGATCTCCTTTGGGGAAAGTTAAAACGCATGGACTCTGTATCGGACAATTTAAGTGGGAGTAAGGTGAATTGTGTTTCTGATGACGTTTGGGGAGGTTTTCCATTAATGCCGGTAGCTAATAACCATGGGTCCAACTTACAATTGCTAAGCTCTACTTTCATACACATATTCCATCTGTTAATTCTTGTCCAACATGCTGCAATCCAAACAAACTTCCAGTGTTGGATTCTAGTCTTGAGCAAAGGACTACACAAAACATACCTCGAGCGCCTAATGCAATTATCCCAGACTCAGGTAGTAGACACCATAAACATCCACATTTTGGCACTAATTTAAGTGGCCCAAGCGGGGGTGCAATGGACTGCACTAGGAGTAGCTGCCCGAGACCCAACACCAATGTTTTGAGCTTAGCCCCAGCCTCCTATCCTTATGTGTTAGTTTTGGCTGGTGTTCCAAACCTTGCTGGGGACCAGAGGAAGTCTTGGGGTGACCTATGTAATAAGTCTGTGTACTGGTTATGTAAACACAAAAGATTCCACCCCTCTGACATGAATGAGATTCTTAAGGTAAGACGAGTAAGGTGGGTTGGTCATTCTCCCAAGAACATAAATGGTAGGCCCCACATGGTTTGCCGCCTATTAAGCATCCATGAGCTACCATTCATACAAAATTCCAATATTTGTGCGCTCCCCTTAGGTTATTTTTATTAACCACAATATACACCTATTAGGAATGTTTATGCACAGCATTTGGTAACCAACAGGTTGCAGGCCCTTTCTAACCTGGATGCTCAGGATTGACAATCACCTTCATTGACAGACCAACCACATCACGCAGAATTTTTTTTGGGGTACTGTACCTACAGTCCACACTGACATGCTAGTTGACCAGCAACCTATAAATAAGGCCAATGCTGAAACTGATTTGAGCGTCTTAAGCTTGAATGTAGCAGGTTTACAGTCGAGGCTTGGTGACCGGATTGGCCTTAATAACGGAACATGACTTAGTTATGTTCCAAAAGACTTGGGCCACTCACGATTTACATATTGAGGGGTTTCATTCTTTTAGCATCGTAACCCCCACCCCCAAATTTGGTCGACCATCAGGGGCCTTTTTATCTGGATTAATGTTGCCGCTGGAGGGAGTTTTAAGGTTTTTTCAACCAACAACTGCAACTTCCAAGTTTTGATTTACAAAAGGACAGTCTTTTTCTATTTGATACATTTTTATAATATTGATTTCCATTCAATCCCCAATAGGAATTTCATTGAACTTTTTGATTTTATTTCTGATTTAGATTGCCAGCAAGGCTCAGATGGGATTACTGGGATTCTCTTGGGTGGTGATTTTAATGCGAAACTTAGAGATACGTCACATGGTGTAGGTACACATAACCCCTCACGTAGGGGCATAGAGTTGGCTGCGTTCTTAAGTTAGTATAATCTTGCCAACGTTATGGATGCTGTGGGTGCATCACACGTTATCAACTAGCAAGCACCAACATTCAGAGGAAGGGGCTGTTCCTCACCATAGATTTTATTTTGATTTCCCCTTTTCTTGCAGACCACCTAATGGATGCAGAAGTTATTGTTACGAGCCATGGGGACCATAATCCAATTAAAATAGTACTGAGACTGGCCCCTCGGCCCGTGTTCTCTTTTGAATGTGGGGATAGAAATCTAATGCCCACAACTGATAACTTAAGATTAACATGGAGGGGTGTTGATAGTGGTGAATTGTTCAGTCACTAGTGAAGGCCAATATGTACCTTATTAATTCATGTCTATTGACTCAAGTCCAGAATTTTACAAAACTTTGTTTGGCAACCAAAACCCTTTTGTCGAAACCTATTCCTCGGGGGCGAAACATGGCCCAAGATTGTTCGACCATGAGTGCTCTGAGGCTAATAGGAACCTGCGTAGGGTGCTATCATCTAACCCAAGGTGCACCGCAGACATGAAAATGGCTAGGCGGAGGTATATCATAGTGATTGCTAATCGGAAAGGAGCACTTTTAAATGATCGCTGGGAAGCTGTATCTAAGGCTGCCACTATAAAAAAGGGCAACATATTTTGGTCTGTTGTGAGGGATTTGCGATCTATGGGCCAGCTATTAATCAGCTGTACCATTCCGAGTGAGTTGTGGGAAAACCACTTCTCAAAAATTTATGCTACGCCCTCACAAGAGTAAGACCAGTATGAATTTGGCCCTCTATCCAGCATACAGGTAACTTTGCCTGAGGTGGAAGAAGCTATCCTTCAGAGCCTCTGGAACAAAGTCCCTGGCCCTGATGGGTTACCCATAGATCTAATCAAATGGAAACCAGAATTTTGGGCACCTCTCCTTTTGAATGTTTTAATAATTTAACGTATGCTCCGATACCTAGCACCTGGGCTACGAGTATTATCGTTCTGATTTTTAAAAAGGGGGACCGGTCCCAACCTAATAATTGCAGGCCCATCTCCCTGATCGATAACACCTTAAAAATACTGGGCAGGATTTTATATAATAAGATTTTAGAGTGGTCAGAGGAAAGTGGCATTTTAGAGCCCTGCCAGCTAGGTTTCCGCAGTAAAGTTGGCACCAATGAACGGTGCTTAAATCTCAACTTAGTCATTGGGAAATACAGCATCGCATGGGCCTCTCCAGTCTATTTGTGCTTTATGGATTTGTCCTTCGCCTTTGACCTTGTTAACATGTCAAAGCTCTGGTCTATCCTCCTGGCCTATGGACTGGATGAGCCACTGGTAATTTTTTTAGCGTAACTCCATAAAGATCTTCAGGCCCAGGTGAGGATTGGTTGTGGGGGCGAAGTCACTGGAGCATTTAAGGTAGGAATGGGGGTCAGACAGGGATGTGTTCTGGCCCCCCTTCTTTTTATCATCTACATCAATGGATTGAATAAATCGCTCAAATCCATGACCCAAGGAAAAACTCTTCCCGTACTATTATACACAGATGATGCGGTCCTCATAGGCCGCATTCCGAACTCTCTGCGCATCTTAGTACAGACTTTCGTTGACCATATGGATAGCCTGGACCTATGGGTCAATTAAAAAAAATATTTCATAATGTCATGTGGCCCTGGGAAATGCCAGCTCAGTTCTATTGATGCGGGCTGTCAAAAATTGAGAAGTACTAGCACCTTCCCCTACCTTGGGGTGGTCTTTGCTGCGAACAGCTCATGGACTGAGCACATGGCTCACTCCAGGAGTAAGTTCTCAAAGGTCAAAGTACCAAAGTCTGTGTCGTGTTAATAAAGGTTGCATTTTCTTAAATCCCAGTTCAGCTGAAGCTCTGCATAAAAATGAGCTTAGAAGTGCACTTTATTTATTATACAACACAGAAGGGATTGGTATGGAATCTAAAGAATCTCTTGCCTCCAGCTACATGAATATAGAACAGCATATGCATCCCCTACCTATCTATCTCACTTTACCCATGAGTCATTGGGAAAGGAGCCCTTTATTTTGCCTAAGAGCAGGAACTGTTAAATTTGCTTTATGTTTTCCTCTTGGTTACCATTCTAATCTCGACCGTGTACCCTGTCCATGTCATGGTGTGAGCGACCAATTTAATTTACATTTTTAGTTTCTTTGTAAATACCATTTAAAGTACACTAAGTGTTTTTTTTTAAATCAATTTTTTAGAAAGAAAAGGGCTATGAGCCTGGATGATGCTTAATTGTGGTTACTCATGCTGGCCGACGAAGGGTTGGTTTTCCGCACAAGCACGTTTTTGAGAATTGCCATGCGAACATGCAAGATGATGTCCAACCCCTTAACCCTTATATTTATGTATGAATACTTTTTATAAACTGATGAATGAACTGGTATTTTATATGATTCTAAACCGTATATTGCTAATGGATTTTATTATTACTCTCCATTTGTTATTTAATTTGTTATGTTGCTGTGCTTTTATGGATACCAAGTTATCCGAATAAAGTTTTCTGAACTGAACTGAACTGATTGAGTGTATACATGTGTGCCCAATATCATGCAACGAGTAATGTATACTTGTGTGGAGCTTTGAAACATATACATTAGATAAACAAAAATTAAATAAATGATCCATTCATTGACACTGAGAATTCTATCTGTCCCTAAACTTCAAAAAATGTTAATGTGTTTAATTCTCTATGAACGCTCACATAATTTACATTTATCATAAATAGGAATTTGCCTATTCCCTCCCTTGAATTTTGCAGGACTTGTTTTACCCTCCACTAAGTAGCCACTGGTTGTAATAGTTAGGACCATATTTCTCCACAATGGACTTTTTTGTTTGATTATAACTTGCTGCTGTTTGACGAATCTAAACAAATCTTTCCACAAAAGGTTCATAAACTCAGCTTCTTCGTGGAAAGTTGTGGGTGACCCATCAATTGAATGATTTGATTTCCCAGTCTAGTAGTCCAGGGACATCTACCATTGGTGGCAGAACTTTTATGGTGTTCTCCACTAGTTCTTTTCCCCACTGTTGGATTACTATTCTGTGCTTCCTTTGCCCATGTGTAATGGGAGGAAGCATATAATTGTATGGAATTTGCAAGTGCTTATTCGCAGACCCCGGAATTGTCAGTTCACGGCCGATGGGCGTGAGGTGACTGCTCCGTGGTAGTACGTTGGCCTCAGGGACTGACAAGCTGTGTATCCTGTGACCACTGCACATAACAAAAGGTTGTGCGCAGCTGGGTTGGCTGGCACGAAGCCCGGTGCAGCACCAGGTTACTTGGTGGGATGAGTCTCGGTGCAAAGTCTTTCTGTAGGGCCTTGTGTTGATCTGATTCGCGTTGGATATTGGGTGACAATGGCGTGGCTGCTTCACCTACAGCCCACAAGCTGTGCAGATAGCCCAACGCACGAGAGCACATGGCGCAAGGCCGTACAAAGGGGGTTATTGCAATGAGCAGCTCGTGCAGAGCCCGGACATGGGCCACGCCCCATGTCTAGGGTCCTCTGTGCACAGCTGAAGGCCGTTCACCACTGCTTTGGATGGGTTAGGGCTTGTTGCAGATTGTCATGAGTAACATCATAATAGATCATTTAGAAGCCAGTGAAAGATTACAAGGCCCTGGATTATAGTTTGAAGAGCTGTTCATAAGTGGTGCATTTCAGTGTTTTTGTTGTTTTGATTTTGCATTGTAACTATAATAACACTGCAATTGCATTTATTGGATCTTTTTCATTTTGTTTAACGAAACATCAGTTTATATTTACATTTAAGTGAAAATTACCTTTAGCAGCGTTTTAAAGTAAACTTTATGTAGATGAACACATATTGCTTTTTTGCTTTTTTTGATCCTCTCTTCTCCCATTCCTCCCATCATATTACATGGTGTATTTCTCTTCCCCACACGAAGAATATTAAAAAATATTTGAACGCCGACATTTTAAATATTTCTATCTGTCTAAGACAGAATTGTTTTTCATGCAAATGGCTTTACCTATGTCACTGTGAACGAATCTGCTCAACTGGTTTTGCAGCCCTGGCGTTTTAGACATCACTCAGGCATTATTTGTACAGCATTGCATAATCCTATGTCTATATAAATGTGAGTTCGTACAAAGCAAAGGGAGGGGCAGCTACAGTTACTAGTAGCATTTGGAAATTAACTGGTGCCACTGCTTCTGGCTCTGCACCCAATCTGATAGTTGTAAAACTACCTGCTTGGGATGTTTAAATATGTATAAAAGGCGTTTGTATAATTTGTATGCTTGTTAAACAGAAAGTTGGAACCTGAGGCATGGATTTCTGTTCTCAAATTCAGTCTTTAAATGCATGCTACACTTCCAGGTTCTTTATGGAAAATTTGAAATTGCTTGGAATTTCATAAGTTTGCTAATACAACTATTAGTTTTCAGTGTAGTTATATTACCATACTTTTAAAATTCATCAATGGTGCTTATAAGTTGTTGCAACAGTCCACTAATATCAGTTCATGTTCGCATGATTGTGCCAAAAATATTTTATTGGCTCTAGGGTTTGAATGTGTTAGAAATGGGATCTCTGGTTGGCTAAGGCTTGCATCAAAGCCAGGCAGGGAACACCACTCTAGTCAGGGCAAGGGAGTTACACGCCAAAGATAACCCCTGCTCACCCCCATGGTAGCTTGGCACGAGCAGTCAGGCTTATCCCAGAGGCCATGTGTAAAGCATTTGCTCACGCACACAGCAACAACATCGCAGGCACACTACAAAAGGAACTCCACACAAGGTTATATCAAAAATAGCCTTTTGTATTCTCATTACACGTTAGAATAGTAAACACATATTATACATGGTGCCACCTGGCACTGGGTAATATCTACAAGGGATTATATACACCTGACAGGGTCCACTGGACCACTGTCAGAACCATCTCAAAGCAAACTTAGTAAAAGTAAAACATGTCATAAATGTACAACCAGTAACCACTGGTAATCACTGTACTTAGCATCAGCTACATTAAGCACAGTTTCACATCAGGCGCCAATTATATTCTGCGCCAACCTCACCAGCATAACCACCTTATGCGATCATCTCATAAGTCTAAATGCATTAGATGCTAACCTCCTAAACATAACTCACATTATGTGAAGTTATGTTCACATAAACCATAAATGCAAACCAAGATCATACATAAAAAACACATTTAGAGGTATAACACAGGGTGCTTAAAACATAGTACATACATTACATTTCCTAGCACCACATAATCACATCAGGGCCTGGTGCCCTACAATCCTAACAGTCCCCCAGGCCAACTGGCTATCTCAAAAAGGGGCTCAAATGCCCTGTGTCCAGAATGTCAGGGCACGCTGCCAATGCAGCGGAAGTCAAGGTGCGCCACTGCGCAAACCTAAATGTAGCAGTTGCCCACTACTTGCTGGGCAGCAGGGGTTATCAAATGAGGGCCTAAACGTTGCAGCTGCCACAAATTGCTGCACAGCTGTTAATATGAATGTGGGCCTCGACCCGCAATGTGCCTGCTAACAAATATGCGCAAAACGGTGCAGCTGCCCGCGCTGGTGCAGTGCAGCTGTAAATAACCAAAGCACAGATACCAGGCATCACTGCGCCTTCCGGGCCCCCACTGGGGTTTTCTGAACAAACATGCCCCCAAAAAGTGGATGTTGCCCTCTAGCAAGTGAGGCAGCTGTAGAAACATATGGCCACCACAGGGAACAGCACGGGCCCCTCTCAAGACAGATACGCCCCTCTTAGTGCAGCTGCCCTCTGGGAGCGGGGCAGCTGAGAGGAATGTGGCTATGGGGCCTGTGCACCTCTGTGCCCTCACGTTGGAGCGCACTGGCTCTTCAAAACAAATATGCCCCACAAAGAATTGGCTCCCAAGCATTGGAGTGGCCCGCTGTCGGACGGGGCCGCTCTGACTGTGTGCCTCTCCCAGGCACTACAAAACTCGAGCCCCATTTACCAGCTCACTGGTGCAGCTCCGGGCCTCTTTGGACTTTGCCCCGGCCCCTCCTGGGACCCAGGGCATCGTACTCTTCCCACCGTGCTGCTCCGGTCTCCACTTAGCTTTACTGGGACCGGCAGAACTTCTCCTGACACCGCACCGACCAGCCGCAACACCCCTCACTTCTCCTCTCTTCACCCGGGCCCCCTCCAGGGACCTGGGTTGGATGTGGAGCCTGCAAGGCTCCAGAAGGCTTCCCCTGGCTTCTCCTTGTGTCTCTTCTCCTTCCTGGGCAGCGCGGGAGAAGCAGAAATGACGCCGTGATGCCCCGCCTGCAACCTAAGGTTGGAATGTGTTAGAAATGGGATTTCTGGTTGGCTAAGGCTTGCGTCAAAGCCAGGCAGAGAATACCACTCTAGTCAGGGCAATGGAGTTACACGCCAAAGATAACCCCTGCTCACCCCCTTGGAAGCTTGGCACGAGCAGTCAGGCTTATCCCGGAGACCATGTGTAAAGCATTTGCGTATGCACATAGCAACAACATCCCAGGCACACTACAAAAGGAACTCCACACAAGGTTATATCAAAAATAGCCTTTGTATTCTCATAACACATTAGAATAGTAAACACATATTATACATGGTGCCACCTGGTACTGGGTCATATCTACAAGGGATTATATACACCCGACAGGGCCTACTGGACCACTGTCAGAACCATCACAAAGCGGACTTAGTAAAAGTAAAACATGTCATAAACGTAAAACCAGTAACCACTGGTAATCACTGTACTTAGCATCAGCCTGTAACATAAACTACATTATGCACAGTTTCACATCAGGCGCAAATTACATTCTGCGCCAACCTCAACAGCATAACCACCTTATGCGATCATCTCATAAGTCTAAATGCATTAAATGCTAACCTCCTAAGCATAACTCACATTAGGGGCATAAATCACAGTGGACCATAATCTCACTAGCATAAACCATAATATGCAAACCAACCTCATACATAAAAAACACATTTAGAGTTATAACACAGGGTGCATAAAACATAGTACATACATTACATTTCCTAGCACCACATAATCACATCAGGGCCTGGCGTCCTACAATCCTAACAGTCCCCCTGGCCAACTGGCCATCTCAAAAAGGGGCTCAAATGCCCTGTGTCCAGTATGTCAGGACACGCTGCCAATGCAGCGGAAGTCAAGGTGCCCCACTGCGCAAACCTAAACATAGCAGTTGCCCACTACTTGCTGGGCAGCTGGAGATATCAAATGAGGGCCTAAACGTTGCAGCTGCCACAAATTGCTGCACCGCTGTAAATCTGAATGTGGGCCTCGCCCGCAATGTGCCCGCTAACAAATATGTGCAAAACGGTGCAGCTGCCCGCGCTGGTGTGGTGCAGCTGTAAATAACCAAAGCACAGGGGCCAGGCATCACTGCAACTTCCAGGCCCCCACTGGGGCTTTCTTAACAAACATGCCCCCAAAACGTGGAAGCTACCCTCTAGCAAGTGGGGAAGCTGTAGAAACATACGGCCACCACAGGGAACAGCACGGGCCCCTCTCAAGACAAATATGCCCCTCTTGGTGCAGCTGCCCTCTGCGAGCGGGGCTGCTGGGAGGAATGTGGCTATGGGGCCTGGGCACCTCTGTGCCCTCACGTTGGAGTGCACTGGCTCTTCAAAACAAATATGCCCCACAAAGAATTGGTTCCCAAGCGTTGGAGCGGCCCGCTGCCGGACGGGGCTGCTCTGGCTGTGTGCCTCTCCCAGGCACTACATAACTCGAGCCCCATTCACCGGCTCACTGGCACTGCTCCGGGCCTATTTGGACCTTGCCCAGGCCCCTCCTGGCACCCAGGGCTTCGGACTCTTCCCGCCGTGCTGCTCCGGTCTCCACTGGGACTGGCAGCACTTCTCCTGACACCGCGGGGCTCCTTCAGCTCATGGGAACCCCGCCGACCAGCCGCAACACCCCTCACTTCTCCTCTCTTCACCTGGGCGCCCTCCAGGGACCCGGGGTTGGATGTGGAGCCCGCAAGGCTTCTGAAGGCTTCCCCTGGCTTCTCCTTGTGTCTCTTCTCCTTCCTGGGCATCGCGGGAGAAGTGGAAATGATGCCACAAAGCCCCGCCCGCAACCAGGCTTTTACTGCCTGACTTCCGGGTCACCATGGGCAGCGCAACAGCCCTCAGTGTTCTTTGGTGGCAGCGGACTCATGCAGGGGGTCATAGACCAGTGGGGTGGGCTTCCACTCCGGTCTTAATTGTAAAAATAAGCGGGGTGGGCACCCGCGATCGAATAATAAGCAAAAATCAGGGTGGGTACCTGTGTATAAGACATCCCAAAAGCGGGGTAGGCTCCCGCTCTCCTGAGCAGTGATGCGGAGGAATCCCTACGCCGGGGATTCCTTCCTCTCCAAGCAGCTCGGCGCTGTGGAGCCCTTGTGCTCCTCATCTAGGAAAAGTAAATTAAAATGTAGCACTTTACGAAGTGCTAGAAGCAGGCAAAAGAAATATAGCGCTCACCTGGCGCTAGGAGCCACAGCTCCTTTAGGAAAAGTCCAGGAGATGTTTTAGGGGTGGAGCTGGGCCCAGGGGCCAGCACACAGGGCACTCCAGCAGGGAGGCAGCTCCCATGGCGGTCCATCCTGGGTCCCAGCAGCAGCAAGCCCCCTCCTCAATCAGGACCAGGAACAGAACACTCTCATGGGGTCACAGCCCCTATATTTATATGCCCTTTTCCTTTGTGTCACAGCACAGGGCTTGAGAATACCAGTTAGGATTGGTTTAGAGGGGCTTTGGTGCACTTTGTTTTGCTCAGCTCCTCTCTCCTTTGTCAGGTGGGGGCTCAAAGATCAGACGCACCACAGGGGGCGGAACCAGCATTGTCGAGGGAAGGCACAGCCCCATTCAGGTCCCAGGTGCAACTCCCCCCTCCCATCTGCATGCAGATCTCTCTATTCACCACTGGGCAGACTCCCCCTGTCTCCTGGAGCCACTCGCACCTCTCAGCTCCTGTCAATCACAAGCCAGACATGCAATTCACATCAGGCAGGCAGACACAGAGTACACAGACATGCCAACTTCCAAAAGTGGCATTTCTCCAACAGTCACCATAAATCTGCACACACCATTGCACAGCATTTATCCTCACGAGTTTATACATACTAAACTCGCCCCTGCACTCCTTTCATACCAGGAATTACCATGGACACACATATCCCCCATGCATTCCTGTGGGAGGGCAGGCCAATCTCACCACATGCACTCAGAGCGCGCACGCACTTTACACTGGGCCACAGTGCTTAAGTGCCCAGAGGTTTAAAATCATCAGAGCTTAAGGCAAAAAGTTCAGGGGTGAACCTGCCAAAGGGGCCAAGTCCAACAGAAGGCCTGCATTATATTGTACATAATGATTTATAGTAGCATTTTTTTATATTATGGTTTTAATGTTGTGTCATGTGCTGTCATTTATTTAAATACAATAACATTAACAATTTCTTGAAAACTTGTAGGTTACTCTTCAAAACAATATACTTCATTTACCATAGGTGTATGTAACTGGTACATTGCCATGGATCACTCTACTGTCACTCTCCAGTGGATACTATAGACAATTTACTCCTCTAGTCAGGGTGCTTAAAGGTCTTCCTTGATTGCTCTTGAGTAAACTTTAGAGGGCATTTATCCTGCTTGTAACTAGTGCATGCCTTGGGCTATTTCTCTGTTGCATTTATCCTGGCTACCTATAACCAGTTCGTTATTTTAGTTTTTATATTTTATTTAAGGAGTTTTATATAGCGCTGGCAGAACCCGAGGGGTAGCAGACTGCTTAACAGCAACATAAACAACAGATATCAGACAGTCACAGTACAATAATAACACAGATTCTAGACAGTTATCAGTCAATCCCAGTGCAATAAAAGTACAGTTTTGGGGGTCTAGTTATTCTCATTCAGTCATAAACTATTACGATTTCAAAGTTCAGCATCAATTGGTTGTGTAGACTTTGTGGGAGATGTATAGTTAACTAGGTGGGGATTCCATTGTGCGACTGAACAGCTATTTTCCAGAGGGATGCAGATGTTGGTTGAGGAGAAGTTCTTTTAGTTGTCTCTTGAAGCTCGTGAAGGAGGGGTTAGTTCTGAAATGTACTGGGACAGAGTTCAACATTTTGAGAGCGTTGCCTGAGAAAGAGGCGGAAATGGCTTTTTGTTTATGTCTTTTGGTGAGGATGAGAATGTGTGTGTCCGAGCTTCTTAGGTTTCTCGATTGTCCTGCTTTTGTGTGTATAGCTGTGAGGTAATCTGGTGTGTAGGGCTTTGTAGGTGACACGGGCAATTTTGAAGCAGCTGCATGCTTCGATTGTAACCACTTTAGGTTTTGCAGTGTGAGGGAGATGTGATTGTGTTTCTTTGCTTCTGTGACCATTCTTACTCTTATGGGGACTACGTGTTCTTTGGCTGCTACAGCTGAATGCGGCATTTCCATAGTCTAGTCTGGACAGAAGTAGTGCTTGTGTGTAGTTTTTAGGTAATTTGGAGGTAGGAAAGGCTTGACTTTGTTGAGAAGTTTAAAGCTATAAAAAGTGCCCTTTGCAGTGGACCTTATGTCTGTGCTAATGTTTACTCTTGAGTCCAGAGACATCCCAAGAGATTTCGTGGAGTCACCTAGAGTAGGCACGCAGATCAGGGAGTCTAGGTTATTTATCCATTCTTGGACCTGTGGTGAGTGGACATGGTTAGAGAAGACAAGAATTTCAATTATTTCTTGGTTGAGTTTGAGGCAGTTGTGTGATAGCCAGGTTTTCTCTTGCAGGAGTGTTGGGGTAAGTGGGCCAATGTAGTTCAGAGAGGTTATTTCTAGGTAGAGATGGGTGTCGTCCACATAGAGGAGATAGGAAACATTTGCTTGTTTCAAAATTGCGGTGAGGGCCTTCATGTAAATGTTAAAGAGCGTGAGAGTGAGGACTGAGCCTTGTGGGACACCTCGGGGAATGGATGAAATGTCAGACATCGAGTTGTTGATTTTTATTAGTTGGGATCAGTTATGCAGAAATGAGGTGAACCATTGCAGAACAGTTCCATCTGCTCTGATTTGTTGTTTCAGGGTATCCAAAAGTAACTTGTTGTTCTCCGTGTTGAAAGGCGCTCATAAGTCTAGGAGGACAAGCATCTGTTCCTGTCTAGGGGTTTATTAATGTAATTTGTAAAATTCAATATAGCTGGTGTGAGTCGAATAGGGTATTGGAGTCCAAGTGTTGGTTGAGTTCGGAGGGAAAACATTTCTTGAGAATTTTTGCTAGGAAGGGAAGGTTGGTGATGACCTTAAAATTATTGGAACCGTTTGGTTAAAAAAGAGAGGTGATTTGGCCGTGTTTATGGCATTCAGGCATCAGCCAGTTGTTTAGGGAGCTGTTTATGATCTTGGTCCATAGTGGTTTATTGTGAAATTGGGAGTGGGTCTGTGTAGTGGGAAGATGGCTTGGGTTTTTGCAATCACCATTGAGAAGTCCTCCTCTGTGAGTAGTTTGAAAGGCTTCCAACTCTTAGGTGTTGAGGAGGGGCTTGGGTATTGGTTGATACTGGTAGTTTCTGGGGCAGGGACCTCCGTTATGGGGATCAAGGAGTGATCTAGGATTGGGTTTACCTCCGTTTTGGGGGAAGAGTTGTTGGAGTAAGTCTGAGGGTGACAGTCCAGGGAGAGCCTTGATCTTAGTGATTTTGTAATTGAAGAACCTTGCCAAGTTATCACACTGTAGTTTTCAGGCAGGGGGGGTTTCTTTGGAGGGTTTACAGGTTTGTTGTCTGATGATGTTAAAAAGTTACTTGGGGCATTTTATTTACAATTACAACTGCAATTGCAGCTCTAGTAGAGACTACACCAAACAAGCAAATGACCTGGGCCAGAAACTACAAGCACGCGGGTATCCCAAAAGAATATGTGCACATATTTTTTACAAACAAATGGTACCTCAATGGGCAGCGTTTTTGCCCCAGGAGTGGCAGAACTGTATGTTTACCATTTTGAACTCACACATATCCTGTCCACATGTAACCAACACAAAGACTCGATATGTTTCTTGCGACGCTACATTGACGATATACTCATGCTATGGACTGGCACAGAGGGAACCCTAGACGATTTCCTAACGTGGCTCAACACACAAGACCCATTCTTACATTTTACCAGCACAGCCAGCAACAGCAAGCTTCCTTTTCTCGACCTCATGATTAAGGCTAAGAATGGTAAACTCACCACCACCACATATTACAAACCACCTTGAGGAACTCCCTTGTACAGTTCGATAGCTTCCACCCACGACATCTTAGGGAGAACCTCCCATTCGGGCAATTTCTGCGTATAAGATGCAATTGCAGCTCTAGTAGAGACTACACCAAACAAGCAAATGTGGCCCAGAAACTACAAGCACGCGGGTATCCCAAAAGAATATGTGCACATATTACTTACAAACGAACAGCACCGTAATGGGCAGCGTTTTTGCCCCAAGCGTGGCAGGACTGTATGTTTACCATTTTGAACTCACACACATCCTGTCCACATGTAACCAACACAAAGACTCAATATGTTTCTGACCACGCTACATTGACAATATACTCATGATATGGACTGGCTCAGAGGGAACCCTAGACGATTTCCTAACGTGGCTCAACACACAAGACCCATTCTTACGTTTTACCAGCACAACCAGCAACAGCAAGCTTCCTTTTCTCGACCTCATGATTGAGGCTAAGGATGGTAAACTCACCACCTCCACATATTATAAACCAACCTCGAGGAACTCTCTTCTGCAGTTTGATAGCTTCCACCCACAACATCTTAGGGAGAACCTCCCATTCAGGCAATTTCTGCGCATAGGACGCAATTGCAGCTCTAGTACAGACTACACCAAACAAGCAAATGACCTGGCCCAAAATGCATGCGGGTATCCCAAAAGAATAATCAAGAACACCAAGAAATGTGCTAGGAATAGGCATGGGCGGATTTCACGGATCCACGATCCGCGGATTTTGCGGATTTGCGTATTGTTGATCCGCAAAATCCGCGCATCTGCGGATTTGTGGATTTTTTTTTTTTTTGTGGATTGCGCTCGTGAAAGTCAAGGATGCAAAGGCCTCTATCCAGCATCACAGCTGATTTTCGACGGTAGATTTGGGAAGAAAGCACACCTGGCCAGCCTCGACATTGCTCACGATTGTTTTTGGGCTGATTTATGCATCACTGAATTTGAGCTTCAACTGTCCATCATAGTGGGTAAATGACGGGAAGACGGTTCACACCGCAAGTGTGTGAGCGGGGCCAAACGGGCGGGGATTCCATGCGAACACACATGCCTCTGGTATGTATAAAAGGTCAGAGACCGATCAGAGCAGCAGATGAAGAGAAAGAAGCTCCTGGTCACAGGAACAGCCTGGGGATTGCGCTCGTGAAAGTCAAGGATGCAAAGGCCTCTATCCAGCATCACAGCTGATTTTCGACGGTAGATTTGGGAAGAAAGCACACCTGCCCAGCCTCGACAATGCTCACGATTGTTTTTGGGCTGATGAATGCGTCACTGAATTTGAGCTTCAACTAGGGCACATGCTTTATTGATATCTGTAAGTGCTTCCTGTTGAGGTTTAATTTTTGTGACAGGACCATCGTGCCAGAATGAACCCTGCCCTTCATATCCTGTAACTATAAAATAAAGCAGGTGCTCGAGCACCAGGCTTTATTTGATCTATTTGTGCTTCCTGTTGAAGCTAACTTAGTAACTATTTTAGGATGGCGCTGGCAGTTTGCCGGCGCCATCCTAAAATAGTTACAACTTCTTCAAGCTTGAAGGCTTGAACTTTTGCCCCCCGGATCCGCTGCTCGCGGATTTGCGGATTTTTGGTAAATTCGCGGGAGTTCGCGGATCGCGAATTTACCGAAAATCCGCAAAATCCGCGAGCGGAACGGATTTTGTGCTCACCCTTAGCTAGGAACCAGAACTGAGAAGCTGTGCTTGAGGTACAAGTACATACCGAACTCACTGCACCTCTAACATCGGTCACAACCTATAACGGAATTTCAAACCAAGTGGCCAAAATAATCAGACAAAACTGGAGGATCATAAACACCGGCAACAGAAACTGGGCACAACCCCTGTTCGCCTACAAGAAATCTGGTAGCTTAAAAGACCAACTGGTGTCTACACGACCAAAGGCCCCCCCAACTCCAGCAAGCACCACCCTGCACACCACCCGGGGCTTACCCAAAGTCACTGGGACATTACCCCTGCGCGGATTGCAGCATCTGTCACCTAACAGAACAATGCAAAACCCTGGCTCTGGAACCTGGGAAAACATGGCACCAACTGAAGCATACCAACTGCAACTCTACAAACTAGATTTACCTCATAGAGTGTCCCTGCAAACTGAGATACATGGGAATAACCATAAGAAAAGTACGGACTAGGATCATGGAACACCGAAGTATAATTCGCTGCAAAAAAACATCAGCAGACTGACAGATCATTACCTGCAAGCTGGACACACACCAAATGACATGAGGTGGACAGTCATCGAACAAATACCAGTACACCCTACTGATAATGACAAAACATTGCTAACCAAAGAACAACGCTGGATTTACAGACTGTCCACCCACACCCAGGGACTCAATGACAATGTACCATGGAATAGTCTCCGGAGATGAGCATACCCTGCATGCTCAGAACACTCCCATTACGTCATGTGATGGTACCGCAGAATTAATGGACGCCTACCATTAGTCCTTTCACATAGAGCCTACAACAATACCGGCCCATCACCGCCAGTACATCTGTGCCACACACCAAGCGCCAGGCCTTAGCCTACACCGGCCGTTTTTCCCCCAACACACATCCCCCCCTTGAAAACATAAACCAATGTAAACCCACTATGAGTCACATCACTGGCCAAGCCGCCAAGACTCTTCGTCCTGGTTGTTTGTACCATCCTAACACCAGCTAGCCCCTAGCTTTCATGTCCATCTGTGGCCCCACCTTGCCCACACCCCCCCCAATTCAGTAAATGTACGCGGCCCCTCGGGACCGACTGACTTGGATACTGACACGCCCACCTAATGCGTGGTTGCTGTGTTCACATTATAAGAAGAGCCTCATACAGCACGCACGAGTCTCCTTACGCATAGATTGGCCACACACAGACCCTATTCGTGTCTCTACTGGTTATTAAATAATTCCCCACCACCGAGAAAAAGCATGCGATACACGCGAGCAGTTCCTAAGGAGGCTACAACCTTTACTCCGACACGCCCGCTGGCACCTCAACATTATAATAATACATCAAAACTACAGTTTCTATGTGGAACGAGCAGGGCACACGAGTATGTCTTTTCTCTCTATCTTTTAGAAACTACTACCTGAAGACGCTACTCGTATAGCAGCCCCGCCCACCTTAACGAGCACCAGGTGTTACAAGAAAGCTGGTATATAAGCAGACCAGCTCCTGCCACCATCATCCGACGGAGCTCCTGACTAGATCATAGGTTCAACAGCGGGACCGGAGACCATGCCAAGTAAGTGCTGAGACCTTGGATCTCTCTTGTGGTACAGCCACCAGTCGCACTTACCGCTCACAGCGTGGATCAGGTTTTACCTGCTCACATGTCTTTTTTTCTCTCTTCCCTCAAAACCAAGAGTGCGCAGGAGTCTCGGACCCCCGACAGAGACCCTGGGAGTTTGTCCTTTGAAATTAGGACTGCATTTATTATTAATATTTTTGCCACCACTACCACAATTATGAGCTACCGCCCATAGGTATTAGCACATCGATCTCATACCTTTCTGGCCAAATGCCACAAAACCGTCACCACTGCCTGATCACCGACGGTTTACCGATGCACACATTAGGCACCAGGCGCTGCCTCACATATCTTATGCCTAAACCAACATGTCGCTAACTATATGTGTCTGTGGTTTGCCTTGTCCTGTCCCCCCTTTTTTCCTACAGGTACAAACTGGGAGGAAACACCTCTCACAGTTACAGCACCTTAGAGCGTGCTACACATACAGGGAACTGAAAAACACAGTAAGGCCCCTGTATCGCCCTTACACATAAAAGGTCCTACAGAAAGCCAGTTTGGAAAAAAGGCCTGGCTGAAACTAGTTGACCACACTGGACGTGGGAGACCATAAGTCCATCTCTACACGTCCAAGCCTTGGTTTTTAACTCTGCCAGGGGCCCATCAATATGTTAACTGTTTGGTACCCCTAGGACAGAATTGTAAAACCTCACTCAAACACACCAGCACTCACACTCACGTAACAAAACCCGTTCTTTTGTAACCAGGCGTCGCAGCACACCTGAGGTACACTCGGTACCTCGGGTGGGACCCGATGATGAAGCATGATACCAACTAGGTTGGTGGGTGAGGGCCTTCATAAAAAACCTACTGGTTTCCCTACGCAGACACAAACTACACGTATATTGTCCAAGTAGCTAGTTTTTCTTGTTTACTTCAATAATCCCTAGGGGAAACGAACTGCCTACTCTAGTTCCTCTCTCTCTTCTTTGATTACCTTACATTCTCGGTGGCAGCCAGTAAACTTTGGAACTCCTTTCCCCTTGCCCTCAGATCTATTCCTCTTCTGCTTCCATTCCGAAAGGCTCTTAAGACCTGGCTCTTTTCAGTCTAGCATCTATCCGGTTTTCTTCTCCTCTCCATCTCTTTTTCGGGACGTCGGTGTCTAACGCCTTTGAGCCTTACAAGCAGTTCAATGTTAAGAGAGGAGGGATGGTGTTGTGTTGTTACAAGGGAAAGGACATATCTCTGCTAGCCTTGACGCTACAGCCAGACGTGTGCACGCATTGGTTGTAGCACAGCACAAGCGTCTCATGGAACGCTCCGAGAGAAGCAGCTTTAGGGTCACGATCCCCTCAACTCCTCAGCTGAAGGGAGTGAAAGGAGCAGCACGCTGTGAACTTATCACCGCGCTGCAGCACAAGGTAATATGCTCCATTTCCATTGTTGGTTTGGGGAAAGTGGCAATTCAGTTTTTCACTGGTACTACAGTTAATAATGGTCAATGGGCATTGGAAGCCAACACTAGGGGCATCATTAGGGTCCGCCCACCATCCTATCGTAGAATGGGACTGCCCGCTATTGGTGCGGGGGTCCCGTTGGTGACATTAGGATGCTCCTGCCACACTGGCGGACGCATCCTGCATTCTTTTTTTTTTTTTTTTGTTTTGTTTTTAAAGAACCTTTATTTCAATTAGCATGAAATTACAAACACAGGCCTACAACCAGTGTGGCCGGCCGCTAATTAAATCGAGCAGAAATTAAGTAAGAAGTATCACATCAATCCGGCGCTTAAAAACAAAGCCACATCCAGAATACAGCAGAGAATCAAGATAATACGTGATACCAAGGATTTGAAACGGTCCATTTTTAAATAACCAAAAATTAAATCGAAAATCGACATCGCATTGTCATTCCCGCCCCCAACACAGTCAGCTAAAACACATTATCACTCCGATGATGAACATAGATTGAATGGGAAAGGAGAAGAGTACCAAAGTCAGGATAAATGCAATAGTCACGTACCAAGCACGGTATGCGAGCCCCACCCCTGAAAGGGAACGTACTATGGGAGACATGAAGACGACGACATCGAAGAAGGAAAAGGGCAAAGGGCCATAGAAACAAAAAAAGGAACAGAGAACAAACCCATCCCCCAACCCCCCACCCTGCACCCCTGCAAAAGGCTACGGCCTACCCCCCCAGCAGCGTGCCTGTCGCCCTAAATGAGAGACCCGAAATATAGAAAAGAAAGAGAAAAGAAGAAAAAAAAATAATAATTGAGGAGAAGAGCCGGCGATTCGGTTACCCATTCCCTCCCACCCCCGCATACTAGAATCGTATAAACAGAAGCAGTATAAAAGTATAAGTATCAGCAAGCACATAAAACGCAATCAATTACAGCCCCACTAGACGTGCCCTTGAATCACCATTAACCAGCAAGAAGTCCCTCCAAATCCCAAACGAGGTCACCCCTGGCCGCTTCTGGCAATAGTATCAATGATGAATAGTCCTGCAGACGAGATACAATTCGGTACAAAAGGTCCAATCGTTCCAATCAGACCAGGTAGGGCAGCCGCCCAACATGGTTGTAGCCACCGAGAGACAACTGACGATGCATGGCGGATGTCGGAATGCAACAATACCCAGACCACCAACAGTCTCAAGTCCAAAGACAGGTCCGCCAAGCACGGTACGGAAAGCATAGGATGTGGGAAACACCGCAGCACAGTCCGGGCCTCATGTACCATGGATCGATGTAGTTTCTCCACTTGCTGGACAGAAAAAGGACCCGGTGAGGCAACCACTTGCGGAACAGGTGTGGCAACAGTAAGCTCAGAAACCAAATCTATTCGCGCCTCCAAGTCTGTAAACTCATCCGGGGGATATAACACTGTAGCAGAGGGAGACGCATCGGCACCAACTCGAAAGCAACCCAGTCCGCTACAAAATGGCGGGTCAGCAATGGCGGCGATCCTTCCTTCCGAATCCCGGGCTCCCCGGAGCAGGGCAGTCCGCAGGGTTGTCAGTGCAGCCAATACGTGGCCACGCGTGAGCGTTTCCCCACATTGCCAAACCCCGGGGGTCTCAAGTTCAGCAGTTTCTCTGTCCCCGGGAGGGGCGTACCCCGGGGCGCCATCCGCCATTTCAGCCATCTCGTTCTCCTCCTCTTCCCCTCCACTTCAGAGTCTCGTCCGACCACTGGAGTCAGCAGGCCCCACGGCTGGATCTCGACAGTCGGCGCTTGCTGCAGAAAGGAGAGTCACCAAAAGGCCGGACATGCTACCCGCAGCTCGCCGGGAGCCACCCGCTGGATC
Organism: Lissotriton helveticus; assembly: GCF_964261635.1. Taxonomy (NCBI): domain Eukaryota; kingdom Metazoa; phylum Chordata; class Amphibia; order Caudata; family Salamandridae; genus Lissotriton; species Lissotriton helveticus. The sequence goes on along the minus strand of NC_136061.1, from coordinate 738,882,006 downwards.
CCGGACGGGACTATCAACATGGCTGGGCGTCTCACCCAAGGGGAACAGGGCGACATGGGCTCTCTCCGGCTCGGCAATATCTCGGGTTCACGGGGCAACCCACTATTGGGAGTGGGTTGATACCAACTCTCCCGGCTCGCGGCTCTCAGGCTCCCACTGACCGGCTTCTCATCCCGACCAGGGCCGCCAACGCTACGATCACTGCAGGGCACCCTCTGCACTCGAGGCCCCGGCTTCAGCGCCACGAAGGCCGGCAAGCAGACGGGGACGGTTCTTCGGATCTACTGCACGGTGGAGCCCCAGAAACAGACGGTAAGCGATTGCTTCCCTTCAGCAACTTAGATTAGCAAACCTTGCTCAGGATTATCTTCAGGATATACGTGCGGGGAGGAAGGGCCCACGGAGCCAAGCGTTTATGCAACCAATCCGATCGCCATCTTGGCTCCTCCTCCGCATCATGCATTCTTGGCATTGGGCAGGCGGTGCTCTCAGCACCGCCCGTCGCAATGCCAAGAAGGCATGTTGTGCAGTTCCATGCACAACGTGGCAGACACCGCGCGGTGCCTGCCATGTTGTGCATGGAACTGCAGGGGGTACCATAGGTACCCCCCATGTGCACCCCCCAGAATCCCTGGGGGCACGTTACAGGTCCCGAATGGCAAAAACTGCCTGCCTTTCCGTGGTGCATATCCCCGCTGATATGCTTATAAGGATGGCGGTGTCTCCCAGACACCGCCACCATGTTAACAGCTTTTCCCCCCGGTCAACCTCGGGGTCCCCCTGCCATGGTAATGTGGCAGGGGGAAATTTCAATGCGGATCGCCACTGCCATGTGGGCGGTGGCGATCCGCCCGCTATCCTAATGACCCCCTAAGTCTCTAAAGATAACTTTGTTGTTCTCACAGTTCTGATTTCTGGATATTCTTGCACTTCTCTTGCTTCTCCTGGTAGTTTTTTTTAATATTTATTATTTTTAGCTTAAAAAAAATGGCCAACAGCATCATTACACCTTAATTAACCTGATCCACCAACAATACCTTGGGAGGATTGGATTGAAATGATGGACAACTATATAATAGCATTGGATGGCCAAGATTTTTCAGGCACTAGAAAAAAAGCCTTGCTACTGAGTGCCTTAGGTAATGAGTGGCAAAGGATTTTTAAACATCTACCCATCGCTGTGGGGACTCATGGACAACCAATTACCAATGTCTATAAGGAGGCCATCAAACGATTGGAGAACAGGTTCGCAAAAGAACTTAATCTCGTTATGGTCCAATTCAAATTCTGTTCACACCCCCAGGTGGAGAATGAGTCTATTGAACAATTTGTGGCAAGGTTGAGAGAACTGTCAGTCAAATGTAATTTTTGACTATGACTGATGAGTTAATTCGGGATCAACTCATAGTACAGTGAAAGGACAAAAATATTCAGGAGAGGTTGTGGGCAGCGAAGGACTCATATCTCAAGGAAGCGATAGACATGGCAAAGGTGATTGAGGAATCACAAAGGTGCATGAAAGAACTCAACAGAAAAGAAAGAGGGGTGATGTGACTATAATTAATGTTGGCTCTCAGGAGGATGGAGAGGATGTGGTATTTTTGGTAAAATGGAAAGAGAGTAAAAGTGCCCAAGTAGAGAGTAAAGGGACTCCTGTGAGTCTCATTAAGAGCAGAGTGAAAGAGTGTTCAGTGGTTATCATACCTCAGACTCAAAGAGGTGTTTTGCGGAAAAACAAAGAATGCAGGAAGTGCAGACGCAGAGGGCACTATCCACGGATGTGTAAGGTCAATAAACCATTGAATAAGGAGACGAAGTCGAGTGTAGTAGTCTTGGAGGAGGCAGGAAGCATGTGATATGGTGAGAGAGTCTTAGTTGTGGATGAAAGTGATAAAAAAGAGGACAGGTGTGCAGATGATGAGAGGAGGTTGGTGAGATCCAAGGCATAGTTCATTGTGTGTGGTAAGCAGGTGGAATTCATGGTGGATTTGGGGTTTATGTACCCCATCATTCCTAAAAAATTCTTTGGAGTGGTTTGGGAGGGGGTCACATTGTTGCCAAATACATCAACCCTGCAGGGTATCAAGGAGAGCCCATCAACATATTGGGGTACATGTAGGGTGAGATTCAGTTTGGTGCACGAAGCACGATTGGAAATGTGTATGTCTCGGAGGATGGTCCACCAATTTTGGGGTGGATGCATCAGTTTGACCTCAACATAATGATTAGTCATAGAGGAAAAGATCAAGTAATGGTGGTACGGGAAGTGCAAGTGGATGATGTTTTGAATGGGGCTGAGAAAGTCTTTACTAAATATTTAGCTTGTTTGAAAGGATACGTACACAAAATTATGTTAAAAGAAGGTGCTGTGCCCATACAACATAAATTGCGGAGAGTACGACTTTCAGTGAGTGATGGTGTCAAATACTTGTTGGGTGACATGCTCAAGGAGTGTGTGATTGAACCTGTGGAATTTTCACAGTGGGTTTCTCCAGTGGTCATCACGCAAACATATGATGGCTGCCTGAGATTCTGTGTTGACTTGAGATCTCTCAACCAAGAGATTGTGGTAGACACATTTCCCTTTCCAAACATAAGTGAGACGCTGGTACAGGTAAAAAGGGAAAGCTTACTACCAGTTTAGACTTCACAATGAAACGAATAAACTCACAACTTTTGTCACCACTGAAGGAACATTTCGATTCACTCGTATGCCATTCGGCTTAGCCTCGGCTGCGAGTGTCTTCCAACGTGTTATGATGAAGGTGTTGGAAGGTATTAGTGATGTCATGTATTTTCAGGATGACATTCTGGTCATGGGTGAAACCATAGAACAACACAACGCCACATTGATGAGGGTCCTAAAGAAGTTGGAAGACTTTGGTCTAACCTTGAACAGGGACAAATATGTGTTTTTGACTGAGAAAATAGATTATCTTGGGTATTCCATATCCAGGGGTAACATTAGTCCAAAGCACCCATTGCTTGATGCTATCAGGAAGGCACCCACTCCCATAGAGAAGAATCAGATGCGATCCTTTCTCGGACTCATTGAATACTACCCAAAATTTGTTGACAAGTTTGCAGATGAAACAGAGAGCTTGAGGAGGTTACTACGGAAATATGAGAGGTTTGTGTGGATCAACAATCAAAAGAGGTGTTTTGAGGACATTAAATGTGAAATTTGTAATGCGGGAGTGTTAGCAAATTGACAAGTATTTTGACAGTGGATGCAAGTGCCAAAGGACTAGATGTGGTTTCTCCCAAATGCATGGAAAAAAAGAGAGGACAGTGGCTTTTGCCTCACACACCCTCACCACTGCTGAAAGGAACTATTCTGTAATAGAAAGAGAAGCTTTTGCAGCTGCATGGGGTGCAGAGTATTTTCATGTGTACTTGTGGTGTGCCTCCTTTGTTTTGTGCGCGGATCACAAGACCCTTATGAAAATATTGTCATCAGGTGGTGCTGGAAAAGATTCTACGAGGTTAGCCGGGTTCGCAGCCAGATTCCAACCATATTCTTATACTGTGGAGCTTATACAGGGGTGGAAGAATGTGCAGGCAGACTGGGAAAAAGTGGATGCCACAGCGGTAGAGAATTTTGACTCTGAGGGTGCAGTGCATCCATACATGATGTGGTTAAATGTGGTCAGGGTGCATTTACTGTTGACCAGTGGGAGGAGGAAATGGAAAATGATGGGGTGCTCAAAGAAGTTTGCAAGTTGATTCAGTGCAGGCGACAAGGGAAATCACGTTGCCACAGTCTGTACAGCCTTATTTTAAAGCCGAGCAGGAGTTAATCCATGTGTGGCCCCAATCTTGTTATGAGAGGCGATCGCTTTGTTCCTACTGCAGGTTTAAGACGGAAGTTATTCGATCTGGCTCACAAATGTCATTTAGGGCAGGGATTAACAAGCAAAAGACTCAATGGCGAGTTTTGGTGGTCAGGTTTAGATGATCAAGTGAAAAGAAGGGTGGAAAGGTAGGATGCAAAGACGATGGAGGACACATTGATGATCCAGGGAGCCCATGGCATACCATCTGTCTGGATTGTATTGGTCCCATGATGGAGTTGTCTACCGATCTAAGGTTTGCTGTTGTTGTGGTGAATGTAGATTTGAAATGGGTTATTGTGAAATTCATGCAGTATGTGATGACAAAAACCACCATCACGATTATGGAGGACATTTTCAGGGAGGAAGGGGTTCCCGTGGTGTTGATCACAGGCAATGGTACACAATTAACTTCACAGATAATGGTGGACTTCTTGCTTAAGAATGGTATAAGGCACATATGCACATCACTGTACAATCCAAAGGGCAATGGTTTGGCGGAAAGAGTCAACCATTTGGTGAAAAGTATTATTCAACTTTCTTTAACAAATCAGTGTAATGTGGAGAGAATGTTAGATGACATGATGTGGGCTTATCACACTACCATGCATAGTGCCACACAGAAACTTCCCTTTCAGCTAATGCGTGGGCGCATGCCAGAGACAAAGTTGGTGCCTGCTTGGCTCAGAGACTGGGTTGACAATAGCGAAAGCAAGGAGGACCCATCATGTGATACTAGAAAGCATAAAGCCAAGTTTAACACATGTGACTGGGTTAAGGTAAGATGTTGGAGAATTGAAAGAGGCATTTCAAAATTCAAAGGTCCATTTCGCGTTGGTGGTGTAGTGAAGTACATTGTCACATTGGAGAATGGTGAAAAGTGGAATTATAGGAACACTGCACTGTATCAAAGGGAAGGAGAATGTTCGAGACAGGGGGATGATGGATGTTCAGTGGCCATGTTTATGAAAGATGTAGAGTCCAGTAGCGATTACTGGGGTCAGGGTGAAAGAACTTCCACAGGAGAGAGTGTGCTGGTACCATTTCCAGGAGCAGTTCCAGAGTATGCAGGACACCTTCTTACCTTGAAGATTACTTTAGGTAATCATGGGAGTTCTTCTCTTAACTTTAGTTTTCAGTTATCTTGGTTTCCTTTTCTTTTCTTATTTTGGGTAGTCCTCCAGGAAACGGAGGGGAATATGTTATGAAGTGTTTAGTTCTTATATTTACATATGTTCTGTGGTATCGTTCCATCATTGATTGTAAGGCGGAGGAAATTCTATAGGGGTCATTTGCTGCTGACATCTGGGGAGGACTGACTCCAGGTTGTGATCTTAATAAAAGCTACATCAAAAGTATCCTGCTGTGCCACACTCTGTTACTTCCCTCATAACACTATGCTTATGTATGATGGCAATACCACCACCGTGACGTTCAATCCTGTCCTTCTTGATGATGGAGAACCCTGGGGGACTAGAAGGTCAAGAATCGGATCGGATGATTAGTTGAGCCACGTTTCTGTGACAAATGCATTGTAAATGCCGTGGCACAGTATGGCTTCAGCCAACTCTGTTGTGTGTTTGGATGTTGATTAACAGTTTAGGCGCATGCAGTTTACCTTGCTGCTGGTAGTGTGTTTTTGAGAGGGGGTGCCAAAGGCATTTTGGTGCACCCTGAAGGTGTTCTGGTAATTTTACGTGGTTTGATGTCTCTGCCAATTCTGGTGATCACCTAGATATTAGAGGTGGGGGAGTTCAGGGCTGTCCTAAGGTCCTAAGCTTTTGCTAGATTAATTGCCTCTGTCATGGACATCTTGGGTGTCATTTATTTCAGCCTGTGATATTTGTTGTTGAGAGGGGTAGTTCTCCAGCTGTTTGATTGGGATTTGAACAGCCAAGGGGGTTCACTGATGATGTTGTGAGAAGGGAGTTGCAAGTGTTGGGTGAGGTCAGAGAATGATCTGGTGTTGATATGGATTTTGTTTATGACCTGTGTTACTATGTTTTTGAAGGGGTGTCAGACTTTTAGTTATGGTATTAGTGTGGATACGGTTCTGTGGAGAGAGTGACTCAAGTTTTTCCATGCGTGTTAGATGTTTGGTTAATTCGGCCATAGACAACAGGTTCAATGTAGAGAGAGTTGTGGTATTAAGGAGTAGGTTAGCTTGAGTGTGATGATCAGGGCTGGGGGTTGTGGGTCAATTGGTCTGTACATTGTAATGCTATAAGTATCTTCCTTTGTGTGAACTATGGGGTGTGCGTTCAGTGTGTATCCTTGTGCTTTCTTGGCTATAGTTTGGGTGGTTGTTAAACGTAGGTTGGGATTTCGAGGGGCAGGAAATTCTAGGTTAATGTATTGTGTGGTGTGGGCATGGGAGATCGGGACTGCTAAACTGAGGGAAGGGTTGTTCATGAGACTGTAGAGTTGAAGTCTGGAACTGGTGATGCTGTTGTACACAGCTCTGGCTGAAGTGATGTGGTTGGTGGAGCACAAGAGGGAGAGAGGAGTAGGGGTGGAGTCGTGGGGGATAGGGGTAGCAGGCATGGGGCGAATGACATAATGGTGGAGTATAGGTTAGAGGTGTGGATTGAGTTTGGGCTTCTGGTGAGTTAGTCCCTGCGATATGCTATGTGCTATTCGTGTGGATACGGTTCTGTGGAGAGAGTGACTCGAGTTTTTCCATGCGTGTTAGATGTTTGGTTAATTCGGCCATAGACAACATGTTCAATGTAGAGAGAGTTGTGGTATTAAGGAGTAGGTTAGCTTGAGTGTGTTGATCAGGGCTGTGGGTTGTGGGTCAATTGGTCTGTACATTGTAATGCTATAAGTATCTTCCTTTGTGTGAACTATGGGGTGTGCATTCAGTGTGTATTCTTGTGCTTTCTTGGCTATAGTTTGGGTGGTGGTTAAACGTAGGTTGGGGTTTCCAGGGGCAGGAAATTCTAGTTTAATGTATTGTGTGGTGTGGGCATGGGAGATCGGGACTGCTAAACTGAGGGAAGGGTTGTTCATGGGGCTTTAGAGTTGAAGTCTGGAACTGGTGATGGTGTTGTGCACAGCTCTGGCTGAAGTGATGTGGTTGGTGGAGCACAAGAGGGAGAGAGGAGTAGAGGTGGAGTCGTGGGGGATAGTGGGGCGAATGACATAATGGTGGAGTATAGGTTGGAGGTGTGGATTGAGTGTGGGCTTCTGGTGAGTTAGTCCCTGCGATGTGCTATGGAGAGCGGGTTTGGTTGTGGTCAGATAGCTAGAGGGAGTTGCATTGAATAGTGAATATGTTTTCAAATTGCCATAGGTTGATGTCATTGGCTCGTACCATGACTTTGCTGTTTCTGTATATTGTTATGGTAACGTTGCCTTTGAAGGTAAGTTAAGTTGGAGATCAGCAATTTTTGTCCGTAAGGGATGTTGGTGGCATTAGTTAATCGTAAGTGCTTTGCTAGATTATTTCTCAATTTGGCCTGGTGGATAGTGTAAAAGATAAAGTCTGTTTTTTCTTGTCCTTTGGAAGTGTTGTAGTAGAGGTCTGCTATGAGTGTTTTGGGGTGTTGTTTGAGGAATCTGTGTTTAAGGATTTTGGTGGAGTTAGTTGAGAGGTTGGGGGTAAGTGATGGAGAAAGAGTGTGGACCCAGGGGTTTCAGGTTGTGGAATTGTATAGGGGTGAGGTGTTCTCTGGCAGCCTGCAGGTGTTGTTGTGTATTTCTTGTCATTTTCCTTGTTATAGGAGGATCTTGTAGAGGGAGCTTTTGAGCAGAGTCTTTGACTAATGGTTTTCAATAGGAAGATCAGGATGCTATGCTGCAAAGGCAGGGGAAAAACCTTTAATAAGGATCAATAGGGTGACAATGGGGCCGGCGAGATGGTGAGTCATTGTCTTAAGATGGAGTGAGAGTACCCAATCCCCTCTCAGTAACTGTTTCAGGGGCAAGCCAAAAGTCACTTTTCAAAGATGGCTACTCCCTAGTAGTGTGTTACTTTTCTTTCATTGCCAGAGAACTGCAGGGAAGTCTGTAGTCAGGTGTCTCATAAAGGTTGAATTATATAGGTTGTAGTTTATGATGTGGTCACTGGGTTGAGCTCCAGTGCAGTGGATTTAGGCATAGTTCACATTTTTATTGCACTGCATGAAGAGATTTAGGATATTTCATTTTTGAGGTAGATTGTGGATGTATAGGAGGGAAGACGGCTTCGGGCATTGTCAATTTTTCGGCAGGTTGCAGTATTTTCCATGATGGAGAGGCGACCCCCCATGCAAGCGGGTAGCTTCAAGGTCTAGATCTCGGCTCGCTGTTAGGAGATCAGGTGGTGCAGCTGCAGGGGACTCCAAAAGATTGCTACCATTCCAAGATAGCCGCACTCTAGTGGAGTCTTATGGTTGAGGATAGAGTCCTACTTTACTTTTAGTGAAATTGCATGAATACAACCTATGTCAGTTTCTATTAGGAATGACCACTATCTTAGGAATGAGATCCACATGTCAGGAGGGCTGGATGAGAACCCCTAAAATGGATGGATGGCCACTCTAGCAAGCACCAGGTTTGAACGTGGTGACACAGGAGTTCAGCAACAACGGGCGCGCCCACGAGGACTTCAACAAAGAGGAGCAGCTTCATAGTCCTCCACACAATTCCAATGATCAAGCCGCGCTGGCCAGGATGACATGCAGAAGACCGTTGAAAGATGGCCAGGGCCAGCTTCAGACACAACCATTTGGCCTTCAACACAAAGCCGGCAGGCGAAGACCGATGACACAGGCTGCTGTGCACCAAGTTGACTCAGGTGAGGAGAGGAGGCTCTTAGGTGCAGCAATTAAGAGACCACATGCAGTCCAGTTCCCACTACACCTTTTGTTGTATAGCGTTTTAAGACCCTAGTGTAATTTTACCGATTCATGCCCTTATATAGGTAGAATTCACATTACCCTTATATAGGCATAGAAATCATACCCATATTTAGACATAACACATGCAGTACAAATACGCCATGGCTACTTCCACCAGTTCCAAAAAGCCACAACGATTTCTTGGAAAACCCGGCTTCAGCAGTCAGGGACATCCCCTTTCTTGAATATTGATTTGTCCTAGAAATCATGGCGTTTTCAAAGAACTACCATTCCGTTGGGGTTCTTTGGTGATGTTATTATGTCCGACTTTATGTCAAACTAGGCACCTTCAAGGTATAAATATGCCTACACTTGCCCTAGCAAACACACAGTGGTTTGGAGCAGTTCGAATATCTACTTGCCCGATGCATCTCGCTACAGCAAGTGCCGAAGGAAGCCGACCCTCCAGCTGACACACTGACAGATTGGCTGCCTTTCTCTCGTAGAGAATCCAGCTCACGTGCTTCAAAGCTCCCCTTGCGGGGTGTTGGGAAATCGAGTCCTGAGACAGAGATTCCAGACCTCCTTCATTCTAAACCAAGATATGGAGCTGATTTGACCCTAAGAGAAATCTTAGATAGATTCTTGGCAAAGAAACTAAACACATACTTACTTCTTCCCTCGTACTAGACTTAGGTTAGGTACATTTGGGGTTGCGTATTTTAGAAGCACCAGTTGAGTACTTTTAGTCTTTGTTATTTATGTATGTATTTTATGGCTTAGAAACCATACCATGCTTTTACCGTATTATTTCATAATACTCTTCTTGCTGTAAGCATTATACTTTACAGCCAGTATTACGATTGTAGCTGTTCATTTCTTCTGCATGAGAAAGAAGACTATTCAATAAATACTTTTATTGAAAACAACCGTCTCTCTATTTCTTTGCACCTCTGATGAAACGAAGCATGCACGATTGACTGAGTGAAATATCTATCTATTGTTTCCACGACTCTGAAGATACGTTTTATCTTGGGGAAACAAAGTTGTCATGTTTATGTGGTTGTCAGAAACGAATTCCTTCTTGTTTATTCGAGAACATTTGTAGTGACCTCTGAGCTAGCTGGCACTCACAATTAAGTCTAATATATTCGATAGAGACCTAGTTGATTTAAGTCCTACGTCACATCTATAGGATATATTATTCCAATGCGCAGAGCCTATTGGGAATATTGGAACTACACTACATGGCGCCCAGCGTTTGGTAAGGCACTAATTTAACGCTAGATACTAGAGTAACTCAGTCGTGCTTTTCACAGTGACCCCTTTTTCCCGTAACATACTCCAATAGACATCTGGAGTGGGTTAAAGGATGAAATATCCGCCATTACTGAGTAGGACGAAAAATCCTATGTATTAGTTTTTGGCTTGATTCAACGTTGAAAGACACAGTGTTCCAAAATATTGTGCACCTTATCTTTGTTTCCTTGAAACTCGCTCTGCAAACTTATAGTCAACAAAATGAGTGACGACGAGAACGGTGGTGCTGCAAGAACTGCAGCCCAACCGGGTTTAGATGTTACAGGTTTCCAACAAAATGACCCTGATGCTGTAATCATCCCGGAAAATTTAAGGAAAACGATCACTATAAAGCTTATAACAAATGGCTTACCATCAAGAGGTGGTAGGGTCATCTTTGTCATAGAGGCACATGTATATAGGCAGACAGAGGTATTCTATTCATGGATTCTCTTCCCTGAAGCAAATCCAGTAACACATGTGTTCCACTTCTACAAAGTAGAGGAACCTCCAACGGAATACGTTCCTTTTGAGGACATTGAAATTCCATTAACATACCAAGAGCATGCGCTCTGGTTTAAAGGCGCCCTACAAGACTAAAATAACATTAACAGGCTCGGTCCACTAGGTAGACCAGGAGAAACATGGCCGGTACTAGCCAGCTATACACCACATCCTGCCATTGAAGAAGTGTCAGGTCCAGAACTATTAGTTAAACTAAAACAATTAATAAAAATACATAGACAATTGGTTCAATATGTCATGCGGACTCTAACAGTCCAAACTCCTATAAGGATTCAACAGCAAACCCCTTACCAGGGGAACACAAATACAATTACACCACAGACTATAACATCAGTCATTGGTAAATTTTCCGCAAAAAGGGAACAAATTCCATTCTGGTTAGCTCAAAAAATTACTCAAATAGAGGCAGTATTTCCAGATAGTACACCTCATGATAAACACAGAATTTTAACAATCTGGTTACCAATGGGGATCGCACCACACCTGGAGGACTGCGACACTTGGGGTACAGTCTTCGCTGCAATCTACACAAAAACTCATGGTGTTCTGTCTATGGCGGTAACACCAGATGTCCTGAAACAAATTCAAAATGAATACGGGGCAGAGCCTGCTTTAAATCTGGGTATGAAATTACTTAAAGATTTCAAACAGGTCTCAGCTATAATATTAGTTAATATTAAAGTTGAAGCAGCATCCGTGGCAATCCGCCAAAAATAAAAGAACTTGAAGTAACTGAGCAACCATATGAACTGACCAGAATTATAGAAAAATCCTGTGAAGAACTACGTAGCGATAGTTTGGGTGAGAAACCAGTAAAGCCTCAACTAACAGAAAATCCTGAAAAGGTTTTTTATTAAAAACACTCTCATTACTCCTAAAAGGAAGTGGGAAAATACTAGACAGACACATCCTAAAGAGAAGCGTTCTCAATCCAGAGGTAGGACTCCTCAAAAAGAGCCCTCTGAAAAGAGGTATAACCTCAGGAACAGGGACAATTTGAGAAAACCTGATAGATATCAAGATACTGATACACTTTCCTCTCGTACCTTTCAGACTTCCTCACAGAAATCAGAAAGAAGAGGACGATCAGAACACAAGTAAGAGCGCGTGAAGTCCAAAGACGATTAACACGTTCCAAAAAATAGGAAAACTCAATTCACCAAGAAGAAGGTAGCAAGTCTAAAAATCAGACATGCCGAGGGTCTTGAGGGCACAACTCAAGAACGGGGAGTGGGCCCAGACAATGCTGGACAGTGCAGCAGAAGTTACCATAGCTCGCAAGATCCTGAAGGATCATCTGGAGACAGTGGACTTGAATGAGTACATTCAAGTTGAAACTGCCGATAACAGGGTTAGTGTACCCCATAAGTTATATGAAGTAACACTCCGGATGGAAGGGGATATAACTAGGAAAATAAGAGCACTCTTTTGGGAGAAGCTCTCATGGCATTCTTCTAGCTGAAAAAGACTGGCCACCAAAATTTGTCAGGGAGTGCCCACATGGTAAAAACATCATTATGCCAGCCTTCTCTAATCATATTCCAATTCACTTAAAATACACCTATGCCAGAAAATGGGCAGTAGCCCAGGCTCCAGCATTATATAAAAATCATGTAGGATGGGATGAGGATTCTCCTCACCATAAAATCCAGTTACCAAATCAACCAACTGCCCAGAGGCAGTATCCAGTTAAGCAAGAAGCTAAAAAACAGGTCAGGAAGATATTAGATCAACTTGAATACAAAGGCGTGATTGAAACATCCACCTCGTCAATGAACAATCCTTTGTTTCGTGTCTGCAAACCAGACAATACATATCGTCTAGTTTTGGACTACAAACATTTAAACTCTTGTTGCAAAACTTTTGCAGTACAAAATGCACACAGTGCAGCACTGATGAAAAACATTGTGCGTAAAAAATATAAAACCACATTAGATATCTCAAACGATTTCTTCTGTCAAAATATCGCACCTGAAAGCAAGTACTTGACCGCTTTCTCAATTACGGGGACACAGCGTCACTTCTGTCGTCTCCCCCAGGGATTGAAGAAGAGTCCAGGGTTATTATCAGCCAGAGTAACAGAGTTTCTACAAATGTATGATGATGAGGCATTATCTTATGTCGATGACATCTGTATAACAGACGATGATTTGGACAGGCACTTGAACAGGGTGAACACCATAATATTTGGTTTCGCTTCTGAAGGGTACAAATTAAACTTTAAAAAATCAAGAATTTCCCACCTCAATGTCCTTTTCTTAGGATACGAACTTTCAAGTGAAGGCAAAGCCTGGCAGCCAACTTTTTAGAAAAGTGTGCGCTACTCCAACCTCCAAAAATGCTGAAAAACTTACAGTCAATTCTAGGTTTCCTGAATTTCGGAAGAACTTACATTCTAAACTATGCAGAAAGGGTTAAACCTCTCTATGAATTAATCAAACCTGATTTCAAAAACTCTAATTGGACTCAAAAACACATGGAAATGTTGTGTTTAGTGCAAACAGACATGTTAGCAACAACACATTTACAGACACGCATAAACATATGCAACTTTGTAATCAGAATCATCCCAGAAAGATGCAGATTTGCGTACTTAACCTTTAATGAAGGTGAAAAAGTACCAATTGCTTATAAATCACACTTGTACACACAAGCTGAAATGAAATTTACTTCAACAGAAAAAATTCTGACAGTGGTTCAAACTGCAGTAGCAAAAGAGAGAGCTCTCGCACAGGGAAAACGCATAAAAGTCGTTACTCCTGTACCTGCCTTAGAGGCAGTGACAAAAGCTGGCATTCCTAATGCAAAGACATTACATCCAAGATGGATATAATGGGTTAACTCAATTGCTGCAACAGACGTTGAATACATTTTTGACCCCTACTTGAAAACTCAAGAATTTTTACCAATATGAACAAGAATGTCCCCTGCCCACTGAGATTTTGCCTCTAGAACGGTACGAATGTATAATTTATACAGAAGGATCAGCACAACCCGCAATTGGGAGTAAACAAGCTTATAGTGCTGCGTACGCGTTCGTTAAAGGTCGCTGGCGCAATGGTAAATTCAGACCTATGGTCACAAAAATTTAATCCTTAGGAGACTGAACAGCTCAGCGAGCTGAACTACAGGCTTTCAAGATGGCGCTTGAAAATACCGATCGCGAATTCTCCATACTCATAGTGTGCGATTCGTATTATTGCGTCCAATCTTACAATGAATACTTGCAGAACTGGGTTCAAAACAGTTTCAAAGATGCAAAAGATGGCACAATCAAGCATAAGTTGCTTTTGGAATAAGTAGTTCAATTACAGAAAGAATTACAAAAGACTCACGTGATCCATACACTGAGTCATCAGCGTGATGGCGTTCACGTTGTAGGGAATTCATTGGCTGATGAAGCCGTGAAGGCAGCTGTGCAAACGGCTTCCGTAGCTGCAATCACTCGTTCAAAATCAAAAATAGACAGCGAAATAATGCAGGCTGTCACCGCTTCCAATAAAGACTGCGGTAAAACTTTACCAAAAGGCTTTCCACTCAAGTACTACTATATAACTGAAGCAAATAATGTTCCTTTTGCTCAAATCCCTGGAGTGGGGGATAGAGTAATTCCAAACATGGAACACAGATTAGGACTAATCTTAGCAGCACATGAAGGACTTACCTATGCACACGCAGGTGTTTCCGCCACAGTGTCATTATTAAAGCAAAGATACTGGTGGCCGCGCATGAGGAAACAGACCCGAAACTACGTTTGGAATGTGAAATCTGCCAGAGAATGAAAGTTTCAACAGTGAAACGCCCGGTGCAGACACCCCTTCCAATTTCAGATAAACCATTAGCATGTGTTTACCTGGACCACTTTGGTCCCTTACATAGGGATGGCAACTCTAAATATATCATGGTCGCAGTGGATTCATGCTCAAGATTCATTTGGATGTGGCCTCAGCGCTCGGCTGTCGCCCAAACTGTTATAAAAGATTTGCAAGTCTTTATCGGCACGCTACATTCTGACCAGGGTCCTGCATTTAGCTCCCGAGCTTACAAGGAGACCATGGCCAGCTTGGGCGTTGAATTGCGGTACTAAAGTCCATTCCATCCTGAGGGAAATTCGGTTGTGGAAAGAAAAAAACGTGACATAAAGCAATCTATAACAGCAAGGGTATTAGGCTCGCGTGACGGGTGGGTCCAACGTAGTTTAAACAATCTGCCAAGAAATAATTCTCTGGGTGGAATCACTCCATATGAAATCCTTTTTGGTACTAGAATGATTGTTCAAGACCTTGATCGACATACTTCAGTGGTGGAGCAAAAACTCTTAGATATCAAAGACAGTTTGGCTGTTTTTCAGGACTTAAATGAAACAAGAAGAAGTCTAAGTAACACAATACAGTAGCCAACGACCACTGAAGAAAAACCACCTGTCCCAGCAAGGCCTGTCCGGATTCCAAAGATTGGGCATCTAGTCAGGGAAAAGATCGCGGATAGGAAGGCCTTCTTACAGAAAACCAGCGCCTTTGCTAGCAATCCACGGATCAAGAACAATTTTACTGCTGCCCCTTGCTGGAAGAAAGGAGAACCGGTTCGTATCAATTGACCTGGTAAAACCACACCATGTGGCTGATAATAAGTAGTAGGCCCAGTGGACTCCAAAGATGTAGCAGATGACCAAATCTTGCTACTATCCAAGAGGTTCAGACTGAGAGACTCATCACCTTTGAAGAATCTGCAATAAGAAAAGAAGGACTATGCAACAAAGCTATGGAACTTGTACCCCTAAAAACCCAAATAACAATTCGTCAAGACACTTCTGTCTACATTGATATAGCCTCGGACTATACTAATATGACAAGGGACCAAGCAGCTCCAGCGATTTCGAGTAATCCAGATGCAATACCAACAATTGACAGAAGTGCTTCTGGCTATTTCATCAACTTTGATACATTTTCTGAGGATCCCAGTGAGCCAGAAACAATGCCAGCAAATAAAACTTTGAAAGACCAAATAACAGACCTTTTCAGCAACTAGAAAAGACTTATCTAGTTTCACCATGGGTTGAATTTTGGATTGTGTTAGGTGTACTTTTTCTCCTACTTTGGCTCATTCTTGTTTTAAGTTTGGGAAAGCTGATAGATGGAAAATCGTTAAAGGTCGCTGGCGCAATGGTAAATTCAGACCTATGGTCACAAAAATTCAATCCTTAGGAGACTGAACAGCTCAGCGAGCTGAACTACAGGCTTTCAAGATGGCGCTTGAAAATACCGATCGCGAATTCTCCATACTCATAGTGTGCGATTCGTATTATTGCGTCCAATCTTACAATGAATACTTGCAGAACTGGGTTCAAAACAGTTTCAAAGATGCAAAAGGTGGCACAATCAAGCATAAGTTGCTTTTGGAATAAGTAGTTCAATTACAGAAAGAATTACAAAAGACTCACGTGATCCATACACTGAGTCATCAGCGTGATGGCGTTCACGTTGTAGGGAATTCATTGGCTGATGAAGCCGTGAAGGCAGCTGTGCAAACGGCTTCCGTAGCTGCAATCACTCGTTCAAAATCAAAAATAGACAGCGAAATAATGCAGGCTGTCACCGCTTCCAATAAAGACTGCGGTAAAACTTTACCAAAAGGCTTTCCACTCAAGTACTCCTATATAACTGAAGCAAATAATGTTCCTTTTGCTCAAATCCCTGGAGTGGGGGATAGAGTAATTCCAAACATGGAACACAGATTAGGACTAATTTTAGCAGCACATGAAGGATTTACCTATGCACACGCAGGTGTTTCCGCCACAGTGTCATTATTAAAGCAAAGATACTGGTGGCCGCGCATGAGGAAACAGACCCGAAACTACGTTTGGAATGTGAAATCTGCCAGAGAATGAAAGTTTCAACAGTGAAACGCCCGGTGCAGACACCCCTTCCAATTTCAGATAAACCATTAGCATGTGTTTACCTGGACCACTTTGGTCCCTTACATAGGGATGGCAACTTTAAATATATCATGGTCGCAGTGGATTCATGCTCAAGATTCATTTGGATGTGGCCTCAGCGCTCGGCTGTCGCCCGAACTGTTATAAAAGATTTGCAAGTCTTTATCGGCACGCTACATTCTGACCAGGGTCCTGCATTTAGCTCCCGAGCTTACAAGGAGACCATGGCCAGCTTGGGCGTTGAATTGCGGTACTAAAGTCCATTCCATCCTGAGGGAAATTCGGTTGTGGAAAGAAAAAAACGTGACATAAAGCAATCTATAACAGCAAGGGTATTAGGCTCGCGTGACGGGTGGGTCCAACGTAGTTTAAACAATCTGCCAAGAAATAATTCTCTGGGTGGAATCACTCCATATGAAATCCTTTTTGGTACTAGAATGATTGTTGAAGACCTTGATCGACATACTTCAGTGGTGGAACAAAAACTCTTAGATATCAAAGACAGTTTGGCTGTTTTTCAGGACTTAAATGAAACAAGAAGAAGTCTAAGTAACACAATACAGTAGCCAACGACCACTGAAGAAAAACCACCTGTCCCAGCAAGGCCTGTCTGGATTCCAAAGATTGGGGATCTAGTCAGGGAAAAGATCGCGGATAGGAAGGAATTTGGGCCTTCTTACAGAAAACCAGCGCCTTTGCTAGCAATCCACGGATCAAGAACAATTTTACTGCCGCCCCTTGCTGGAAGAAAGGAGAACCGGTTCGTATCAATTGACCTGGTAAAACCACACCATGTGGCTGATAATAAGTAGTAGGCCCAGTGGACTCCAAAGATGTAGCAGACGACCAAATCTTGCTACTATCCAAGAGGTTCAGACTGAGAGACTCATCACCTTTGAAGAATCTGCAATAAGAAAAGAAGGACTATGCAACAAAGCTATGGAACTTGTACCCCTAAAAACCCAAATAACAATTCGTCAAGACACTTCTGTCTACATTGATATAGCCTCGGACTGTACTAATATGACAAGGGACCAAGCAGCTCCAGCGATTTCGAGTAATCCAGATGCAATACCAACAATTGACAGAAGTGCTTCTGGCTATTTCATCAACTTTGATACATTTTCTGAGGATCCCAGTGAGCCAGAAACAATGCCAGCAAATAAAACTTTTAAAGACCAAATAACAGACCTTTTCAGCAACTAGAAAAGACTTATCTAGTTTCACCATGGGTTGAATTTTGGATTGTGTTAGGTGTACTTTTTCTCCTACTTTGGCTCATTCTTGTTTTAAGTTTGGGAAAGCTGATAGATGGAAAATATAGTAGAATGGACACTGCAAGTAAGAACATCAACTTGCTCCTGAAGCCACACAAACCATCTCATCGTGAACAAAGAGACCTGTCATCAGTGAACATCACAGCCGTTTCTATACCTGGTGGTATAGCATACTGAATATGAAATTTATGGTCCTGCCGAGCTGCTGAAGATTCCACATCAATTCAAGGTTTCCTTGAGTGGTTTTGTTTCACCCAGCACATTTTCTGATGATTGGGACTTTGAGACAATTAATAATATGATGTCAGATTTAGAGATGTCTGCAAAATTTACAAACCATGAATATTTAGAAGGTTCATCAGACTATGAACAAATGTATTGTTACAATCATTATGGTCATCATTATTTGCATAAATCTGCAAACCCTAGAAATGTATATACTTTCAATCAATGGGAACATTGTCCAACGCCACCAAAAGGTAGCTCAAAAACATTCTATAACACATTTCCATACTTCTCAGGTTTTAATGTCTCAAATCTGGAAAAAAAATTCTTTAAAAATGTTAATAAGACGGGAATGAAAAGTATGTTAACCAACACAAAGCAAATTTATTTAGCAGCCTTTTATGCCCAGCTGTCCTCATTAGGCTTTGACTTTTGGAGTGACACCATTGAAACAAAAACTGTCTGGGGTTCAAAAGACTTGCAAGTACAGGGAATAGAAGCCTTATTCCGAGCCTGTATTATTCTGGAACAAATAATGTTTTTAAATGACACTGTTCAACAAACATCCTGTCTTGGACTAGCCAAGATAAAAGATTTAAACAAACCTGCCATGCCTGTACCTACAACTGATAGTAAAAATACATCAGAGGGAGGGGGGGCGACATAAAACCTATTTTACTAAAAAACAGAACTGATCCTGATTGGGGAAAATGGTTAATCTGGCCCACAGACACAAATAACTGTCAAGATAGATTCCTGAACAAGACACAAGGGTTTACAGTATCTAGGCCAGACTCAAGATATGTCCAGAGACAACATCCAGGGATAGTAACAACTTACAGTGTAGGAAAACTGTGCCTCGAGTGGCTACAAAAATCTACACTTACAGAGGTAAAACAATACTTAACTTTACTTAAAGATGGCGTTGATTTGAGAGACTTCTTACTAGGATCTCATAAACCACGTCATAAACATTTCATATACGCCAGTATTTATGCTGCTTATAATAAAGCATGGAAAGTCACGCAATTGGAAGCTGCAGAACGAATGTGAGCAATTGATCGTATTAATTTAGAGAAAGCTCTCTCTGTAGTTGATAATGGGTTAACAACTCTGTCATCCAGAATTTATTCTTTGGACAGCATTGTATCCTCTACCATAGACAAAATGGAACAGGACTTGCTCATGTTACAACATGGACGGTCTCAATTGCGTTCTATAATGCTGCTAGGCTGGACGTTACAAAATCTCCGTTCAGGCTATGTGCCTTGGAGTCTAATCAACACCACGTCAATGTTTAGTGGATTTAACCTTGCAGATAAACAAATCTCATTGGAACAAAGGAAGCAGACTATACGGTGCTGAGCATAGAAAAACTGGAAAGATTACCATTGACTGTTTCTGAGAAACCAGCCATAGAATGGATAATACATGGCACCATTATGGTGCCAGTGACGATTTTCCAGTTTCAGTATTGCTTGAAACACATACCAGTAGGCCTGTATGAAAGGTTGGGTAAAGAATACTTAAAGTCAACCTGGGATTTACCATACACACACAAATGTTGGAGTTGGGAAAAGAAGTATTTCTCAGTGGTACACAATGTAACAGCGCACTAAGTGGTACACTTTTATGTCAGGGTATTAATTTAAACGGAGCCTGTGACGGTTCTTTGACCAACTTATCCTGCCACCTGAAAAGTTCTCCGGCAGCAGTGATAGATCCAATTTTCAGGCAGCTTTCCAACGGGAGCTACATAATGTTGAATGATCACAGCTGTTGTGGAATGATGCCGGGAATTGCCTATCTCGTAAGAGTGTCAGCCAGGGTCACTTGCTGTATGCAAGTATTGTTTCCTAAAAGCAAGACAGATGGGGAGTCCCCGTTATGGCCTACACTGACATCTCTTCTATTCAAATTGATACTTTAAGCAGAATGAAAGCCATTCTTTTAGAAAAAACTGTGCCACTGACCTTGTCTAAAGAGACGTATGAACTACAAGTTGCAAGGTCCTCTGCGGAGATACATGCCTTATTATCAACAAACTGCCCCATACATTTCGCAGAAATGTTAGGTCGTATCTTAAACATGTCTGATACCAGTGGTATTGTACATGTATTTAAGACGATTTTTTCGGGACTGTTAGCACCCTTTGAAGCAGTCCTGAGCATATTTCCAAACTTCGTGCACTCGGTGTTTGGCGGACTGCCTCTCGTTTTGGGACTCGCAGCAGGAATTTTATTTTTGCTACTTCTGCTTCGATATGGCAAGCCAATCCACCAACGATACCCAGATTACCATTGAGAACACTCTCCTGGCAATGAAGTGTCGTGAGCGCATAATCCAAATTTTGGGCTTGGCTCGTTTAAGAGACCTGAATACCACATGCTTTCTTTCATTCAGACCAATCTGGCAAGATTGCATCTTACCTGTTCTACGATGCCTGCTATGTGGAGAAGAATGCGTGCTAGACATCTGTCTAACACTTCCATCAGCACTGCCAACGGATGTTGACGCTTTGCTTGGTTCAGTAATGGCTCATGCATTGTGTTGTCCCCAACGGCTACCTATCCTGATGATGGCATTCATGGAGGTCTCACCCGCACATTCAGCTGCCTGTCGGATACGTGGACCAACAGGCACACAGGTACCTTCTACTACGAACATTGCTAATGCGACTGACGCTGACGGCGATGATTCTCATCTGTGTACAATTGATCTGCTTAACGAGGTAGTCCAACTTTCACCTACAGTAATAGACTAATTATTTTCAAACTTAGATGATTTGATGTTTTCTCCCAACAGCAAGAGTGACTTTTGAAGTTAGCACACAGAGTTCTGATGAACTCTGAATTTGTTTGCTTTTCAAAACAAGACTTCTAACTTTAGAACTCTATTTTTTCTTTGAATTAACTTTTTCCAAATGTAAATTTTTTTGGGGCACAAAGTAATCTGCTTAAATTAGAACTATTCTTAGAGAACAAGAATTCTTTGAACACTTCCAAAAAGACAATATTTGACCTTGTCCACAACCTAAACATTTTTAATTCTGTCATGGAATGGTCTAGACCTTTCTTCTGTTTTTCAGAGCCATTTCATAAATGTTTTTTATGACTCATTCTGATAAGCATTTTTCCAATGTCACACTACATGCTTTGAATGAAAATAATGCTTTTTAAATGCGTACAGCACAAATGCTCATATACGTGTACATCCATTTCAAATGCATGTTTATGTATTTTGGGTAGGATTGTAAACACATGCTTTAGATATGTTTTTGCTTAGTATTTAGTAATATCGAACGTAATAAAGTGGAGTCGGTGTATAGCATTTTAGGACCCTAGTGTAATTTTACTGATTCATGCCCTTATAAAGGTATAATTCACATTACCCTTATATAGGCATAGAAATCATACACATATTTAGACATAACCCATCCAGTCCAAATATGGCATGGCTACTTCCACCAGTTCCAAAAAGCCACAACTATTTCTTGGAATACTCAGCTTCAGCAGTCAGGGACATCCCCTTTCTTGAATATTGATTTGTCCTAGAAATCATGGCGTTTTCAAAGAACTACCATTCCCTTGGGGTTCTTTGGTGACCTTATTATGTCCGACTTTACCTCAAACCAGGCACCTTCAAGGTATAAATATGCCCACACTTGCCCAAGCAAACACACGGTGGTTTGGAGCAGTTCGACTATCTACTTGCCCGACGCATCTTGCTACAGCAAGTGCCAAGGAAGCCGACCCTCCAGCTGATGCACTGACTATCTCTATGACGGCTGCCTATCTCTCGCTGAGAATACAGCTCCAGTGTTGGGAAATCGAGTCCGGAGACAGAGATACCAGACCTCCTTCATTCTAAACTAAGGTATGGAGCTGATTAGACCCTAAGAGAAATCTTGGATAGATCGTTGGCTAAGAAACTAAACACATACTTACTTCTTCCCTCGTACTAGGTTAGGTACATTTGGGGTAGGCTTATTTTAGAAGCACCAGTTGAGTACTCTTAGTCTTTGTTATTTATGTATGTATTTTATGGCTTAGAAATAATACTCTTCTTGCTGTACGCATTATACTTTAAAGCCAGTATTACGATTGTAGCAGTTCATTTCTTCTGCATGAGAAAGAAGACTGTTCAATAAATACTTTTATTGAAAACTTCCGTCTCTCTATTTCTCTGCACCTCTGATGAAATGAAATGAAGCATGCACAATTGACTGAGTGAAATATCTATCTATTGTTTCCACGACTCTGAAGATACGTTTTATCTTGGAGAAACAAAGTTGTAATGTTTAGGCGGTTGTCAGAAACTAATCCCTTCTTGTTTATTCTAGAAAGTTTCTAGTGACCTCTGAGCTAGCTGGCACTCACAATTAAGTCTAATATATTCGATAGAGACCCAGTCCACCTAAGTCCTACGTCACATCTATAGGATATATTATTCCAATGCGCAGAGCCTATTGGTAATATAGGAACTACACTACACTTTAAGGGCTAGTTAGTCTGGTCAGAATTCAGCATTGGGCTGCCATAGTGCCTGAATGACCTAATGAGTACAGAACCCCTGGGGGGGAACAGAACGATTCCTGATCACAAAAGACTAGAGGCAGCAAAGGGGCCCATAGCTCGAGCAGAGCAGGGAGAAAGGCACTCACCAGTTTCCACAGACTACCCAGCTGCAGGTCGAATTCATCTAAGCACTCAGCAGATCAGTAGCAAGTAGGTAAGGCAGACAAGTTATAGGCCGGGTTTGATCTTCAAGAGGGTTACAGTGCAATTCCTCACATTGTATGGGAAACGTCTCAGTCATCCGCAACCAGCATCTAGTAGCTGCATAGGCAGACGAAGAGGGCAGGGAGAGCAGCTGCTGGGGGTCCATCTTGGCAGCGATGTGCAGCACGCATCTGGGTGCCAGTCAGGAGTGAGTTCAATTAAAATCATCATGATTTAACTTCAAAACCTTAAAAGTAAATTATGCCAGTTCATTGATATGGGTTTCATAGTTGTTTGTCGTTGCGATGATAGATAGTGATGCAGTGGATGGCAGGGTATATCAGGAATATATATTGATAATTAATCCCAGACTGAGGGGTTTCTTACTTGGACCTCCACTTCTGGACTTGATGGACGCACATCATTTACCTTGGCAGGCTGCATTCAGTACATCCATGTTGGTCTGTCATTTCTTGCTTAAAGGAATATGTAAAATATCAACCTTGACTACCTACATGTAGTGTATGCCCAAGACTGCTTGCTAGACCTGGTCTCCCCTCAAACATTTTGCTGCTTACTTCAACTTTTTGCTGATTTTTGCTGATTCTTTGTGTTGGCCATAGGACTCTAAACACTTTACCAGTGCTAAAGTGCTTCTCTCCTAAACATGGTAACATTGGGCTGCAGGGACTTGTTGGCCTGTCTCCTGTCGTTTGAGACTCAGGGATACCAATGTTTCTACCCCTGCCCCTGTGCTTGTCTCACAGGAAGAGCCCACATACTTGCAAGACGGATTTTGACACATCTCCTGTCTGCATGTAGCAGAACCGGCAGATTAAACTGGTTAAGGTAGTAAAATTGGCACATTGCATTGGAACCAGCGCTTTGCCTCCAGGGTTTGACGAATTGGAAAGCACATTGCCGCCACTGCAGCTTGGAGAGATCAACCGATCCTCTTGACAATGTAAAGAAACTCGGCGCATTGCCAGGTTCCTCCTGGCTCTGCCACCCAACTACGGAACTGACGCAGTGCCATCAGCATGTAGAAAAGATTGCCACATCCTCGACTTGTGGGACCAGGATTCACCGGGCCTGCGTGGATCCTGTATTCGGCCAGCGCTCCATGACGGTCAGCCTGAACTTTGACTTTGCACTGGTCCATGATGATCTCAAATAACCCCTAAAGTGCTATTTGCTTCTAAGAGCTATTTTCCCCTTATTCTTTAAAAATTCAATCTCAACTTGTGCATATTGGGTTTTTGTCGTTTTCGTCTTGATCTGTTCAAAATATAATAAGCTATTTTATCTGAGCCTGTGTGTAGCTTTTTTGAAGAGTATTCATAGTGTTTCTGGGAGTGTGCATTGCACAAATACTTTATACATTGCCTCTTTAGATAACCCTGTCTGCTCTGTGCCAAGCAGAGGTTATCTTTTAGTGTGCATCTAGCTTATCCTGAGTGGTGGTTCCTGCTTAGACAGGGTGCATACCTCTGCCAACCAGAAATCCCAGTTCTACCAATAATCTTTTCTTAACCTGTGTGGAGTCTTTTTGTGGTGTTTTTACAGTTTTATAGTTGTTGTATTGCACAAATATGTAACACTTTGTCTCTTAAATTAAGACTGACTGCACTGTGCCAAGCTACCAGAGGGTGAGCATAGGTTAATTTAAATTGTGTATCTGACTTACCCTGACTAGGATTGTGGTTCCTGCTTGGACAGGCTGCATACTCTGCCAACCAGAAACCCCAATTTCTAACACTGCTTTTTTGCAACTCAGGCTTGGACAGCAATCAGGCACAACAATGAATTTGAATACATTGGATGTGTTCTATCGCTAACACTTCTTGCTGCCTTTAAACACCTAAATGCAGCAACCAAAGACAACATCACAACACTATTCTGCTCACTCTCACACATCGCCCAACATCTTCACATGTGGCACATACTGCAGTTCAATAGTGTTCCTACTAAGCACTCTCCCATATGGTAGTGTGCTGCATATCCACTAATGCACTTCAGCGCATTCTTGTGTGCATGAATCACTATACAAATGCAATTATAAAACAATTCATCCGTCTCAGTGTGATGATATGAGTCTATGTTTGTTTCAACTCACCTTGAGCTAAAGGGAATTTTGACATTGCTGGATTAACTTACATTTGGCATGCAAATAAAAATATACTGCTCAAAAAAATCCAGTAATGCAAATTCAGCCCATGGTACATTTTTCATGACCTTATGTTATAATATAACACACATTATGGTGTACAATGTTTACACTGCTTCTCAGCACTTTTGACAGACGATTTTCCAAAAATGCATTTAATATTATTTTCATTTATTTATATTATTTTTATTCATAAAGTTTTATATATATTACAAACTAGTCCCTGGAAGGGTATCAGAGTACTTTACAAATTTTACTACAAGTAGGAAGCAGGATAGCCTAGAAACATAAATGTAAGTAGAAAACAAGACAAACAAGATATATAACTGCTGTCAGTACCCATTACAAATCAGGAGAGGGACTGAGTTAAAAATCAGGAAATAGTGGTGGGTGCAGACCCTGGTTGGTGAACAGCGTCAGATTAGTACCCGTATAAATGGGTCATTGGGTTCAGGGTAGAGTTTTGTTCATTAAAAACAGATTGACTACTTTTTGAAGAATGTGCTTGAAGGGTTCAGTCTGTCTTCAGGAGGCAAGGAGTTCCAGATTCTAGGTGCTAATCAGCAGAAAGTGTAGTTGTAGGTTTTATTTCCCCATAATTTTTGAGGTTTCAATAGTAAGGTGTTGGTGCTTCTCAACATCCTGCCATCATCTCATAAGGGAGGAAGGATAGTGCTTTCAGATCAGGAGTGATGTTGTTGTTCCTTTTGGATCTAGTGATGAGCCTTGCGGCCGAGCTGATGGATGTCCTTAGTGGAGCCAAACTGGATCTTGACAAACCACATAGGGTTGCACTCCGATTGTATATTCTGGGGATCACTAGACCTTGTACGGCTGGTTTGTGGTTGTTGAAGGGGAAGAAGGGTTTTAGTTTTCTTAGAATGTTCATTTGAACGTTTGCTCCTCTAGTGGCTCAGCTGATGTGTTCCTGCATGGTGAGATTTTTGTCGAGTGATATTCCTAGTGATCTTATGAAATCTATAATGAGTGGTAGGCAGTTGAAGGCTGTTAAATGTTTCATCCAATCTTCAATGTCAAAGCATCTTTTTGGTGGGACAATTAGGAGGAATTCGGATTTCAGCGAGTTGAGTTTAAGGTGGTTTCTAGTCAGCTAGTTTTTTTTAAAGTTGTGTTGAGTAATAGGATATCATCAGGGGAGGAAATGTTTAGGTATAGATGGGTATCATCTGCATACATGTGGTATTGTACGTTGGAAAAGTTTGGAATTTGGGTTGGGCTCCATAAAGAGGTTAAAGAGAGTAGGTGATAAGGTGGACCCCTGAGGGACCCCAAGGTGACTGGAGTGTTAGTGGGCAGGTATTGGTTAACCGTGATTCTTTGAGTTCTGTGTCTAGGAATGAGGCGAACCACTTTCAAACAACATATTTACTTGATGCAATGCTTTAAAAAAATATCTATTATCTCAATTCTCGTCTTACATTTTTGGAAACAAAAAACAGAGATACGGCAAGGCTGGTTTGCTGGAAGATTTATGAAGAAATTACAGCTTCCTGATGGTAAAGATAGAATTAAAACAAAAGTGTGGGAGTATCTATACCTATCACTAATCGGTTTCGTATTTTTAAATTCACTTGGTCTAAATGCCCACCACCATGCAATAAAACCAATTGTTTTTGGACTCAGTTGCTTCAATTAGGTGGAAAATACTAAACTGGTAATGAAATTGAGCCATTGGCTAAATGACACCTACATTTACAAGATGCGTATTCCCGATAAATAGGTGGATGGCTCAGATCCACCTACAAATGAAGGCACTAAAAACCTAGGTTATGCGATCCCAAGCACTAGTCTGGTCTAATTTCATCTGACTTACTAGCCAAAGTGTTAATGAGGAACCATTTACCTACATCATAAAATGTTAGTATTATCATGGATTTTGTACCATCCTGACTCTGACAATTTTCATTGTAGTAGAAATAGGAATTTTGTGTTTTCCCACTGTGTTACAGTGTGGTTGTTCTGTTACTTCCATTAGCAACTTTTACTTGGGCAGTCCCTAAAATACTTGATGTGATGCCTGCTATGGCTTATGTTGTGTCCATTGGCTTCATGTTTAAGTGGGAGTCAAATTTAAGGCCCTGTTTCAAATTCATTTTGCAGTGAATGACTGTAGCCCATCAGTTTTTGAGAATGAATTTAATCTCCATTAAACCAATAGACTTTGATGTTCTGCTTAAATTCATCTATTGACCATCTCAAAATGTAATAAGATATGGGTCGATGAGATGCCTTTTTCTCTCTTAACTGCATGGAATTTTCCTCCTAACCCTTTGTAGCTCTATCTGGATCACTACACATTTACAAATGCTTGTAAACGCACCTCTATAGCTCCTTTTTGTAACTAAGTGATGTTCATCAATTTTTCTTGGCTTCCCCGGTGGTAACAAACCAATTTCAGTTTTTTTATTAAGTATTTTTAACCCCTTTTTTTAGACAAGGCAACATATATACTGATGGCAACATAACGTTATGATACAGTTCAAACAAAGATAAATAAAAATTTCATAGGCAACACACATAAAGCAAGAAGAAAATTGTCAGACTTATAGGTGGGCAGAGTTTCTCTATTATTTATACAAGCTTCGCACTTCAATTAATCAATTAAATCCATTCTGATATTGGAGAACAGATTTTCGCTCCCATAGTCCTTTTCCTTCTCCCTTTAGTTTTATGAATTGATAGCTCCAAATTGGACATTGCGTGCAGACTTGAACGCCATTTCATAAAGATGGGTGAATCAGGGCTAATCCAATTGTTTGTGATACGAGCTCGTACCACCGCCATACTTATAAATAAAAAAGAAATTATTGCTCTGGATCTAGTATTAGCCTCCCTATCCGACCCTACCCCAATTAGAACTAATTCACCTGTTACTGTCACAGGGGAATCCCATTATTAAACCCAAAAACATCTCAATTCCCTTGAAAAATTCCCCTAATTTAGGACATGAAAAAAACACATGTATTGAATCCGCTGCATGTAAGCCAAACCTGTTACACTTAACTCCAACAGTTGCCCCCCATTTAGAAATCTTCCTTGGTGTATGATATAGATCATAAAGGGCCATATAATGTTGACTGCGGATTCTTCCCGTCATTAAAACTTGATTAGCAAGCTCAAGAGATTTTTTTATATTAATGTCCTTAACATCCAATTTACTTTCCCATTTTATTTGCCAAAAATCTAAGTCATCAGAAAATGTTTCCATTAATTGTTGATAGAATTGACCAATTGGTGTTTTTATTTTCATTTTTTCACTTAGAGGAATCTTTACAAACTGTTGTCCATTTCCTGACTCCAGCCGAGCAAAGAAACTACGAATTTGGAGATATTTAAAGAACTCATGTTTACCTGATCCATTTTTTTCTGTAGGTCTAAAAATGGTAATAATTGGCCCTCATCACACATATCCTCTAAGAGTCGTATTCCTTTTAAGCCCCATATATTTGACACTTGATCTCGAAAAATTATAGGACGCAGCGCTGAAGCTAAAAATGGTGTGTAGGCATTCAAATTTAATACCCGTATCTTATGTTTGATTTGCTTCCAGACTAAATAGGCAGCCTTAAGTATCTTGAATTTTGATGGTCTATGGCATTGCATAAGTTCAGCCTTATCCCCGACTACCAAAGGACTGATGTATTGCATCATTGCTGCCCAATAATACATCATAAAATGTGGGATACCCCAGCCCCTTTCTAGGCAGCAGCATCTTCTTAAATGCGCTTCTCTGTCTTCGATACCCCCACAAAAATCTCGAGCCAAACCTCTCTAATTTATTAAAAAATGACAACAACATTTCTAAAGGGATTGTTCTGAACATGTATAAAAACTTCGGTAAGACCAGCATTTTTAATACATTACTTCTCCCATGAAGGGATAGATGAAGATGATCCAGCATCTCCAAGGTTGCATTCACCTTCTCCAACACTGGGTTAATGTTCAATTCCAGAATGTTTCAGACCGACGATGTGATTTTAATTCCGAGATATGTTACTTCTGGGACTGTTGCCAGGTTTGCAGGGGGGTCAGCACCTGAATAAAGAATGTGAGTGTTCTCTATATTTAATTTATAGCCAGAAAAACACTGGTTGGCCAATGCCTTAATTGCAGGAAGCGCTGTAGCAGTGTCACTCGTGCCTACGACTATGTCATCAGCATATGCCAACGCTCTATACTCCATATGTCGAAGATGGACTGCTTAATGTCTGTGTGCTGGTTTAGTTTAAAAAAAAAATCAATATATAATGCAAATAAAAGAGGGGAGCACGGACACCCTTGCATTGTGCCTCTGCTAATATTGATTGGCCCTGACTCATATTCAGATATCCGTATAGTGGCTTCAGGGCGTATATAAAGTGTCTTAACTGCTTGGCAGAACTGAGGGCAGAATCCCATTAATCGCAGAACATCTCACATATATGGCCAGGAGACCCTGTTGAATGCCTTCTCTGCATTCAACAGGATAACCCTCGATTGCGGATTCAGTAGCCTGGGCCCGGTCCAGGAGGGATATTACTCGTCTCACGTGATCTGCGGTATCCCTTCCTGGGATAAACCCATGCTGAAAGTTAGAGACTAGAGCAGAAATGACCAATCCCAAGCGATAAGCAATAATCTTAGAAAAAATCTTACTATCGGAGTTTATTTATTTAATTTATTTAAAACATTTATTAAGCGCACTGTCACCTTGCAGGCATCCTGAATCTGACTGGTTCAAAACGAACGTTAGCAGCTGGAGCGTGAATTTTAGAGAGTTACATTGGGAAACAGCCACATTTTAATCTTTCTCCTGAACGGAAGAAGTTCAGAGATTTGCCTGATCTCGAGCGGGAGCGAATTCCAGAGTTTGGCAGCAGCCACCTCAAAGGATCTGCCTCCAGCTCTGACCTTCCAGAATCTTGGTACCTTCACCAACTTGGCCTTAGAAGATTGAAGCTGTCTAGTTGGAGCGTACCAAACAAATTTCGATTGCAGGGAGGCAGGACCTGTTCCGTGGAGAGCCCTAAAAACTAGGCAGAGGGCCTTAAAATGTATCCTCTGCCCCATAGGTAGCCAATGTAGCTTCACAAGGGCGGGCAACCCATGTGCTTTTCTAGGAAGCCCTAGAGCCAACCTAGCCGCCACTGATTGGACCCTTTGGAGCCTATCCAACAAAAACTCAGGGGACCCCAACAAGAGGGCATTGCAGTAATCCAGCCTGCTGAGAATTGTACACCTTATCACTTGAGCTCGCGCTTGAGATGGTAGAAGTGGCAAGACATTCCTCAAGGAACGTAAGATGGCAAAACAGCAGGCAGTTGCCTTTTTTACGTGGGTCTCCATACTAAGCCTCTGATCTAATATAACCCCTAAATTACAGACTAAATCCACAGGCAGTACCTTGGTCCCCGTTTCCGGAGGCCAAAAGTTAACTGGGAATGGACGGGGGATCTTATTCCCGGCGCTAAAGAGCACCTCAGTTTTACCAGCATTAAACTGGAGGGAGTTATCCTTTAACCATCGTGACGTATCACGCAGACAATTGTGGAAAACCTCCACAGATGTTGAGTCCTCACCCTCAAGGGAGAGGATCAGCTGCGCGTCGTCAGCATAATTTACAATCCTGATGTTATACGATTTGATAAGTAAAATTAAAGGTCTAAGATACAGATTAAAAAGTATGGGGCTAATTGCAGGGCCCTGAGGGACCCCATGGGATACCTGAGTGAAGGCCGATTGAAAAGGGGGTAGCCACACCGCCTGCTGCCTATCCTGCAAAAATGAGCGAAACCACATCAAAGCACCACTTCTCACCCCAGCCTCAGATAGCCGGTTCAACAAGATCTTATGGTTGACCGTATCAAAGGCGGCAGACATATCCAATAAGATCAGAAACGCTGCCTGCCTCCTATCTGCACGCCTCTGAAGCTCATCCATAGCGGTGACCAAGGCTGTTTCGGTCCCGTGAAGTGGCCGGAAACCAAACTGATCATCATCTAACAAATGATGATTTTCCAGATGTTTAGACAGGGTGGTGCTAACCATGCGCTCAACAATCTTGGCTGGAAAAGGCAGCAGGGAGATGGGTCTATAATTTTTAGAATAGTCTGGGTCTAGGGAGGGCTTTTTCAACAAAGGAGATATCACCGCCTTTTTCCACTGGGCTGGGACAGTACCAGTAGCGAGAGATTGATTACATATAAGGCGGAGTGTGGGGAATAATTCCTCCTCGTATTCTTTCCAGATTTTGTGTGACACGGGGTCCAAAGGAGATCCAGAGCAAATCCCTCTGGCTAGCCCGCTAAATGCCTCCTTCGTAAAGAGTGGGAATTCAAGTAGGAGCTCCTTAGGTCCCTCAGCTAGCTCAACCGACCCATCCACTAAAGACCTAAGTCTCATATTAAGAGAGGGGACAAGATCGGGAGCAACCTCCAAATCCTCAATAATTTTATCGATTTTTTCTTTAAAGAATGTGGCAAGTTTCTCACAAAGATCTTGAGACGGGACAATTTAATTCTTAGAGCAATCAGGGTTGGTGAAGCTGTTCAGTATATTGAAAATGCTCCTGGAGCTGTTATTAGAGTTACAAATCAAGGAGGAATAGTAATCTGCCTTACACTTCTTAATCATATTCTTATATTCCAGAACCTTGTATTTCCATACCTCCTTAGAGGCTTCCTCATATTCCCGTCTCCAACTTCTTTCCGCCTTTTTACAGCCCTGCCTCATATTTTTCAATGCGTCATTGAACCAGGGGGCAGATCCTTTCCCCTTGCAACTGCGTGTTTTTTGGGGAGCGTGAGCATCCAAGACAGCTATGATTCCTGTGCAAAGGGAGTAATAGTTTTCCTCTACTTGCTTATCCGCATCAAAGAGCTCTCCCACATTAAACACCCCCCCCAGGGATTTCAGGCGACGAAGGGCCTTCCAATCTCTACACTGAAATTCCTTATTAATCGTAGGAGCCCTGACAGGTACTCCATTAGTGTTTACAAAAAACTTGACAAGAAAATGATCTGTCCAATCCATAGGTAAAATGTCCTCCATAACCATTAGGTCAGGAGCCGTAAACACCAGATCTAGGAGGTGCCCTGCCTTGTGAGTAGCACCCGTGACCTGCTGAGTAAGCCCAAGACTATCACAGGACTGAAGTATGTTAAAAAGACCCAAGTCAAGGGAACCATTGCATCAGAGGTTAAAATCTCCCAAGACAACCAGTTTATGATGGGAAACTGCCATGTTGGTAAGAGTGGCTAATAGCGCCTGCTGCTGCTGTGAGCTAAATGGCCCTGGTGGTCTATAACATAATACCCCAGTGAAGGTGGTCCCTGACTGAGTCTGAATAGATAGGCCCAACAGCTCTATTCCCTCAACCGGATATAGGTCAGTAATATTAATTCTACAAGATATATTAGAGATCACCCCTAGTCCTCCGCCTCTCCCACTGCACCTAGGGAAACGTAAAAATTTGAACCCTGGAGGACAGGCGCAGCCGGGGTCGACCAAACAATCAGAGCGAATCCATGTTTCTGTCATGAATAGGATATCCAATTCATGAGTTTCAATCAACAGCTGGATTTCTATACTATGCTTAGGCAGGGACCTCACATTCAAGAGCCCACACTTCAGGAGACTGTCAGCAAGAAAGTCTGCTCGCGGAAGGGCTGTGTGCAACAGTCTAACTGTACCCTTATCTGCATGGAGCTCACCTATTTGTATGAGCGTATCTCTCGAATAGGGAGGGCCGGATGATAATTGCCCAGATTCCAAAAGGCCAAAACAGGCAGCATAACTGGCACTAGGCGCTACCTTGGCGCGGACGGGCGCAGACGGGCTTGCCGCTGCGCGGACGAGATGACATCTTCCCTATATCCGGTGTTGAGGAGGGCGGGATGCGGCCAGCAACTGGACCGCAACCCTTTCCTCCGTCCAGTATGGCGGCTATCAGCACTCTCTTCCTACAGCGTCAGCACGTAGTCTGCTGCGCTGGGAGATGAGAGATACTCGGAAATGCGGTAGGTAAAGTTAAAAGCATTCACTAAAATAAAAGAAATAACAAAACTTTCCAAATGCACACAATTTAAAAATGCACGCTATCCTCCGGCTTTCCGCCTCAGAGGTGAGCCAATCAGTATCAGTGCGCTCGCGCTTCAATGAGATTGGTCTATATGACGATGGAAGCAATTCAGGCTTATCCTTTTTTGAAAAAAACAATAATGGTAGTTTTCCGCCATGACTCTGGCGCTGTTCCACCTTGAGCATCCAAGAACAACGTCTTAAGTTCTGGTCTTAAACCTTGACGAAATGTCCTATAAAACCTCAAGGGGATGCCATCCGGGCCTGTGGCTTTTTCTACTGCAAGTAATATTATTGCTCTCTCTACTTCCTCCCAGGTTATATATGCTGCTAATTCCTCATTTTGGTCTTGTGTGAGTTTTTTAATTTCAATATCTGAACTAAATTCCTTCATTTTCTCTTCTGACTCTATTGTTTCGTCTTACGAATATAATTTGTGGTAAAATTTCGAAACACATTAAGCACTTCGCCTGGGGTATCCTGTATTTGGCGAAGGTGATCCTGAATCCTATTGATCCTATTAGCAATTTCCCTCTGATGTAATATTTTCACTAGGATCCTACCAGAGTTTTCACCTGCTTCATAAATTTCAGACCTATGCATGGCCATTTTTGTGGCTAGTTTCGTAGGAAAGTGTTAATATATATTCATTTTTTGAACTGCAATTTCTTTTAATGTTTTCTCCATGTTTTGTTGCCTGATTACCTCCCCCATAAGTTCTTTTTCCAATAACCTTAACTTATTCAACCCATCCTGAATTTCTCTCCAAATTTTGTGCTGCTTAGCTATAGAATAGCATAATGTTTCCCCCCGGACCCAGGCTTTAAATGTGTCCCAGACAATAGGATACGAAGAGGTACCACAATTGTTTTAAAAAAAATTCCTCAATCCAATTACGCATATGCTCACAATAAACGGGATCCAATAGAAGTTTACGCTCAAAAGTCCAGGCCTTTGGATGGGGCCTAGAGCTAAGGTCCAATTCTAATACAACCGGGTTATGATCCGAAATGATCTTGGGTTTAATCTCTATCTTAGCACTTGCTACCTTTTCAGCTGATATGAAAAAGTAATCCAAGCACACTTGTTTTTTATGAGGAGCCGAATAAAAAGTTTTGCCTGGGACACCTTTACTATGAATGCACCATACATCCATCAGCCCAAAATCTTTGACTAGACCTCTAGTGGCTTTAAACCCTCATATAAACGATCAGTGGTAATATTGAATCCTCCCTCCAATGAAGATTAAAATCCCCACAGAGGAATAATGGAGATGGCCATGCCGCTAATTCTAAATAGTATATCATCTCCGGGTCATCCAAATTAGGACCATATATAGAACATATCGCCATTGGGGAACCATTATCCAATATTTCAACAATAATCCAGCGCCCCAAACATCCTCCTTTACCTGTTTACAAACCCCCAAACCAAATCTCCTCAAAATTGCAACACCTCTGGTGGTCGAACTGTGCCTTGTACAGCCAAGTATTTCCATACCCAGATCGTTCAGCCTCTATCGATTATTCCACATAATATGAATTTCTTGTACACAGAGCAAATCCACCTGCATCGCCTGCAGGATTTGAGCCATCACCCCCTTTTCTTTTTATCGTTTAAGCCACAGATGTTCCATGAACAAATAGAAAATTTACTAGTCATAGTTATACACTTAAGTCAATCACTCCTTGTCTGCTCTGCCCATACCCTAAGCTACGTTTCAAAAAACATAAAAGAACATTATCCCTGACATGAAAATAAGTACCATAACCTTGATGCCTAACAAACAACATATTGCCAAAGTATCTTCCCTCACCACCACCCTCCCCCACCCTTGCCCACCCAAGTCTACCCTCCCCCCACCAACCCCACCCAAATGAGGCATAAGGACTAACTTAGTACCCTTGTAATGGAGAGTTGATTATGAACACTCCCCCCGATGCCCTTTCTGAGGAAAAATACAAAGTAAAAAAACACAATAAGGCAATACCTCCTGGACCATTGGAATAGAGACCCAGCTTACTTAAGTGCACATTGTTCTCTTATTACTAAAATTCAATCTGTATTGAACTCTAAAATTCCTTTGCTGCTATTTCAGAAACAAATAATTGCGTTTTATCTTTAAAATTGATTTTCAATTTAGACGGGTTTAGCAGAAAGGCCTGTGCCTCTTTAGCTTGAAAGAGTGGAATCATTTGGCGCACATGCCATCTCTTTTGAACTGTGGCCTGACAAAAATCAGGGCGAACAAAAAATTCACAGCCCTTCCCTGCTCTCTTCCTGTCAGGCCTTGCCAGATCGAATGAAGATTCCCAGAGCAAAAAATTGTTAGGACAAATCAATATAGCCCTAGGCTTTTCATTAGGCCCCCCTGTTCCACCATGCAAATGAAATTGGAACCTATGTGCTCTCTGAAGTTCTACTTCCCACTTCCAGTGCTTGAGTTCGGACAAACTGCTGAGTGTCTTTGCCTTCTCTCCCTTCCGGTACCCCCAAAATACGTAAGTTGTTCCGCCTGGAACTTTTCTCCAAATCTATAAGTTTCCAGTTGGTATCGTCTTTCAAAGATTGCAGAGAAGCTATAGTCGCCTTCTGCTGAACTATTTCGTCCTTCATCCCCCGATCCTTGAAGAGATCTCTGTGCAGGTCTTTGCAACTGAGGCTCCTTTTGTCAGGTCCGCTCCACAGGATCCGAGTGATGAATATAAAGCCCACCTCCAAACGTCACAAACACTCTGACTTTGTGTTAACAGAGGATTTGAGCCATTAGGTGAGGGGAAAAGTAAAATAATAAACAGGGAAGGGAAGGAAGGGGACAGCTGGGAAGGGAGGTACCTGAAACGACAGAACATACAAGGGTAAGGCCACCTATCGTGTAACACCGTAATATCTAATGTACTGATATGTAGCCTGAATACCTGTGAGGAAAAGGCAGGACTTTCCTACTGGTTGTTTTGCTGTTCTCTTTGTAGATATACAAACGTGAAACCTATAAGAAATACACATAGATTAGACTCATTACATTTCTCATACCCTAACACGCTTATTACCCAAACAGAACCCTCTTCTATACCTTGAACACAGCCTATGCCTGTATGATAAGGGATTCCGTGTGAGTTTCGCCACCATGAAAGAAAACCAAATAAATGACAGAGCACTAGGCAGCTGTGTACACGTCTCAATCCAGGACACGGTAATGCGTGGGAAGCAAAAACCACTGCACTCCGCTCCCTCGAGAAAAGCACCCTCTGAACACCAGGCAGTTCCCAGATACAAATGAAGAAAGAGAGCAAAAGTAAATAAATAAGGGTGTTTTAAATGAAAGCGGAAATGTTCCAAAATGACACAACACAATATCCTAGAAGTACTGCTCCTTATGGCAACGCGCAGCTGCGACCGCTACAGCGCTCCTTGAGTACTGTGAAATACTGATCGTTCCACAAACCAAAAGAAAACACACAAGCGCTTGCACTGGTTGCGTGAAGCTGCGACCGCCCCAGCGCACCACCTCCTTCAGGAGTAGCACACAGGTAGATCCAAACAAAAGGAAACACAAGATAGAAGACACGGCAACGTGTGGCTTCCTACCACTCCGCTCCGCTCCTCAGAATAGTCCAAGAACAAAGAAACAAAAAAAAACGCGGCAGTTCCTTCACTGCGCGCTCCAAGAACAAACGGCAACGCGTGGATCCCCACAGCGCTCCGCTTAATGACGGAGAAGATACCGGCGAGGGGCCGCTCCTACCTGACACGCTGAATACACACAGCAACCGTTCAGGACGAGCCCCTCCGCCAGCAGCAAGACGCGACCTCCTTCCTCCACAACGGATGCCAGGAAACGGAATAACACGCAACAGGATGCGTGTCGCCCTGACTGATGTAGCCTCAGCCAGGGCTTCTGGGTAATGTAGTTTTCTCCTCATAGTCAGTCTAGGGAGGCATTCGTCTCCCGTTGCGCTATACTGCAGGCGCCCCGACGAGACCTGACACCTTTCCTCATCATCCTGCTGGTAATTACTGGTATTGCTCTTGTCATCTGCCCAATCCCCCCTAAACTCTCATTCTCAGAAGAGTTAGATGGGTCCGACATTGAATAGAACTTTTCCCCTGAATCCCCAGAAAACAAATCTTTAATGAAGTTTTTATCAGAGCTCTCCATATTTCCAATATTTTCCATATTTTCCGTATTTTGTAAATCCTCTCGGCAACTATTTCCGTGATTCTGGTTATTAGTACTATGGGTTCTACCCATCAAAATCCGGGCATACCCCTGGGAATGAGGAGGCAACATTTCTACTGCTGGTGTAAGAAGGGGCAGTTTAATTATCTTGGATATCTCTGGTGCTTCTCCCACCTCCTTTATGTTATCCACATCGCTATTAACCACAATGGGTGCTTGTCTCTGGGATGAGTATCTTGATAAACAGCTGCCCCCACAGCGCCAGCGTCATTAAACCGTGAATCATCCCCTAAACCCCCAACGTCAAGCAATGAGACACC
This sequence comes from Lissotriton helveticus, assembly GCF_964261635.1. Classification (NCBI taxonomy): domain Eukaryota; kingdom Metazoa; phylum Chordata; class Amphibia; order Caudata; family Salamandridae; genus Lissotriton; species Lissotriton helveticus. The sequence continues at coordinate 738,844,622 of NC_136061.1, read as the reverse complement.
CTCATTATTTACTGTCGGAGTTACAGACCCAGGCGGCATTGATGGGTTTTGCTTCAACTTCTGCGCTGATATTGTTGTTGATACTTTGTTGCAAGCAGCTACCATTACTGGAGCCCTCGGAGAAACACTCATAACAGAATCGGCTGGGCTCTTACCTTTGCCCTGTTACCTCTTGAAAATCCCAGGAACCGTTTGGAGTCTACGAACAGTGCTGCCCCCCTTCTGTGCAGATCTGGGAGAGAAGCCTGCAATCTACCGGCGCACTCCAACCTCACCGCCTCGTCCAGCAATCTTATTTCCATTTTTAACAGGAAGGGGCAGGGAGGTCAAGACGGCTGGTGTAGACGCTACTGCTCCCCGCGTCTTGGCGTCCTTACTGGCGTTCTTCGGAGCCATTGCAATCCCAATGTTCCACGCCGGGGTTTCAGCCGAGGATTCAGCTAACCGCCAGCGGCAACACCACAGGTAGCGTGCTCCCGAGTTCCACGGATACCGAATGGAGCACCGCTGTCTGCACCGATCAGCATGCGAAGATACTTTAGAAAGCAGGTATCGCCACAGACACAACATGTCCCAGCAAATATTGCATAATGTTCCTCAAGAGGTTTAGTAGGGGAGAGTCTCACGGAGGAGCATCCTCGATCAGCTCATTCGATCGCAGCCGCGACCGCCATCTTGCCTCAAAAAATCAATAATAATAGAATAAAATAATAAATAAATAAATAAATAATAAAAACCACAAGAGGCTACCCTTTTCTGGCAGTGGTTCTTTACAAAACCAAAGTTACATAAAGTAAGCTTCTTCAGAATGCTTTTGCAGCAAACATTTGAATGATTAAAACAAAAACTGACATTGCTGACTGATAGTGTCCCTCTCCTTTTCGCAGCCTTAATGTAGCCAAAAGATCTTCAAATACGTAAATTCCTTATGGTTTATTCTGTTGACCCATGATCCTAGCTACACCAGGGGTCTCTTTTGGCCATTGTTTAAGTCATTAAGGGGCTCATTCACAAGTCCCTTTCACCACCAGTGCGGCACTTTTAAAATGGGAAAAAGTGATGCACCAGTGGCGCAAGCGGATTGTGAATAAACACCTAAGTGTTTCTATTGTCCATGCCACTATCTGTTGACTCTCACATTAATTCTTCTTTTCATTTGTTACAAAGCATGAAATCAATATGATCCGTAAATTGATTTTCTTTAGTTCTTTCTTCTTCTCAAACATTTGCTTGTAATGAGCTCATTCTTGTAGCTTTCTATTTCTCACTTAAAGATCATGGGACAGATTTACAAGGCCCTTGCGCTGCCAGTACGTCACTTTTTGTGACGCACTGGCAGGGCATTTCTTTGCCCCATATTTAAAAGGACAGGAAAAGCAACCTTGCGTGGCTTTTCCTTTCCTTGCAAATATGGCCCCTTTACATGCAGCACTTTGTGTGAAAGGGGCGTTCCATGGATGCTGCTGTGGGTGTTCCCACGCAATACCCATGGAACCAGACACATTTCCAGATTTACCAGAAATTGTAATCCTAGAAATGCGTCAGTTTGCTACGCCTCCCTGTGGTGGCGTAGCTAGGTGGAACTAGGAGAAATGTTTTCATTTCTCCTCGTTTGTTCCTCTTTCAATCCGTGCTGCATTCTACAGCACACATTGACAGAAGAAAATGCCTGTAGTGATTGTTTTTGTGCAGGAAGGTGCCCCTTCCTGCACAAAAACAATCTCCCCATGGCTCAGGCATCTTTGCACCATGGCGCAAGGGTACCTGCATTGGCGCATGGCAGCTGTTTGTGCGCCAGCGCAGGGGAGAGCACTGGTATGCGACATATCATTGGAGATAAGTCGCATTTCTGTGCTCTAAAAGTGTTGCAGCGTGGTGCAGCCAAAGGGCTTGCGGTGCCGCGCTGCAGCACTTTCTTGTAGATCTGCCCCCAAGTATTCTGGTTTCAATGTTAACTCAAGTCCTAAATTTAGATATCTTTCTAAGACCAATTCTTTCTTGTACTCATAAATCCCACTCTTCAGTTTCAGTTCACCAGAATATCTAGAGGTAATGGCACATGCCAGTGTACTCCCTGATGACACTACAAAAAGTAACTGCGTCGCTTTTATGTAGCACAAACTTGACCCGAAGGTATCAGAGCACTTTACATTAGCACCAGTTGCGTTACAGATGGATACATTCATTTTTTTGTTGGGCACAAGAAGAATAAGTGATTTTCCCAGAATCACAGGATTTTGAGCGTCCCTGTTGAGGCTCAAACCCGGTTCCCAGCTTTGAGGTAGACCGCTGTAGCCGTAAGGCCACATCCTCTCACCTTCACCCTCCTATTATCCATTCACTCTTACCTTACCGGTGGCCACGTACATCAGTTCTCTTCACCCCCACCATCCACCTATTGGTCATCTGTAGTGGTTCTCTCTGTCTGTCCCTCCTGCGACGATTCAGTCTCTTTACTCCACTCCAGTCCTTCGCGGCCTAGCTTAGGTGCTTTGTGTCTGTTCTACTGTGCCCCACCCCTCAAGCCACTCCCAGGCCTCCTCTGGGGACTCAAAGTGCCATGTTTTGCCTTCTGCGATTACTCTGAGTTTTACTGGGAAGGGCATCATATACGTAATTTCTGTTTCTCTTTATTTCCTCTTTACCACTTTGAAGCTTCTTCTTTGGTATTAAACTTGTAGGGTAAAGTCAGGAATGAAACAGATCCGGGTATTCTCATAGTTTATGTCACCTTTCGACAGTCCGGCTTGGAGGATCACATCATGGTTACAGTAAGTTAAGAGTCTCGCAATTATCGTGCGTGGAGGGACACGAAGGCCTGGGCCTCGGCATCGGGGCTCTATGGACCCTCTCCCCTGAGAAGAAGTTTGACAGTTTTCTGATCTTCAATGTGTTTAAAATGAGGTCTGCCACAAAGAGGTCTACACTGGGGCCCTCTGCCCCCTCCGGGACCCCCACCACCTGAAGTTATTCCTTCTCACTCTTCCTTCCTGGTCTTTGAGCTTTGACACCATGGACGTGGCCTGTAGTGTTAGGGTTTGCACCATTGTGTCCAGACGTTTCTCCGTGGACTGTAGTTGGGATAGGTGCGTCTCGGCTGTGGAAACTTTCCCTCTCAGAGATTGCAGATTTGCCCTGATAAGATTACCTTCTATGGTCACTGTATCAATTTTGGCTCCAGGGTGCCTTTGACATATGTGATCACTGCCATGATTGCTCGTAAGAAGGGCTCCCCGCTCATTGACCCTCTGCAGTCACTACGGCTGTGGGACTGTGTAATTGTCCATTTTCTTGGTTTGCGGTACCCCGTGGCTTTGGATTTTACCATTACTATTCCTGATGCCCAGTAAGGTTCACCTTTGTTTGCTTTCACCAACTTTGTGGACGGTGGAGGAAAGGAAGGTGCTTGGGTGAATTACTATCATTCGGAACCCCCCTCACATCCACGTGTTTCACTCTGTGCTATTCCCAATCACCAACTAGGCCATAAACCAGTTTCGGATCTTTTCTTTCCACCTGGATGTTGTCCCTCCAAGAGCCTCCTGCAGTGATTTTCTTCGAGATATAACCGTAATATGGCTTTCACAGATGATAGGGAAAGATTGGAGGGTAACTTAGCGGCCAGGGCTGTACAGTGCGGGAAAGCTGTGGGGCCTAATGGCCTCCCAGTGGAAATGTTTAAATGCATGCTAGATAAAATGACGCTGCACCTCCTGGAGGAGTTTAAAACCTTGGTTGCTCATGACGAGCTCAGCTTGTCATGAGGCACAGTGGCGCTGTGCTCATGACGAGCTCAGCTTGTCATGAGCGCCGCGGAACGCCCACACGGGGATAATTCCCCTGTTGTGCTGAGCGTTCCATGGAAACGGGCGTGGTCATGATGAGCTCAGCTCATCATGATCACAGTGCCACCGTGCTGCGTGACGAGCCGAGCTCGTCACAAGCACTGCGGCGCCACGCTTGGCCCCCTCCTCCCAGCACCGCGGGGGAATTAGCCCCACGGCGAAGGGGTTAAAGAGGCCAGGTCAGTAAGTGTCCAGCCACCAGACCAGAGAATAGCGGTGATAGTGGTAATACCAAAGGAGGGCAAGTCACCGTCAGAGTGTGGGTCATGCAGACTGATCTCCCTTCTCAATTATGAGGTGAAGGTTTTGGCAAAATCTGTATCCACACGTCATTCATTCAGATCAGTCTGGATTTATGCCACGCAGGGGGACAAGACTGATTATAAGTAGGTTATTTGGGATCCTGCACATCACAGGAATGGCAGCATGGAATGGCGTTACATAATGATGGTATAGCACCGCCTGGAGTTTGGTCCGAATTCTATTGGTTGGCTGAAGCATTTATATGAGTAACCAATGGTTACAGTAAGAGTCAATGCAACGGTGTCCCGAGTGTTTCCATTGCAAAAAGGAAAGAGATCGAGACAGGATGCCCATTGTCCCCAATATTATTTGCCTTGGTGCTGGAGCCTTTAGCGGCATAGGTACATTGGCGGCATGGGTCCGGCAGGTCCCTATGATATGGGGCATTCCAGTGGGGGAGGAATGGGATGAATGCACCTCCTTGTATGCTTTTGATATTTTGCTCTACGTGAGGAAACCAAGGCAACCTACCTATTGACAAAATATTGCACATTTTTGGGAAATAATTAATAAATTGGGATATGTACCTGCTGTTCCCCTTGGTGGGGACCCCCAGGAACCTGACATCTAGGTGTGATATCCCTTTGGAGTTGAAGGGCTTTAAAAATCTAGGGGTCCACGTAACAAGAGATCCTCAAGAGTTTTACGAGCGGAATTTGGCGACACAACTGGATAGTTTCATAATAGATGCCCAGGGATGGCGGGTGCTGCCACTAACTCTAATGGGTCGTGCAACCTTTTACAAGATGATGACACTGCCTCGCCTACTGTATATTTTGCAGAATAAACCCTATCATTATCTCCCCGCTCTTCTGTCAAAAATTAGAGGCCGAACTACGGACCTTTCTCTGGAGTGGAGGGAGGCTGCTCATAACATTACCTAAGTTGCAGAGAGGGGTCCTGATGTTAAGCAATATCACTGGGCCTTTCAATTGGTCACAATGAATGATTGGGTTTTTGGAGACAGGATGGAACCGGCATATAGAGTGGATAGGTTGGTCATGGGAGCCAGAGGCTACTTCCCCTTGTTGTATGACAGGAAAGCGGAGAGGGGCCTCCCGACACATACCAGATCGGTAATAGAGGCAGGGAGAGCAGTGACAAAAAATGTCTGCGCTGGGTAGGGAAACTAACAGCAATGACCTCACTTTGGAATAGCGACCGACTTGACAGGGTGGGCAGAGTATGTGGCCTTGGAAAATGGGAACTTCTCGGACTGGACACACAAGTGATGTCTGGAGAGGGAAGGCATATGTTATGTAAGACACCCTTCAGTGGGAGTATGATATGGGAAAGGGAGAATATGCGTCTGGGACATACACTTCGAGGTCACATCCGAGAAGGGGAGACTCTGGCAGAAGCGTCCCCCAGAGGACCGGCTATTAAGCAACCTACTGGAAGGCAAACAAATATCATTAATATATAAGGAACCTGTAAATAGCGCCTCAGACCCCTTGGGTCCACTGAGGGAATCATGGGAAAGTGCTGTGGGCCACATCGATGACGACGAGTGGGTGGAGGTCATACAAGCCCAGAGGGAGGTAGCAATATGTTCCTGATTCCGCCTCATTCAGTTAAAATTCCTCCATCAACTATACTATCCCTGAATGCTACGCCACCGACTAGGTCATGTGGAGAATGCTTTATGTCACAGAGGATGTGCATGGGAGGGAACCTTCTACCACCTGTTGTGGGAATGTCCAATAGCACAGTAATACTGGAATGTCATCGGAAGGGTTATGGCGAGATAGGAGGATGGTGGTCCCAGTGGAGCTGGAATGGTTCCTATTGCTGATCCCCGGGGATGAAACCCGGCATAAACATAAAAAAACTGTGGTTGGCTCTAGCTGCAGTGGTGGCAGAGCGTAACATTGCAGGAGACTGGGGAGCTGCTGCTTTGCCTAAAGTGGAGGACTGGAAAACTAATCTTGACTGGTGCTGGCAAGCAGAGCACACGATATACTTGAGCAGAGGATGCCCGAAGAAATGGTAAAATATTTGGGGGAATATGCAGGGTTGTAGAGGGCTTAAGGAGGGGATAAGGGAATAAGCGGAGACTGTTGCTTCACTATGTTGACTATCAACTCATTACCTGCTGAAATGCTGAATGTAAGAATCATCAATATAAGATATTCAATAAGTTGTCATTGTTTTCTTGATGCCCCGTTTTCTGGATACACTGCATTAAAAAGAACTTTTACAAAGCATTTTTTTAAAATCCTCTTTAATGGTAAAGTTGGATTTTAAGCCACAGTTTTGAAAATGCCACTTTTGAAACATTGCAAACACAACAATGATGGACAGAATGTGGATCAATGTCACACATTCATCCCAGTCCAAAGATCTGGGCCCAAATCCATCGTTTTTCCACTCCACACCACCCTGGGTTAGACAATGGCGATATGCAAATCAGCGCTGACCCTGTGCCCCATGGGAACAGTCCAGTCCGAACTACAAAAGCCATGTCCTTCCCAGAACGGAAACAAGCATCCGAGGACCGGCCCGGTTTCGAGGTAACACCTCTCATCAGCCCGGCTAGCTTGATTCCAGTGGTGTGGAGTGCCTGGGACTCACGTCTGAGCATCCCCAGTACACTTAGAGCGGTAATTGCAAACACAACAATGATGGACAGAATGTGGATCAATGTCACACATTCACCCCAGTCCAAAGATCTGGGCCCAAATCCATCGTTTTTCCACTCCACACCACCCTGGGTTAGACAATGGCGATATGCAAATCAGCGTTACCTCATAACCGGGCCGGTCCTCGGATGCTTGTTTCCGTTCTGGGAAGGACATGGCTTTTGTAGTTCGGACTGGACTGTTCCCATGGGGCACAGGGTCAGCGCTGATTTGCATATCGCCATTGTCTAACCCAGGGTGGTGTGGAGTGGAAAAACGATGGATTTGGGCCCAGATCTTTGGACTGGGGTGAATGTGTGACATTGATCCACATTCTGTCCATCACTGTTGTGTTTGCAATTACCGCTCTAAGTGTACTGGGGATGCTCAGACGTGAGTCCCAGGCACTCCACACCACTGGAATCAAGCTAGCCGGGCTGATGAGAGGTGTTACCTCGAAACCGGGCCGGTCCTCGGATGCTTGTTTCCGTTCTGGGAAGGACATGGCTTTTGTAGTTCGGACTGGACTGTTCCCATGGGGCACAGGGTCAGCGCTGATTTGCATATCGCCATTGTCTAACCCAGGGTGGTGTGGAGTGGAAAAACGATGGATTTGGGCCCAGATCTTTGGACTGGGGTGAATGTGTGACATTGATCCACATTCTGTCCATCACTGTTGTGTTTGCAATTACCGCTCTAAGTGTACTGGGGATGCTCAGACGTGAGTCCCAGGCACTCCACACCACTGGAATCAAGCTAGCCGGGCTGATGAGAGGTGTTACCTCGAAACCGGGCCGGTCCTCGGATGCTTGTTTCCGTTCTGGGAAGGACATGGCTTTTGTAGTTCGGACTGGACTGTTCCCATGGGGCACAGGGTCAGCGCTGATTTGCATATCGCCATTGTCTAACCCAGGGTGGTGTGGAGTGGAAAAACGATGGATTTG